>NC_084517.1:12231425-12867258 GCF_024500385.1 Phyllopteryx taeniolatus
CCTCAAGTCTCCTCTTTATGCTCCACTGATTTGGAATGTGTACCTTTTTTTAAAACTTTCTTTTTTTTTTCCAAGTATTTCCAATATATATATATAAAAAAGTGACAGTTTGCTACTTGGAGCATGAATATTTACATTTACTGTTTTCCTCTGTATTGATGGGCTACATGCTGAAACTAAACACAGCTAAAAAAAAATAATGCCTCAAGGGGGGGGAAAAAACACGTGCCACTTGATGGGTCACTATCACTGTAAAGGGACCTTTGTGTCCTCATAGGAAACAGTCATAATGAAACTGAGGTCTTATAAATGGCCAAACATTTGCACACATACCGGAGAAGAGAAGTCTCTTAAAAGGAGTCTCCCTTTTTATACTTTATTTTTAATTAGAAGTACATCATTGTGGCAAGTCCCTCACACTGCTCTGCTAATGTGTAGTAAGTGGTCAAATGATACTAAATTAAAAAAATAGTTTAGTCTACTAGATGTCATTTTGATCATGTATATTCTATTCTCATAATTGTAGAAC
This sequence comes from Phyllopteryx taeniolatus, assembly GCF_024500385.1. NCBI lineage: Eukaryota > Metazoa > Chordata > Actinopteri > Syngnathiformes > Syngnathidae > Phyllopteryx > Phyllopteryx taeniolatus. Next base: position 12,231,955 of record NC_084517.1, read on the forward strand.
ATTTTTCACGTGTCCCTGAGACTGCTCTCCACTGCCATTATGGGGAACCTGCCCTTTAAGAAACCCTCTTCAATAGTCTAATTATGCTACAATAATATTTGTACAAATGAATGTGGGAGGTACATTGACAATGAGATACGTGTATAGTAATGGCACCCAAGAAGGTTTTATTGGACTTTGAAACTGCATTAATGACATTTCCACAATAAACACTACCTGCAGTGGACATTAACTGGAATACTTCAAGATTTTAATATTGACAAATGAGCAATCTGATCTGGAAAGGAAGCGTGTGAGTAAATAAGTGCTGCTGGCTGCGCTATCAGGAAATGCTGTATACTAACTTTAAATATGTATGCCTCTTGGGGATTTTAAAAAAGGGTTTGACATTTTTTGGAGCAGTGTAATAATTATTAAATAACATTCCAATAATGATTAACTTTTGTGATGCATGTGAAATCAATGCAGTAACTCACATTCATACTCTGTTTAGTCAGATGTATTGTCTGATTTTCATTTGAGTAATACACCTTTTGCATACCCCAAACGAAGACAACGGGGAAGAAGTTCTGGTGAATGAGACCACTCCTCCAAAAACATTACATCTCTCAAGGTTAAAAAACATGTCTCGATTTGAGTCACCCTGTACTATACACTGATTAGCCAATTTTATGCAGTTCACTTTATTCCAGATTAAATGCACAGGGATTGCTATCCTTGAAAAACTACTTAAAATCTAGCAGTTGATCTGATATTGTTACCCACTCATGTAAACTAGTCCTTTTAAAAAGGAAAAACAACCATGCTTTCCACCGAGATGTCTTTATTGATCAACTCAGAAAAAAATTATACAATGTGTGCAGGGGAAAACAGTTTATTCGAGCTGTTCATTTAAATACAAACGCAAGACGCTGCAGCAGGAGTAGATGCCGACAACACAGAGAGAAGCGCCAACGGTGGGCACGTGAACCAATTATTTGGCGTCATCTTCCTATGGAGGTTGGATGGTGTGACACTGCATCAAAGAAACCAAAAGTCAAAATCTGGTAGGGAAAAAAGAAAAACAGTTCACAGATGCCCCATGAGAGACTTGCCTTGGTTTTTTCCAAAGTTTTACTCATAGACATCCTTCTTGTCTGCAATGTACTGCACGATCTCTGAGGGAGTCATCAACTTCTCTGCTTCTGCATCAGGAATCTCAAAGCCTGCAGAGGTAACAAATTCATTGATTAAAGAGCTATTGGAAAGCAATACAAACAGAAGGAAGACTCTCACCAAACTCATCCTCCATGGCCATAATGATCTCCACTTGGTCCAGGCTGTCCAGACCCAAGTCTTTCATAAAGTGGGAGGATGTCTGCAGCTGATGGGGCATTCATAAAAAACTTAAACGAAGCGTGTCTTCTGAAATATTCTCCACATGTATATATCGTATTATACAGCACACCTTCTCAGGGTTAATCTTGTCGTAGAGCTTGAGGACGTAGATGACTCTGTCTTTGATGGTCTCTAGAGTGAGGGGGGGCAGGTCACCGTACTGTCGGCACAGCACGCCCGAGGAGATCTGGACGTGGGGGCGGCATATTACAGTGTCGTGAAAAAGTCTTGGCCCCCTTCTCAAATTCTTAGATTTTTGCATAGTTTCCCCACTTTAATGTTTAAGATTATCAGACAAATAAAATGTTTTTAGATGGTAATTACATTAAGGGAAAAAAATAACTATTCAAAGTGACCTGGCCATGTGTGGGGGAAAAAATAATGGCAGCCTAAACCTAAAAACTGGTTGGGCCATCCTCAGCAACATCTGAAATCAAGCATTTTCTATAACTGGCAGTGAGTCTTTCACATCTCTGGCGACATTGTGGCCCACTTTTTCTTTCCGAATTGTTTCAATTCTAGCATGAACGGCCTTTTTAAGATCATGCCACTGCATTTCAATCGGATTCAAGTCTGGACTGTGACTACGCCATTCCAAAACCCTTTTTTTTTTTTTAAGCTACTCAGAAGTTGACTTGCTGGTGTGTTTTGGATCATTATCCTGCTGCAGAACCCAAGTGCGCTTCAGTTTGAGGTCACAAACTGCTGAACATTCTCCTTCAGGATTTTCTGTTAAAGAGCACAATTCATGGTTCCAATCACAGTCGTCCAGGTCCTGAAGTGACAAGCAGCCAAAGACCGTCGCACTACCACCACCATGTCTGATTGTTGGTATGATGCTCTTTTTCTGAAATGCTGAACTAAATTCACACCAGATGTAAGACGACACACACACCTTCCAAAAAGCTCAACTTTCATGTTGTCAGTCCATATAATATTATCCCAAGTATTGAGAATCATTCATAATTTTTTTTTTTTTTTTTGCCAAAGTAAAATGAGCCTTTATATTTTTTGGGGTCAACATTGGTTTTCGCCTTGGAACTCTGCCATGAATGCCATTTTTGCCCAGTCTCTTACTGAGTCAAGGGAGGCCTGCAGTTCTTCCGAAGTTGTCCTGAGTTCCTTTGTGGCCTCCTGGATGAGTCATTGCTGTTCTCTTGGAGTAATCCTTGTAGGCCGGCCACTCCTGGGAAGATTCACCACTGTTCCATGTTTTCTCTCTCTGAGGACAATGGTTCGCTAGATTCCTAAAGCTTTAGAAATGGCTTTTGTAACCCTTTCCAGATTGATAGATATCAATGACGACGTTGACTGTTCTGGAATTTCTTTGGATCGTGTCATTTTGTTGCTGCTGATTTAGATCTTTTGTCCGACTTGATTTTGTCAGGACGGATTCTGTTTAAGTGATTGATCAGTAGACTTTAAACCGATTTGATCGGTCTGATCAGTATCAGCCGATAATTAGCATTTTATGCCGATTGGCTCCGCAAAAGACATTTACTCCACGTCGCCGTCGTGTACAGTATATTCAAATCCAAAAGCTAGTTTATTTTTAGCCTTGTCTTCTGACATAATACTGTAAATATCTGACCACCAATAAAGTTAATAAAAAATAAATAAAAAAGGCAGCGGTGTGGGACAGACAAGACAAATTTGGTCTTTTACGATTGCACTGTCAGACTACTGCAATAAAATCTTGTATTCCGATACCACCACGTCCCATCTTTTACGATCACTGGGCTTGATCTTGTCAACTCAAACGCGACCGGATACATTCGTTACCACGGCGACGACAACAATAATGAATCGCGCCATGTGTTTGTAAGAACAATATGGGGGAAAACCTGTTGGTAGTCACCGGTGCTCAGGAGAGGACTGTCATTCAAGGATGACTTGAGGTATGTTCACGTGCTTTTAATACGATACGGCTTGCAAGCAGGTAAGAAAACGTTATATAGCCTAGCAAGGTAGTGCTAGCACTAACTGTTGTAAGCGAACATGCAGGCGTTCTGTGTGAAGTAATTTAATTACAATAAAGTATTTAATTACAGGACTTTAGCACCCATTATTTCTGTCATGTTGTAACGTTGGTTTGACCTGACTGATTAGAATACATGATCTGTTGCGAGGAGCCAAGGCACATTTTACAATTGAAAAATCTCACGGCACACCAACAAACAAAAATGTTACAAAAAGTGGATACATTACTGTATGTACAACCCCAATTCCAATGAAGCTGGGACGTTGTGTTATACAAAAACAGAATACAATGATTTGCAAATCATGTTCAACCTATAATTAATTGAATACACTACAAAGACAAGATATTTAATGTTCAAACTGACTTTTTTTTTTTTTTTTTTTTAGCAAATCATTAACTTAGAATTTTATGGCTGCAACACGTTCCAAAAAAGCTGGGACAAGGTCATGTTTACCACTGTTACATAACCTTTTCTTTTAACAACATTCAATAAACTTTTGGGAACTGAGGACACTAATTGTTGAAGCTTTGTAGGTGGAATTCTTTCCCATTCTTGCTTGATGTACAGCTTCAGCTGTTCAACAGTCCGGGGTCTCCGTTGTCGTATTTTACGCTTCATAATGCGCCACACATTTTCGATGGGAGATGGTCTGGACTGCAGGCAGGCCAGTGTAGTACCCGCACTCTTACTACAAATCCACGTTGTTGTAACACGTGCAGAATGTGGTTTGGGATTGTCTTGCTGAAATAAACCGGGGCATCCATGAAAAAGACATTGCTTGGATGGCAGCATATGTTTCTCCAAAACATGTACCTTTCAGCATTAAGGGTGCCTTCACAGATGTGTAAGTTACCCATGCCATTGGCACTAACACAGCCCCATACCATTACAGATGCTGGCTTTTGAACTTTGCATCCATAACAGTCCGGATGGTTCTTTTCCTCTTTGGCCCGGAGGACACGACGTCCACAATTTCCAGTCATCCACATTGCTTGTGAATGACTGAGCAATTCAGGGAAGCACCTTTTATACCCAATCATGGCACCCACCTGTTCCCAATTAGCCTGTTCCCCTGTGGGATATTCCAAACAGGTGTTTGATGAGCATTCCTCAACTTTCTCAGTCTTTTTTGTCACCTGTTGCAGCCATAAAATTCTAAGTTAATAATTATTTGCAAAAAACAATCACGTTTATCAGTTTGAACATTAAATATCTTGTCTTTGTAGTCTATTCAATTAAATATAGGTTGAACATGATTTGAAAATAATCATATTCAGTTTTTATTCATGTTTAACACAACATCCCAACTTCATTGGAATTGGGGTTATACTTCCCGCCATCTATTAGAAGACCATTTATTTGTTGTCTGTCACTATGCCTCACTGGCATAAATAGATAAACAACGATGCATTATTTATTGTAAATATAATTTTTATTAATTAAGTACACAAGTATATACAGTAAATGAACAAGTCATTTAAATAGACACATTGCTCCATCTTGTGATCAGTGATTGGCCCCAAAAATCCTGATCGTGTAAAGCCTAGTGATGACTGAAATGTAACCAAAGATTGTGATTAGCCACAATTAATTCATGATTTAACGGGGGGGGGGGGGGGGTAATTACTTTTCCACACAGGGCCAGGTAACTGACTTTATTTTTCCCTTAATAAATGACATTTAAAAACAGCATTTCAAGTTCACTTCGGTTATAGTTGTCTGATATTTACATTTGTTGGATGATCTTAAACAAAGTGGGAAAACTATGCAAAAATATGAGGGAACCAATACTTTTTCCCAGCACTGTATAAGCGGACATGTCGAACCATCTAACAATTACACAACCTTCTGACCAGATAAAAAGGTAAGCACTTCTGGTTTTATATGTTGCAGCTCAGCTCAAATACACACACAGTAACCACTCCCATATACGTGTATAATGTAGTCAAATACATTAGTATGTAATGTGGCCAAATACTGTTGTTTGGGATGTAGTTTTAGTCCAATAATGTAGCGTGTAGCATAGTCCAATTGTGAAATGTAATCAAATAATGTACCGTAGTCAAATAATGTAATGTGGCCAAATGAAGGTGTAATATATTCTACCGAGTAGTATGGGCGAAATAATGTCGTGTTTAGCGTAGTTCCAAAAGGTAGTGTGTACTGTAGTGAACTGTGTCACGTCATCAATTGCAGTGTGTAAGGAGGCTAAAACAAACGAGTGTAATAGTCAAATATTCTAGTCTTTCTTCACAATCAAATCTAACCCCTAAAATAGAACCGAGTAGTTTATACAACAGCATTAATAATAATGTTAGAATTGTATTTAACACATTGATTAGCAAGACATCAGCTTCTAATTGTTACAACATAAAAGCCCCTCAGGTAAATGGCCATAACCAAATCAGCTGCGCAAATGCATCTAAACTTTGTTAGCAAGCTAGCCGACCAGACGTCTAAATCATACGTTAGTCACATTTTTTGTCGTTGTCGATTTCGATTAAATGTTCGTGGCTTGTCACTTAAAGTGTCAAAACCAACAACGTGTTATACCGCATAAACTTTCTCAGGCTATGTTACCGTAACCGTTTTGAAAGGCGTCGGTAGGTCACGGCGACTCACACGCTAGGCCACAGCAGCTCAATGATAGCGGACACTCACCGCGCTCTGGCCGACCCACCGCGTCCTCCGGCTGGCTGCGGCGAACGAGACAGGTCGGAGGGCGACTGCTGCGGAGCCCGGAGCGGCTCTCATCACCGTGTTGCCGGACAGAAGCCGCAGCGAGGGTCGGGCAAGAGAGCGGACGCACTGGTGTAGGACGCGGGACGCCATGACTAAGAGAAGTCGGCGGGCTCCCAGCATGCACCGCGAGCTAGGAAGAAGACGCGACAGTTGGCCAGTGAGCATGCGCGTGCGCGATTATTGATTGATTTATTTTTTTAACAGGCATATTTGTATACATACGAATTACTTAAAAAATCTAAAATAGTAAAGTAAAAAATGCTCGGAGGAGATAAGAACGATAATAGGAATTTTACTATGCTTTGCCAGAGCGGGTCAAATTCAGTCAAAACGAATCAACCTCCAAATCCATCCATCCATCCATCCATTTTCTGAGCCGCTTCTCCTCACTAGGGTCGCGGGCGTGCTGGAGCCTATCCCAGCTGTCATCGGGCAGGAGGCGGGGTACACCCTGAACTGGTTGCCAGCCAATCGCAGGGCACATAGGAACAAACAACCATTCGCACTCACAGTCATGCCTACGGGCAATTTAGAGTCTCCAATTCATGCATGTTTTTGGGATGTGGGAGGAAACCGGAGTGCCCGGAGAAAACCCACGCAGGCACGGGGAGAACATGCAAACTCCGCACAGGCGGGGACGGGGATTGAACCCCGCACCTCAGAACTGTGAGGCTGACGCTCTAACCAGTCGGCCACCGTGCCGCCCCTCCAAATCCACAGCATCAATTAATGCAATAAAGCACTGATAATTCATTGACCACCACATTTAAAAGTAAATAAAAAACCTTACGTTAATAAAGAAAACATTAAAAACAAATGCTAACGGAATATTTATATTTCGGTGTGTGGGGAAATCTATCGATAACACTTTACTCAACTCGTACTGTCTGGTCCTCCATCCAGTCGAAGTGTCGGTCGGAGGAGCCGAGCGACACAAAACAAATGCTTCACAATATTTGCTTTTTACTTTTTGTTCCGTAAACAGCTCCACATTTTCGCAGTCATGGAGTTGTCTGAAATACTGTACAACAAAGCGGAGTATATTGAGACGGTAAAGTATTCGGTTTTTTGACTCCGTTAGTTGTGCGCTATGTGGCTAGCTAGCAGGACGGGGCGTTGGACCACCATGGCATCATTGTTGATATTTATATTATATTTATTATTAAATTTAGGCTTCTGGCAACAAGGTTAGCAGGCAGTCGGTGCTCTGTGGAAGTCAGAACATTGTACTTAATGGAAAAGTAAGTTAAAATACACGACGGTTTTAATTTCATGAATTAGATTTGGATTTGAGTTGGTTTTGTGTGGCGTCTCTATTCCAGACCATCGTCATGAATGACTGCATCATCAGGGGGGACCTGGCGAATGTCAGGGTGGGCAGACATTGTGTGGTTAAAAGCAGGAGTGTCATTCGTCCACCTTTCAAGAAGTTCAGCAAAGGGTAAAACGTCTTTTTGTTCTTATGACAAATTTTTCTTGAACACTTGGCTGAAAAGTGCAACATTGTCAAAATATCCCTGCATCACTGGTGTGTTTATGTGGTGTCTACATGACCGGCGGGGTACACCCTGGACCAGTCGATAGTCGGGCAGATCTAGAAAAACAACCACATTCACTCACAATCACATTCTCCAATTGGGCAATTTCGTCTTTAATGAACCTAACATGCATGTTTTTGCAATGTGGGAGGAAACCGGAGTACCTGGAGAAAACCCACGCAAGCATTTGGAGAACATAAAAACACAACACAGGAATGAGATTCGAACCTTGAACCTCGGAACTCTGAGGCAGACGTGCTACCGCTCTGAAGCATGGTACACATACTGATTTTAAAGTCATAATGTACTTTTTGGCGGCACGGTGGACGACTGCTTAGAGCGTCTGCCTCACAGTTCTGAGGACCGGGGTTTAATCCCCGGCCCCGCCTGTGTGGAGTTTGCATGTTCTCCCCGTGCCTGCGTGGGTTTTCTCCGGGCACTCCGGTTTTCCTCCCACATGCCAAAAACATGCATGGTAGGTTAATTGACAACTCAAAATTGCCCGTAGGTGTGAATGTGAGTGCGAATGGTCGTTTGTTTGTATGTGCCCTGCGATTGGCTGGCAACCAGTTCAGGGTGTACCCCGCCTCCTGCCCGATGATAGCTGGGATAGGCTCCAGCACGCCCGCGACCCTAGTGAGGAGAAGCGGCTCAGAAAATGGATGGATGGATGGATGGATTTGAAAATATTGTTCACACAGTTCTGAGGACCGGAGTTCAAATCCCGGCCTCGGCTGTGTGGTGGTTGCAAGTTCTCCCTGTGCCTGGGTGGGTTTTCTCCGGGCACTCCGGTTCCCTCCCACATCCCAAAAATATTCATGGTAGGTTGATTGAAGACTCTAAATTGCCCTTTGGTGTGAATGTGTGCGCGAATGGTTGTTTGTTTTATATTGGCTGGCGACCGGTTCAGGGTGTACCCCGCCTCTCGCCCAAAGATAGCTGGGATAGGCTACAGCACGCCCGCAACCCTGGTTAGAATAAAGCGGTACAGAAAATGGATGGATGGATGGAAATGTTCATACAAATTTAGTAACTTTAAAAACAATTTGAAAGAATTTAATGGGCGCTGCCATATTTATCAAACACGTGACTGGATAACATGGATAGTAGAAAATATCCTTTTCATGGCAGACAACGCCTTTGTGCATGACAAGGGTTATTTTATTTTGACAACAAGCGTTGTCAATGAACAAAACGGCATGTTGGCCCACATGTAGCGTGACTTCTGTGATTAGCGGCCAATATGAACGCGCCCATTCTATAGAAAATATTTATGTAAAAGTTCAAAAAAATAAAAGTAGAGGTGCAGTTTTTAGTTTTTTGCAGCTTTTCCCAGCTAAACTAATAAATTTCTACCAATGCAATTGTAGTTAAAATGTTCATGCTGATCCTCAGATTCTTAATTAAGGTGCACTGAAAGGCACTTTGAACATGTAAGCACATGATGTTAAAACTTTGATTTCCATATGTTTTCAAAAATATGATTTACATATGTTTTTACTTAAAAAAAAAATTCTCTGTTGTTCTCAACTTGTATAAAAGTGCGTTGTGACTTGGCAACAATAAGAAAACACGGGTCGCAGGGTCACAACATTTGAGAACCACTTTGTTAAAGTCTATTCGTCCTCCGCTTTCTCCCTCACAGAGTGGCCTTCTTCCCGCTGCACATCGGCGACCACGTGTTCATCGAGGAGGATTGCGTTGTGAACGCAGCTCAGATTGGCTCCTACGTCCACATTGGCAAGAATTGCGTCATAGTGAGTGTTACGCACACACAACAGAGGCTCACCCCCTCTGGTCAGTCACATGCTAGTCATGGTGAGACCAGAGGTTCGAATGTTATACTTTATTTTTGATTGGTGTGGAATCACTAAACCACACGCAGTCAGGGTATTATTTGAATGCATTAATGTTTTTAACAACATTTTAAAAAAGAAGCTTACATGAAAAGATACTGTGTAACGTTGTCAATGTTTAGATACAGTAGTGTTAGGTAGTTTGCATTCATACATTTTCAAGCAGAAAATTACTGTAAAAACTAAAAGTCTACAGTGGATATAAAAAGGCTACACACCCCTATTGAAATTAAAGTGTTTTGTGATTTAATAATTAAAAAAAAAAACTGAGACCAAGATAAATTGGTTTTGGGGAACGCGTATGTGGTGAAGACTCTTCGTCACTTCCAGTAACAACCCAGGCTAAACTTAGTTCGTGCCCAATATACAGCGATTTTAGTCTCACAGTCGAGATGTATCACTTCAATAATACTTCCTTGACACCAATTACTACCTACCTATTAGCCAGGGCCATCTTGTGGCATCTTGGGGTGATACTGAGCTTTTCAGCAAGTAAGCTGAGGATTGGTTCAACAGGGGGGGGAAAAAACTCTAAATAGATGAATTCATGAATAGAAAACCACAAATAGGCAGTGGTTCACTGCGTATAACACAAAATAATAAATGTATTTTATATTCCACCTTTTATTTAGTGTTTGGCATGTTGTTGTCAGGGTCGTCGCTGTGTGCTGAAAGACTGCTGCAAGATCTTGGACAACACTGTTCTTCCTCCGGAGACAGTGGTGCCTCCTTTTACTGTCTTTTCAGGATGCCCAGGTCTCCACAAACACACACCTTCAGCATTCTCTTGTTGTTGTTTTTCTGTTCTGAACATTTTTTAAACTCGTCTCCCTTTCAGGTTTGTTTTCGGGGGAACTTCCAGAGTGCACACAGGACTTGATGATTGACGTCACCAAGAGCTACTACCAGAAGTTCCTTCCCCTCAGCCAGATATAAAGACGCCTTTGCCATCACAACTTTTCTCTTGTACAAGGTCCAGCTCGCATTGGACAAGACTCCCATCGAGCAACGCTTCTGTGTTGCAGAAACATGTTCAGACATCTTGAGAGTGTCTAGAAAGGTTATGTAACATTTTCTATCCCCTTGCTTTAATATTATGAATAAAGTAATGTTCTGTTGTCACATAATGTATTAAAGAGAGCGAGAGAAGGCATCTTTTGAAGGAAATTGTCGCTCTTTCAGTCATCCTGTAAACACGGAAGTCAGATGAGACAAACTTGGACCAAAACTATCTTGGAAGACAAAGATGTCATTTCACAGTTAATATAGTGGTTTATTTGGAGCTATCAGGATTCAATATTAGAGTGTCAATTTGTGTGCTGTCATTGTCTGAGACTCTGAGCAAGAGATAACACCTTAAACAATGCCGCAAATCCTTTCCTAGAAATGCCTGGTATGATCTTGTTACAATACAGATTAAAGGATATTGAAGGAATTTGTAGTGTTACTTATTCATTCTTCTCACATTTGCATAACAGTTCTGAGGTTTGAATCTTTGCTCCGCCCCTACGTTGTGGAGTTGTTCAAAAATAGCCTTTGAAAATTTGTATGTTTTTAAACATAACTTCACTATGCTTATATGTGCCTACAGAGCACCTTAAGAAACTGAAGAATAACCTTACAACGACATGTACATAAATAAAGTAAAATTAAATGGAACAATACAATTGAATCTTTCTTTACCTAATATGTGCCATGTACAAATACATGTACCTTTACCTTTCTGACACATGCCTGTCAAAATAGTTATTTTCCAAATAAACCAATATAAATAGACCTGGGATCCATATTAAATATTTCACTGTACACGGGGACCTCTGTTAACAACAGTTCTGCTCCTCCATACTGTACATAAGTCAGAACACATAGTCTATCAATAACTGATCATAATTACAGTAAATACTGAATGAGTATGAAAAAAAAAACAATCACAAAAAAAGTAGTCTGTACTGTCATAAACCTAGGACCCCTCTAATTGTCTACATGTCCGTGACACACCCATAATGAATCTGTGACCCACTTATGGGTCCCAACCCACCAGTTGACAATGGATGCTCTTAATTGCCCATACAGTGGGCAATTGACTGGCAACCAGTCCAGGGTGTACACTGCCTTTCGCCCCAATGTCAGTTGGGATAGATTTCACCTCACCCATAACCTTAATGAGGATAAGCACCACAGATGGATGGATTTTATCGTCCCTGTGGTTGACATTGCTTGAAGTACAGTACTGTATGTGGATCCTGTAATGCAGACTATTAAAAAAATAAGTTCCATAAGAAAATACAGCAAACGGCATTTTGTATATACATATGCATAGCATTTTACTTACATTTTGTAAGGTGGTTGTGTGGGGTCCGTCAACTGTGAAAAAGGGTGATGAAATGTACGTTTTACTCTGGCATCATCAAGTGGTCAGAAGTAGAACTGCACGAACCTTAGTTGTTTCCAAGTTCAACTTTTAGGTAGTTCAACAATATATCGCCGATTGAATGGTTAGGTTTGTTTCCCTTGTGCTGTAATTACGTAGGTGTCATTTCGTTATAGAATAAAAATAATGTAAATAAAACTATCTCCACAACTTAATTCTCAAAATAATAATTTTCCCGTTTTAATGACTCATTCCAGCCAATTTGCAACTCAATTGTTTTATTTCATCTTTACAATGTGAACCACATATATCATACCAACAATTAAATGTTAAGTATATAGATTAGCCATTTATTACCTTTTTTTTGACAATTATGTATGAAGAAAGAGCTGATAATAGTGTTGGCTTGAGTCTGCCCGTGTAGAAAGTGACGAAAAACAGAGTTGGGATTAAATTCCAAATGTTTCTGTTTGAAATTGTAGCTCTTGTCCACATGCGCACGTCACACTATGTTCCCTTTAACTGCTGTGACGTGCAACAACCATGTTGCCTTTCAGTCAAAAGTGCTGCAGATGCGAGTGAGTGTTAAACCATAGAGAAGAGTTAAGCGTGTGGAAAAAGAAAGCTAAGCAAATCATTCAAAAGGCATGTTTTTAAACAACAGACGCAGGCTGCCTTCAAATCCTCCTTGCGCCATATTCTGTCACATTAGAGCAGGGGTGAGGAACCTACGGCCCTCGAGAGCACTGGATCTGGCCCGCCATGCAATTTTAAAACCTCAGAGGAACTGCTATAAAAGCCTGAAAACATGTAACCAACAAATGTTCATAATATAGAATAAACATTTGTTCAATTGGATTTTTTTTCTCTACAAATTTAACAAGGCCCTCAGAGGACTGACTAAAAGGTTCCCCACACATGATTTAGAGACTAAAACTTCCACAGATTAATCCTTCCTATGAAAAATTATTAACATTGCTCCCCCCCCCCCCCCAAATTTACATGAAATAAAAAACTGCTTCACATGTGGCCAGAGGCTCTGCAGTCAAATGATATCCCACTTGTCAGTGGTTTTGCAACAACCAAAAAATAATAATCATAATAAAAAAGAAGCAAATGCTTAAGCGAGACAATCAAAAGACGAAGCTAGCAATCATGCAGGAAAATGAGAACCAAAGAAAACAGGTTTGAAGTTTCAACAAAACTGACACGCTTCGTACACTTCCCGTGTTGCCAAGATGAGAGCACCACTGACGTCACACGGTGGGTCACTTCAAGTGTAAATGCCAACATAGCAGAGCCTGACTGGAAATAAATGCTTTGCTGAAAATCTTAGGGGATTCTTATTTTAAAAAATAAAAATATAAAAACTTATGTCACAATCTCTGAAAGCCATCGTCTTGCATTTTAATGAAATTATAGCCTGTGAGAGAGCAAATTATGGGATGGCTTGTGAGCACAGCTCAAGTCTGATGAGAAACGTTCATGACTTATGAGTGACATTAACCTTTTATTCTTACAGCACCGATGTTCTCTCATAAAGTTCAATCCTTTGCGGAAACAGAGGAGAACGAGAGAACTAGAACGCGAGCGATGGCAAGTGCTCACCAGCTTCCAAAGGTTAGAACTCGGAGAGGCTACAACTGCAATGGAAGAGCCGATTTTGTTTGCATGAAATCGTTAAGTGCAAAAAGCCTTATTGCAACTCATCAGAAAAGTCACACAATCACATAATACAGCAGCTGCTTTTTAGAGTAAGACTGCACAAAAGGGGGGCGAGAATGCATTTTAAGATCGTCTCAATTATCTTCAATGGATACTACAATAAACAAAAAAAAGGCTTCGTAATGAGTGAAACTTAAATTTGGCTGTCACTGTTGTAGACAGTGGAAACAATGATGTTTAACACTGGTGGTAAAAGAAGAAAAAGTGGTTGAAGCAATCCAAGGACTGGGCTGGACATCAGGTGTGGGCTGCGACTCAGCAGCGAGTAACAGAAAGAAGTGTTTGACATCCTCGGTGACACCTCACGTCCTTATTAAGGTGGTGGGTGGTGGGCGGGGGTAAGGGCACAAATGTGTCAAGAATCAAGTGGCTTCAGCACAGTGCATCTTCACCCACGGGGCAACTGCCTGGATCCCTGCCACACATGCTCTGAGATCCGCCGCAGCCGGCCATCTGAATGTAAAGCCTCGTGGCGTCGCTTCAAATCATCCTGTTGCGTTTGTGAGTGGGCGAGTCTGTGATGACGTCACCACACTGGGTGGAGTTACGTTTTCTAGCTGCGCCGCCTCCCCCGCCCGAGGCCGAGCCGGATGAGTCCAGGTGCAGTGCCATCTCCTCAGAGATGAAAGTGTTCAGGTCCACGTCCAGGAGGCCGTTGCGTCTGCCGCGGCACAGCGCCGCCGAGCCCGAAGACGCTCCACCGCCGGCGCCGCCTCCGTTACTGCTGCTCCCGCTTACGTGTGTGGGGGACCCCGGGGGGCCCGAGCGCACGCTGATGCTCGCCATTGCGCCGCTCAGACCTGGACGCCAAACAACAAACATGAGCAGGAATCCGAGACCCCAGAGCACCTCTTCTCAAACTTTTTACACCAAGCACCGCCATAATTCGTAACATTAAAATACAGTATCCTGTCTGGAGATGTTTAACATCTAGATGTAAATACCATGAAATAAAAGCTGACATTCTGAACTTGTGTCTCATATTCATCTTTTGATCTGAAACCCAAATGTTTTCAGTAGACAACAAAAACAAAGGAATTGACCTTGCCTTTCCAATACTTTTGGAGGGACTGTAAATCCTATTTGCTCATTCCTCAACAGATTATCATGAGGTTTACTTTTTTGTCAACGGCAAAATGTGTGCTATCAATACATAACATTGGGGGGGTGGGAGCCTCCGAACATGCTTTCATCTGTGAAAGGTTACTCCCAGTTCCGTTGTCGTAATTGTACGGCGTTGTACGCAACCGTATGCAGCACAATATACTGGCATCTTTTGTCTTTTGGTTTTCTTGCCGTCCACACACATAGAATGCACTGACGACTTTGACCCTTCTAACTTAGTGTTGCCATAGGCATGCCACTCAAAAGGGGCATGTTGTATCTACCTATTCATATCCATGCTTCTACCACACTCAGAGAATAGCTGGTTTAAACCATCAATATAGGCAATTGCACTCACATTTAGGTGAGCGTCAATTACTCTTAATATTGGCAATTTGCACTCAGGCTTGGTCCCGATTCCATGTGAATAATGTGGGTCCACTGTACTGTGCAAAACAAACAAACAAAAAAACCTTATGATTATGTGTAACTGTACTCCTAGTACATATAGCCACTCCTGGCACACTGGTAGCACTGTCCAGGCAGTTGTCAGTACCCTAGTCCTGTTCTTTCTGCTAATCATGATGGCTGGATGGAGATAGTCAAATGACTGAAAATAGCAAGGTTAACTACATTTGAGTAGTTTTGCTTTGTTAAAATTGATCGCCTTAATGCTTTCTTACAGAAGGAAGCCCTGTAGCCAAGTTTGTGCGCAGGTTTATATCCGTCTAAAACACGTGGTAAGTCAGCCCATTGTTTTATTTAGTGCATCACTCATGGCTCTTGACCTTTGAAAACTAGTTTGGGAAGATGACGAACAAAGACGTTTGCTTTTGTGAAGTATTAAGGCCGTTTAGTATGGTCGGGAGTCCTCTGCATGAGCGTGGATTGTGATG
The DNA here is from genome assembly GCF_024500385.1 of Phyllopteryx taeniolatus. NCBI lineage: Eukaryota > Metazoa > Chordata > Actinopteri > Syngnathiformes > Syngnathidae > Phyllopteryx > Phyllopteryx taeniolatus. The sequence continues at coordinate 12,247,546 of NC_084517.1, forward strand.
TGGACAGCTGGTGGCCAGTGACACATTCTACCATTTTAACTAATGACAGCATAATAAATTAGTCATTTTTTAGCATATTACATTAGCGATTGAACATGATTTTGGGGTGGTCTTGCGTGGATGATGTTAGTGTGCATCAGTATATATTATAGCAATACATGGAATAATAACAACTTGAACGATATGTTCACTAACTCAAGCAAGATACCGTTTTTTGTTTTTTTCATGGAAAGTCATTATTTTGGAGGTGTGAGGTGTGATATATACAGTTTACTATGAATAAATGATTTTAAAAAATACAAAATAAAAAAAAGAATTGTTGCATGTGGATAAATAAAGGTTTAATAAATACACAATAATAAAAATCATTGCAACCCTTCCTCACGGGCTATAGCACCGTTTTCCTAGTCAACATAATATAGACAGAACCTAAATCCTGTGTAATATCACTGTTGTCATATACTATTTTAATATACTATTTTATTTTTGTTCTGTTGTTGTTTTCCTCTGTTCTCTTTTCTCTCAGTCTGTTACCTCTCAAACCTCGTTCTATCAGACTATATTTCCAGTAAATATCCATCACAATACAAGTAACCACAGAGAGAGTACACCAAACTCCCACTTTACACAGAATAACTGTTCTGGCATAAAAGGCACATAGATCCACCAAACTGCATGCTGGTTAGTTGGAGCACATAGTCCATCACTAACCAACATTAAAGCAGTAATAAAGTCATAATTACAGTAAACATTTGTATGAGGGGGGGGGGGAACAACAAAAAAAGCATGCCTTCTTGTTCCACATGACGACGCATTCTTACGCCACATGCAGTTTGTAACTTGTAAATGAGAACTGTTAATTTACCATGACCATGCATGTCCTCACCTGTTATCAAAATGGTTAGAATGCAGTTTTGTTGTTGTTTGTTTCAAAGCTGTTAACTTCTTTTTGCATTTGTGTGACAATGAACAATGTGAGATAGGTAAGGCAGAGCTACGCCTTCACCTTAAAGTTACCAGACTATTGTTTACTTTTTACCACTTAGACTGTTAAGAATGTTTTTTTAAAAGTTACTTCAAAATTAGCTGTAAAATTAAAGACAATGATGGCGACCGTTTTACACTGAAACCGTTCATTTCTATTTACATTACTACTTATGGGACTAACTGTCCAAACAAAGTCAGTAAGAGCATGCTTTGCGAACATGGTTGCGCTTTATCGAATAGGTTTGGTGCAATACATGTGAGAATGATATGACTGAAATGTAAATAGTTTGTCAGCCACATCACGCGGAATATGTGACTGAAAGACATAGGCCCAAAACAAAAACAAGACAGCTTCAGCTCCACCCCGTAAAAGCGCAACTTAAGACGATCTCAGAGACATTCTCGCTCACAAAAACAGAGGAAGGGCCTCCCCCTGTCACTACACTGGCACACAGTGAACACACCTTATCTCTGAACCACATGTGGACAGACATTTTCTTTCACAAGTACACGCTTGTGTATATACAGTAGGAACTCACCGTTTAACCATTTTGACATCTCACAGTAAACCCCATGAGGGTCTCAATTTATCGTAAGTGACAGCATGAACATCAGTAGTGGACAATTTCATATTTCAACCACCAAAGGAGTGAACATTTCAGACTCATTGAGAACAAAATGCTTCTGATGATAGAGATGCCGTATTACGTTTGCTTACCGTGCAGTGCGATGGCCTCCCTGAAGGGCTGGAGGTCGGCTTCTACAGACGAGCCGGTCTCAGCTGGTGAGTTAGCCCGGCTGGGGGCCACCATGGCCAGCCTTGTGCTGGCCCTGCTACTCCTGTGTGGGGGTGCTTTGCCACACAGGAAGCTGATAAGATCCTCCCTCCGGATAGTTCTTCGGCGCTTTTTTACCCAGGCCAACATGTCCTACAAAGTGGATTATGAGCAAGCCAATCAGAAGCTTTTGCAGCCTTTTACTCTTAACCAACAAGCATAAAGCTAATGGAGAACTGGATTCTGACATATTGCTATGACACAAGGCCAACCTTATTACGCCGCTGGTGTCCTATCTGGATGCCCCTGTCGAAGCTTCTTTGATGGGCCTCGACACTCTCTAGGATGATTAAAAACGACAATAAATATTAATGACAAATAAACGGTGACTCTCACACGACTAACAGTGTTTTAGTTCAAAGAAAATCTAATCAAAAACATCCTTCCAGATGCTTTTACTGTAGTATTACAAGACAATATGTTGAGCTATCTGTACACAGACTGCAGAACACGGACTCTAGTGCAATCTCATTCTTAGTGTGCCACACGGAATTTGTGTGGCTGATGAATTCCTAACATTGTAACAGAAGACAGTAGTGTTGTTACTAGACACACAATGAACATGTCATTCACCAACATCCAAAAAGGTTATCAAGCCTGGTGACACACTGGCCAATATGGCACTGATACAGTAGCATCCTTCCTTTTCGGGGTACAATTTGAACAGTTTGGAATGGTATATCAAGACTACTATGGACCATACAAATGACTGGAAGTGGTTGATGGAGAGAGATCAGTTTCCAAGAACTGGTGATGTGCCAGGACAGACTGGCTCTTGCAGCACTGTCCCTTTTACTAATGGGACAGAACTCTGCATTCACAGTGGAACCTCCCATGTCGAACATCTTGCCAATCTGACAATTTGCCATCCAATAATCCTTCAACTCAGTGAGCATCAACTCCACAAGTGTGTTTCAGATTGTGTAGTGGTTCCCCTGCCTGACTTCTGTGCAGGCAGTGTGGGTTCAGTTACCACTTGGTGAATTTGAGTGTGAATGGTTGTCTGTCTCTTACCAGTCCAGGGGGTAGTCTGACTTTAGCCTGAATTTCGCTGTGATAGGCTGCCATGACCCTGAGCAGGACACCAGTTTAGAAGGTTGAAGGATGTTTTGCATTTTCGTTGGCTTTTTTTTTCTGTTTCCAAATGCCACCACAGAGAGTACCAGTGATGGCAAAATGGTAAAAGGTTACAATGATTATAGAACCAGAAATGGATCTTATAACAAAGTGGGAAAACAGTACAAACATGTCCTGGCTGATCAACATTAATAATAAAATGAGAAAAAAATGAATGTAGACCGGGCAACGCCAGACTCGTCGTTAGTACGGCCGGGGTACAGTCCTGAGGTTTTTGGTTGGAATCTCAACTCAGGTCTTCCTGTGTAGGTTTTCCATGACCGCCCCGTTTGGTTTTCTCCAGCTGACTACCACATTCCCAAAAGCTGCATCTTAGGTGAACTGAAGACTCTTAATTGTCATTAGGTGTAAGTCTGAATGGTGGTTTTGGTGTGTGTCCGGCGATGTGCTCGAAACCAATCCAGGCTGTACCCTGCCCCTCACCCAAAGACAGCTGGAATCAGTTCCAGCTCACCCACACTACCCTAATGAGGACAAGCGCGATACAATATGGATGGACAGATGAATGTAGACTGGCTGTGTGTGAAGTGTTACTCACTTGTCAAAGGGGAAGTATGCTTTTGTTATTAACTTTGTTTTAGACTTGTAAAATTGTCCATGTTAAAATGTTACATATATGTACATACATGTAGAGTTTATTGAATGTGTGCCCTTTATATCTATTACTTGTTAAATATTAAGTATGAGTATTCTAAATAAAAAAGTTAAAAAAATTCAAATTCCAAAAATATATATATATATATATATATATAAAATCAGAGATGAACTAGTTTTCAGCAACCCAGAAAAGATTGTGTTCGACCTCAGGGGCTTCACTGTATCACCAAGCAGTGTTAACCAAGTGGATTGTTAAAGGTTGTTGTTCTTCTATTATCCAGCCATATTTGACTGTATTTCCAACTCAAAAAGCAGAATTATAGAGAGGCGTTGGTGGTAGTACCTTTATACAGGTTGGTGACTGCCGTAGCAGCATTCTGAAATGGCACCCACAGTGATAGGCCCTGTTGATGACATACTCGGTCTGGAGGAGAGATAGAGGGGGAGCAGGGGGTCGTTTGGGTTATCAAGATATGACAATATGAGGCCAAACAGCAACTGAACATCCAAGAAGCACAGCAAGTCGAGGTGGGGCCATTTTATCTTGTGTGTACTAAGTCACTGGCACCAAAATAAACAGTTAGCGAGCTTGGCAGGAAAGAAAGGAGTCATACACAAGCTGAAGTGCCCTCTCCCCTGTACAGTTGCAAAGCAATGTCAAACATATGTCGGTGGACACAACACGCTCTAAAAATATGGACATCAATCTGCACCAGGGCCAGACAGTCGTGGCTGGCCGAAGAAAAAACTAATTTCATCCAGCCAACTAATAATATCCACGCCATTTTGTGATTGGGACGCTGGCTAAGCTACACGTTGTCTTGATAAGTGTCCAGTCAGCAGCTGACCGGGTGTCTAAATGCGAGCATGTGTGCTGTGCCGATTAACTTTCGTCGCCAATACGCGAGACGTGGACTGCAACAGCGAGTAAAACAGATGGTCACATTGACAGTTCAACAAACTGTCATCTGGGAATGTCGCGTAGATACGATTGTTGTTACCATCGCCATTTTGTAACTACCTTGGCTAACGACGGGGCAGCAAAACCGTATAACATCGAGCCAACAAACTAGTTTATTGACACACTCCAGCATTCGCTTGTCAGTTGTTCTTTTCTTTTCTTTCTTTCTTTCTTTTTAATAAATGCAGTTATATTTGCCAAAGATGCTATACGGGTCTCTTTCGCAGTGTCACAACTTATGGCCATCAACAAAGTTCATAGTTCATCTTTACGTCTGACACAAGTTAACCTAAATTATGCACCGCATAGTCAGTTGTGCAAGTTCCACTGTACGCGAGCGAGCCCATTAGAGTTGGAGCAATGTGTCAAAACGTCAGTAACGCGGAGCTAAGTTGCTAATCAACAAGCTAAAGGGTATGCTGGCGCTGGGGCGACACTGACTGTCATCATGCTAGCAAACGCAAGAAAGCGACGGCTTCAACCTTTGTATAACTGTGCCACGGCGGTGGCGGAGTTCTGGAAAAGATGCCACAGTTTATCCTGGTCGTTGTCGGCCTCCTCCTCGCTCGGCTCTCTCTGCTCCGCCTCGGCCAGACACTGCCGCTCCCATTTTGAGAACCAGTGCTCGGGTCCGTGTTCCTGGATCTCCGAGTCGCCGTCTTCCTTCTTCTCCTCCATGAATCCACGAAAACTTGGAGCAACCTTACTTTTAAGGGTTTAATGTTCGTGTGTGGATGATATATACAAGTGTTTGAGGAGAATCTTGACGTTTTGACTACTTCGCACTCGATTTGGCTCTACGGCGTCGCTACCATTTCCGAAGCTATGCTTAGCCGACTATTTTCCGAGTTGCAGATGTCAGGGATATATACAAACGTAAGCTACCTTGTTGTTCGCTTCGTCCCGCCCCATAGTGTAAACCTAGCGCTGATTGGCCAAATAGAACGTTGGGGGTGGGGTTTATCTTTAGCGTCACAAGTCCATTGAGTTTCCAACTTGCCCTTCAACTGTGTCTCCACAATAGAACCTCCGTGAAATTTCCCCTTTTCTAAAGCTTGCAAGAGAGCGCAGGCTTCGCTAAACTACAATGCCACATGTAAATACGGTTACAAATGAATTGATATCAAATATATTTGTTTTGGGACCGTTCCTCGTGTTTTCTAAATGTATATATCTTGAATAGCTAGTGTTTTTTGTTTAATATGCAGTTCTGTTGTTCCTCTTAACTGTCACTGTGCAATCGTTGTGATGTACTTTTGATTTTCTTGTGCTATAAATGTGCTACAGGTACAGTATTCTTTGTGTTGAGTTTCGCACAATAAATGGGAACTAAAAATGAAAACATAAACGCAGTAACATTAACCAACAGAAATGACTTTTCTTGCTTTTAATGCTACGTAGGGTATTTATTTTGTATGAACTACGTTTTTATATAACCAATTGATGTCTGTATATACGCATAAAACAAAAAAAACGAGCGATTTGCTGAGCAAAACAGCACAACGAGACGGATGTGGCGATACGAGCCATGACGTCACACTCAGGTACAGTATACGTTTAGTTTAAGAGTTGCCCCTCTTGACCAGTTCAAAACAAACAAGATCCGCCTCACGAAGATGGCATGGCCTGGCAAGAATGATGGTACGAATAGTATGCTTATTTTCAAAACGCATTTGAGGTTGTCAAATAAGTGTTTTGTCTATGTGCCCTGTGATTGACTGGCGACCAGTCCAGGGGGTGCGCCACCTCTCGGCCAAAGTCAGCTGGGATCAACCGAAAAGGACAAGCGGTAAATGTAATGGATGGATAGGTGTGAAGTTCTATGGGTGAAGTTAGAGAGGCTGCTTCACATTTTACATGACAACAAACATGCATCTCAGTCAATTCTAATATTAGTTTTGTTGCTTATATGGCATGTTCCAGTGTGTTTATTAATAGAGATATGAATCAGCAGCGATATATGTGTGGCGATAGCAGCTCAAATTAATCAGATTATTGGAGTTATTGTAAAGTGAGTGTGATTGCAAGTTCACCATTTTTCAGCCCTCCCAAAAGAGTGTAATGATGTCTATTATTTACCAAATGTATCAAATTGACTTGTCTGGTATTTTAAAAGATGACTCAATTTACTTGATAAATGGTAGTGACAGTTTCGTGTTCATATGAATGTATAGTCAGAATTTGTAAGTGTACACATCGTACACGTTTTCGTCACATCCTCATATTCCATTTCCGCTCAAACTGACAGGTGACCGGTTTGTCAATATTCAGAACAAGTTCTCGTATAAATACATAAAACCATAGACCACGCATCCATGCAAGTAACATCACAGACATAAAGGGTTATTCTCAATACAAATTTCTCGTGGTGGTGTTCGCCAAAGCCGACAAAGATGAGCACAAGCTAACGTGATGGCACACATTGCTTGGACGTTTTTCACTTGACCTTTTTGAAGCTGACAAATTTACGTTACGTCCACTCCTTCTCAGAATCACGCGACTTTGCGTGAGTATACAGGTAAAGGTGCAGTGACGGAAAAAACTATCATTGGTACTCTGGAAAAAAATGGCACAATTTTTTTTTTCTAAACAATCAATGTATAGAATAAACTCAGCTCAGCAGTTTGGTTGACCATGTTTTAAATGAATGATTATATGCTTTTTTTCAACCCTCGTTTGGTAGAGGGTCATATTTTGAAAAGTAGTTGTTGGCCAAAGGAAATTTAAAATACAAATTATTTTGTATTGGTCGTTAAAGGGTTAATGATTAATGATTGAATGCCCAGTTTGGGCTAAGAAGTGTAAATATACGTTTTTTTTGGGTTTGTTTTTTTTAAATCAGAATGGTGAAAATAGCTATACGTAACGATTCCATTTCGTAACAATTTTCAGATGAAATGACGAATATGACGAAGCGGGTGTTAAACTGGTTGTCCGTGCATGTCAATTTAAATTTATTTATTTGGCTTTTTTCCCCCCCCAGCGTAGCAGAGTCAAGGCGGTCAGATGTCAGTGTGCATCTTTTTAATTGCTCGTACTTTTTGAATTAACCGAACGATGGCTCACATATGATGAGTATTTAACGTGTCGGTTTGGCGTGGAAGGGAACCCGGCCGGGGCTGGGCAACTGTTTGGATCTCCATGCGGATGTGACATTTCTTTGAAGAAGCGCGGCCGCCATTTTGACTCGACACACTGAGCCTCGCACAAACAGACGGGAGGAGCGTGTCGAGGGCCAACGCCGCTCAAGTCACAACGCTTGCATGATCAGGCACATTCCTCTTGGGGAACGGCACTTCTTTGACGGGAATGCGACGGCTTGCCGATTTTTGTCATTCGCGCTGTTAGGGACGCTTCCGAAGGGGAATCGGTTCGGATTGGGGCCGCGGCGACTCTCGTCTCCGCGAACTTCCAAATTAACGTCAGTGCTATTCCCGATTGGCAACCTGGTTTGAATGGATAGCTTTCTCCTCCGCTCTTCCCCAGACGAGGGACACACGGAGGAGCACACGGACTGGGGATATCGCAGGCAAAGTTGTTGAATGTGTGTCTACCGCACGAGCTTTTGTTTTCATTGTTGTATCTACAGCTTTTATTATTGGCTACCGTGTGTCAGGTAGCTAAGCTAGCTGTAAACCGGCTATTTGTTCCATCAGGTGCGGGTCGTGTCTTTGCTCCACACTTCCCGGTGGAAAGCCGGAATAATTTAGTTCCTTTCAGCGGGCCTCCCTCCTCAGAGCCCCGAGTCGTACCGCCACCCGCCGCCAGCCAGCTACTCGCACCCACCAAAGGCGCCGAAATTGGGCGAATAGCGAGCAAATACGTCCGCGTTTCTCTACCCGCTCCCCCGCCGACCTCCCCTCCTCACTCCCCGGCGCTGACAGCGGACAAGGCCGAGGTCGCAGCAGAGCAGGCCCGGCCGCCGAGGCTCGACCGGTCCACCCCACCTCCGCATCCCACCACACCTCAGCAGCAGTCCAGAACCTGGTTCCCATCCGACCCGGCCTCGGGCGACGTCGACTGCAACCGAGAGAGTAGGGAGACCCGCATCGCAACGACAAAAGCTGCAAACATGAACCACCACCACCACCACACGCAGCAGCAGCAGCAGCAGAAAGCCGGCGAGCAGCAGCTCAGTGAACCAGAGGATATGGAAATGGAAGGTTAGTGATTGCACATGGAAGCATTTCTCAAATAATAGACGCGTTTGCGTGAAGTAGCATCCATGCGAGGAGAGTTGAACTTTACAGTAAACATGAGGGCCCGTAGCTAACCGGCTGCGTTTGTGCTGATTGCGCGTCCGTTGCAGCATACGTGCGTGGAGCTGACCTCGTTTTGCATTATAAGCTTGTTAGTTTGAGTCTGCTTGCTTCCCCGTTTTGTTTGACGATGCCACAGAATACCGTCCAACCCAAAATGTCTTGCAAAGCGTTCGTGTGTCAAGAAAGGATACTTTTCATTCTGTTTGGTGCTCGTGTTTGCTCATTTATTGTACCTTAAGTGAGCAGACAGAAAGGTATACAGATAAAGTGCTGATGTGCATTTGAGTTGTTTGTAAACAGTGGGCTTGTTGGTGTGGTAATTAACATAGAAATATTGCTGAGTAAAACATTCACATTCAGTGGGGGCTACGGGTGGGTGGATTTTTGACAGCCGTTCTCGCTTGAAGAGCCCACGAATCATTTTGTACGTGACCGAGGCGTGAAAACCCACTCTCAAAAGCTGTTCGCCCAAGTCATGTTATGGCAGCCTCTCGCTGATGGTGCGTTAGCATCGTGTTTGGTGACGTGAGTACACAAGCGGGCCTGTGAGGTCGAAACTCGCCTTTGGCCCTTCTAACCCGAAACCCCATAAATATGGGCTATATTTGTAATTTTGCTAATGTACATGGTGATCGGTTTCTGATGTGTAAAGCGGGCAACACGCATGGATGTTGCTAGCAGGGCAGCTAATTTTGAAGCTATGCAATTAGCCTCAAGGCCCAACTTGGCTCCGTATATTGACTAGCTAGCACATTAGTTAGCCTCATGCGCTAACACTGACGGAAGGGGTGTGTGGCGTTCTAAAATGGTGGCCTGTGTTTTCCAACCTACTTCTAGGCAACGACACCAGTTTTAAACCTCAATTTAGCGCCTCGCACATAACACTCTGTAAATGCTCTGTAGTTCTTGGTTATATTTGTCCTCTATCATTTATTGCAGGCTCGTACTTGTCACGGCAGCTAATGGTGGCGACTGAACGGTGGCTAACTGTTTGCTAAAGAGCCAAGTTGCTAACGCAGATGCGTCAGTCCTGCCTGGCCAAATTGCCAGTAGTATGTAATCTGCCGTTACTGCGGTTGGGACAACAAGTCATAATAAAACACTTGTATGTTCTTCCAAATGATCTTAAATTGTGCTCCGATGGCTGTGTGTTTATAGTAATGGTGTTGCCGCCGCAGTCAGGCCAGGCCCACACTGGGGGTAGCGCGGGGATTTGCTGCTTCATTGTATGGTAGCCCTAACAGCATGGAGCTCGCCATTTTTAATCATCTCTGTTTTTGTTAGCCCACTCTGTACTCGGGGCATACTTGCCAGCAGCATTGCAGTTGTACCCGTTGCACGTCAGCGCCTTGACCATTTTAAGTGTGTTTTTCTTCCTGATGTTCATTTTGGACCGAGTACAAGACTGCGAACCCTCAGCATCACTGCGTCACTTATCCCTATTGATTTGATTTTCTGTTTTAACGCACACTGCCAAGCGTTCTTCACCAGCACGTAGGCCGACTTGTTCTAATAGTCTAATTAAATTTACAGAATAATCCCGAGGTATTTAAGACTTTTTGAATGTTACTTTTAATGCTTCTTGTGTGGAGCAAATGTCCCCAAACCTGTTGTCTGCAATTTTTACATATTCAATAACTATGTTCACACCTTATTTTTGTGGTATTAAAAACAAACACTGCCAGCCACGGGGCAATTTAAGCAACATGAGTGGTGCATATATTCTAAACTTAAAGAATTGCAGGAAGCTAATATTTTTGATGCAGACTAAGGGGAATCACTTGCATTTTAAAAACATTTGGTAATGCCCTTCACCACCTAAACTCAGCCCCAAATTAAGGATTAAAATTAGTTGGTATGCACATTGCTTTCAATGGAAAATATCTGTTTTCTTGCATTGCTATTGTGTGTGTTAAAGTTAAACCTTTATTTAACTTTGTATTTTAACAGATAGTGATGAGTTCTTAGATTTGTCTTCCCACTGCAATAATATAAATAAATACAAAAATTACAATCATAATTTAATTATAGCAGTCAATCATCTTGTTAATATTTTACCAGTCTTGCTTACAAAAGTGGTTAGGATTCATTAGATTGTGAAGAGAATTTATCTTGTGCACAGCCCCCATTAGGTAACCCACACAGATTTTTCGATTTCAATCGATTTTGGTCTGGACTGTGGGAGACTTTAATTTTCTTATGGTGAATCAATTTAGTTGATATGGCTGTATGCTTTGGCTGAAATTCATCTGCAGTTTTCTGAATGTTTGAATTACAGTTTCATGCAGCATTGTAGTTCTAATTGCCTAATGATATTGGGTGGTCTATGACTGTCCCTGTTTGTTTTTTTAAGCCTGCATGGGTGTTATAACTCTGCATCCTTTTTGAGTAAGTCAATATTGCTTTAGTCCACTGTCTGTGAATCAGCACATTCACATGACCTTTTGAAGAAAACCTCCCAAGAAAGAACTGTATATTATGTTTCTGGATCATTAATTTTCAACAAATATATCATCCCACGGAAATGGCTTCCCAGTTATGGATGCAATTTTTACGTCGAGTAGAATTATGATTTTATTTTAAAAAAAAAATATGTTTTTTAACCCCCTTACAAAATTTGGTTGTGGTGTTTTTGCAGTCCACCTTTCATGAAGACAGACTTATGGCATTGTCTCAACTGGCTCTGTCTTTGCAGCTGGGGACACAGACGACCCTCCAAGAATTCCGGCCAACCCAGTAATCAATGGTAACATGGCCATGGCAGACGGACACAATAACACAGAGGAGGATATGGAGGATGGTGAGGAGGGTGTGCATTGACACAATATTTTTATTTTTACATTGTTCTCACCCCCTTTTCAGTGAGAACTGGAGGCCTTCTGTTTCTCATTTCCCAAATTTTACTTACCCCAGACACTAGTTGGCGGTCAGAAGCAACCTTTAGGTTTGTGGTGGAGCGCTTCAGCCGCCTCAGTGAATCAGTTCTCAGCCCCTCCTGCTTTGTCCGCAATCTCCCATGGAAGATCATGGTGATGCCACGCTTCTACCCTGACCGGCCACACCAGAAGAGTGTGGGCTTCTTCTTGCAGTGCAATGCAGAATCAGACTCAACGTAGGTGTCTTTTCTTGGAATTATGGCTTTTTAGGCCGCAGACTACACAGGCACACTATTAATACAATTAATAAATAACATTTATTTGGCAGGGCTCAACGTTTACCAATTCCCGATTGCCCGTGGCAAGTCAAAAATACTCACGGGGAAGTGAGCAAAACATAAAGCATTCCCAATCGGGCAAGCGTATGAAAAAAATTATCGTATGTAGGAATGTCACAATATTCATGTTGTCAGGAAATGAAAAGTGCCTCGATATCGCCGTGGCATTTTCTCTGCATAAAATAATTAGACTTTGTGCTTAAAATGTAGTTTTGTGCCATCTATACAAAGCCAAGCCGCTTAGACAGCCTGCTACAGCGCTTTACTTCCTAATTTGAGTGTAAAAGGACCTAATTTGGACACGTGACCGTGTGTACGTCTAAAGAAATAAACTGGCTGACTGGCCCACGTGAGCGCAGCGTTGAGAGGAGTGCATTAGCGTCGCAAATTCTACGGCGTACTACGCCTGTCAGGAGCGTCTCCACAATCAACTGGGTGAGATAGAAGCGCCTTGTTGTTTCCACCAACCTCTGGCCCAGCAAGCGCAGACCCATGGGCGCAGATCAGGTGCCGTGGGCCTCCGCTTTGCCAAGCAAAGCGTCCTGGCTCAAGGCGGCCACCACCGGGCAGCCCCTTTTAGTCGGACCGCTTCGTGTTGCAGCCGCCGCACCCTCCTCCTCCACTGAATTGTTCAAGCATATTGTAACTGTGTCACTCTTTAGTGGTGTACTACTGAGTCAAAAGTCATGGGTGAATGAACATCACACGGTGAGGGAATAACGATTCTAACTCCCGTTAAAACATATACCTCCGCAATTACATTCCGTTAGTCCCAAAAGTGAAATGGGTCCACTCCATATAACTACAAAAGTAAATCATCTTACATACTTCACTCTCTTCAAATGTAATGTCTACATTTCAAATAAAAAGATATCACAGAGGCTGCTCAGAAAAATAAATAATTTTACAATATCACTAAGCGGAGGAAAAGAATCAATGTAGGAGCCCCATGATTATTCCATTCATTGTCACTTGGCTGTTTCTAAACCTGCGTTGCCTTTAAGAGTAGTAAAAGATGAAGTCAACAAGTGCATGTTATGGTATGTGAAGAAAAACAAGTTAAATTAGACAACAGATATATAGTTGGTAAAATATAGAGTAATCAAATGCACATGAAATTGATTCCCCCCCACTGGTTCTAATGTCAGACATTAGAAGCATTCATCTCAACATTTTCAGTTCTTTCTCCCCCCGCACCCCAAAGAAATTCAGCCAAACATGTTTCTTTGAAGGCGATATTTCGTTATATGTAATCAGGTGTTACTTAGCTGTTCAGCCCTATGTTTACTTACAGTAAGTGGCTTTGTGCGTCTGACAATGTTTTATTTAGCAATCTGACATTCTTGATAGAGACTTGCATTAATAGCAACTTTTCCAGCATTGTGAAGAGAACCTTTAGATAATAACAGTGGTTCTTAATGGTGTCGTCTTCAGGTCATGGTCGTGCCATGCACAGGCCATGCTAAAGATTATCAACTACAAAGACGATGAGAAGTCGTTCAGTCGCAGGATTGGTCACCTGTTCTTCCACAAAGAGAATGACTGGGGCTTTTCCAACTTCATGTCCTGGAGTGTAAGTACATGCATATATTGAGACTCTACACGGACGCTTTTAAACAATGTTTTGCTGTTATTTTTTTCCTGGGTAGTCTTTTGTTTCAAACCGCTGGTGAACATATGAACTTTGTGCCTAACATTGTTTTTCAGGATGTCACCGACCCAGAGAGGGGATTTATTGATGACGACAAAGTCACATTTGAGGTTTACGTCCAGGCAGATGCCCCACACGGAGTGGCGTACGTGACTTTTTTATTTATTTGTTTTTGTTTTGTCTTTTCGGTACATGCTGTCTAAGGCTGGATTGTTCTTAGTCTGGGTCTATTAAGGTTTGTAACATTTTCTCTGTATGTGACCAGCTGGGACTCAAAGAAACACACAGGCTATGTAGGACTCAAGAACCAAGGAGCTACCTGCTACATGAACAGCCTACTACAGACACTCTTTTTCACCAACCAACTACGTCGGGTGAGCTATTTCATGCTTTCACACATTTCCTCTATGATGGTTTAATCCTAAAACTTTTTAAAATTCTAAACATTTGGATCAGTTAATTTGTCTATGAATAGAATTCAAAGAACACAATTAGTCGTTATAAACTGTCAATTCTGTCCTTACAGGCAGTGTACATGATGCCCACAGAGGGAGACGACTCATCCAAGAGCGTTCCTCTGGCACTGCAGAGGGTTTTCTATGAGCTGCAACACAGCGACAAGCCTGTTGGCACAAAGAAACTCACAAAGTCCTTTGGGTAACATTTAAAGCTTTTTTTCCCAGTTATGTGTCTTGCATTAAGGTTAGAATTAGAAGTGACTGTCTACATTAATTTAGTTTTTTCCCAATTGCATGTTGCTAGTAAAATAGAGTAGAACAGCTTTCTAATGTATGCATGATACACATTGCTTGCTTTGGCAGTATGGTGCCTCAAAGCAGAGGAAATGTACCACTGTGTACTAATCTGTAGCTACTGTATCCTAACATCGCTGCTGTATGTGTTTGTGTTTCCATTTGATTTGCAGGTGGGAAACGCTAGATAGTTTCATGCAACATGATGTTCAAGAGCTCTGCAGGGTGGTGAGTTCTCATGAAACAACTGTTACACATTGTCTGCGTCTGTGTGACTGCTGGAGACAAGTGTTCTGATTTATGGGAATTTCAGCTCCTTGACAATGTGGAGAACAAAATGAAAGGAACTTGCGTAGAGGGAACAATCCCTAAACTCTTCAGGGGAAAGATGGTGGTATGTTTTCTCTGCATCATTCTCTTTATCACAGACTTCATGGCTGTGGTTGCACATTTTTAAAGCCTTTTGGATTTACCTGGTTTGCTGCATAAATTGGTCATAAAATGTGATCTGATCTTCTAAGCCACAACAAGACCGTTTTATTAAACTAATACCACACAATTATGTTTCCGTGTGAATAATGTAAATATCACAGTGCAGGGTGGACAATGTACCTTTGGATTGAATAGATGATAGTGCCTGGTTTTGGCAACTAAACTTCACACACACAAACAATCAGGCAGGACACCTTTAACCAACATCTCCAATCTTGTCACATTGATTGGACCCTAGGTTGGCTGAGTCTGATTGGCTCTTGAAGTCATTAGCCTCACGGTTTACTTTTTCCACCCTGCAGTGTGAATACTAACATGGTATGGTGTATGTGATTGAAACATGAAAACATAATTGTGTGGTATTAGTTCAAGCAGACTGTCTCTTGTCTTAAATTATCAGATCACATTTTATGACTAATTTATGCAGAAATCCAGGTAATTCCAAAGGGTTAATGTTTTCTTGTAACTGTAGTAGTTATTAAACAGCGTTGCGAATAGGCTTGCATTTTTGAGTTTGTTTGGCACAATAATGTGCTCACAATGTAGTATTGGGTAAAAAGTTGAAAATAAATGTGATCTTCCAAATACTATAGTCTTTAGCTCAATTAGGCATCTAGGTCGTTGTTGTTTCATAAGTGTGTCTGTGTGGTGCTCTACAGTCATACATCCAGTGCAAGCATGTGGACTACCGATCGGAGCGGATAGAGGATTACTATGACATCCAGCTTAGCATAAAAGGAAAGAAGAACAGTAAGTATGAGGATAGTGACCTTTGTTCTTTTTTAAAACTTCAAAAGCAGTGCTTCTGTCATTATGTACCAATATATTAGGGCTTTTACAGGTTAATTAAATATAATGTAAACTGGCTTAATTAAATAGTGTTGGTCAGTAACCGAATAAATGTACATATAAACGTAGTCACCTTCTGTTTTTGCTAAAAACTAAAATTGATCTCTTAATTTTGGATACTACCAATTATTGGATCATTGATGTTTAGGTATCTAATCTGATGAATGTTCTCCTTTCTCCAGTTTTTGAGTCATTCAAGGATTATGTCGCAACTGAACAGTTAGATGGGGACAACAAATATGATGCAGGAGAGCATGGCCTGCAGGTAAGCTTTAATTGTAACTTGACCACAATCTTTCCCAAGTATGTAAACAATAAATTTAGGGCTGCCACAATCAAATCTTTTTAGAATCGATTATCCTGGCTATTTCGTCGAGTAATCGCCTAGCCCCCTCCACAAATGTTTTGTTTGTTTGTTTCCCCCCTGCTAACATGCATTTTATTCTCATTTATGAGGGCTGCACTTCTGTCCTTAAATTGCATGTTTGTACTGAGTGTCAGCCTTTGCTAAACGGTTAGCATTCACAATTAGCATTAGTACTTTAGCGATTACCATTTTATGCAAAAAAAAAAAAGGTAGCTTTTTTATTTTTAATGTCACACATATCATGTTATATATGTACATTGCACATCTAATAGCGTCTTTGCCGTTTTTGGCAAAGCTTATCAGTGGCCCAACACTGCATCCGTCCGTCTGCAATAAATGTTGGTGTGAAACATTGGTTCCGGCTCCGCAAACAAGGTTCTGGGTTTTTATTTATTTTATTTTGGGGGTGGGCTGTTATTTATTTATTTCCCCCCCCAGCCCTAAACAAATCTCAACCTTCACAAAACCAAGGCGCACATTTTACATTCGAATAATCTCATGGAACACCCTAAAACATTTTTCACAAAAAGTGGATACACACCTTTGTGCCTTCTGCCATCTAGTGGAAAGTATTTAATTGTTCTGCCTGCCGTCACTATACGTCGCTGGCATAGATGGATGCACAAAGATACATTTGTAGTAGGCCTAAATATAATTTTCAAACCAATTAACTGAAATTGGATAATTTCGTGTGACACACTAGGCTGCAGCACAGTGGTGGGCAATCATTGCTGTAACCTAATAAGGGCATCCTACAATCTGTCATGAAAGCATTTAAGTCAAAATGCAGGATGTGATGGCCTTACCAGGTGCTTGTTTGTTTGGTGTACAGGAAGCTGAAAAAGGAGTGAAGTTTCTCACCTTTCCACCAATCCTTCACCTGCAGCTGATGAGGTTCATGTATGACCCACAGACTGACCAAAACATCAAGATTAATGACAGGTAGAAGGAAACCTTTTCACATCACACCATTTTTGTGTTTTCTTTTTACTTGATGTATTCAGTGTCTACAGTGTAATATGTCACATCCACACACTACTGTGGACACTAGTGAGCACCCCCCTGAACATATTTGGCCTTCGCAATCACCAAAGTTGCACAGCTCTGCTTCATGGTGTTTAATATAATCAAGAAAACATTCTCTGAGGCGCTAATTCTGCTTTTGTATTTCTTCTGATATCATTAGTACTATTATTTTGATGTCGTCCGGTGTTCCATAGGTTTGAGTTTCCAGATCAATTACCGCTGGATGACTTCCTTCAGAAGCCAGACTCCAAGGACCCGGCCAACTACATCCTGCACGCTGTGCTCGTGCACAGCGGGGACAACCATGGCGGTCACTACGTCGTCTATCTTAACCCCAAGGGAGACGGCAAAGTGAGTGTCAAGGAACCAATAGTGAGAACCATTTTTTTATATATACATTCCACCAACAATTTTGTGCTTTTGTATTTTTGTGACAATTGTGACTGATGATGACCTGTCAGGTGTGTTGTTTGATGATGAAGCTCTAGTATTTGAGATGCAGTTGAAGATGCTCATCTGTTCGGCCACAAAATATACTTTTGAGTGTACAGTAACTATTGATGGACCCTTTTGATGTCCATCTTCAAAACCTACTCATTCCAAAGCAGCTTTGCTTAAAAATTATCTTGCTTTGTCAGAAGCAGAATATCACTGACAGAACATCAGCCACAGCATGACTTCTAACAGACTTTACACCGATCTGATCGGTATCGGACGATAATTAGCATTTTATGCTGATCGGCTTTAATGTCGTCATTTGCCGATCCGATCATCCGCAAAAGACATTTACTCTGCGTTGCTATTGTGTACTTTACAGTATATTTTAATCCAAAAGCCAGTTTATTTTGGATTGTTTGTCTTTTGACGTAGTAATGTAAATATCTGACAACCAATAGTTATTACAAAAAAAAACAAAAAAAAAACGTCAGCGGTGTGGGACAGACAAGACGTAATGCCTGGATCAGACTAAAAGACAAATTTGGTCTTTAACGATTGCACTGTCAGACTACTGCAATAAAATTTTGTGTTCCGATACCGCCACATCCCGTCTTTCAACTCAAAGGCCACCGAATACACTCGTTACCATGGCGACGACATTGCAATGTGTGTATTATAAGAACAAAATGGGGGGGGGGGGGGACCGTGTGCTCGGGAGATTACCTTCATTTAAGGCTTGCTTGAGGTATGTTCACATACTTTTAATATGATACCGCTCGCAAGCAGGTAACAAAACGTTATGCAGCCTAGCAAGCTATTGCTAGCACTCACGGTTGTACCGGCGTTATGTTGAATCATGCTCTAAACTTTCGGTGTGTGTGTGTGTGTGAAGTAATTTAATTACAATAAAGTAATTCAACTACAGTATATCCATTATTTCTGTAATGTTGGTTTGACCTGACTGATTAGATTGACAAGAGCAGTGATTTCCAACCTTTATGGAGCGAAGGCACATATTTTACAATTGGAAAATCTCACGGCACACCAACAAACAAAAATGTCACAAAAAGTAGATGCACAGTAATTCCTGTATGTACTTCCTGCCATCTAATAGAAGAGCATTTGTTCTGTCTGTCACCATGCCTCACTGCCATAAATAGAGGAATAAAGATACATTATTACTTGTAAATGAATAATTTTTTGAGCAGTTAAGTCAAATTTTATAATTTCCCACGGCACACCTGAAGGTTGCTCATGGCAGACAAATGTGCCACGGCACACTGGTTGGGAATCACTGGACTAGAGAATGAACACTTTTAAAGATACTCATATACAGTACACAAGTATATTCAATAAATGAACAAGTCATTTAAATAGACACATTGCTCCATCTTGTGATCGTTTTTTTTAAAACTCTACGATCGGCCCCAAAAATCCTGATCATGTAAAGCCTAGTAACATACATTGAACACCTGACTGTATGTTGTTTGAAAGCATCTGGTTGAGTCACTTAATATAAATGGTTATCTTAAGTGCTTCTCCCCTCCCACCTGCTCTGCGTTTTCTTTGCTCTCCTGCAGTGGTGCAAGTTTGACGATGACGTTGTGTCACGCTGTACCAAGGAGGAGGCCATTGAGCACAACTATGGTGGACACGATGATGACCTCTCAGTTCGCCACTGCACCAACGCGTACATGTTGGTCTACATTCGGGAGTCTAAGCTCAGTACGTAACACAGTATTTATGGAGTGCAACCATCCCATGTCCCTTGAAAGGCTGCATAGGGAAAGGAAGTAATGGGCCCAGCTAACACACATGCGTTCTGTTTTTCACAGGTGAGGTGCTCCTACCCATGACTGACGTGGACATACCCCAGCAGCTGGTGGAACGTCTGCAGGAGGAGAAGAGGGTGGAGGCACAGAAGAGGAAGGAGCGTCAAGAGGCTCATCTCTACATGCAAGTTCAGGTAGGAAATCAGGAGAACCATTCACATGGTTGCTTTTCATGTAAATGTTATGCTGTGATAGGGGGTCGGAAACTCCATCACCATTGTTGTTGTTTTATAAGGGTTAATCTTGGATGCTGGTTAGCTCATGGTTAGCATTGTTGGCAATATTAGCTTGTGCACATGGATTCTTGTTTTGGTTTGGCATGGTTCTGTCACAGCCAAAATGGCACCATTACAGTAGTGCTGCTTGCAGGTGGATGTGAATGTTGTTTGCTCTAAATGTTAGTTGGCACACACCCTAAAAAAAGACAAAAACAAAGCATTTATAGCCAAGCCAGCAGATTTAGTCCTGCAAATTAAAAAGCCTCAGATCCATTATATTGGTAGTTATGCACAACACATAATGGAAACAGTGGTCACTTTAAACACTTTGTTCTTCATACAACTAATTATTGTAGCAAGTATGTATTCAGACATTATAGACAGTACAGTAAACCCCCGCATATTCAAAGTTTGACAGACATTCATGGATTTTCTTTGGAACTATCCTCCATTATTCCCTGAATATTTTATTTGCTGTTTTTGTGCTCAGGCCAAAGCAATAAAAGTATTACTTTGTCCCCATCTTGTGGGATCTTGGTGTTAGGGGATGTGTGTATATATATATATATATATGTATATGTATATATGTATATATGTATATATATATGTGTATATGTATATATGTATATATGTATATGTATATGTATATATGTGTATATATATATATGTGTATATATATATGTGTGTATATATATATATGTATATATATATATATATGTATATTAAAAATAAGGTCCTGTTTTGTGGGTGGTCCTTGAATGCACTTCATGCACAGTCAAAAGTGAAACTGAAAGTATATCAGCTAGATGGAGCTACTAATACTCTGTGCAGTATACTTGGCATTAAAAAAATGTCTGTGGGTTTAACTTATTTACTGCCATTTACTGTTAGTCGAAAGTGCTAGTGACATCACATAATAATCAAACAAATATGCACACGACAGTTTGTGGTAGAGTGTTATTTTTGGCTGGTATTAGTGTTGCCTCCGAGGCAAGGTCCGAAGTTGAGCCTTTTTCAGCCAAGTTGTGGTGGCTCTCTCAGAACTTGTACTGGCCCCGTACATTCATGATACCATACGTTAAGTTTTAGTGATAATTTCGATATTAGCGCCTTTTTACTGTGTTATTTAAGCCCCTTTAAGAAATTATTAGTGCAGCTGCAATCATGTCTGTGACTGTGTACTAACGTCACTAAAATCAAGGCACTGCAATAATGCTTTAAAGAATAAAATATCCATCCATCCATTTTATCCTCTCGAAGGTCGCGGGACTGGGCAAGAGGCGGGGTACACCCTAAACTGGTCGCCAACCAATCGCAGAGCACATATAGGCAAACCATTCACACATACGGGCAATTTATACTTCAATTAACCTACCGTGCATGTTTTTGGGATGTGGGAGGAAACGGGAGTACCTGGAGAAAACGCACGCATGCAAGCTCCACACAGGCGAAGCTGGATTTGAACCCGGGTCCTCCGAACTGTGAGGCAGATGTGCTAACCAGTCGTCCACCAAGAATAAAACAGTTATTAAAATATTGTGCCTTGATGTTGTGTACTCTGTGTATTAGGGCTGCACAATATTACCCTGCAATGTACGTGTGCACAATAGTCTCATCCTAGAGTCTTCTGCGATGTTGGTGTACTGTAATATACAGTGAATCAACTAATATTAAAAGTGACCAGCAGAGGGACCTGTTTGGACATGCTAATAGAATGTACACCTGCATTTCCTATTTCACTCTTAAGAATGAAACAAGGCAGGTGTGCGAGGTGCGTTTAGGGATACTGCGTCAATGGGAGTGAATGTATTCCTTTTGTAATAGGGCGCATCCGTCCATTTTCCGTACCGCTTATCCTCATTAGAGTCGCGGGTCTGCCGGAGCCTATCCCAGCTCACTATGGTCGAGAGGTGGGGTACACCCTGTAGTGATCTCCAGCCAATCGCAGGGCAAATATATAGAAACAACCATCCGCACTCACATTCACACCTCCGGGCAATTTAGAGTCTTCAATTAACTTACTATGCATGTTTTTGGAACGTGGGAGAAAACCCATGTAGGCATGGGGAGAACATGCAAACTGGATTTGAACCCGGGTCCTCATAACTGTGAGGCGAATGTGCTAACCACCATGCAGCTACTACAGTACATAATTGTAAAAATGGTTCACTAGGAAAATTATATTTCTATCAATGTTTTAATGAAAACTAGACTTATCATAAACAGATCTGATCGGCTTGATCTGTATCTGCCGGTAATTAGCATTTTATGATGATCAGCTTTGTCATAATTCGCCGTTGATCGGCTCCGCAAAAGACATTTACGCCACGTTGCGGTCGTGTACCGATCCAAAAGCTAGTTTATTAATAGCCTTGTCACTTGTCTTGTGATGTAGTACTGTAACTATCTGACAGCCAATCAAGTTTTATTTCAATATTGTCGGTGAAAAATCATTCAGCGGTGTGGGACTGTTTTTGCGGTACCTCAGACTGCCAAATTTGGTCTTTCACGATTGCACTATGTCAGACTACTGCAATAAAATATATTCCGATACCACCGCATCCAGTCTTTTTCCAACACTGGGCTTTATCTTGTCAAATCAAACGGCACCGGATACACTCGTTAACATGGCGACAACACCAACAATAGATCATGCAAATGTATTGTGTGGGGTCGGGGGGAATGATAAAATAAGGGAAAACGTGTGGTGGTCATCACCGATGCTCGGGAGACGATGTTCATTCACGGATTGCTTGTGGTATGTTCACCTACTTTTAATACGATATGGCTCGCAAGCAGGCAACAAAATGTTATGTAGCCTAGCAAGCTAGTGCTAGCACTAACAGTTGTAGGTTAACATGCCAGCGTTCTCTCGAATCATGCTCTAAAGTTTCTGTGTAAGTAATTTAATTAAACTAAGTTAGCACCCATTATTTCTGTCATGTTGTAATATTGGTTTGACCCGACTAAAAACTTCAACTTATGTCAGTGGCCAATCCTTGAATACCCCCTAGAGGTAATGTTTTTTCATTTTTGTCTAAAATGCGAGAGAATACTTTTGAAGATACTCAGTATACAGTATATACAGTCAATGGACAAGTCATTTAAATAGACACATTGCTCCATCTTGTGATCGGCTCGGTGATAGTTTTTTTTAAACTCGGTGATCGGCCCCAAAAATCCTGATCGTGTAAAGCCTATTTTTTAATATATAAAGGCAGCATTCGCCAAACGTTTTAGCCCCTTTGACCATCATGCGAAGACCTATGATTTATACACGCCAGCCGTATGTCGTATGTTACGACAGCGCCATAGTGTTTTGGTGCACATTGTCTTATATGATGAATAAAGTTCTCGTTAGCTTGCAGTTGTGATCCGCACATAATTGGACATAATCATCTGATTATGAAGCTTCACTTTGTTATTCCTTGCCGCCATTCCATGGTCCCGCTACCGCTGGTATGAAGCTAGCAGGGTTAGTCTCGTTAGCCTTGGGTATCGACTTGAGGTTAATTCATCCATCCATCCATTTTTCTGAGCCGCTTCTCCTCACTAGGGTCGTGGGCATGCTGGAGCCTATCCCAACTATCATCGGGCAGGAGGCAGGGTACACCCTGAACTGGTTGCCACCCAATCGCTGGGCACATACAAACAAACAACCTTTCGCACTCACATTCACACCTACGGGCAATTTAGAGTTGTCACTTAACCTACAACGCATGTTTTTGGGATGTGGAAGGAAACCGGAGTGCCCGGAGACAACCCACGCAGGCATGGGGAGAACATGAACACATAGGCGGGCCCGGGGATTGAACCACTGTCCTCAGAACTGTAAGGCAGACGCTCTAACCAGTCGTCCACAATGCCGCCTGAGATTCATTCTTGCTCGTTTATCCAGTCAGGCGCCTGTCGATCACGATTTTTTCTTGTCATCACAACATCCTGTCTTGGACAGGATATTTCGGTGATAAAGGTATTTCAGTCTGCAAATAATGGCAGGCAAACATCTTCGGTGAGTTTTTACTTCTTTTTTAAACATTTTATTTTTACTGGTCCGAGCAGACCGGCGTCTATATGTAGGTGGTGGCCCCGGACCACCGTTAATGTCGGATACTGGTCCGAGGAGTAAGGCGTTTAAAAATTGCTTTTGTCACACAAAATGGTCATAAACTCCTACACTTGGAGCGCATGCACACTGCACAGCCTGAGATGTTTATTAATCTCACACATGAACAGCATAACATTAGTCTTTAGCACGACATCCCTACGCCCCAATCTCCAGGCATGACCCCTCAACCCTCACTGAAGAGTCACATTTGTGTAACGGATTGACTGTAATCGATCAGTCATGCCTGGAGAATCTTGCGCCTGGATGATGTAATAGAAGGGTGACTGTTACGCTGTTCGTATGAGCTGAGCTGACTTTAGATGAACCACAACTCTGACGCTAAATTAGTGTAGCAACACAGCTAACCCAATACCCCACAGATCAAAATAACGAGATAAACGAAAGAGATTTGTATCATATGGTAATATTTTTTTAAACTGCACTGCATGTATCTTAATATCGCACAGCACGAGCTTGTATGCTAGCCAATACTAGTGCTAACCCTCATGTAACATGGGTTGATGGTTGTGTACATGCTAGATGATAGCATACTTTTGAGTATGATAGAATACTTGTGAAGATACTCTGTATACAGTACACAAGTATATACAGTCAATGAACACTAGACACATTGCTCCATCTTGTGATCGGATCGGTGAACGGTTATCTTTTTTTTTTTAACTCTGTTATTGGCGCCAGAAAGGCAAAATATGGGAATTCAGACATTTGGACAAATTGTTCTGGAAGTGAATTTCTATAGGTTGGCAGCTCTGTCTCAATGTCTTTGTTTTCAGCCAGATTGCATAGATGTATGAAATAACCAGCTACAGTGGTTTTACATTGTAGGAGACAGGCCTAACTAGCAGAAAATGAAGTGTGCTTAATTTTTCATTTTCCACCTTTGTAATAAAAACAAAAAAATGTAAAAGCGTAATTATGAGAACAGACCACTTGTTTAAAGTTATGCATTACAATTATAGGAATCCCTGCTCTCGGGAAGGTTTAAGAATGTGTTTTTTAAAAATCTTTTTTTTTAATTATAATTGGTTATTTAGTGCATTTGATTCTATTAGACTCTCATAAGTCTGTTAGCAGGTCAGAATGACTGCCGCTGACATGGTGGCTGTCTTAGCTGTCAGTTTAATTTCAAACTGTACTAAAGGATCTTGTCAGACTGTGGCCTCGCCCTGACTGTTGGCTATGTAAGCGGGCCGTCTGCTGTGGACAGTTAAACCCTCTGTTTTTGTCACCATTCAAGCTGCTGCTGAAACACATGAGCGCAAAGTACTGCCCACCGATTAACACTTGAATAAAACTAGTAATAACATTTTAAACCAGCTTTTTACCTAGCCATTTTGTGGCGGTTGCTGACATTCTGAAACATTTCCCCAGAAAGTACTGTTTGCAGTATGTGTTTTGTATTCTAAAACCTAGCCATTGTGGTTTGCTGTTCCACATTGAGTGATCCTAAATTACTAGCGTATTGGGGGTTGACTAAAGTTTGCATTCTGAAATGTTAACCATTACATTTTTCACTTTGGTTTTTCCCACCCAAATGATCTATTTATGAAGATAACCTTGATTGTTTGCGTCATCTCACGTGTTGACAGCAAGTCAAAAGGTTACTGTGAGGATGTGTTTTTGACAAACCTATGATTTATACTGGCGACTTTTAGTGTGGACTCTTGTGAAAGGCAGCTGAATTGATTTGTATGAAATGCTATGCAGTCCATTGGTAGTGGCCCCAGGAAAAGAGCATGAGACCAGAGTTTGTGCATCTGAGTTTAGTCCCTCTGTGTACTGTTTGTGATCATTGTACCATGAGACTATATTTCTCCTATTGCTTCCCCTGTGTACAGATGGTGACAGAGGACCAGTTCTGTGGTCATCAGGGAAATGACATGTATGATGAGGAGAAGGTGAAATACACAGTCTTTAAAGTCCTGAAGAGCTCCACGCTGCAAGAGTTTGTCCAGAACCTCTCCCAGACCATGGTGAGGAATATTCTGACCTGGCAGAGCCTTTGCGACTTTTGCCATTGTGTTGATGCTGCTTTCACTCCTAAAGTTTGCTTTGCATGGTCCCAGTCAGTCGGTGGGTTTTCTCTCTGATTCAGTTCCTGTTGGCACTGTAGAAATCCATGCTTGCCAAAATGCACCAAAATATAGCACGAGATCACTCTTATTGGTCACAAGAATGTAAACGGGAATATTTTGTTACTGAGAAAATCAGGTGGTGCTATTGAACATAAAATAATGTTATTGATAACGTCACTTATTATACATTCGACTGCCAAATAAGGCATATCCTTTATTGATTCTCAGAAGGGTAATAGCAGTGTGCACTTCAAAAGCACGACTCAAGCAAATTGTCCTTATTCATGCAGTGAAAAGAAGACATGCTGCTGTCAGACTTCTAAACAATACAAGGCAGCAGATGGCTTCACAAAGACACCACTGTTTAGTCAACAGCCGAATCGGTTTACAGGACACCTACAGTTATGTCACAATTATGATTTTCCAGTTGCATTGTGAAAGTAAACTGATGTGCTTGCAGGGTTTCCCACAGGAGCAGATGAGGTTGTGGCCCATGCAAGCCCGCAGCAACGGAACTAAGCGGCCCGCTATGCTCGACTACGAGGCTGACTGCAACAAGTCGGTGAGTGATTGGGTGACTGTGTTTTTCTTTATTATTGACTGCGCCTTCTCACGTATGTGGGATTTTCCTTCAGATGATTGGCTTGAGTGACAATGAGAATCCATGGACAATATTTCTGGAGACAGTGGATCCCGAACTGGCAGCCAGTGGGGCCACGCTACCCAAGTTTGACAAAGATCGTAAGTACAAATAAGAAGCCCTTATCCAACTCGGTCTAACTCTTTCAACTTCAATATATTAGAATTCAATTTGGACAGGCTTTTAAGACCAGGATGCAAATGACCAGAAGTATGGCATCCACTTTGGGATGCAAGCCTTCTTAAAATGGCTCTATTTAGAGAATGTGGCTTGTTCTATGTTGAGCATCTAATCTGTTTGAACAGATGATGGTACGGTCACATTATCTACAATTGGCATTCATTTGATTGTGGCCCGGATGCTTTATAACTCGAAATACAAAAAATCAGATCCATGTTATTTGGAAAAATTATGAAATGTTGTCTTTTGATTTTGGAATGATGATGTATTGGAGTATTCTGTGAATCTCTTGCCTCTCTTGTCCTTTCAGGTGATGTCATGTTGTTCTTGAAGATGTATGACCCCAAAACAAGAAGCTTAAATTATTGTGGACATATCTACACACCTATATCCTGCAAAATAAGTAAGTAGCAGCTTCATCCAGAAAACACGGCACACTTGTTTAAAAGTGTGAGATCTTTATTTCTGCTCTTCTGTCTGTTACCAGGAGACCTGCTACCAGTCATGTGTGAGCGAGCAGGCTTTCAGCAGGAAACTAGCCTTATCCTCTATGAGGTGATCTATTTCTGTATCCCGTACTTGTTGACACATTCCACCCTGTTTCTAACTTTGCTCCTTTCGTACAAGCGGTCTCTGACACACTCTCCTTTTGCACATTCATAGCATCTCATTTTCTCACATACATAGCACAGCAAGCAGCTTGACTTTGCAGTTCTAAAACACTAAATGTCCCACAATGCCTTGTTCATTACAGGAAGTAAAGCCCAATCTAACAGAGCGGATTCAGGACTATGATGTCTCTCTGGACAAGGCCCTGGATGAACTCATGGACGGGGACATCATTGTCTTCCAGAAGTAAGACGCATTGATCAAAGTGTTTTTTTTTCTTTCTGTTTTTAAGCAACAGAGAGAGCCAAACATTCTGCTGTCTTGATTCATCCGTTTTCATTCAATCACGCAGGGACGACCCAGAGAACGACAGCAGTGAGCTGCCAACGGCCAAGGAGTATTTCCGAGACCTCTACTACCGAGTAGATGTCATTTTCTGTGACAAGACCATCCACAATGATCCAGGCTTTGTGGTCACGCTGTCCAACCGCATGAACTATTTTCAGGTAAAGAACTGCTGGGAAGCGAGGGAAGGAGACAATACCTCGGTATTTTGAGTAACTTAAAATCTGTTTTGGTGCGGCGAGGCCGATTTAAGACACTGGTCTGTCATTGCTATTGTGCAAGTGAAATAAAAAAAAACCTTGTTTAAACAAGGGGAGATGAAGAGTAACGTGATGTTTTTTTGCGTCAGGTGGCGAAGACGGTAGCGCAGAGGTTGAATACAGATCCCATGCTGCTGCAGTTCTTTAAGTCACAGGGGTAGGAGGCTCGTCTCAGACGCACACGCACACATTCACACAATCATGGAAGCCTGCATGTGCTGTCATGGACAAGGTTGACTTTGATGACATGCCGCAGAAATGTTGCATAACCTGTCCCCCCCCACCTTATTTTGTTGTCTCCCCTCTTCCTCCCACCTCTTCTCTCTACTGCCTTTCTGCACTTTTCTCCACTTGGATCTCCTCCTCCTCCTCCCTCCCTCCGCCTCCTTTCCCCCCCCCCCCCCCTCCCCCTTTTCTCTATCCTCCCCCCTGCCTGGTGGTGTGGTGGCCAGGTACAGGGACGGTCCAGGGAATCCTCTCAGACACAACTATGAGGGAACGCTGCGGGACCTGCTGCAATTCTTTAAACCTCGGCAGCCCAAGAAACTCTACTATCAGCAGGTGACAACTTTCTGCTTTTGTCCATCTGGCTCTTTAGTCTGGTTCCACGTTGTGTAGGAACATGGTCCTTTGGGCACAGCTGCTTTCAGACTAGGTTAGAAGCTGTAATAAAAGTTTCAAACGCTTCCTGCCAGCTGCTCTTGTCTATGTAAATGAATTGTTGTTCTTGGTATATGCGCAAAGATTGTTTTTAAGCACTTTTGCATATTGCCTGCATTTAAGAACTCCAATAAATGTCCAAATGCTTTTGAAGAAGAAACTACACTTTCAAAAACAATTTAGACTTGACAGATATGAACTAATAACTAAACTGCTCTTACACGCCATTTCATAAGATTTTTGTTTTAAAGTCTAGCATTATCTGTTCACACTAAACTTCTCCCCTCTCCTCACTTTCTTACCTGCCTCACACTCACTCAGCTCGCAAATGTGACAAATGTCACATGAGAGGAGTTACAATGCATGCAATTGGTCTGTATGTTTCCGAATTGTGTACATTTACTACTTCATGACCAGAGTTGCGCTGGTTAAATTACAAGCATGGGCCATATAGAGAAGTGTCCGTGCTCTATAAACCTCTTCAAACTGAAATATTTGGGGCTTCTCCAGTCAGGCCGATGCTCTTAAAAATGTAGTAACAAAGCCTAAGCATCTATGGCCGTAGCGACCACAGTGTTCCCCCTATTCGCGAGTAATTGACATCCCCCTAAAAAGGATTGTGATTGCCTATGGTGGCAAAGCCCTACACAAAGTTCCTCAACGCACTTCAACATAGTTATTGGCATCAATAATGGTGCTTTGGCCTGTATGGAAGCGTATTGGATTCACTTAGATAAAAAAAACACTCCTGTTTTTCTGAGTGATTTTTTTATTTTTTTTTATATTTTTTTTTTTTATTTTTTTTTTTTTGGAAGGCTTTGTTTTTTTGATTTTTTTTTCTGTTTTTCTGACTTTCTTTCCACCTGTTTTTCTGACTATTATTTTTTCTCTTTTTCTGACTATTTTTTTCCACCTGTTTTTCTGAGTTATCGGGACACATCGAACTCACGCGAGAACCTGCAAACTGCAAGTGACTCTTTGCGGACTCCGTAGTAAGCAACATGACCGGCTTTAGTTTGATCAAGCTTTATTTTGATATGGGTTTAAGACACTGGGAGATACTTCTGTCTTTGAGTCACATAGATGGTATTGTTATTAGTTTGTCGACTTTACGCAGGCACCAGCGGACTTTGCGTTTGTTCAGGAGGAAAGCCCATTCAGATCTGCGAGATACAGCAATGTTTGTCCAGAAGCAGTTGGACAGATATGGTATGCTCCATGGATACAAGATGATGCATTGAAAATGCATTCAGGCTGGCTACGTGGTGACTCGAGACGATCAGGAGACTGATGAAAATACTGGACCCGCATGGTGTGCAACTGAATCGTCTTCGCTGGCGTATGTACCACAATCCCGGCCCAGCAGTAATCCGCCATTAGTGAGTCCGCAAAGAGTCACTTGCAGTTCTCACGTGAGTTCGATGTGTCCCAATAACTAATAAAAAATAATTAGAAGAACAGGTGGGAAAAAAATTACTCGGAAAAACAAAAAAAATATTCAAAAAAAACAAAGCCCTCAAAAAAATTACTCAGAAAAACAGGAGTTTGTTTTTTTTAATCCAAGTGAAAGCAATACGCTTCCATAGGCCTGAGCACAAAAACAGCGAATAAGTATGTTTTACAGCAAATAAAAGGATTGGTTCAAGGGGAACGAGGACTATGTTTCCACCATTATGTAAATAGTTACTGTATTATGCCTTCCAATACTGATGGTAGATTTTCATCTCATAAGCAAGAAAAGCAAATGTGTGGAATTTGCAAACTAACACACAACATACAGTATTCATCAATTTGTTTTTCCCCACACACACAGTTGAAAATGAAGATCACTGACTTCGAAAACAGGAGGAGTTTTAAATCCATATGGCTCAACAGCCAGTTCAGAGAGGAGGTAGGCACGCGCGCACATACACATTAGTAGATATGTGATGTGGACAGCACAGCTATGCTCTCTGCAGGAGATCACCCTCTACCCTGACAAACACGGTTGTGTTCGCGACCTGTTGGATGAATGTAAAAAGGCAGTGGAGCTCTCCGAAAAAGGATCCGAGAAGCTTAGGTATCCCCCCTCTCGTCTGTGCGTGTGTCTCTGTTGCAGCCATTTTCTTGTTTGGTGTGCGCAGCATTAATCCACCCTCCCTTCATCCACCCTGCAGGCTGTTAGAGATAGTAAGCTATAAAATCATTGGGGTTCACCAGGAGGACGAGCTTCTAGAATGTTTATCTCCAGCTGCCAGTCGCACCTTCAGAATAGAGGTATGCAAGTGCCCCTGTCTGTATGCTTGGTTGACTTTGTCCTTACACCAAGTTAACCCTCCAGTTGAATCAGTTTCTTTGGTGCACTACAAGTGCTCACGGGTCTGTGTGACCTGCAGCGTTTAATCAAGAATAAAATGAATACACTGCAACACTATTATTCAGTGAAATCTGAGTTATAGAAAAACTATATATTTTTTATGTAGTTTTACTCACCCCACACACTTCAAACAAGTATACTTATTAAACACATTGTAGATTTATTTGAATGCACACAAAAAAATGCAAGCATAAAATGTACAATACTGTAGTATTGTGGTGTCTTTGTACATGCCTGTGCCTTTGAGAGGCGGGGCATGGTGACCAATATTTTTGCATGGCAACATATTTCATAAGTAGGCGTTAAAATTTGCTCTAATGAACTCTATGGCTGCTCTCTTGCTCACTCTTGTTGGTCTTGGTCATTTAGGAGATTCCTGTGGACCAGGTGGATCTGGACAAGGAAAGCGAGCTTCTTATCCCTGTCGCTCATTTCCACAAGGAAGTTTTCGGCACGTTTGGGATACCCTTCTTGCTCAAAATTAGACAGGTTTGTGTCTCTGTGTTGTGTGTCTGTGTTACTGTCTGGTTCTCACCTGTCTCCACCTTCCCAACAGGGTGAGTCTTTTCGAGAGGTGATGAGGAGGATCCAGACAATGTTGGAGATCCAAGAGAAAGAATTTGAGAAGGTACAGCATCCCACTTTGACCTACACAAATAGTGTAGTGTCTGTCTATGTTGATTTCTGGCCATTGTTCTGTGTAACATGTTTCCGTTCTCCACACCGCAGTTCAAGTTTGCTATTGTGATGATGGGTCGACATCAGTACATCACTGAAGACGAGTACGAGGTCAACCTGAAGGACTTTGAACCACAGCCAGGTATTTACTGACGACACAACACTATTAGCAGATCATTTCCGTACCATACCCGTTCCTAAAGCCATGTCCACACGCACAGATATTTTGCGCTCCGTCTCTTTGTCCAAATTTAAGACACTGTTAGATGTGTAATATACATATAACATAAGTATGAGTGAGCTGAATGTTAGTTTGTTTTTTGGCCCAAAATGGTCATTGCTAACCATTTAGAATTTTCCTGTCTCAAATACTGTTTACCAAATAAATGTATACCACACACTCGCTACCAACATGCAGTTTAAGGATTGAAGTCCATCCCTCATAAATGAAAATAAAATGCATGGTGGTAGTTAAAAAAAATAAAAAATAAAATAAAATAGAAAAAATGTAAATAGTTTAATGGGTGGGGGATTATTATTCGATCAATACGAGAATCAATCTAAAAAGATTCGATAGTGACAGCCCTACTGCACATCACCCTCTAGACATCATCCAAATGTTTGCAAAAGTAATCAAAATAAAATCTTGGCTGTTTTGGTAAATCGTGTATTTTCAATGTATCGACTTTGTTTGCTCACCAATGGAGAATCACCTGTGTAAAGTAGTGCGCTGCTTGGATCCTGTTGACAAAGGTGTGTCTCTCTTTTCTCTCTTGTGTGTGTGATGCGTGTCCCTTCGCCGCGCTGCAGGAAACATGTCACACCCGCGCCCATGGCTCGGCTTGGATCATTTCAACAAAGCTCCAAAGAGAGGTCGCTATACCTACCTGGAGAAAGCAATCAAAATCCACAACTAAAGCAGCCCGCCGTCCTTCCTCTTCCTCCCTGCCTCCTTCTCACCATAACTGACTGTAACCAACCTCACGTGTGTGCGCTTGAGTGAGTGAGTGTGTGTGTGTGTGCGCGTGTATGTGGGCTCTCGTATGTGTGCGCATCACTTTCAGCCCCCCGCCTGGACACAAGTGAGCTCTGCACTGGCTCTTGTCTTCAGCCCATCTTGCTGCAGCTGATGGATTCTCCTTCAACTCCAACATAAACAGCAACAACAACTTTGCTTTTTGCTTCCCCCCTCCCCTTTTTTTGGGGAGGGGGGGTCTTTTTTTCTTTTTTTTTTTTCTTTAAGCCATGCCCCTCTTTAATTAAATTTTCTTTCTCTCTGGCTTCTCTTAACTGTTGACTGCCTCTGTTGTTGCCTGGAAGTGGCAGAAATTAGGATTTTAATAAGTGGAGAAGTGCGACACGATGAAATATTATACTATAATGTATATATCTATATAAATATACATAAAGTTCTAGACTTAATTTCTCCCTCATCTGCCTCACTTTTTTTTTAGGGGGTGAGGGTGGGTGGATTTTAAATGAAGATTTGCTGCTGTGAGGAGAGCTGAGTAGAAGTACATTTGCGAGGACTAATTGGCAGGGAGGATGAAGAATTTCTCCACAACAAAACAGCTGGGAACTGTTGGCATCAATCTTTTTACGCAGCCCGAGTGTGCTTACATTTTTTGCTCTCGCCCCTTTTAGTGCAACAACAACGAATTTAAGTATTTCCACGTTTACGCACAGTTGTCTCACTTAGTTTTGTTGGGAGGATTTTTTGTTTTTGATCTCTTTCTGCAAAACTTGTATTATCATATAGTAATAAGAATCTGCAAATGTTTAAAGAAAAAAAAAATAAAACGGGGTTAAAAATGAGGAAGAAATTTGTCTGTATTTCATCTTGCACGCTGGCACTTAACATCAGAGAGTTCTCAGGACTGGAAAATGTTTGGATTTTTGGGGTGACGCAGAGTCCCTGGGTTTCTCTTGTTTGATATTTGGCCGCTTTCTCAGTCATTCCTCCCATGGAGCACCAAAGCAGCTCTGTCATCTCTCCATCCATCTCTCACTTCCTCTCATCTGCTCTGTGTAAGTGTCTCCCCTTGGTGGTTAGGAGCAGTAAGCGCACTGTGCTGGTGTGATCGGGAGCAGCAGACTTGTAGAGTTGGCACGTTTGAGGATTGTGTAGTTAAAAACCAGCATTTGAAAGAAACGCACCCTAACGATTATTTTTTTTTTTTGACAGCACAGATGGAATGCTCAGTGCATAGAGCGGCTCTGTAAAGACTACATTTAAGAATTGTATATTTAAAAATATGAACATGTAAAATTTTAAGAGAAACGCCTTTTTGTGGGGTACAGAAGGAGCCAGTTGTTCATATTTCGTGTGTAGGTTTCCCACCCCCCCACCCCTTTGTGTTCCTGATGTACCATTGACAATTATTTTCTGTTACATTTTCATTTGTTTTCCAAACTAACTGCATCAGTTTTGTCTCGTCTCAAAGTGCAGTACAAAGATTACCTGCAGAATCACGCGTCTTTTTTTTTTTTCCCCCCCCTCCCCCCCAATTGAAAATCCTCAGTGTAGCAGCAGTGTACGACAACTATTCCTGTATATTGCCTTTTTGCTGGAAAATGTATGTTGAATAAAATTTTCTACAAAAGACTGCTGCTTGTTCATACCAGTTGACCACTGTGATTTCAGATCTAATGAACATCACTTTTTCAACAATGCATGTTCAAGGGCCATGACATACTAAACCCCCTCAAACAATACAAATATGAAATGTATTAGTATTTTTATTTTTTTAATGTGTAATCTGGCATTATTTTGCAGTAGGTTGTGTAATACTGACATCAATGTGCAAGTTGTAAACCCTAGTATAAAAGTAGTATTTACTGCCTAATACCGAATCAAATCATTTTCCTCGGGTCCATGTCGCTGTAAAGTGCCTTCGGTTTTTCATCAGTATCACTGTCATCGTGAAAATGTGTTATAAGTGGCTAATCATTTGAACATGTATCAGTACAGTAACAAGTCTATAAAAATTAGTTGCCTGTATTGTATGCAATCCCCCCGTTGGGGTGCACGGTATGCCCCCCAAAAAGGTTTATAATTGCCTTTGGGTCCCACAAGATGGTGGCAAAGCGCTACATGCAGCTCCTCAACTCCCTTCAATGTACTTCATTGGCACCAGGATGAATCATTTGGCCAAAGCTGCAGTTTTTTATAATAGACAAGGGTTTGGCCACGCGAAACGCAAAAAAATCCCCCAAAATACAAATTAAAACTTCTCTCTCTCTGTCACACTCACTCTCTCACTCTCTCACTCACTCACTAACTACAGAATATAGACATAACCAACTATCCATGTTCTACAGTGCTTGTCGTCACCATGGTCTTGAGTAAACTGAAGCTTTTTCTAGGTGACGTTGGGCCAAAAGGTGGAAACGTCCATCCATTTTCCGTACCACTTATCCTCACTAGGGTCGCAGGCATGCTGAATCCTATTCGAGCTATCTTCGGGCGAGAGGCAGTGTACAGCCTGTACTGGTTGCCAGCCAATCGCAGGGCACATATAAACAAACAAACATTCTCACTCACATTCACACATACGAGGAATTCTTCGATTAACCTACCAATGCTTGTTTTTGGGATGTGGGAGGAAACCGGAGTACCCTGAGAAAACCCACGCAGGCACAGAGAGAACATGCAAACTCCACACAGGGGAGGCCGGATTTGAACATACACACTCAGAACTGTGAGGCAGATGTGCTAACCAGTCGGTCACTGCTTTGCAAGGTGGAAACCGTGCAATAAAATAAAGACAGACAGACATGCGTATGAGTCATAGAGACTATATTTTTTTATTTGACAAATATTCTAAAATAGTGATAGTACATGAGAGATGTCACACTGTGGGATTTATTGGGGAAATTAGATTTTTTTTTTTTTTTATTTAAAAGTGTTTTGTAATTTTTATTTTCAAGAAAATAGCATAGAAATTTTCATATTGGCAATATGATTCATGTGGGGGGAAAAATTCAAGGTATAACTATTTTCATAAGGAAAAAAGTTATTTTACATGTAGGTAGTGGGTTCAAACTCTGCTGTACATATCTTTATCAGCTTTAATTCCTTCATAAACAGAGACATTACACTCATTCAACAGCTTACTCTATTCCATTGTGGCACAAACACGATCCTTTTCACTTTTCAATTTCAAATGATCGAGCCCTTGAAACACAATAGTTTTAAATGTATGTACAAAACTTCATTTGAACTATATATATAATAA
Source organism: Phyllopteryx taeniolatus (assembly GCF_024500385.1). Lineage (NCBI taxonomy): Eukaryota > Metazoa > Chordata > Actinopteri > Syngnathiformes > Syngnathidae > Phyllopteryx > Phyllopteryx taeniolatus. The sequence goes on from NC_084517.1 coordinate 12,283,335, forward strand.
TCAACGGTGTCAGAGCTGAATGATAGAGAAGATATTGTTTGTTGTTGCTGTAAAAGTGCATGGGAGCGCTCCTAATGTGTTTGCTTGTTGAACATGGAAGCCATGCCAGCTCGAGCAGGCTCCACCATAGAAATAAGTGACTTTGTCATTGTTGTCAATTAGATGCAGGGGTCTTATTTTGACCTTTGTGTGTGTGGGGTGTGGGACGGGTGGGGCTCATTCACAGCATTTTCTCTTCTCCACATGCAGAAGTCTGTTGCAGCGGGGGCACGTGTGGTGGGCGTCCTTGAACTTTTTCAAGAGCAGGGGTAGCAGGCAGCAGCACAGCACCAACCTGGAACACACACGCACACACACAATTATGCATTGGTTTTGGACCTTTTTTTCTAACCGCAATGCTTTTTAGTTATTTTCCCTGCCTGCCGATCTCCCTGTCCTTTCTCTGCTGTGTGTGCAGGCCACAGAGCCCTGTGTTCAGTCTTGGGGGGAAAAAAACTAAGTACTGTAAAAATACTTGGTTTCTCTACTGGGGGAGTTCTAAAAAAAAAAAATAATAAAACAAAAAAAAAAATAAAACTTTTCTTCATACTTGTTGAAACTGTCAATATGACCTGACAGTAGTACATGAGTAAAATATGTTTAAAAAAAAATCAGCCCTCTTGTGCCTCTAACTTAAAGCACTGCACCCAAGGAAAAACAATCAGAGACAGAAGGCATGACTGATGAGGGGTCAATCACGTGCATTCGTGGGCACACTCAAAATGGCACACTCTCACGGTCCCACATGGAGATGTTACTTTGGGCTTTAGGAGCTTTGCTGAAACTACGGCAGAAGATCCACCCACTGAAAATTAAAGAAAAATGCAAACAAGGGTGAACAGGAGTTTCCTTTTAGAGAGGGAGGGACCTCAGGCAGCTGAGAGTATTCAGAAGCGACGTGGAATTAGCAACATTTCTGTTTGACTGGTAAGTTTATCACCTCAATTTGATTTTGAATTGATTGTTCTTTCCCAAAAAATAAAACTTCAAACCGATAGCATTTAGTTTTATAGGAACACTCCATTACGAACAAGTCATACTATCAATGTACAACCCCAATTCCAATGAAGTTGGGACGTTGTGTTAAACATAAATAAAAACAGAATACAATGATTTGCAAATCATGTTTGACATATATTTAATTGAATACACTACAAAGACAAGATATTTAATGTTCAAACTGATCAACTTTATTATTTTTAGCAAATAATCATTAACTTAGAATTCTTCATAATGCGCCACACATTTTCAATGGGAAACAGGTCTGGACTGCAGGCAGGCCAGTCTAGTACCCACACTCTTTGACTACAAAGCCACGCTGTTGTAACAAGTGCAGAATGTGGTTTGGCATTGTCTTGCTGAAATAAGCAGGGGCGTCCATGAAAAAGACGTTGCTTGGATGGCAGCATATGTTTCTCCAAAACCTGTATGTACCTTTCAGCATTAATGGTGCCTTCACAGAGGTGTAAGTTACTCATGCCACTGGCACTAACGCATGCTCATACCATCACAGATGCTGGCTTTTGAACTTTGCGTCCATAACAGTCAGGATGGTTCTTTTCCTCTTTGGCCCGCAGGACACGGCGTTCACAATTTCCAAAAATAATTTGAAATGTGGACTTGTCGGACCACAAAACACTTTTCCACTTTGCATCAGTCCATCTTAGATGAGCTCGGGCCCAGAGAAGCCGGCGGCGTTTCTGGGTGTTGTTGATAAATGGCTTTTGCTTTGCATAGTAGAGTTTCAATTTGCACTTACGGATGTAGCGCCAAACTGTATTTACTGACATTGGTTTTCTGAAGTGTTCCTGAGCCCATGTGGTGATATCCTTTACACATTGATGTCAGTTTTTGATGCAGTGCCGCCTGAGGGATCGAAGGTCACGGGCATTTAATGTTGGTTTTCGGCCTTGCCGCTTACATGCAGTGAATTCTCCAGATTCTCTGAACCTTTTGATGATATTATGGACCGTAGATGAGGAAATCCCTAAATTCCTTGCAATTGTACATTGAGGAACATTGTCCTTAAACTGTTTGACTATTTTCTCACGCACTTGTTCACAAAGAGGTGAACCTCACCCCATCTTTGCTTGTGAATGACTGAGCAATTCAGGGAAGCTCTTTTTATACCCAATCATGGCACCCACCTGTTCCCAATGAACCTGTTCACCTGTGGGATGTTCCAAACAGGTGTTTGATGAGCATTCCTCAACTTTCTCAGTCTTTTTTGCCACCTGTCCCAGGTTTTTTGGAACGTGTTGCAGCCATACAATTCTAAGTTAACGATTATTTGCCAAAAACAATCAAGTTTATCAGTTTGAACATTAAATATCTTGTCTTTGTAGTGTATTCAATTAAATATAGGATGAACATGATTTGCAAATCATTGTATTCTGTTTTTATTTATGTTTAACACAACATCCCAACGTCATTGGAATTGGGGTTGTAGTAGCCATGGCTAACGGCCAGCGAGTTTATAGTGCTAACGCTCAGAGACTGGAGGGGACACTGTAAAAAACAACCAATAGAATTTACCCAATAAATGTAAAGGGTAACAATTTGCAGCCACTTTAATTAGGTAAATTTAAACCACATATATTGGGTGAAGAATACCTTAATTCAATAGCAATAAAATCCTTACAAAACTTGGATAACTTTAGCACACATTTCTGCTTACATTTCAACCGCAGTGCCTGAGTTGAGTTGGAGGCTAGTATACTTTGTGTTCCCCAACATCCATATTCTCTCTTAGTATATTTATTTCACTAATGCAGGTCTGCCTGTTTTTGCAGTATCAAGTTTTTCAAAGCAAGTGTATATTGAATGAAGGCTCCATTCAAATCCTGCTAGCAGTTTTAATACTGCAAACACCAGCATACAGGGTAGTTGTATTTTACTTGAGTATTTTTTCTTCTGATAACATTTTACTTTTAATCCCCCCCAAAATGTTCATTTTCTATAGTGGTAGATGATTTCCTGAAGAGCAATTTAGGAATGGGTAGTTAGCAAGGTGGGCCGGCTTCAAAACATCCACAAAACATGAATGTTAGTTAAATGAAAACTCTAAATTGGGCAGAAAATTATTGATTTGCAACTAATAATATATCTTTGTGCGTCTATCAATGTATAGTAACAGGCAGAACTATTAAATGCTCTTCCGCTAAATAGCACACAATTGACCTGTGTATTGTCTTGCTGCAACAACAGTATGGTAGCTTTGTGTTTAACGAAACAGCCCCACAGTTCAGCGTGAGTAAATTGAGTTATCTTTTGTGACATTTTGGTTTGATGTGAGATCAATAATCCAGGAAAACTACATTTACTACATTGTGTAAGAACTCTTTTTGGAGTCTTAATTTAGTTCCCCTGTCTTTCGTTGACTTTATCTGCTTGCAGGATTGGAGGTTCTAAATGTCATTTGACTACAAACAAAGTATCTTTTTTTTTTTATGGGATATGCTACGTTTGGCGAGATTAATTCATTCCCTACTCCCTCATCACTAGAGAGTATAGCGATTTTTACATACAATGGTACCTTAACTTCAGATTGCCCCAACTTCTGAGTTTTCTAGTTTCAGTTACATTTCAAGTGGGTTCCCTGCAGTGAAAAGTACTGGTACACTTGTGATTTCCATCCATCCATCCATTTTCGGTACCGCTTATCCTCAATAGTTTTGTGCTCGCATTTTCTGTTTATTGTGCAGGCTTTTTGCCAAATTTCATTTTTCTAACCATGGGTTGAGAAGAAGCAGATGAGGTTCACTGAAATAAAGTTTGACATCGTAAGAACAACTAGGACAGTTTTTCTACACTCGTTTTTTTAAAACTCACTGCAGATGGAGTGAGATATGTGTGGTGTAAAAGGTGAAAAAAGTTTAAGTTCAATTTTTTTTTTTTGTAATTAACGAAAAACAGTTTATTTCTTTGCATTCTATTTTGTTATGTTGTCACTATATGTTGGATAGGAAGTGATTCCAAACACAATAAAAAAGACCGTCTTTGTTGTTTGCCATGGCAACTCCTGGATCACCTTATTGGTATGTAAAGTTTCTGGCATGTGCATTATGTTTGGCCACACAGGGCAGCAACACACTCCAATAATAATAATAATAATAATAATAATAATAATAATATCCATCCATCCATTTTCTTTACTGCTTATCCTCACTAGGGTTGCAGGCGTGCTGGAGCCTATCCCAGCTATCTTCGGGCGAGAGGCGGGGTACACACTGAACCAGTGGCCAGCCAATCACAGGGCACATAGAAACAGACAACCATTCGCACTCACATTCACACCAAAGGGCAATTTAGAGTCTTCAGTCAACCTACCATGCATGTTTTTGGGATGTGGGAGGAAACCAGAGTGCCTGGAGAAAACCCACCCAGGCACGGGGAGAACATGCAAACTCCACATAGTCGGGGCTGGGATTTGAACCCCAGTCCCGAGAACTGTGAGGCAGATGTGCTAACCAATCATTCACTGTTCCACCGATATTACTATTAATGTTATTATTTATATTAATTAATTATATTAATTAAAGTTTTAATAGTCAGTCACTGTTCATCTATTGCACATTCAGTGCATTGCAGATTTTTTTTTATATTCATATCACACATAATTCACCGTATTGCAGGATTTTTTGTGTTTGCTTTAATTTTCTGTGTTAAAATAAACACTTCTTGGCCTAAAACATTAAAACTGAAAAAAAAAAAATCTGTAAAATACACATTACAAGGAACAAATGTACATAGTGTACAGTACTACTGTGCTTTATGTTTAAGAGTTTAAAGGGTGTTTAAGAATATTGAAAATCTTTATAAGAGAATAGTAGCGGTTAATAGGAGTGTGGCGATTGGTGGAGCCTAAAAAGAGTCTGGGGAGGTTCACACAGCTTCAAAATATGTATAAATAACCCCCCCCCAAAATATTTGGTCAATACTTTATAGATTTCACCTATTGCAGGGGTGGTCTGGAACCCAATCCCCATGATAAACGAGGGATTACTGTAATGTATTCTGATTTGCCACAAATTCAATATTTGAGAAAAAAACTAAAATAACTGTGTTTTTCATCGATGTGTGTGTGTGTGTGTGTGTTTTGGTAGTTGGGTGGGGGGTTGCCAAAAGGGGGTCTCGCACACGGTGCCATTGGAGCTCGGACCGCAACTGCCCCATTGCAGTAACTGTTAGCGTAAAGCGGCTATGACAGGAGTCGAGCGGCTGTCACTCACCCAAGACAGATGAAGAGTAGAACCATGAGCCAGGCGTACGTCCCTGGTTTGTAATTGACGTTGGTCATGACCTGCTGCTGGCAGGAAGGGCACGTGGTCATGCCAGAATTATAGCCCAGCGCCGTGTCGTAGCTCGTGAACTTCTTTTTGCCATCGTCGAAGCCTGAGCTCAAGCCACCGCCTCCGCTGGTGTACACTGATGGAAAGGACAAAGAAGTTGAATTATTAATTAGTCATAACATACTATACATGCAAAACTATTACTACTGAATTTTAATGTTGGTCATCATGGTGGTACTTGGAGACTGAAGTATATTGTTAGGTGGTACTTGGTGTGAAAAGTTTAAGGGCAACTGCATTACAACATTAGATCATAAACATAGAATGCAGAATGTCAATAGTTTTGGACATGGAACCTTTAGTCAATAATTATTCCATACAAAATAGTTGCAAAACAAAAGTATATCACTCTCACCATTTACAGTTTTTGCCACTTTCTTGTGTTATCTCCAGATAAGAGATCCAAAATTAAATAAAATTTGACCAGGGCCATGAAATCACCCCCCACCCCTTTTCTCAAGTGTATTCATTGACAACTATATTTTCTGTAGGTTATTGTATTTGTAAATGTGTGTTTACCTGGTATATTCTGTGGCGGATTCTGGTCTTGGGTGATAGGGTTGAACGGAGTGTGCACATGGTAGACTTTCACATCACTCTGACTATCAACTAAAGCAGAGAAGAAACAGCATATTGATGAGAAATTCTGATGATGATGATGATGATGAAAATGTTGACAATAATGAGCATACCTGGAATGGTGTATGGAGGAGGATGTTTAACATCTGACATGGCGCTACAAGAGACAAGAAAGTTAAACTTTTATTAATATGCCATTTAATACTTCCATGCCTCTGGAGGGCGTAAAAGGTCTGAGTGGTGGAGCTTGAGGTGTCAATCAGCCATGATGATGATGATGATGATAATGATGCATTGTATGCATGTTTACTTTCAGCAGCCTTGGGGGGGACGCCCGGGCGTGGTACCCGCTTGACGTTCTTCCTTTTGGGTGTGGCAGGCTACCAATTACTGATTACCTGTTAATCTGAGGACACTAATTGTTGAAGCTTTGTAGGTGGAATTCTTTCCCATTCTTGCTTGATGTACAGCTTCAGCTGTTCAACAGTACGGGGTCTCCGTTGTCGTATTTTATGCTTTGTAATGCGCCACACATTTTCAATGGGAGACAGGTCTGGACTGCAGGCAGGCCAGTCTAGTACCCGCACTCTTTTACTACAAAGCCACGCTGTTGTAACACATGCAGAATGTGGTTTGGCATTGTCTTGCTGAAATAAGCAGGTGCGTCCATGAAAAAGACGTTGCTTGGATGGCAGCATATGTTTCTCCAAAACCTGTATGTACCTTTCAGCATTAATGGTGCCTTCACAGAGGTGTAAGTTACTCATGCCATTGGCACTAACACAGGCCCATAGCATCACAGATGATGGCTTTTGAACTTTCCGTCCATAACAGTCTGGATGGATCTTTTCCTCTTTGGCCCGGAGGACACGACGTCCACAATTTCCAAAAACAATTTGAAATGTGGACTCGTCGGACCACAGAAAACTTTTTCACTTTGCATCAGTCCATCTTAGATGAGCTCGGGCCCAGAGAAGCCGGCAGCGTTTCTGGGTGTTGTTGATAAATGACTTTTGCTTTGCATAGTAGAGTTTCAAGTTGCATTTACGGATGTAGCGCCGAACTGTATTTACTGACATTGGTTTTCTGAAGTGTTCCTGAGCCCATGTGGTGATATCCTTTACACATTGATGTCGGTTTTTGATGCAGTGCCGCCTGAAGGATCGAAGGTCACGGGCATTCAATGTTGCTTTTCGGCCTTGCCGCTTACATGCAGTGATTTCTCCAGATTCTCTGAACCTTTTGATGATATTATGAACTGTAGATGATGAAATCCCTAAAGTCCTTGCAATTGTACGTTGAGCAACATTGTCCTTAAACTGTTAGACTATTTACTCACGCACTTGTTCACAAAGAGGTGAACCTCACCCCATCTTTGCTTGTGAATGACTGAGCAATTCAGGGAAGCTCCTTTTATACCCAATCATGGCCCCCTCCTGTTCCCAATTAGCCTGTTCACCTGTGGGATGTTCCAAACAGGTGTTTGATGAGCATTCCTTTTTTGCCACCTGTCCCAGCTTTTTTGGAACGTGTTGCAGCCATAAAATTCCAAGTTAACGATTCTTTGCTAAAAACAATCACGTTTATCAGTTTGAACATTAAATATCTTGTCTTTGTAGTGTATTCAATTAAATATAGTTTGAACATGATTTGCAAATCATTGTATTCTGTTTTTATTTATGTTTAACACAACGTCCCAGCTTCATCGGAATTGGGGGTTGTAGATGTTATGGCAATATTTGACTTATTTAGAAAAATGTGCAACTTTATTTTCGGTTGTTAGATGAACAACAATAATAATAATAACCCTGACACAAATTTAAAAAATCATATATTATCGATTATACATTCAATTAGTTATTCATCTCAAGGCTGCCTTTCTGTTGCCGGGCCTAACTGCTGGAATACAAAAACGTGCTTGTTAACAGAATGTTGACAAAGCGGTGCAGAAGGTCATGAAACCAATAGTTCATACAAACAGGTACACTACCTGAGGAAGTACAGAATGGAAGGTTGTATGTACTTTTGAAGTTTACTGCTATGATGCATTATAAGACTTTTAGCATCTACACTGATCAGTTTAACCAGTCTGTTTCTTATTCCATTAAGCACATTGGGAACAAAAAGGGCCCATGAATGAGCTACAACATGAAAAAAAAGTTTGATGCATCTTTATTCTCGTTCTGTGAATATTTAAATACACTTTGCATTAACACATAAACCCACACAAAATCACTCATTGCCAAGCACATGGTCTCGTGGACACTTAACACCTGACAGAGCGGATGATGCTTCTCATGCACACACACACACACACACACACACACACACTCCCAGACGTATACACACATATTCTAGAAAAGGAATGTGTCCAAGCGGCATGCTTGGCACAAATGGGAGGAAGGGTGTGTCGAGCCAAATACTGATGACTAAAATGTGCCGGCTTAAATGTGTGCGAGATTGATTTCACTGCTCTGATCTCATAGGTGATAATGACTGGCAAAACGACAATTCCTTCACAGATGACATCAATATAGATCCAATTGAAAATGAACTGATTCTGTTCAGAGGCAAGATGGGTGTTTCTTGTCTTTTTGTCTTTGTGCACCACAATCCCTGAATATCTCTCTTTTTTCAAGTGGAAATTAGTCTTCATGTGGACATTTTGGGTGGTCCACATAAAGAAATTCCTATCGTAGTAGTATGAGTAATATAGTAGTAAGGAATTTGCTTCACATATAATCTACCAGGCCTTTTCTGGAAGACATGGGTTTTAGCTTCAAGCAATAGAAATAATAAAAGTGCTCTGTTTGAGTTTTGTTTTCATTTTGAGCTTCAGAGAGGGTAGAGTTATCTCACCACACTCACGCGCACACTGAAACTTATATGCTACGAGACTATTGTCTTGAGTTTTACAGGTTTAAACCATTTCTAAACATGTACACAAAAAGGGAGAGAGAGAGAAACAAAGGAATTGCTATTAAATGCTCTTTTCACTTTATTAGACTGTGTGCGTGAGTGTGCATGTGTGTGTGTGTGTGTGTGTGAGCGTGTCAGTTGTGACCGACACGGCTCATCCCGGCTAACTGGTTGCTCCCTCACTCGTCAAAGCAAATCGGTGTGACGTGCATTGTTTTGCTGAGATTCCATGACATGTAAGAGATGGAAACTTTGACTGGAGATGCATAGTTGCATACAGCTGCGATGCAAATGCTGGTGATTTATGGAGCTGACAATAATGACTAGGCCTTGGCTTCCAGAGACATTCATATGCCACATTGTGAGAAAAACACCCACACAAACACACATTGAGCAACAGGCCAGGAATATGAGACCCACGTGAAAAATATTTCTGGGCCCCTCAACGCAACATATTGAAAGTTTTCTCGGGGCCTTGTCTGTTATGGGCCCTTGGAATCCTCATTACTTTTCTACCCCTTACAGCCCATCTCTCGGGGTCTTTTTGATGAATGCAATTGAATAGTAATAGAAATAGTAATAGTACACCTACACATTCACATTGATGTTGACATCTACATACAACGTCAGTGAATCAAATGCAACCAGCCAAGCCACTGTGTTTTCATGTGGGTGACTTGTATAAGTTTAGGTTGATGAATAGGTCAGACTGCATTCTGTGGTCACGACAACAAAAGACACAGCTTCCCGCCTGCGTCACCGTGCCACCCAAACACATCACATCTGAGCCAAAGGTGTGGTCTGACTGCATGTGGCATCTGCGCTGGTCCAACCTGACTGACAAAGGAATGTTCATTGCCTTCCTTTTAACCATGTCACGAAGGAGCAGGCAGCTACCAGTAATTACCCGATTAACAATGTGACATTTAACATCTCACAGCTGACTTTACTGCAAAAACTGGCCTTACAAAATATGAAAAAAACAAACAAACATGAAATGTGGATTATATTACTTAATTTAAGGAAAATTGTCTGTCAATACAACTGGATTTATTTTTAAACAATTCAATATAGCTAGCCTCATAAATGCACTGGTCTTCTAAACTAAATAAAAATTATAAATAAGAATACAATAGAATGAAATAACCTCATTTCTAAGATAAATGTATTCAGAACAGTAAAATAATCTAAATAATAAATTATGATACCTAATTAAGATTTTGAAGGAAAATAAATGCATGACGCAAATGACATACAAAAGACGAAATATCTGGTAAGAAGAATTATCTTGGCAGACAAACAAGAACATTTTGTCTTGATTTGAAATATTCACTCTTGCTTGGATTTTAGTTTTTGGATTATGACTAATGATGTACTGAAAAACCGTAAAGTGCAAAAGTATTCGCACCCCCATTGGCAGCACACAGAATTTGTGAGGTGCACCAGCACTAAATTCCAGTAAATAGAGTTTGAAAGGAAATTTCAAAGCTGAGTTATTGCATCCATACATTTCGGCCAGTAGGGAGCATGTATACATTTCTTCAGAACGGGACATTCATCATACGAGACATTGGCTCAAGTTTTATGGCGATGCAACAAACTTCACTGCCAGGGGCCCTGTGAAAATGAATATCACATTGGGGCCTACCACTTAAATGTCACAAATTAAAAATATTATTTTATAGGGAATCCATGAGGCATGGGCCCTTAAATTCATCATCACTTTTCTCCCCCTATTGCAGTTCAGTAATAGAACATTGAGCATATTCAACTGGCTGTAATGTCTGCAATCTGTGATAATATGAACATATCTCCTGTATACCAGTGCTGCCTTGACGTGGTGGCTATACTTTCAGAACTTAATAACATCTTGTTTGTATTGTCACTCCCCAGAAGTTATCATACAAAAAAATGTTCATATTGCATTACCACATCACCCACAAATGTTCTGATTTGTATGTCTGATACAAAAAAGTGATTCGGTGTGATAGTCCACCTTATAGACGAATTGGAGTCTTAAAAAGCAGAAATATTGCCTTATCTCTTTCTTATCACAATTGAAATGAAGTCTGAAGTAATTTTGATGAGCAAGTCTGATAACAAAAAAAATGAAGTATTTGGTGTTTGTCCAACTCATGGGCCAATTTGACGTATGGCTTGTATTCTAAATAGCTGAAATATCCACGATTGCAAAGTGAAATCGAAATAAAATTAAAGGCCTCCCAGTTAGGCAGAAGAAGTAACGGTTTCACATTTACAGAGAAATAAAGCATCTTGAATGATTTGCTGATTTTGCTCACTGGGTTAATGTACAGTATTTTGTTGCATATCTTGGAAATTAAAGATCGAGAACGTCCTGCATATCTCGCTTATCAATATAATGGTGAAAAAACCCTTCAAAGCCAATAAGCAAATCCTAACCCCTATATCCTTATGTCCCCATAAAGAGAGAATGATCCATAAATGAGCATCTCACCTGGTCCAGGTGCGAGTGTCACTGTGCAAAGCTGTGAGTGAGCTGCTGGCACGACCACAATCTCCGGTCCAGACGCGATGCCACTGTCAGGCTGAGCTGTGTCACCTGTACCTCTAAACCCCTGCCACGCCCCCAACACACCCACGGGCCTCGCCCTCTTCGCCAAGACGCCAATATGCAAGAGGCATTCTCGCTAGGTGTAACTCAAAGACTTCTACTTTGTTCTTTGTCACTCGCAGATTGTTGAAGAAGTGTGTGTATGTCACTCACCAAAAGGGAGTCAAACCTGTTCCGCTCCAGCTGAGGTGTGCTGTAAAACACATCGTCTAAACGGATGGATTTGAAGGTCTACATGGGGCACTATCATATCGACATATGGTTATACTGTGTACTGTACTGTGTACTGAGATGGTCTTGGAGTAATATTTTTTTTCCCATAGAGGATAAAGAATATATGGCTATGAGGAGGGGCGTAGCACCAGATTATGGGCTCCCATTCAGCACCTTCAAAGAGAGCTCCCTTCAAAGGGGTTGGAGAGTTGGGGGGGGGGGGGGGGGGGGATTGGTTGGGTGGAAGGGGTGGGTGGGTGGTATGGGGTTTGTCAAGTCAAGGTTTATCTTTTTAGATATTATTTGTTGACGGGGGGTTGGGGCCCCCTGCCGGAGAGCCAGGGGCACCTCAAATGCTCAGTGCCCTGGGACAGTGCTTTGTGTTCAAATATCCGTTGCTTAAAGGGTTCTAAAACCACCACTATCGCATACTAAAGCATATCAATTGCCTTTTGCATTGTTTGTTAGCATTAAGCTAAGCAGACTTTCCTAAGGCAACATGTGGTTGTTTAAAATACACAATATGTAATTCTCTTTGTTCAATGTTTAATTTGACAGTAAACCTCAACTGGGGGTGGCATTAAACAGCTTGATGCCTCAGTTTGGAAGATGGAAGTTCACAGTCAGCAAAACTGCTGCTTGTTGGGAAGTGAGTTGACTTCACTGGCATCATAAATCTGCTGACAACGGCTCGTAAATTGGGTCATTAGTATCTGAAGGAACCACTGTATCATAAACAAATGTCTCTTGGGATCATCAGCAAGCAAATCACATTCATTACTTCCATCCATTCATCCATTTTCTACCACTTATCCGAGGTCGGGTCGCGGGGGCAGTAGCTTTAGCAGGAACGCCCAGACTTCCCTCTCCCTAGCCACTTCATCCAGCTCTTCCGGGGGGATCCCAGGCCAGCCGAAAGACATAGTCTCTCCAGTGTGTCCTGGGTCGTCCCCTGGGTCTCCTCAAGGTGGGACGTGCCCGGAACACCTCACCAGGGAGGCGTCCGGGAGGAATCCGAATCAGATGCCCCAGCCACCTCATCTGGCTCCTCTCGATGTGGAGGAGCAGCGGCTCTACTCTGAGATCCTCCCGGATGACCGAGCTTATCACACTCTCTCTCAGGGAGAGCCCGGACACCCTGCAGAGGAAACTCATTTCGATATCTGGGATCTTGTTCTTTCAGTGACGACCCACAGCTCATGACCATAGGTGAGGGTAGGAACGTAGATTGACTGGTAAATTGAGAGCTTCGCCTTTTGGCTTAGCTTCTTCTTTACCACAACGGACCGATACAAAGTCCGCATCACAGCAGATGCTGCACCGATCCGCCTGTCGATCTCCCGTTCCATTCTTCCCTCACTCGTGAACAAGACCCCAAGATACTTGAACTCCTCCACTTGGGGAAGGATCTCATCCCCGACCTGGAGAAGGCACACCACCCTTTTCCGACTGAGGACCACGGTCTCAGATTTGGAGGTGGTGATTCTCATCCCAGCCACTTCACACTCGGCTGCGAACTGCTCCAGTGAGAGTTGGAGATCACGGCTTGGTGAAGTCAACAAAACCACATCATCTGCAAAAAGCAGAGATGCAATACTGAGGCCACCAAACCGGACCCCCTCTACGCGTTGGCTCCGCCTTGAGATTCTGTCCATAAAAGTTATGAACAGAATCGGTGACAAAGGGCAGCCTTGGCGGAGTCACCGGAAACGAGTCCGACTGGGGACTCCATCGTTCTGCTGGGGGACTTCCATGCTCACGTGGGCAATGACATTGAGACCTGGAAGGGCATGACTGGGAGGAACGGCCCCACCGATCAGAACCCGAGCGGTGTTCTGTTATTGGACTTCTGTGCTCATCACGGATTGTTTGATGATGATTCTTAAGCAAGTTACAGCTTACTGTATTTGTTAATGATGACTAGTTGACTAATGCAGCTGATCCTTGAAGGGGCTTGCACACCGCACCTGTTTTACACAGCGTTCAAGTTTGCCATATTTGTCTCTGATTGCTAAGCGACCAAACAGGAAGAAGTTGAGTGCCTTTTTCCGATTGTTTGGACTTGAAGTAGGCTACCACCCTGACAACATGGTTTTGTCACAGTTATAACAAAAGGTCCTTGCTTTACTTTCACTGAGGAACAGGAGGAAACGATGAGTGACAGCAGAAAAAGGGAATGGGTTCATATGATTGTAAAGGCAAGGAAGGAGCTCATGGAGTTCAGGCTCGTACGTGAGCTACAGCTATTTGGAGACCACTTCCAGGTGTACTTCAGGCTCACGCTTCAAGTTTCTCAATGCTTTTTTTCATTAGCCTATAGCACTGAGAAAATATTGCTCAATTCACTCTGAAATCACTCCACTACCATCAACAATGAAATGCAAAGGATATTTTGTATACATAATAATATAACGGGATGATTATCCATTTGTAATTTTCCCCGTCATAAAGTCCCCCTGGGGGAATCCATGACTACGATTTGCCACGCGATGAAAAGAAGTTTGACACCATTGCCTTAAATAATTATGCCAAGCCTAATGCAAGGACTTAAAAATTCAATCCTGGATGACCTGCCATTGACGTCAATTCAAGTCAGAGAAAACTGTCAATCTTCTTCCACTAACCCACGTGAACAAGAGTGCATTTGTCATGGTCTTTATTTAGTTGTGCGACTGTCATAGCGTCTCTTCTCCAAATACGCCTTTGGAGGATTGTATGCCAGTTCAACCACATTTTTCAACCGTTAGTCACTGGATAAGAGTGTACAGCACACTTTTTTAATTTTTTTTTATTTTGCCTGCACGACAGACTAATGTAGGGGGCTTGTTCGGATTTGTTAATATTTTTGATAATAATGTCAAAGTTCACACGATTCTCAGGAGAAATGCCCTCAGACAAAAAAAAATACATTTCTCAGCAGTGGTATCCATGTAGATAAAGGTGTGTGAGAGGGTGTTGCCTGTACATGATGTCAAATGGGTGAGGTGGTGGTATGTGCGTGTCTGTTTCGTCGGGCCTGATGAACAACATTCCTGACATTAGAGCCATTCTCAAAACGCTGTACATTATACTGCAACTGTTGCATAGTCAAGTGTTTACTTACACATGCAGGCTCACCCTCTTTTTTGGTTCAATGACAAGAAAACTATATTAGTCATACTTTCTAATACATTCTACCCCCCCCCCCCCAAAAAAAAAAAATACAGTAAAGCTAAACGCCCCATAATCACTTATCAGCTTGAGAAAACAACACTTTGCTATGAAGGGCACAAGTGGTGTTTAACATGTACTGTACGTATTCAAAATGTAAGTAACATAGGTCAAATTGAATGAAGGAAATAAAAGGCTAAACTTAGTTTAAGTTGAAGAAAATATGGTACAATCTTACATTTAATTTAGCCTTGCATTTAGTTTAAGCAGCCAGTGGCTTTTGGGTAGGTTTAATCAAAAGCGGTTGAAACTGTTTACCCCAAGGGTTAGCAACCTTAAATACTCAACGAGTCTGTCTCCCACAGACAAAAACAAAAAAACACATCTAAATTGATGGTAATGCTGCATACGTCAATTTTCTATCTGTTAGTATAAACAAAAACTATAGTGTTGCATTTATGAAATCAATTAACTATTCCAAAGAATGCACCATTTTATTTTTGCATGCAAAAACAACATTTTGAACTCTGAAAAAAAGACACTTGGTTGACACTTATTTTCAAATGAAATAGTCAATACCTATTTGAGTCCTCCTTGTATTCATGAAAATAAAGACAAACTTAAACTATCCACCAGCAGCGAACCAAAAATGCAAATCAAAAATGTCGTCTGTTTTTGAGTTCCCTCATCATTTTATCATTTTATGTGGCGCATACAGTTAGTTGTCAACTGGAAATATTAAAGACTATTTCACTTAACAATGCAAAAGATTTGCAAAATTATAGCCAATTAAAATCTTTATTTTACCTGGTTAATGTGATTTTGACATTTGTTTTTAATATAGTTCATGTAGCACATAGTATTCTGTTTTATTTAGAAACTTTTCTTTTCTTGGATTTATACATGGTTTACCTACCGTCGAATAGCTCAATAAATTCAAACTAGGTTTCGTACAATTGGCAGTTGTGAGTGACGCATATCTTGAATGACAAATGAAAAGAAAATCAGTTTCATTTAATGTTATTTACATTTGAAAAATGAAAAACAAACAAACAAAAAACATCTAAGTTAAATACTCATTATTTATTTTCCAGTCACAGAGCCACAGCCGATGAGCTGTGTGTTGCAGACCCTTGGTTTACATTAAATATGTCAATATATAATCTGCAATGCAACTGCCCCTCTGTATCTAAAAGGTGCATAGAAGAAGGATTTTTCAAATGATTATACTATGTCTGACTCAAATCAATGAATAAGATAAAATAGGGAGTGAAACAAATAGAACTATGTAAAAAATACATTACTAAAACTGTGACACTTTTAAGTACACTGGCACAATCTAACATTGTCTCATAACAAGCTCTGTATAAAAATTCTGCCTATAGGCCTACAAAGACAATATTATTTAATTCTGATTTACACCGTGAAAGTGTCATTTAACGATATGTTTCTTATTGTGGTGTAGCCCAAAAAAATAAAAGGGAGCTCACATATTAGAAACAGCTCTCAGTATGATTCAACACAGTTGTACACCACGACAATCTACCACAACATGTGACAAAGGGTTTGATTTCATTAGAAGAATTCATTATAAGAAAAATCTTATCACACACCACCCAAAAAAAAAAACTATTTCACAAAAAGTGGATACACAGATCACTTACAGGTGTGTACATTTTGACATCTAATTGAACAGCATTTATTTGTTTTGCCTTTCACTATACACGGAATTTACTTAATTTGAACATGTTCGGTTGCAACATAAAATAACATATTATCTGATTACTTTCAAGGAAAAGAGGGGAAATTACCTCAGTTTACCACATTTTAATCATGTGTAAGAGAAAATTAAGTCCATTTTTCAATGTATGTCCCTGGCATTAATAGATGAGCACAAAAATGATTTGTAGAAAATAAACAATAATTTTTTAACGAAGAAAGTGAAGTTGGATAATTTCCCACAGCACACTGGTTGGGAATCCCTGTACTAGATTGTGCAGGTGTACCTAATGTTGTGGCCTGTGAGTGTTTCTCTTGGTCTGTTTTGTTGCAAACTTCAACTGCCCATAGACAATAGACATCACATGAGCACACTAGTTAATGGTCACTTCTCCCTTAAACTATAGAAGAAATATATAAAGTGTGTACCTGCTAAGAATGCGTTATGTCACAATTATCACCCTGACTGACGATAAATGTGTCCTAACATATTCTGACAAGATACACATTTTTCAAAAGCCTAAATACCAGAAAAAGAAAGCGGAAATACACCATAACAACCATGCCGTGATGCATTTGTTATGAGATACAAAGATTAATATTAGATTCAAAATTATTCAGCAACAGCCATTGTAAATTAGATTTATTTCCAAAGGTTACAAGATTCCAATGAACAAGACAAAAACAATTTAAACAGCTCAACCAAATTAATTTGACATTTTTTTCCTGTAAGTTTCCAACAGTGATTCTGTTTATAAATTAAAGTAAGTAAAGTAATTTGCAACGGGGATTGAATAATTCTTGTTGTTGCTTAGAGAATACAAAAAAAGTCAGAATACAGTAGCAGAGTGGTGATGAGAGGGCAGCAATTTAGGAACACGCAAGGTGGGTGGATTTATGAATGCAAAAATAGACTCAGCAGGTAACGTAAACTCTGACCAGAGAGAAAGTGCACCATTTATAAGACGACTGTATATGCACTACTGTTCGGGTGACTTCTACTTAATACCTGATCGTTACCGTCCTCTAACTTAGACTTTTCAACATCATTTGCGACTTGATTGTTTGTTATACAGGTTTTCATTTGCCTCTTTGTAATGTTTTGAGCAAAATAAAATGCTAACTTGCACACATAGTCTTACATTAGTACCAAGACTCTCATGATGGATATTTGCAAGCATTAAGCCATGAAGTTACTAATGACAATAATCAAGCGCTTGTCTCTGCTCTCAAACGCTGTGGGCACGTCTGCTGAATGTGAGAAACCACGCCCTGATGAAAAATGGATGCTACTTCATCTAGTAATTTTCTCATGCCTACACATTACTACATAGTTCTTCTTTTCCTTTCGGCTTGTCCCTTTAGGGGTTGCCACAGCGCGTCATCCTTTTCCATGTAAGCCTATCTCCTGCATCCTCCTCTCGAACACCAACTGCCATCATGTCTTCCCTCACGACATCCATCAACCTTCTCTTTGGTCTTCCTCTAGCTCTCTTGCCTGGCAGCTCCATCCTCATCATCCTTCTACCAATATACTCACTATTTCTCCTCTGGATGTGTCCAAACCATCAAACTCTGCACTCTCTAACTTTGTCTCCTAAACATCGAACCTTGGCTGTCTCTCTGATGAGCTCATTTGTAATTTTATCCAACCTGGTCACTCCGAGAGCGAACCTCAACATCTTCATTTCCGCCACCTCCATCTCTGCTTCTTGTTGTCTCTTCAGTGCCACTGTCTCTAATCCGTACATCGTGGCTGGCCTCACCACTGTTTTATAAACTTGGCCCTTCATCCGAGCAGAGACTCTTCTGTCACATAACACACCTGACACCTTCCTCCACCCGTTCCAACCTGCTTGGACCCGTTTTGTCACACATTACTACATAGTTAAGATGTGAAAATATATCTGCTGAAAGCCTCATTTGGGAATCGAAATAACGACAGCTGTTCTGTGACCATTCAGGGAACCACAAGATGCATTTTCGGGGTGTTGGCTGAGATAGCTAACTAAGTGCATGCTGTAGTGGAAAAAATTAGCCGAATAATAATAAGTAACTCAAAATTGCACCGAATAACCACTGATGCGGATGAAGGCGCTCAAGTTAACTTTTTATATCCTAGGGAAGGGGCGATGCCGAAGTGACGCAGCTAGCTAAAAGGATTTGTCTAAAGCAAGGCTATCTGGTTGTTTTAAATACACGTGTCATTCTCTTTTTGTATGTTTATTTGACAGTAAACTTCGAGTGGCAATAAACAGCTTGAAGCCTTTTTTGAAGAGTTGTTCACTATCTGCCAAACTGCAGCTTGTTGTGAAGTGAGTTGAGATCACCGCCGTTTTACCGTTCAAATGTTTGCTCGCAAGTCAAAGCAAAAATACGGCCGAATGACGGCTTGTATCTCAAAAGAAATCACAAGCCAGGTTATCCATACCTTAGTGCAACACTTCTTACATCTCTACTTCAATACATTAGGTTTGTTATGTAATAATAATAACAACATAACTATTTGCGTCAGTCTCACACGCAATGTCAGCTTTACATAATCCCTTTTTGTTATTACCGGTATATCTGAAGCGTGACCTGTTTGACGAGCCATGCCTTTTCTCATTGACTCATTTCCACTGCCATTCTTACGCAGTTTAGACAGTCTGTCATTGTCTTTGAACATCGAGGAAAATGTATCTGACATCAAATCAGTTCTTGAAGGCACAATGTGTATTAGTACTAGGATCGCCATCTGCTTTTGAATTAATGTTTTATCATTACCACAAGCGGAACGGTGTCCGACTGGTTAGAGCGTTAGCCTCACAGTTCTGAGGACCCGGGTTCAATCCCCGGCCCCGCCTGTGTGGAGTTTGCATGTTCTCCCCGTGCCTGCGTGGGTTTTCTCCGGGCACTCCGGTTTCCTCCCACATCCCAAAAACATGCATTAATTGGAGACTCTAAATTGACCGTAGGTGTGAATGTGAGTGCGAATGGTTGTTTGTTTCTGTGTGCCCTGCGATTGGCTGGCAACCAGTTCAGGGTGTACCCCGCCTCCTGCCCGATGACAGCTGGGATTGGCTCCAGCACGCCCGCGACCCTAGTGAGGAGAAGCGGCTCAGAAAATGGATGGATCATTACCACAAATCATTTGAAGAAAACTTAAAACTAGTCCTAAAATCCAGAATGTCCATCCATCCATTTATTTTCCTCCGCTTATCCGAGGTCGGGTCACGGGGGAAGCCGCTTAAGCAGGGAAACCCAGACTTCCCTCTCCCCAGCCACTTCGTCGAGCTCTTCCGGGGGATCACGAGGCGTTCCCAGGACAGCCGGGAGACGTAGTCTCTCCAGCGTGTCTTGGGTCATCCCCGGGGCCTCCACTTGGTGGGACGTGCCCGAAACACCTCACCAGGGAGGCGTCCGGGAGGCATCCTAACCAGATGCCCGAGCCACCTCATCTGGCTCCTCTCGATGTGAAGGAGTAACGGCTCTACTCTGAGATCCTCCCGGATGACCGAGCTTCTCACCCTATCTCTAAGGGAGAGCCCAGACACCCTGCGGAGGAAACTCATTTTCGGGCGCTTGTATCCGCGATCTTGTTCTCTCGGTCACAAAACACAGCTCGTGACCATAGGTGAGGGTAGGAACGTAGATCGACCGGTAAATCGAGAGCTTTGCCTTTCGGCTCAGCTCCTTCTTCACCATTCATACATACATACACAAAGCCGGAACGCAAACCTGCGACTATCAGTGCACTGCACCACGTGACCTGTTTGCGGTGAATCAAAAAGACAGCTGCCAACATATTTGCTCTCAGGACTGATAAATTCATGTCATTATGCAAATATTTTACTATGTTTAAAATGTATTGCTGGTTTTTGCTATGTGTGTAATCCACAAAGGAGTATTAGGGCCATACTGAAAAGTGTAATCTTACAAGAAAGAAAACGTATTTCTAAGGAAATAAAGTTAAACATTCCTACACAAACCTAAATGCAACAGTCTGAGAGCAGTACACACTCTCTCAGGAACAGACTCAAATGTTCAAACCCTGAACCTCAGAACTGTGCGGCAGACATGCTCACAACTGGAGCCCTGTGTTGCTCTGTTGATGTCATATTTTGTGTAATTTAGTGTAAAATTACAACTTTCTTAATATGACACCTTAATTCTCCCGAGATAAGAGCGTTTTCATAATACTGTGACTTTATTCTTGTAATTATATGCATTTATTTACATTCAATGTTTTTTTCTTTTCAACGTGGCCGTAGTACTCATTTAGTTATCCACTGTTTAACATGCATGGTCAAATATTTACACTTTCTTGACTATTTGTCACTAGCACTACATCATAAGCCGTTCATTGTAAAACATCTTTCCAAAAAGGTAGAAAAAGAAACCTAATATTGCATTAAGGAGTAGTAGGACTAGTAGTACTAGTCCTGGATACAGTATGGTCACATGCAGTATGAGTCTTAGTGAGAGCTAAATGACTAAAACAAGAGTGGAAATGCCTTTTTTTCCACCATCAGTAGCCATTTCAGGTTTTTTTTAGTCCTCTGTGGTCCATAGAAAATGTATGCACAAAATATGTTGCAACAATCAATCTAAGGTTTACTATTCTATATTATGCTTATTTGTGGGTTAAATGTGTCTGTTTCGGGCCCTGGGTTAACCATCCCTAGAGTTGAACATGCTGCATAGGAAATCATGTATTTAACGTGAAGGACAGTGGGAGAACATGCCACACAGAAAGGTCCAAGATAGGAATTGTGTGGTTTAATATTCCAATGTCCCCGCAGAGTTGCATACATCAGCCCTTTGCTCTTTCTGCAGAGTGTTCAGTAGAATGATCATGATTAATAGTAAATCTGCGTGTCCTGAAATAGTTCTCGATTTCCTCCAGAGATCGGCCACGGGTCTCCGGGATGCACAATGCGGTGAAGAGCAGACATACGACACACACCACCGTGAAAAAAAAGTACAGCACGTACAGGCCGTAGCTGTCTACCAGGTGAGTGAAGGCGTCTGTGAGCACGAAGGCTGTCACCCAGCTCACAGTCACGCATAGGCCCGAGGCGACGCCCCTGACAGCCAAAGGCAATACCTCTGACATCAGCAGCCACGTGATTGGCCCCCATCCCAAGGCATAGCCTAGGAAACAAAGAAAAGGGCTTGTATCAATGCATTGAAGCACAGATGACTTTGAAATGGATAATTTTAAATTTAATTGTGTGTGTGTGTGTGTGTGTGCGTGTGTGTGTGTGTGTGTGTGCGTGTGTGCGTGTGTGTGCATAGATTGTTTGATCGATTGAAACTCTCACAAATCCAGCCCAGTATCCTGTACAAAAACACCTTGATATTTGATTTTGTCGAATCATTATTTACCAACCCCAAGTCCAATGAAGTCTGGACCTTGTGTAAAACGTAAACCAAAACAGAATACAGTGATTTGCAAATCCTTTTCAACATATATTCAATTGAATATACTCCAAAGATAAGATATTTAAAACTTTTATTTTAAGATATTTACAACTTTTACTAGTATTTGGATGTAATATTCAGTAAACATCCATCCATTTTCTGTACCGCTTTATCCTCACAAGGAGCCTATCCCAGCTATCTTCGGGCGAGAGGCGGGGTACACCCTGCACTGGTCACCAACCAATCACAGGGCACATATAAACAAACAACCATCCGCCCACATTCACACCTAAGGGCAGTTTAGAGTCTCCAATCAACCTACCCTGCATGTTTTTGGGATGTGGGAGGAAACCGGAGTGCCCGGAGAAAACCCACGCAGGCACGGGGAGAACATGCAAACTCCACACAGGCGGAGCCCGGATTTGAACCCCTGTCCTCAGAACTGTGAGGCAGATGTGCTAACCAGTCGTACACCGTGCTGCCGATATTACTATTAATGTTATTATTTATATTAATGATATCTTCAAAAGATTCATAGAATCTGGAGAAATCTGTGACTATTTGCAAAGAAAACAAAACCAAAAAAACCAATGACGCTTATAAGTTTGCTCTTTCCTGTGTATTTAATTGAATATGGCTTTTACAAAACGTTCCAACTTCATTGGAATTGGGGTTTATAGAGAACTTATATCGGATATCGGAAAAACTGCTTTAGCATTTCTCCCAAAGTATTGAGCCAAAGGACCAACTGTTGCAGGAGGAGCCTCAAATCCCAGGATAGAGGTAGGCAATGGAAGGGATTTTCTGCAGGAATTATTTGACTCCATAGTTATACAACATCCATTGAAGGCTAGATGATGGTGTCATTGTGACATTGAAGCCATACAATCAAGGTTTATCACTCACCAAATATAAATACCACGACGCTGATCAGTGGAATGGGGCCTGCAGCTATTTGGTTGCTAGCCATCAAAACCACGTCATAGTGGATGTTGGGCTCCACATTTGCAGTGAAGTTTGGAGGGGTGGGTCCAGGTAGGTAAGATGTGGTGCAGGAAATCATGGTCAGAGTCAGCATGGACAGGAACATCAGAAAGCTGGAGGTGTACAGCAGAGCTTTGCGCCCTGCCTTGTCCATCAAAACTGCCGCCAAGATGACAGAAACAAGGCGAACCAATCCCACAATTGCAGCATCATACCTGACACACAGAGAACAGGGACAGGTAGTGACTATTTACAGCATGTGAAAAATGGTCATTAATTAAGGATAATGATAGGTCATGCAGAATGAACGAGTCAGGTAGCATTTCACACCTGGGCTCCAGTGAGACATTACTCTGAGAAAAGATGGGCTCCAAGTAGACAAGAATGGGGCTGATGCCACTCAGCTGTTGCAGGAAACGCATCGCCACAGAGATGAGAATTGGGCGGTAGTAGATGGGCATGGCCAGCTGGGACCATGTGATACGGCTCTGCAGACGGATGCTGCACTGCATTGAAAAACACATGTAGTATACGGTATACCCGGTGAGTCCTTGGAAATGCTGAGAGTCGAGAACTGATACAATTGCTATTGTGTTTTCTTCTTCTTCTTCTTCTATTAAAGGATGAACCTGCATGCTAGCTGGCAGAGCCATGGATACCGGTAATCTTTATCTACGGCTTTGCTAGCTGCGGCTTGTGATCCAGTCCAACTTTATTCTGGTGAACTGACAATGTTTTTTTTCATGTTATGATTCTCTTACGTCTCCATATTTTAATAAAATTACAAATATTCTCATACAACTTCACAAAAAACAACTATTTTCTCTTGAAATTACAAAAATCCATTATTCGATGACTTTTTTTTTATATTATTATTGTTTGATTTACTGTGTGGCCCTAATTTATTTCCTGTACAATTTAGTTTGGTGTTGTTTTTTTTAAAATTATTATTTTTTTTTTTTATCGTTGACTCACAATTTGTCCTTTAGCTGCAAAATTACTTTATTCAACGTGTGATTAAAAGGTATGTGAGGACTTTAATATTGATGTTATTGATGCTATGCTCGAAACGGAAATACAAAACTACAGTGTGGCCTGTGACAAAAATGAGTTTGACAACCGTTCCCTAACACTACAGTTGCACTCAAAATTATTCAATCCGCCTTGTAAATTATGTATAAATGGTCACTTGTAATATTAGGATGTTTTTTTTGAGTGCACCTGTAAAGGCTTTGAAAAATGCTGGCAAAATGCATGTATTAATGCATAGAAAAGGAGACATTTATTTTTTTTCTTTTTTTAATGTAAGATACCTTCCTACTTAATCATCTATCCATCCATTTTCTATACCGCTTATCCTATTAAGGGTCACAGGGATCTGGAGCCTATTCTTGCTGACTTTGGTCAAAAGCGGACTACGCCCTGGATTGGTCGATATAGTCAATCACAGGCTACATAAAGAGACAGACAACCATTCACACTCATACCGTCACTGAGTGGGAAACAGGAACTGAACCTACGCTGTACCGAAGTCAGGCTAGTGTACCACTGTACCTACTTAACTCATTCACTGCCAGCCTTCCCAGTTGACATCGATGTTTGACTTCTAAAGCCACCGATGGCAGTGAATGTGTCAATTTGTCAATGAGAACACAATGCACTATTTCACTTATCGTCAGCTAATGTAAGCACTGCAGTATATGCTTGACCTGCTGGTCCGCTTCTACTTCTCACCTTGATGGTGTCGAGCTCGCTCTGTATATCATAGTCAGCGCCCCTCAGCCAGTGAAGAGTGTACTTGGCCTGCCCCTCTCTGCCCAGGGAGAGGAGCCTCCTGGGGGAGTTTGGCATGAAGAATAGCAGTACAACCATCAGCAATGCTGGCACGCCTCCTGCCACTGCAAGCCACCGCCACGGTAACACCAGACCTGTACAGTACATCATATAATATTTCTCGTGTAAAATTTCTGGATGAACCGAAAATGCACTAAAATCTTTACGAATGAACGCAGTTTGACCTTCTCTAAACTTTTGAATGCATGTCCGTCCACCTGTTCAATGTTTCAGTATTTTGTGCAAACCTTACTGTTTTCTAAAAGGACTTGAATGGCAAAATTCACAACAGGTGTTTGATCCAGGAGTTGACCAATAAATTTCCCAATTCAACTAGAATTGGTATTTCACAGTTCTCTTCATCAAGCTGTTCACCTTTTGATAACATTATTACTAGGGCCCGAGCAGCCACCCCTGCAAGAGACCTATTGTAATCATAAGAATTGTTGTTATTATTATTATTTTTCTCGCAATGAATCGCATTTTTGAGGATCTAAACATTCACTGATTCAAACGAAACTTTGCACGCACATCGGGCCTGGCAAAAAAAATGTATATTTATGTTTATTTTTCTTTTTTACTTCACGTCTACTGTACTTGCTTTTTGTTACTTTTGTATTTAATGGGCTATTGCCAACATGTGCTGTCTTTATTTTTGGGCGACTACAGATGGAAATGAACCCTGTGCTAAATCTGGCACTTTTGCACTTTAATCATGTGCTTTGATTAGTGTGTTTTATTAAAGTGCATTGTCCCATCCAAGAAGAAAAGCAGAACGTGAGACCAAGACAACACCTGGCAACTGATCAACATGTTGTACCTCGCCAATGCGAGGCTTGAATCAGGATGTTCTAAGGAAGTGAGCACTGAGCTTAGAGTGCCATAGTCTCATCAGCAGGTTGCAACAGAGATAAAGAGAGACTGGAAGAGTCACAGAAAGGCATAGAAGTGAACGTCCTTGGAATTGTATTGGTCGATTCATGCATGAAAAGAATTTAGCCGTTAAGCTCCTTGAAAAGTAAGTTGTGCAAAAAGTACTGAAATATTGAACAGTTGGACATGTGCCTTAAAAAATGACAAGAATGTCAAATTAATTGCACCTGTAAAGGTTCCAGTGCATTTTAGATTCATGCTGAAATTTCACCCAAAAGCCGAATATCCCTAACATTTTGTTTGTCATGTATATTTTTATGTAAACTTTTACCCAAAGTGTAGAGTGCCAGGGCTCCAAATACAGCAGTAATCTGAGGGCAGGTTCCGAGTGCTCCTCTCAGTGATTTATGGGAGATCTCTGAGATGTATACCTGGAACAAAAATACACACAAAATTTACAACTCACTGTGATGGAAATTTACCAGAACATACTGCTGCATGTGATCAGATAATAATCGATTTGTCTTGCCGTCCCATGCTGAAACAGCAAGTGGCCAATCAACAAAGCCTCTCCCCCCCCGCCCCTCCCCAAACATCCTGTACAGATGAACTGGGAACAATCCTATGATGGTGTTAATGAGGATTATATCAGTCCTATTTACGGTTCCTATATGACTGTAGTAAATACTTTCAATAAAGCTTCAAACAAAGGCCCTTCGACTTTCAAAGTTCTGTATGTCCACAGAATGTATTGCATCATTACTAGGGTTGGGAATTGGGACAAAAGACAAAATTGCATGAAGGGGTGAAAATGAAGCCAGCGTAACCAGTCGACCTACAGGAATGGACGCCGCTGTTATCCCCCCTGCGACACCTGTGAGGAAACGGCCCAGGTGGAGCATCCACAATTCCACAGCCCCTCCCAGCAGCAGGTAACTGAAAAACACGTTAAGAATTAAATCACATATGCTATGACTACTGCATATTTACGAGACGTGTGTGTGCAACATAGTGAAGCTGTATGCAGCGAAGGTGCTGATTTGTTGAGTCATTCGTAAGTAAAAATTAAATATTATGTTCCAGACTCAAGAGCAGGGGTGGGCAAACTTTTGTGCCACATTTGATTTTGAAAATGAACAGATGTCTTGGTCAATTTGTAGACCAAGACAATTTGTAGACCAAGACAATTTGTAGATTTGTAGGTTAAAAAAATAGTTACAATGGAACTATGGGTACAATAGGTAAAATGGTTAATTTTAATAATAAAACAATAATCTAATAACATGTGTAAATTGTATTATCTATCTAATTTAATTAAAATTAATCAGCCAATTATTTAATAAAACGTAATTAGAAATACTAAATTATTTTACATTTTTTTTAACAAAAAGTCAATTAGACAAGTATTATCCATCCATCTATTTTCTGAGCCGCTTCTCCTCACTAGGGTCGCGGGCGTGCTGGAGCCTATCCCAGCTGTCATCGGGCAGGAGGCGGGGTACACCCTGAACTGGTTGCCACCCAATCGCAGGGCACACAGAAACAAACAACCATTCGCACTCACAGTCATGCCTACGGGCAATTTAGAGTTTCCAATGCATGCATGTTTTTGGTATGTGGGAGGAAACCGGAGTGCCCGGAGAAAACCCACGCAGGCACGGGGAGAACATGCAAACTCCACACAGGCGGGGCCGGGGATTGAACCCGGGTCCTCAGCACTGTGAGGCTGACGCTCTAACCAGTCGTCCACCATGCCGCTAGACAAGTATTAAATGAGATTAATTAAAAATGAAATAAAAATACTTAATATAATGACATAAATGTTTATTTTAATAATAAATTATTAATTTACTCACACATGAACCTAATAAGGATAAGCAGTATAGTAAAGGGATCGAGGGATATTACTATTATTCATTCATTTATTTTCCATACCGCTTATCCTCACTAGGGTCGCAGGCATGCTGGAGCCTATCCCATCTGACTGTGAGGGAAAGGCGCGGTACACCCTGAACTGGTCGCCAGCCAATTGCAGGGCATTTATAAACAAACAACCATTCACACTCACATTTACACGAACGGGCAATTTAGAGTCTTCAATTAACCTACCAATGCTTGTTTTTGGGATGTGGGAGGAAACCGGAGTACCCGGAGAAAACCCACGCAGGCACGGGGAGAACATGCAAACTCCACACAGGCGAGGCCGGATTTGAAACCTGGTCTTCAGAACTGTGAAGCAGATGTGCTAACCAGTCATCCACTGTGCTGCCGATATTACTATTAATGTTATTATTTATATTAATGTAGTTTTAATTCATTAACCAATTATATAATAAAATGAATACAAACATGTTAAATGTTTATGTAAAAAATATTTACAATAAATAAATCAACCAAATTTTAAATTATATAATCCATCCATCCATCCATTTTCTGAGTCGCTTATCCTCACTATCATCGGGCAGGAGGCGGGGTACACCCTGCCAGCCAATCGCAGGGCACATAGAAACAAACAACCATCCGCACTCACATTCACATTCACACCTACGGGCAATTTAGAGTTGTCAATCAACCGACCACACATGTTTTTGGGATGTGGGAGTAAACCGGCGTGCCTGGAGAAAACCCACGCAGGCATGAGGAGAACATGCAAACTCCACACAGGCGGGGCCGGGGATTGAACCCCGGTCCTCAGAACTGTGAGGCAGACGCTCTAACCAGTCGTCCAACGTGCCGCCTTAAATTATATAAATTAATGAAAAATAAATAAAAATGAGTAGAAATAGCAGCACGATCAGTGAGTGGTTGGCACATCCGCCTCACAGTTCTGAGGTTGGGGGTTTGAATCCGGGCCTTCCTGTGTGGAGTTTTCATGTTTTCTCCGTTCTTACGTGGGTTTTCTATTCCTCTCACATTCCAAAAACACAGTAGGTTAATTGAAGACTAAATTGTACTTTTGGGAATGTGAGTATAAATGGTTGTTTTGTCTATATGTGCCCTCCAATTGGCTGGCAAACAGTCCAGTGTGGACCCTGCCCCTCACCCAAAGTCGGCTGGGATAGGCTGGAGTGCATGGATGAATAAAGACATTTTAACTGACCAATTTTAGAGCTGAAACTGATCAATTATTCAACAAATATCTCGATCGTGTAAATGCTCCGTGGAAAAAACAGAGTAGACCGTCGTGACTCGGTACTTTGCTCAATGACCGCCCCTGTTCTAGAGTCAAATGTGTGTCATCCACTGTCCTTTCCAATACAATTTCATATCTAACCCAATAGCGGAAGGCACGGCCGACACCATTATGCTTAACTTTCTGCCAATTAGGTCGTTAAGCAACATGGCCCCCAGCCCGCCTCCGGCCATGCCCAGCATGTAGATTGAGCCAAACAATGCAGCCTGGGAGGTGTCCATTCTCAGCCGGGGGTCCGCATCGGGACCCTGGAGCACTGGCAGGACAGGGGACGGATAGACCAGGGAATAACCAAAATTGAAGTTCCCCAAGACGGCCGCAAAAACAGCCAGTAACAGTTTGGATTTGTTGAACTGAAATGGAGAGAAGTGGATGAGTTAAAACATTGATGACGTTAGTTACACTAGCTGTTCGCAGTTTCAGCATTCTTTGGTACCTGTCTACTGAAGCACAAAATGTTCCTATAATAGCGTTATGTGTCTATGCAGGTTTCTAGCATGCTAGATGTTAGCACTTTTTGAAATTGTGGTTTATCTTATTAGGCTCAAGCACTTTAGCACCTGTCCTGAGATGTTCCTGCAGTAACATTATGGGCCTACGCAGGTTGCCAACATACTAGATGTGAGCATATTTGCATGCATTTTAGCCTTTTTGCATCTATTATCATTAGACATAAACGCTTTAGCCCATATGAATAAAATCCACATAGGTTGCTAAATTTTAGCATAGTATCTATTAGGATTTTTAGCTAAATATTTGTAGTAGTTGGGAGTTTTTTATCTCTTACCGTGGTCTCTGATGATGACTTTCTTGTGTCCAGTAGAGGTCTTTCTTCATCCATGTTGGCACAGGAGGACTGCACAACTGTAGCCTTCATGACAGATCACAAATATGATTAAGTGGCCGATATAAAGTGTATTTTTTTCAAATGAGTCATATTTACAAGTAAAAAACCCGTGAGAGGTGTGCACTGCAGGACTGTCCTGTCTCAGAAGAAATTAACACACAGCAGGCAAAATAAAAGTGAAAGTAGGAAGTAAGTCACCACTGGACTTTTGGAAATGACAACCAAGTGGAATTTGTGGTGACAATTACTCAATCACCAAACTCTGACTCAGTGTAAGTCTTCTAGTCCGGGGTAAATTTATAATCTTTCAAAAATAAAGATGTTTTTAATTTTTAGTAGATTAATTATTTCTGTTGTTCCTCGCATCCATTTTTTTTTAATAGCGCTTAATATTCCTACATATAGGGTCACGGCTGAACTTGGGCCTATCCTTGGACGCAAGGTGGGGTACACCCTGGATTGGTCGCCAGCTAATTGCAGGGCACATACTGTAGACAAACAATCATTCACACTCATTCACACCTATGTACCATTGAGTCTTCAATGAATGCAGCATTGATGTTTTTGGAATGTGTGAGGTACAAGTATCTGGCGTACCCAGAGAAAACCCACACAAGCATGGGGAGAACATGCAAACCCCACACAGAAAGGCATATTTCTGTTGTTTTTTCAATAAAAAAATATACAAATACAACAAAACCACACACACACACAAAAACACAAATTTGTAGATGCCTTTCTTTCAACAGCAACAGTTGTCCACTCCTGCTCTATTGTGTGATTCCTGTTTTGTGCACAAATTGTAACAAAAGCGTGATCTAAAAGTGGAAGACAAGGTACGGAATTGTGCCATTCCAAAATGGAGTAACTCAAATTGAAAGTAAAAGCAGAAGCAAAGTCCCCTGGTTGAATCAGGATACAAAAAGTACAGTTACTAAACTCACTGAATCACATTTACCGGTATCACTTCTATTTACACACACATATACACTCATGACTGGGAAACACTCACACAATGAAAAAGAACTCACATGCAGTCTGGAAGAGATGATTGCGGTTGATAGGAGGGAACCAAAAATGAATAAAAACAATGTGGAAACTGTTCAGTAGATTACACACTAGACTTCTGGGAATAAATGCCAGGGGAGCACTAGAATATCTGTGGAACTACACTAAGAGCACATGGGGATTAATTAAAGGGGTCAACAGAAAGAACATTGAAAATCCAGCAAATTAAAGGGGAAATTACAATGACAACAAATAAACAAAGAAGTGAGGAAAATGAGCTGGAAAAAATCTCTAAAGACAGGGATGACTGATTGAACGTGGGGGGGTGGGGGGGGGGGGGGGGAGTTCAGGGAGTACCCCGCCTCCTGCCCGATGACAGCTGGGATAGGCTCCAGCACGCCCGCGACCCTAGTGAGGAGAAGCGGCTCAGAAAATGGATGGATGGAGTCAAACACACAAATACAGAATGAGAACACTAGCATGGAGCTGCTGTAGACCACAACTCATGCCCAAATGCTCACACTGAAAAAAAATAGCCAGCCTGACTCCGGCTACTGATATAACCCACATGAATACTACAGTAGGGGCATGTGCATAGACATTTTTGGGCGCAGGCGCTCAAGCCAACAAAAGGGCACCCATCGCAAAACTAATTATTGTTACTATCAAGAAAAAAAAACGGTGGTATATATTTATGTATTGTTTTTCAATAAATAAATAATAATACAATAATTATTAATAAAGAAGGTGTATGGAGGTGACAGCGGAGATTAAAAAAATCTACACACCCGTGTTCAAATGGTAGGTTTTTGTGGTATACAAAAATGAGACCAAGATAAATCATTAAATCTTTTTTCCACCATTAGTTAACGTATAACCTGTACAGAGGGGAAGTAAAAACAAAGAACTGAAATAAGATTGTTGCACAAGAGCACACACTCTCTTGTAAATAGGGATGTGTTATGCATTAAGCAATCACATTCAAACTCATGTAAAATGTATGTCAGCACACACCTGCCATGATTTAAAGTGCCTCTGATTAAACCCAAATAAATTAAGCTGGGGGCATATGTACAATTCTTCCAATAATTCAAATACATTCCCCTTAGATATCAAAACACCTTTGGTGGAATTGATGACAGAGGTTTTTTTTTTTTTTTTTTTAATATATGATTGAAGAAAAAAGGGCTGATTTTTTTTAAATCTAGGGCAAAAGGGGAGGCGCTTGAGCACCACTTGGGGTCTATGTGTGCACATGCCTGCTACAGTACATACTACCTACAGTAATTACACTTTATTAAACACATTCTATTTATAAAATGTTTTATACGATACAATTCTATTTTCCTATTTTATGAAAAAGAGCAAAAAATGCATTTTGGGCGGGGGTGTAGAAGATTAATTTTACTTCAACTCATTTCAATTGGGAAAATTAATGTCACAGATGAGTAAACTAAGTAGAAAACTAAACGAATTAAAATAAGTTTCACCTCATTTTATAGAACTACATGAACCTTCATCCATTGCGACTAACGGACATTTTTGGTCCTGCACGCGACCCTTACTAAAGCGTCACGACTCACGAGTTACAGGAATGATGGTCATGGGGAACTAAAGAGGAAAATGGCTCGAGTTTGCCGTTTATTACAATTCATGAAGTGACACAGCAACCGTCGGAGGTACCGGGGGAGCCGCCATGGCGAACATCACAAAGAAAGTGTCGTGGTCGAGCCGAGCAGACGAGTCCGGTGCCGCTGGCGAAGCGACGCCGCTGCTAAACGGCTCCGACAAGCGTCAACACTCCAGAGAGGTCCGGACACAACAGCTAGCATGCTAAGCTAACAGCTGATTAGGCTTTCGGACACACACGCACACGCACACGCACACGATGTGATTTTGCAACGTATCGTGCAATTCTAAACGCTGCACATTGGCACCGTGTGCTTTCAACGATATACGCATGGTAGCCAACATGTTCATACGGGTGCATCGTTGGATGAGGCATTCTGATAAGCTTTATGAATCCCAAACAACGATAACGTGGCACTGATGCCAGAAGAGGAATGTAAATCCAATGATTATACCTTGAATTGTTCGTTTCCCCTCATTTATCCTCAAGAGTTGTTTAAATGAGAAAATGTTATTGACTGAGTAGTCCACCGTGGTCAGGGGGCCAGATCCAGGCCGTCGCATAATTTTCTTGCTAAAGCAACTGAAGGGTCAACTTCATGTTTCTTGCAAAATAGATATGTTCTGTACCAAATTTGTATTTGTATTCACCTATTGCAGATGATATAGTAATTTTTTTCACCAAATCTTTTCTTTACATAACGCTAGTTTATATATTTGGCTATGGGAGCCCATAACTAGGATGTGGCCCGCAATATAAATGAATTTAACACCCTAATACATTTGTCAGAGATTGCAACTCTGAAATGCAGAATAGAATGTAGTCTGTAAATCCTTTAGTGTCCGTTAATCTTGTCATACTTTTAATTTAGTGAATTGTATTAATGTCATGTTAAAATTAGATGTGATTCTATATATTCTTTAACTCATACAGGGTTTTCTATTTGACAAAATGTTTCAAAATAAGTTATTTTATTAAGATAATATTTTTAGGGGGAGAATTTCTGTGGGCATGCTGGACGAGTGGTTATCACATCCGCGTAGGTTGATCCTATATAGTAAATAAGATAGCACAGTATGATACTGTTAAAATCTGTTTCCGAAGCGTTGCAGATGGTCTTGATATGTCTGTTTTTATGTCAACATGAAATCATGCAATCAGAGGAATTGAGAGGATAACTCAGATCAATGAATCATTAAATTAGTTTGTGATTAATTGTTGGCAATCAATTCATTGTCATTGCTCATCTGCTACATTCATTGTAGTCATCTGTTCCACTTACGTCGCAACACTGGAAAATGAGCCGTACTTCCACCAGAGCTATTCATGTCACATATTTTCCTCACTAAAGGTGGAAGCACACTAAACTCATTGTTATTTCAGTACATAGTGTTTTTCCATTCAAACTCTTACGTCTGTCATTGAGGCTCAACTTAATTACTGCAGCTAAATCAATCATTACTAAAAATGTGCAATTAAATGGCAAAATACAAGTACAGAAGAAAAGGCATATATTGTAGTATTATGGTAATGTTTTTCATTATTGGCTGGCTGTTGTTATGGGATCCCATGATATATTTATGTTCGCATGTATTTCCTAGATGAAGCGCTATATAAGTGCAGTCCGTTTACCATTTATTTCTGAATTCTTTGCTTTGTAGCTGTCTGGAGGAGGCGCTGTATTTCAAATAGGCAGACTCAGCAATGTGGATTTGGAAGAAGAGATCACATCAGATGAGGTAAAATGTCACTTGGTATATCCTTCAGCTTGTTCTCTCTCTCACTGGAGAACATTTAAATCTGGTGAGGGGTTTTCAAGTTTGCGGCTAAAATGTATGTGATGTAATCTCTGTCATACTGTATTTGGAAATGTGATATTGTATGTGTAAGGTAAAGTCACTTTTTTTAACACTCTTTAGAAAATATACATTGGAAGAGACACTAAATCTATATTTCCTTTTTCCACATATTCTTTTCAGAAAATTAAGGTCTCAATTATCTTTTTAAATCAAATCAAATGTTGACGTTCACAAAATGTTGCTTGTTGCATGGAATATTGATGAGCTGAACGGAATATCGTGGTCAAAGATTATTTGTAATATGGACATGTTTTGTGAATGTCTTCGATCGGATAAAAGTGGCCATTTAATACAATTTTAAATATGTGGGTACGAGAGCCTGATACAGTAAGTTGCATTTGAGGGTCACATGACTGTCCCGAGGCTTGACATGATCACTTAGTTTAGTAGAACATCCCAGTCGTTTCCTTCAGGATTCATGTGATTCTTCAGTAACTTCGTTTTTCTCAGGGACGAGTCTGTGAGACTACTGTCTGCTCTCTGTATGTATTCCTGCTGTTGTGTCGTAGTACACATGCTTTTCTGTCTTAAATTTGTACATTTTTCATCCATCTATCCATTTTCTGAGCCTTTTACTCTGTTACAATAATCTACATGCCGCTCGCTACTTTCATCCAGCCATCCATCCATCCATCCATTTTCTGAGCTGCTTCTCCTCACTAGGGTCGCGGGCGTGCTGGAGCCTATCCCAGCTGTCATCGGGCACGAGGCAGGGTACACCCTGAACTGGTTGCCAGCCAATCGCAGGGCACATACAAACAAACAACCATTCGCACTCACATTCACACCTACGGGCAATTTAGAGTTGTCAATTAACCTACCATGCATGCTTTTGGGATGTGGGAGGAAACCCACGCAGGCATGGGGAGAACATGCAAACTCCACACAGGCGGGGCCGGGGATTGGACCCAGGTCCTCAGAACTGTGAGGCTGACGCTCTAACCAGTCGTCCACCGTGCCGCCTACATTTTTCATAAAAACTCAAATACAGTATTTCCTTGTTTAGAAGCCAGGATGTTCGTTTAATCAGTGCAGAGATTACCAGGTGACTATTCAGGCCCCCAGTGGGTTTAGGTGTTTAATTTTACCAATGCCTTTTTAAAAAAAAATATATATATTAACAATCTTTACCACAAAATACATCACAGCCTATCAAAGAAATCCCCAGATAGTGCATGAATAATGAGCCTAGAGGTGGACATCACAGTAATGTAATTGATTTCCCCCCACCCCGCACCCTCCTCTCCGTACCTTCCAGGGGTCCCATCGGGACCGTCCCAAAGAAATCCCTCACAATGAGAAGCTGCTATCACTCAAATATGAGGTAATTTATTATTATTATTTTTTAAAGGAATTCTTGCAGTAGTCATCTAGATTTTTGCAAAATTGACTTTTTTGATGTAATCACCCTTTAGTAGGGTTATAAGTACAGTTTTGTAGGACTGCATTTCATGACAAGGCACAGGAATATCACCTATGGTATTTTTGTTAATTCATTTGTTTTCACTTGTATATTAAATAATTTATTTAGATTTCTTTGTGTTTTTAGAGTCTTGACTACGATAACATCGAGAACCAGCTGTTTTTGGAGGAGGAGAGGCGTATGAGTTACCTGGTGAGTGGGTTGGAAACCCTCCTTGACTGATGTACAGTCACTTCATTAGGCGCACAATCGGATATATTTTGATACAACAGCTCCTGAACTAGACATTTTTTTTCAAACACGTTTGTGCGTGGGTCTCCTTATTTATGGTGACGTAGCTAATGAAGTGTGAGTTTACATAAATGTTCTTGTCTCGTTCAAGGGTTTTCGCTGTTTGGAGATCAGTCGTTGGGTGGTCTGCGGTCTGATCGGCTTTCTGACAGGCCTCATTGCCTGTTTCATTGACATTGTCGTAGAGCAGCTGGCTGGAATCAAATACCAAGTTGTTAAAGAAAGTATCCTGATACTTCCTAAAAGATGCATTTCGATAAACTCAGTGGTTAAGATTTGATAGTTACACATTTTGATAGGCACTTAGTTCTCAGCTCGAGCACATCATTCCTTGACCGTTGACCTGTACAGATATAGAGAGGTTTACAGAAGTGGGCGGACTGTCTCTCTCTCTCATCCTTTGGGCTGTCCTAAACTCAGTCTTTGTCATGGTGGGAGCAATCATAGTTGCCTTTTTTGAGGTAAGCGTGGGATTAAAAATCAGAAAAGAAATGATACTCATTTTATCGCTTCTTCTATTCACTATATTAAGCCTATAGCAGCTGGAAGTGGTATTCCACAAATAAAGTGTTACCTGAACGGAGTCAAGGTTCCGAGAGTGGTTCGTCTCAAGGTACACACACATGAACTTTTGGATAACTGTTTTAAAAACAAAACAAACAAA
Source organism: Phyllopteryx taeniolatus (assembly GCF_024500385.1). Taxonomy (NCBI): domain Eukaryota; kingdom Metazoa; phylum Chordata; class Actinopteri; order Syngnathiformes; family Syngnathidae; genus Phyllopteryx; species Phyllopteryx taeniolatus. Next base: position 12,319,909 of record NC_084517.1, read on the forward strand.
CAAGCAAACATTGGATCTAATATGTTCTGTGTTCTTTGTCAGACTCTGGTGGTGAAAGTGTGTGGTGTTATTTGCTCAGTTGTGGGTGGACTTGCTGTTGGAAAGGTAAGAAACCTTCAGAAATAGGAAACTGTGAAAATGTATTCATTTAGTTTAAATGACAGTGTTAAATGTTTGTCACATGACTGAGACCAATAAAAGGGTTAACACTACGCAGATCTCACCTGAAAAGGTCAATTACCTTTTTGTGAATGTAACGTCAAAGCATTTTTTTCATGTTGTTCATAAAGATTTTACACTCACTCCAGTCCCTAAAAATGAATGACCAATTTAACATCTTGACATGATCTCTTCTTCGTCTCTCAGACGCAACATTGTTACTAAGGTTCTTATAAATAAATGTATTAATCGTATTATATAGGCCTGTCACAATGACAATTTTTCTAAGATGATATATTTTCCCATAAACTGTCACGATAAATGATAATATTATTTATAATTTCCTTTCTTCTTTCTTTATTATTTTTCATTACTCTATGGATCCGCCTGAGTCTGAAATAAAGAATAAAGAGCTGCAAGTTTCTTTTTTTTTTTGCATGTTTGTCACACTTAAATGTTTCCCATCATCAAACAAATTTTGTTTGTCAACGACAACACAAGTAAACACACAATGCAGTTTTAAATGAAGGTTTTTATTATTAGTGGAGAAAAAACAATCTAAACCTATATGGCCCTGTGTGAAAAAGTGATTGCCCCCTAAACCTAATAACTGGTTGGGCCACCCTTAGCAGCAACAACTGCGATCAAGCGTTTGTGATAACTTGCAATGAGTCTCTTACAGTGCTGTCGATGAATTTTGGCCCAATCATCACTTTGCAGAATTGTTATAATCCAGCCACCTTGGAGGGTTTTAAAACATGATCTGCCGTTTTAAGGTCATGCCACACCATCTCAATAGGATTTAGGTCAGTACTTTGACTAGGCCACTCCAAAGTCTTCATTTTGTTTTTCTTCAGCCGTTCAGAGGTGACTTGCTGGTGTGTTTTGGATCATTGTCCTGCTGCAGAATCCAAATTTGTTTCAGCTTGAGGTCATGAACAGATGGCCGGAAATTCTCCTTCAGGATTTTTTGGTAGACAGCAGAATTCATGGTTCCATTTATCAAAGCAAGTCTTCCAGGTCCTGAAGTAGCAAAAAAGCCCCTTGGAACTCTACCATGCAGGCCATTGTCGCCCAGTTTCTTTCTTATGGTGGAGTCATGAACACTGACCTTAACTGAGGCAAGTGAGGCCTGCAGTTGTTTGGATGTTGTTGTGGGGTCATTTGTGACCTCTTGGATGAGTCGTCGCTGCGCTCTTGGGGTAATTTTGGTCAGGCGGCCACTCCTGGGAAGGTTCACCACTGTTCTGTGTTTTCGCCATTTGTGGATAATGGCTCTCAGTGTGGTTCGTTGGAGTCCCAAAGCTTTAGAATTATAACCTTTTCCACACTGATGGATCAATTTCTTTCTCATTTGTTCCTGAATGTCTTTAGATCTCTGCATGATGTCTAACGTTTGAGGATCTTTTGGTCGACTTCACTTTGTCAGCCAGACAGTTCCTATTTAAGTGATTTCTTGATTGACGGGTGTGGCAGTATCAGGCCTGTGTGTGGCTAGAGAAATTGAACTCGGTATGATAAACCACAGTTATGTTTTAAGGGGGGACAAAAATGCAAAAAAATAAGAAATCAGGAAGGGGGCAAACACTTTATCACACCACTGTATATCTCCTCGTAATTACTGTATTGTATATCAACCATTTAAACATGAATATCATCCCCCTCCACAGTGATTCCCACGAAACACGTGTGCCATGACAAATCATAAGGGATGCTACGGGAAATTATCCAATGTCACTTAATTATTCTGAAAATGATCATTCATCTACTACAAATAATGTATCTTTGTTCCGCTACAGTGAGGGAAAAAAGTATTTAGTCAGCCACCAATTGTGCAAGTTCTCCCACTTAAAAAGGTGAGAGAGGCCTGTAATTTTCATCATAGGTATACCTCACCTATGAGAGACAAAATGAGAAAAAAAACCCAGAAAATCACATTGTCTGATCTTTAGCGAATTTATTAGCAAATTATGGTGGAAAATAAGTATTTGGTCACCTACAAACAAGCAAGATTTCTGGCTCTCAAAGACCTGTCTGTCCTCCACTCGTTACCTGTATTAATGGCACCTGTTTGAACTCGTTATCAGTGTAAACAGTCACACACCAAACTCCCCTATGGCCAAGACCAAAGATCTGTCAAAGGACACCAGAAACAAAATTGTATACCTGCACCAGGCTGGGAAGACTTAATCTGCAATAGGTAAGCAGCTTGGTGTGAAGAAATCAACTGTGGGAACAATTATTAGAAAATGGTAGACATACAAGACCATTGATAATCTCCCTTGATCTGGAGCGCCATGCAAGAGCTCACCCCGTGGGGTCAAAATGATCATAAGAACAGTGAGCAAAAATCCCAGAACCACACGGGGGGGACCTAGTGAATGACTTACAGAGAGCTGGGACTAAAGTAACGAAGGCTAGCATCAGTAACACACTACGCTGCCAGGGACTCAAATTCTGCAGTGCCAGACGTTTCCCCCTGCTTAAGCCAGTACATGTCCAGGCCTGTCTGAAGTTTGCTAGAGAGCATTTGGATGATCCAGAAGAGGATTGGGAGAATGTCATATGGTCAGATGAAACCAAAATAGAACTTTTCGTTAAAAACTCAACTTGTCGTGTTTGGAGGAGAAATAATGCTGAGTTGCATCCTAACAACAGCATACCTATTGTGAAGCATGGGGGTGGAAATATGCTTTGGGGCTGTTTTGCTGCAAAGGGACCAGGACAACTGATCTGTGTAAAGGAAAGAATGAATGGGGCCATGTATCGTGAGATTTTGAGTGAAAACCTCCTTCCATCAGCAAGGGCATTGAAGATGAAATGTGGCTGGGTCTTTCAGCATGACAAAGATCCCAAACTTCCCGGGCAACGAAGGAGTCGCTTCGTATGAAGAATTTCAAGCTCCTGGACCTAGCCAGTCTCCATATCTCAACCCCATAGAAAATCTTAGGAGGGAGTTGAACGTCTGTGTTCTCCAGTGACAGCCCCAAAACATCACTGCTCTAGAGGAGATCTGCACGGAGGAATGGGCCAACATACCAGCAACAGTGTGTGAAAACCTTGTGAACTTACAGAAACCGTTTGACCTCTGTCATTGCCAACAAAGGGTATATAACAAGGTATTGAGAGGAACTTTTATTATCGACCAAATACTTATTTTCCACCATAATTTGCTAATCAATTCTTTAAAAATCAGACTATGATTTTCTGGATTTAAAAAAAAGAATATACATTTTTTACATTTTTTTTCATTTATTTTTTCCCCCTCATTTTCTTTCTCACAGAGGAGGTATACCTATGATGAAAATTACAGGTCTCTCTCATCTTTTTAATTGCGAGAACTTCAATTTAGTGGCTGACTAAATACTTTTTGGCCCCACTATCTATGCCAGCGATGTATACAGTAGTGACAGGCAGAACAATTCAATTCTCATCCACTATATGGCAGAAGGTATATTTAACCTATTGTTTGTGAAAATATTTTTCTGACAATAATTAAAGAAGCAGTCTTGTCTGTATGTTTTTTTATTACAAATAAGAAAGCTCTGCAAAGAGGAAACGGTACAAGTCGTCATGATTTGTAACCCCTTACTGAAGAGAAAGCAAAATATCACCTCCATTATACAAAAGTGAGAGAGACAGAGAAGAATAGGAAAAAAATTAACCTCCCTCATTCACACAACAGCTCTCTGTACCTTTCCGTCCAGCTGCATTCAAATCATTCAAACTTATCCTTATGGGAATGGGTGCAAGCAGAGGAAGAGAAATGCGGGGACTCAACACAAGAGGAGTCAAAACAATTTTGAGCACATTTGCAAGGACACACAGAAGTACTAGAAGTTATGGGACAATAAAACATGCAATGGTTATATAAAACTAAACTAAAGGCTATATAAGTAATTTTCATCCACCTGTTTTCAGCTAAACAGGCCCAGATTTCACAATAAGAGCCAAGTAATTAAGTGCATTTGTGAGTAAATTGAGCACATATACAATACTTTGTGTCACAATTTTTGTTTGGTGGTTTGCAGTGAGATTTTTCCAATGTAAAATAGGTGCCTTGGCTCAATTAAAGTTGGAACACACTACCTTAGTAGTACCTTATTTGTGTTTATCGTATTCTGTCAACTGTATGGTGATGCCCTGTCACTTTATTTACCCACAATCTTTTAGGAAGGTCCAATGATCCACTCTGGTGCAGTTGTAGCTGCAGGAGTCTCCCAGGGCCGCAGCACCTCTTTAAAAAAAGACTTCAAGGTTGGTGTGTGGGCATGGAAGCGTGTGTTTTTGTTGTTACGCCTTGCCATACCTTTTGTTTTAATTGAGTGTGTGTTGAAAATATTTGCATGTGTGTTTGCAGATATTTGAATACTTCCGCAGAGACACAGAAAAACGAGACTTTGTTTCTGCTGGAGCTGCTGCTGGAGTCTCGGCTGCTTTTGGAGCACCAGTTGGTAAAATCAAGCTAACCGAAGTGGAGATGGTCAATATTAAAAAGGAGCATTAGCTCTCAGAGCCATCTCAATATTATTAAGCATTAACTCTCAGAGCAATCTAGTGAGAATCGGTAGAGCCACAATTCAACCAGTTCAAGCCTGATAGAAGGTTCAAAGGAAAGGTGTGACCCCATTAAGAAAGAACCACACTGTCATTTATATGTAAGTTGAGCAGTAGCAGCAGCAGTACACACAACTGCTGGCACTGATATGAGAAGTGTGAGAACGGTGTTGTGGTGCCTCATTCATAGTTGCCTCCTGAACTTGCCTTTTTGTGGCAAAAATGTTCCTTTAAATAACCAAAATGCTTCACAACCACTCTTTTGCAGTGGGTGGAAATGACCAGTATCATCACAACAAAATTCTAATTTGTCAAAATTTACTGAGATTTTCTTTCTTGGGTCACCAGGTGGGGTTCTCTTCTCTCTTGAAGAAGGAGCTTCTTTCTGGAACCAGATGCTCACTTGGAGGATAGTAAGTCACACAAAGAACAAGATTTCGCAATAGTACAATGATCACAACACCAAATAAAGATAAAATACCAACATATTTCAAATGCACACACTTCGCACTCATCCACAAAACAAAAACAGTCAATTGGCAGCCTTACACAAACATTTTGCTGCAAATAAAACTGCATACACAGTGCCATAAAAAATTATTGGCCCCCTTCTCAAATTCTTATGTTTTAGTATAGATTCCCCAGTTTAATGTTCAAGATCATCAAACAAATATAACCCAAGTGAACTTACCATACTTTTTCACGGCACTGTAAGTGTCCATGGATAGATAAGAACACTTACCAGATATATCCTGTTCTTTTTATCTTCACCTTTGTGACATCTTCCCTTTTCATCTGCAGTTCTTTGCATCCATGATCTCCACCTTCACCCTAAACTTCTTCCTCAGCATCTACCACAACAACCCAGGTGATCTTTCCAATCCTGGTCTCATCAACTTTGGACGATTTGAAAATGATGTAAGCACCTAAATGTCAAAAATACATATTTTGGATGTTTTGGTTTTTTTTTTCAGCCTTATGTTGCATCATTGTAAATGACAACATATTATTTTGACCTTTTCTCAGAGCGTGGCCTATTACCTCTATGAAATTCCCTTGTTCATCGCCATGGGTGCTATAGGTAAAATGTTGTATTCCTGCTTCGCAACAATCAGTTTGTTTGTTCTGTGGTGTACCACAGAAACTCCTCTTAACCTTTTCATGTGTGAAGTCTTAAGTTTGTAAAGTATTTCATTGTGACGTTTTTCCCCATGCAGGTGGACTTCTGGGAGCTCTGTTCAACATTCTCAACTACTGGCTGACCATCTTCAGGATAAGGTGAGTAGCAGCAGGTAACCACTTGAATGGTATTGAATTATTCAACTCCAAAAGGTCAGATGACGCACAAATTATTGTTTTGTGTCTGACGGCAGCAATAACAAATATGTGCCCATGCAGGGTACTTTTTATTGTTCCCGCACACATCATCTGGCATCTTGTGCTTTAAGTGTAAAAATAGTTACATTGTAAGAACAGGTATGATCACTCTGGATGGGAGGGGACTTCCGCAAAAACACTTGTTGTACTCTGCTGTCGACTTGGCAGCAAATATAAGATATGTAAATGTACATTACAATAATATCTTGTCCATATAATCTCATGTTATGTACGGTGGTCATAAGCATAATTTGTATACATTACCAAAGCCAATTTAAGGAGGTATTTTGAAATATACAACATAGAACAAACCTAACCCACTTAAAAATTGTTGGGTTAAATATGCCAGGATTCCTCAGTTTATGACAGTCCCAACATAACGATGTTACGAATGGAGCGCAATGAACTAGTTTGGGCAGCAGTGTAGCAATACACTGTCACGGATGTTAGCATAGATTATTGATAGACTACGATCCAATTTGTGTACAAATTCGGGTTACGTTACCGCCGTGGGAACAAAACTCCGTTGAAACCGAGGACGGTCTTTATTTGTCATTAATTGTAAACAAGGGTAGACAAGGTGTGGTATTTAAGTAAGGTAATTCCTGGGAGGAACAATCATAACTGCTCAATATGTTCAGTGGATATAAAAAGTCTACAGACCCTTGTTCAAATGCCAGGATTTTGGGTTATAAAAAATTAGACAAAGATAAGTCATTTCAAATGTTTTTCATTTTCTTCAGCTGGAACTGTGGTCTTGGTCTACATGGATGGAATTATGAACAGTCAACACAAAACCAGTCAATATTAGCACAAAACCTTTAGGATTCTGCTAGAAAAGAAACAAAATAAACATCAGGAAAGGTGTACCAGAGCATCTGAACTTTATTTGGAGTTCAGCAGAGGCTCTTTAAATGGTGGCAGGTGTGTGCTGCCTCCCATTTAACAGGAGTTTGAATGTGTTTGGTTACTTCTGAACACAGCCACATCCCTAATTAAAAAGAGGACGTGCACATTTGTGAAGCCATATTATTTTAGTCATTTTTACTTCCCCTCACGAAAAAAATAAATAAATAAATAAAATAAAATATATATATATATATATATATATTTTTTTTTTTTTTTCAATTGCGTTGTACAGGCTATAAGTCACAATAGTGGTGGAAAAAAAGTTCTGAAATGATTTATCGATGCTGACAGACAAGCATCAATATATTCGTGTGTAAAAACTGCAGCATGATCTTGTATGTGTGTGTGTGTGCATCAGGTACGTCCATCGGCCTTGTCTGCAAGTGATGGAGGCTATGTTGGTCGCTGCTGTGACCGCGACAGTGTCATTCACAATGATTTACTTCTCCAACGATTGTCAGCCTCTCGGCCCTGAGCACACTGAGGAGTACCCTCTGCAGGTGAATTCACATACACATTTCAACATTCTATGGCTGATCATTCTAAAATCCCCAAAAGGTGTTTTTGCCACAAAAAAATAAGATGACACATGCAGAATCAAATACGACTGCTACTAGACACAGTTCATTTTCCTTCTTGTTTATAACTTAAATTTTATTTATTTGCCACGATGATGATGACAAAATCAGACATTTAATGCAGCTGCTTGTTTTTTTTTTTTTTTTTTTTTTACACATTTGTAATATTCAGGATTTATTCATTTCATCTGCATGATAAGACATTTAAAGTAACTATGCATCTTGTGTAGGCTTCAATCGGATTTACTTACTTTTTTTTAGTCTTTGTTTTGTGTCTGTCACTCCGAGTCACCTTGAGCCTTTAAGGAAGTAACCACACTGTATACTTACTGTAACTCTATGTATCCTTTAGATTTCATTCTGATCCAATGTTCCATCAAAGAACTATCATTACTGTGAAATAAATCTCTCAACTAACCAGTATGCAGTTGCAATACGTGCAGTCAAATGACAAAGCAACTGTGTGTTTTAACGGGGGATGAACCTCAGAGAGAGAAAAGCTGTATCTTCCTTTTTGTCTTCTCATATTTCCTGCGCGTGCCTGCAGCTGTTCTGTGCAGATGGGGAGTATAACTCCATGGCAACAGCCTTCTTCAACACTCCAGAGAGAAGTGTCCGTAGCCTTTTCCACAACCAGCCAGGTAAATAGTTGTGATGGCTGTTACTAAGGCATTACTAATATGTGACAAAAGAAATAATGTTGAATATTCTTGTCTCTCAATTTAAGGATCCTACAATCCATTGACGCTAGGCTTGTTCACCCTCACATACTTCTTCCTGGCCTGTTGGACGTACGGCCTCACTGTGTCCGCTGGAGTCTTCATCCCGTCTCTGCTTATCGGGGCAGCCTGGGGAAGACTGTGCGGAATTATGCTGTCTGCCATTTCAGCCACTGGATCGGTATGTGTGCGTCGAGAAAAGACCTCGTTTTGCGCAGTGACCAATAACATTCAATCGTATAACTCAGTGTTAAACCATACCTTTTTTCAAATTAAAATTATTTGTAGTTGCAGAAAAACAGTACCCTCTTTATAACAATAATGTGTTTGTTTAGATCTGGGCTGATCCTGGTAAATATGCCTTGATTGGAGCTGCAGCTCAGTTAGGTGAGGAAATGTAACTTCTCATGGACAACAGTAGCAGCACATACAAGTACCACTTGAGCCACAATTGTTGTCTAACGCTGAATCTAAAAGTGTCTTCACTTGACCAAGTAGTGTTGTGTGTGTGTGTGTGTGTGTGTGTGCGCAGGCGGCATTGTGAGGATGACTCTCAGTTTGACCGTCATCATGGTGGAGGCCACAGGAAACGTCACATACGGCCTTCCCATCATGCTAGTCTTGATGACGGCCAAGATCGTAGGAGACTACTTTGTGGAGGTACGCAAAAATTTAGTGTCTTACCATCACTTAGCGTTTTTTTTAAAGTTGCATTTGTTCAGTTTCCAAGTCAGTTTGATGTCTGTTTGTACACATGCTGTTAACTGTCCTGTAAGAATAAAAAACGCACAGTTACTTTTTATAGTTAAAACAGTTTATGGAACACAGTTGATGGAATATTCTGCTTTTTTTCCCCCTTTAGGGCCTGTATGACATCCACATTAAGCTGCAGAGCATTCCTTTCCTTCACTGGGAGGCTCCTGCCACTTCACACTGGCTAACAGCTAGGTAACCTCCTGTTACTATAGGAACGAGGAAACGATACTAAGTTCGCATCATCACTGCTAAATGATCTAACCTGACTTTTGTCAATTTATTTTAGAGAAGTCATGAGTTCTCCTGTCACCTGTTTGAACAAGGTAGAGAAGGTGGGAACCATTGTTGACATCCTTAGCAACACATCGACCAATCACAATGGTTTCCCTGTGGTGGTGGTGCAAGGTGATTCCGGTGAAGAGGTACGGGGGCTTCTTATGTTGTTTTTGTTTTTCTTTGAGTCAGTGTTTCACAAAAAAACTTTTATTTAAAAAAAATAATAAAAAAACTATCTGAAAGTAGTACTCATCAAATGTGTATTTGCAATGTATTTTTTAACAAAAGGTTGAAGATTAACGATTGCGTATGTGTGGCTTTTCTTAAATTGTGGCCTAAACTCTCATGGATGCCGCTTCAACAATATCATGATGCTGGTGGATCATCACAATATACCAGTCATATAATTTTGAAAATGTAATACGATATATACATATTTTACTTGACATATTATGTATGTTAAATATGCAATTGCAATTCTTTTTTTGTGGAAAATAAAACAATAACAAATATTAATATAATAATGCATTTGTACAAATGCATCCTGTCTAATAGATGCCATACCTCTAAACGTCCAGTACTCTCTGCAGTTGATTAAATAAATGGTTCTGGCATGATTAGAAGAAATACAGTAACTCCTCTTTGCACTTACATGATATTCAACATACTAAAATGTTACTTTAAACTTTTACCACTACAATATTTAAGTCCATGTGGTGGCTAAAGTTCAACATCTGGAATTGATTCATTCTATTACTATCATTTCTTATAGATAACGTTATTTAGAAATGTGAACAAATCAAAGGTTGAACAGCCTCTGGAATGGACTGTGTTCGACTTCCGAGGGTCCACTATAACAGCCATGTTGCTGCTATTGCCTTGCTTATCCTCGCATGGAGCACAAGCTAAACTACAGTCACTTGTGACACATAATCCCAGTATTTCCAATGTGGCTGCTGGCCCTCAAAATGAATTCCTTTGATTCTTCTCTCCGTTCAGCCAGCAAAGCTCTGCGGACTCATCCTTCGCTCACAACTCATCGTTCTCCTCAAGCACAAGGTCAGTGGCAGGAGGCAGGGAGGTGGTTTGATGCTTAGACGGGACATTTTCACAGGCATCAGCATTATGCAGAATCGACTGTTGCTAATTCCCGCTCTGTTTTTGCAGGTGTTTGTGGAGCTGGCTCGTTCACGGCTGACCCAGAGGAAGCTCCTGCTGAAGGACTTCAGGGACGCCTACCCGCGCTTCCCCCCCATCCAAAGCATTCACGTCTCCCAGGATGAGCGAGAGTGTATGATGGACCTCTCTGAGTTCATGAACCCAACACCCTACACTGTTCCACAGGTAATACACATAAACACATATTGTGTGGCATGTCTGTTTGTTAGCTGTCACACTGAATAAATTAATGCAGTGGGATTTAGAGAGTTGGTTTGTTTGCAGGAAACATCTCTTCCTCGTGTGTTTAAACTAGTCAGAGCGCTGGGCCTCAGGCACCTGGTTGTGGTGGATGATGAGAACAGGGTAAGCATAGAGAATTTTCTCATGTTACAACCACAAAAGACAAGATTATATTTTCATGTGTGTTTGTTTAGATGCTATATGTATCCTGACAATAATAATAATTTTTAAAAAAACCTCATCCAATCCAAAGGTTTTGTGGCGTGGTGTGGTCTAGGTCATGGAGTAAAAACACCCATCCAGCCATTTTCTGTAACCGCTCTCCCTCATTAGGGTCCTGGAGCCTATCTCAGCTGACTTTGGGCAAGAGGCATGGTATACCCTGGACTGGATGCCAGCCAAATCACAAGGGGAAAAAAAACTTACATCTTAAATACAAGAGTACGCTACTCTGAAAATGACCACCAGCATCTTGTATGCAGATATGCCACAAAGTTGGCGTATCAGAGGCGCAAGAGAAGACCTGACTTTTTTTCGCCTTTGCATTTTACACACAACCCAGCGAAGTGGGCTATTGCAACAACTGTGTGCGCTTTCACACATTGACACGCCATTCTGCAATCAGATGATTAGATGCCTGTTGACACCAGTGCCAGCGTCTGCTGTGGGGGGGAGCAACAATTTCAACCACTGTAATTCTTATTTCATTGTTTAGCAGTTGTCCACCAGTATGCAATGCACTTGACTCCCACCTACGGGACTGGAATGTAGCATTATCCTGTCAACTTAACAACAGTTCAAATTTACTACTGAGCTTGGTGGTTTATTTCTTTATTACATAGAATGTTTCTTTATATATTTATTGCATCTAAGGTTTTACACGGCCCACTGAGCGAGGAGAAGAATTTACCGCCCTCTAGCATTTTTGTTTGGCCTTGGAGGTTTGCACTCCACTGAATGTGCTCTTAATCCCGAATGTGTTTCTTTATTTTCGCCCTTGGTAACAGTGCCCATGTCAGTGTATATATTTGGGTTGCGGATTGACTGGAATGCTTGTTCTCTGCCATCTGCAGGTGGTTGGACTGGTGACCAGGAAAGACTTGGCCAGATATCACCTGGGCAAACATGGACTGGAAGAGCTTCAACTGGCCCAGACATAGTGTGCACGCACGCACGCACGCACACACACACACACACACACACACACACACACACACAACCACACACACACACAGTGCCATAAAGCATTCCCGTAGCCCAACTATGACAAGTGCCTAATGTGATGGTCAACGAGGATTACCATGACAACCAAACACATCTACAAGCAAGGGCTTGATCACCAAAGAGCCCCGTGTGTCTTCCCTGCACTCTGAGTGAAAATCATACAGTAACTCCTTCTGCACATGCACATGCTTTGTTGTTGTCATCAGTCTCAAACAGCCTCACACTCCCTCGGTTGCATCTTCTGTTTCGGTCCAAGCTGTTCAATATCGTTAGCATTTGTTTTCACCCCATACAGATGAAAAATCCTCATCATATTTCCATATCTTGACAGTTGGTAAATCTGTAGCGAAGTGATGATGACAAAGTGGTTGTAATGCAGACTAAATACAGTTTGAATAATTTATACAAATGCTTATGTGCACTACATTCATTTTAGATGTTGAAATTGGACAGTAATATGGTACTGAAAGGACATACAATAGTTGTTCATTTCATTTTTTGCGCAATTCACTATGTTCTGTTGTTTTGCACTGAAATAATTCTGTTATTTATTTCTTGTTTTAGTTTTGTGCCTAAACGAGAGATGTAACCTAAATCTCTGTAATGTGTGTTTTTAAAGAAAAGTATAGAAACTTGTGATTTGCCCTTTTCTGCCTGGTTTGTGATGCAATCTTAGCTAGAGATCAGGTATGCCCTCCCTCAATCTTTATGCCTCAATCTTTCTGATTTCCAGGTAACACTGTCTGGGGGGAAGGGAAACAAAATCACCTTTACACTTGATTATACATTTTTAACACCAACAGATATCTGTACTGTGGCTACTACTGAAAAGATGTGTGGCACAGGAAGCCCAATATAAATGTAAGCTTAGTTTATTACATAAGCAATCCTTGTCTATTGATACCATGCAGAATGCAAATATTCATCTTAATTTGTAATATTTACCCTTGTTAGTAAATATTGTCTCAGTCATCACTGTTACCTTTATTTTTATGCTTTCTGTCACTTTTGAGTTGTACAGTTCTCCATGTTCAAAATAAAGCCCATGTTCTATTTTATAACTACTGGATTAGACTTTGTGAAATAAAATAAATGCTATATTGTAAGTGATTTGTTTTGTGGGCAGTACTTGTAAACACAAACAGACTGAATCGATCCCTCTGCGTATCAATTCCGGCTGCTGTGGGTGCATTTTCCCCCCATGGCATTTAAACATCGTAGACCATCCCTTTATGACCACAATGCAATTTAATTGCTACTTCCACATAACACAGCGTGTCACTAGTTTCGTGGTCTCTGGACGAGGCTGTTCTACAACATGACATTGACACAGCTACTCAAGCTCAGTGCACCTTTTATATGGTTTTGATCATTAAAACCCGTACATTTGATCGTCATGGTGCCATTCACCAATTTCCAGATACTGCGTTTAAGATCCACGCCAAGAAGCATTAATTGGGTGGCGTCCAGTGTTGGCTAAAAACACGGCGTGATAAATTCTGGACAATGTTTCTTAAATAATCACTAACCGTAGTCTCCACTAGGTGTCGGTAAAGAGCCCAAAGATTTACACATTAATGTGACTTGGGTGGAAAGAATCACTGAGAAATCAAATCAATATTTAATCAAGCACAAAATCCATGCTTATCGAAAGATAAAATGAAAACAAAATACATGTACAGGTAGTTTCCTTTTATATACTGTACTGTCAACAGGCATATAAATTGGGGTCCAGTACTGCGTCCAGGGGGTGTCCTTACATTTGCCTGAGTGAAACAGGTGCAATAAACTGACAATTACCAACGCTCGTTTTACAATAAAAATGCTTGAATATTCATAAATGTGATAATACACTCAAATAAATATTTTGGACGTATGAATCGTTCTTTAAGAATGACTTCATGTGTCAAAAGAAAGAAACCTGCGGTACATGGAGGTAACTGATGACTGTAACCCTACTGAAAACAGATTATATATATATATATATATATATATATATATATATATATATATATATATTTTTTTTTTTTTAATTGTTGTTATTATTAGTTATTTGAATGGACTTCTTGCTAATTTGGTGACTAATATATTACTGAGTAGGTAATGCAATCACGGACTAGTTAGCTACCTCACTTTTTTATTTTGAGCACAATTTTATAAATGCTGACAAGATAGATTAGCATGCTTAACATGTTCAATTCTACTCCAGTGTGTGCCCACATTTCTAAAACCTTAACGTTAGATTAATTGAAACTCAAAATTCTCCATAGTGTAAATGGCTGTTTGTTTTTACGTTCTCTGGATTGACTGGCGAGCAGTGTAGGGCAGTGGTTCTGAACTGGTGGGTCGGGACCCAATAGCCGGTCACGGACCCGTTCCGGTTGGGTTGCGAACAGCTAGTAAAAAAAATTATGTATTTGTATTCAGATTATTTAGGTACAGTACAGAGGTGTACCAATTTCCCACACGAAACATATTAGGTAAGCGACAGGAAATGTTACTTGTGCGCTAGCCACTGGATTACTCTAAAAAAAACACACACAGAGTATCTCAGCCTCAGGCGAGCGGACATCATTTCTAGCAATATGCTTTTGGCGGTAAGGCATACCCATTTGGAACGGCGATTAAAAATATAATATATTGTATTATATGTGTTTTCCGAATATGTGTTTTCGGAGGCTATTTATAAATGAAAAAAAATATTTATTGTTCTTCTACTTCTATTAAAGTGGTTCTCGAATTTGCAACAATAGGAACATGTGACAACAGGGTGACAACAGTTGAGAGCCTAATGAGGACAATTTATCCCCAGTGCAATCTTTCACATATGATGGACTCTTTTAGTCAGCTGTTTAACTTTTATTCTCAAGTTATGAGCAATGGCAGGTTTTGCCCCATTCTGGTACTTTAACAGTTTGTCCTGTTTGATGAAGAAAATTCTGATAATGCACTGGTAAGCCCCAGGGTCCTTTACACTGACACACTCTTTAGGCTCCTGAGTTCAGGAACACATTTTTATAGATGGGGCCCCCCACCTGGGACCCCTGCTGCCTCTGATTTATTTTTCCATAAAGCAATAGGAATATAATAGTTTTATGCTCTCCTTGCTTTAAGACAGACAGGAGAGAAACTCACTGCTGCCACTGAAAGGCCAATTGATAGAGAGAGGCTGTTCGATCACATTCATTTTTCTTGTCAACTATTTTACGATATTGATTTGGCACACAGAGGTTTTGGGGGGGCGGCACGGTGACCGACTGGTTAGAGCGTCAGCCTCACAGTTCTGAGGTGCGGGGTTCAATCCCCGTCCCCGCCTGTGTGGAGTTTGCATGTTCTCCCCGTGCCTGCGTGGGTTTTCTCCGGGCACTCCGGTTTCCTCCCACATCCCAAAAACATGCATTAATTGGAGACTCTAAATTGCCCGTAGGCATGACTGTGAGTGCGAATGGTTTTTAGTTTCTATGTGCCCTGCGATTGGCTGGCAACCAGTTCAGGGTGTACCCCGCCTCCTGCCCGATGACAGCTGGGATAGGCTCCAGCACGCCCGCGACCCTAGTGAGGAGAAGCGGCTCAGAAAATGGTTGGATGGATGGAGGTTTTGGGGGGAATGTTTTTCATTGGCAGAATCTGCTGTGGTGTTCAGATTCCGAGCTAGGTTTATGTTTGCACTGCACCTCACAATGCTGTTGTATTTCTACCACTAACAAGGTTTTTCGCTGTTGTTGTTGTTTTACAGTGTGCGGCAACCTTATGAATAGACAGCAGGATCACCTGAATTCCGCAAGATGCATTTTAAAAGAATTTGGTGGAGGAATGCAGCCTGGGCCGTACATGGACCTTTGTCATAGACTGAGGTATGCACTCAAGAATCTCATCCAGAAGTTGAGCTAGGGATTTTATTTTGAAGGCCTGAGTGGCTAGCACATTACTGATGTTCGTCCATCAATCAAAAAAAACAATATGCTGCGATTCACCCATCCATCCATTCTGGTTAGGTTCGTGGGGTGCTGGAGCTTATCCCAGCTGACTTCCGGCAAAACTGGTCGCCAGGGCACATACTGTATAGATACGGACAAATGTTCGCACTCACATTCACACCAACACTGAGTCGGAACTGAACCCACGCTGCCTGTACCAAAGTCAGACGAGTGTACCACTAGACCATCAGTAACTTATGCTGCTATTTTCGTTACCTATTCAAGTAAAGAAATACCATGAAACACTTCACCACCATCAGAGGTGGAATGCACTACATTTATTCAATTACATTTACTTAAGTAACAAGTAAGTAAGTTTGGATAAATTGTAGTTGTCAGAGTAGTTTTAATGAAGCATACGTTTCACTTTTACACAAGTATTTATGTTAAGAACAAACTTTTACTCTGTTACAATAATCTACATGCCGCTCGCTACTTTCATCCAGCCATCCATCCATCCATTTTCTGACCCGCTTCTCCTCATTAGGGTCGCGGGCGTGCTGGAGCCTATCCCAGCTACCATCGGGCAGGAGGCGGGGTACACCCTGAACTGGTTGCCAGTCTATCGCAGCGCACAAACAAACAAACAAACAACCATTCGCACTCACATTCACACCTACGGGCAATTTAGAGTCATCAATTAATCTACCATGCATGTTTTTGGGATGTGGGAGGAAACCGGAGTGCCCGGAGAAAACCCACGCAGGGACAGGGAGAACATGCAAACTCCACACAGGCGGGGCCGGGGATTGAACCCCGGTCCTCAGAACTGTGAGGCGGACGCTCTAACCAGTCGGCCACCTTGCCGCTCGCGACTTTCATTTATCAATAATTGCATGCACAAGCTATTCTTGGACTGATTTTTTAATTTCCGCATCGAGCACCGTTGCTCCAGTCCACCGTGATTACCACAGTGATGTTTGAATCAAGTTCACCAATCAAATGACACAAGAAAGTCACGTCTGCACACAACGTCTTCTATTGGGCTTCGCAGGCCAATCAAAGTGAATCGAGACAGCCGCACATGACTGCTATTTACATTACAGACTACAAAAAACAACAGCTTTAACATGCAGCTTTTGTCACTGCCCAATATATTTTAGCCCACTTCTGACTTGAGAAAACACCGTGCTGTAAGCTGCAGATGTATGTTCTGCTCTCTCTCTATCGATTTCTCTCTCTCTCTCTCGCTCTCTCACACACACATACTTTGTCAATAAGTCTGGTCACCAAACAGCTTCTTGGTCAATTTGGTGGCTAAAGCAAATGATGTTTCTCTAAGGCATGTGTTGTTTTTATTCACTTAAAAATTGGACACTGGCACATGCCACTTATAAGAGGGAATGCATCCTTGTGCAACCAGATTTATTTTTATTTATTGTATTTAAACTTTATTTAACCAGGTAAGAGACCAGTAAAACAGAACCTCCCTTTTGCAATGGTGACCTGGCCAAGAAGGCAGCAAGTTAAACGTCAAGTCTTAAGTCAATCACATGCAAGATTATTTCAGTTGTTTATTTTCACCTCTCCTCTCAAAAAGATGGAAACATAAATCAGTTTAGTTTTACAAATTCTATGTCACATTAAATGTTTTAAAATGATTTATCTTGGTCACAAAATATTTTACATCACAAAAACCTTGGCATTTGAACAGGGGTGTGTATACTTTTTATAGCCACTGCAGCCTTGTTCCTGTTTTTGTAATCTGCCTGGTGAGCCTACAGTATTGTGCTGTTTTACAAGTAGAAACAATATAGCATAAGACCATTTATTGGAGCTGAATTTGCCTTATTTTATTATTTTACAAATATTTTATTTTATAAAGACTTTATTATGTTTTAGATTAAGTGATATTGTTCAGCAATATCTGAATGTGTACAATCATATTTATTTAGTTGTTTTTATTTTATTTGACTCACGATGTTACCCCAGATCTTACCCCTTCCATTTTTGAGGATGAAAATAGGAGGATGAGTAAAGACTCAGAGTTGTGGGTGCACCAGGGTGTGGTCACGCATAAGGAAATAAAGAAGCTGTGGGATGGAAAGAGACTGTGATGACGGGGTGACAAATGGGTGGACGGAGGGAGAGGACACCTCGCGTGATAATAAAATATGGAGAGGGAAGTCAAAGAATGGAAGAGTGCATGAGAGGGAATGAGGTGTAAAGAGGTGAGGGGAGGGAGGGTTAAAGGATGAGCTCATTGCAGTCTCTGGGCTCATGACAGAGGTACCATGAACGATGGGGGTGGGAGGCGTGCATAAGGAGTGGGGTGGATGCACAGCTACGAATCGATAGCCAGCGTCTGAGTATCACACATACACACATACTACCGCAGACAGGCATGCTGCATACACACTAAAAAGCATCTACCACTTTTGATTTTGGATGTAATTCTTTCATTTTTGTCACTGAGCTGCACACAAGGGAAGAACCAGTGGGAAGAAGTGTGGAAAGCTGCCTCACCCCCCCCCCCCCCTCCTCTCCCTCTCTCCCTCTCTCTCTTTCTCTCTCTCTCACACACACACCACACACATCCCATCGAATCCACACCCAAGGATAACCTCCATGCCTCTGCCTCTCTCTCTCTCTCTCTCTCTCTCTCTCTCTCTCTCTCTCTCTCTCTCTTACATCTATCCATTTTCCTCTCAAAAACCTACCCTTTGTTGTATTCGACTCTGAGGGGGAAAATGCACGCCTGACCCCATTCTTTGCCTTCCAACACTTGAGTGGATGCTCTACTTTTTTTTTGCTACCTGTGGAGGTTCCCTTCTTTCCCGGTTCTTCCCAAGCCAGTAATCACGTTGAGCGCAGCCCCGCAGACAGGCAGCATGCTGGGATTGGACGCGTGTGAGTTTGGGGGTCAGGTGCTGGAGCTGCTGTGGCTAACTATGTGCTACAGAGGTGAGGCCATGTAAGTGTGAGTGTGCATGTGTGTGTGTGTGTGTGTGGAGGGGGGGGGGGGGGGGTTGCTTAGGGTGTGTGTGTTGTGTGGTCTCTTTAACTTGTATAGTACAACTTCACAGATTCAAGGTGATGTGCTATGTATTCAAGACAAGTTCATAATTATGTTTTATCTGATGTTTAACATGTGATTGTGTCCATGTTTAACGGGCGTGCATGTATGCTTTTCGTGTGAGTGTGTGCACGCACAGCGCCATATGTCTCAATCGTGGCGGGTGTGGACATTTTTATGTCTGACATGAAACGCTGCCAAGACAAGCCAAATATAGCAAATCAATAGCTATTGATCACGTGTGTGAGTGTGTTTGTTTCCCTGCATCGTTGTGGTTCTGCCTATACAGCCACGTTTATGTTTCCATCACTTCAGAGAACATTGAATTGTCTTGAAATGTATGTACTGGGAGTTGGTTTCTTTCCTCTGAAGGGAAGTTGTTTCGGGTGTAAATAATTATTTTTGTGGGTGTGAATGTGATGACACAGCATATCCACCACACAAATGATGTCACCAACTTCTGAAGCCGCTCTGTGTTTTTGTGTATGCGTGCATGTTTGATGGCCTCTCTGCAGTAGTGCTGAACAGTGACAGATGGCGAAAGGTTGCGGGGTTTCCCCACACACAGGTGTGAGTAGGGGACTTAAAGGTCTATGGGAGGTAAAGAAAAAGGCTCATAAGAAAGTGAAGAAATCATCTGGTTATATTGAAAATAAGACACCACAAAGAAAACTCAGCCCTTAAGAGAAATTCATCAAAAGTGACTCGTTTTAAATAAGTTCCATTACTTGTGTTGGTGGCGGCACGGTGGCCGACTGGTTAGAGCGTCAGCCTCACAGTTCTGAGGTGCAGGGTTCAATCCCCAGCCCCGCCTGTGTGGAGTTTGCATGTTCTCCCCGTGTCTTTGTGGGTTTTCTTCGGGCACTCCGGTTTCTTCCCACATCCCAAAAACATGCATGCATCGGAGACTCTAAATTGCCCATAGGTGTGAATGTGAGTGCTAATGGTTGTTTGTTTGTATGTGCCCTGCGATTGGCTGGCAACCGATTCAGGGTGTACCCCACCTCCTGCCCGATGATAGCTGGGATAGGCTCCAGCACGCCCGCGACCCTAGTGAGGAGAAGCGCCTCAGAAAATGGATGGATGGATGGATACTTGTGTTGGTTTTTGCTATGTAGCACTTTGTGAATTATGTACTATGTAGAGTCCAATACAAAAAACATGTAGTGGTATTTTTAATATTTCCACAAGCTATGTTTGACAATCAATCTGCTCTTGTCAGACTCAATCTTTTGTATCAACTTTCAAAGTAATTCCATTCATTAATATACTAAATCACTAGGGTTGCAAGTGTGTTGAGCCTATTTAGGAATTAAGAGGCTTCAATTTACTTACATGCATTTTTGGGGGAAATGTGGGGGGAAAAAACTGAGTACCCGGAGAAAACCTTCCAAACCACGGGGAAAAAATGCTAACTCCACACAGGAAGACTGGAAACCGGATTGGAAACCCCAACCTCAAAACTGTGAAGCAGATGTGCTAACCACTCGTACACCGTGCTGCCAAACGTACTGTAGTTCCACCAATGGTAGGTCCCCTAGTACATTCATATGTTTGTTTTTGTGGCATCCTTTATGTTTAGACATTAATTGACACTAATGAGGCATCTAAAAATGATCTCAGGGCCTACTACATGTATCTTCATGCTAGTTGTTGAATAACATGCTGCATTTAGACTATTACTGTAGTCTATTTTTTTTCCTGCTGTCATTTGTTATAAAAATAATAATAAAGTAATCGATTCAATAGGTGACTGGTACACAACCAAAACTTCTGCTAACCAACAACTAACTTACTATGCTACAATGCTAATAAACACATGGTTTAAAATCTACGTACTTTAAAGAGGTCTTTGAGTTGGATTTTAATTTGGCCTGTAGACTTCAACGTCAAGCAGCTGAATAGTGGTCAGCACATTTGCCGCACTTCTGATGTTCAGGGTTCAAATCTGGGCTCTGGTTTTCCTGTGTGGAAATTGCATGTTCTCTCCGTGGCCGTGTTTGCATGGGTTTTCCCCAGGTACTCCAGCTTTCTTCCACAATTCAAAAACATGAACATTATAGGTTAATTAAAGGCATAAATTGTCCATAGGTGTGAATTTGAGTGTGAATGTTTGTTTGTCTATGTGTGCCCTGTGATTGAGGTGATTGGGTGTATGCCCAAAGTCAACTGGGATAGGCTCCAGCTCACCTGTGTGACCCTAATTAGGACCAGTGGTATAGAAAATGGATGGATGGACTTCAGCTTTAATAAAACCTATAGCTGAAAATTTTTGTACCAACTGGTCATCATATTGCCAGAGTTATTGTGAACATCTTTGCATACTGATGTTGGCATTTAATGCTCTGTACCCATAAGGCTTTGTGCGGCCGCACGGCGCCACTAAAGACATTAGCTTGCAGTAAAAACCACAGACATGCTTTAGAAGACGGCACTTTTGAGACCGAAGCACAGATCATTTCAGTCGGCGGTTATAACTAACATGATACAGCAAAAAAAGGAAAGACTTCAATAGTTGCTGTTATTTTTCCTCAGCCAAGCAGTCTGAAGTTAATTCAAATCTCCCTTTCCTCCCTTCAACCTGTCTTTCATCACATTGGGCCCCACCCTGCTTTGCCTCCCCACTGCCTCCCTCAATCATTTTACATGATAATAATGTAGAAAAGGCCCACCCATCTTTCCCCCCCATCCTCCATGACTTTTCTTGACCTCATTTTCTTTCCTATTCCCTTTTATCTTTCCCTCACTATCACCTATACTGTTGGATTATAGCGCATAACCTCCATACTTTACTCATTAATCCTTTCGCATTGTAGCTCACTCACACAAAATACACAGACACACACACACACACGTTTGCTTAACTTCTGTGAAATCAAAAAGCAACTCTTAGTTTTTAATGTTAAAATAAAAGACAGATCCAGCCCCGAGACCATGAGGGACTCATTTAACTCTAATTCAAAATTTTAACTACACAGTCCCCAGGCACGAGCTTTGTCTTACACTGATCTTATGTATTGCTGCTAAAAACTAATTTAAATACCAAGCAAGAACTGGCTGCATTTCCTCCCTGGTCGTAAACAGTATCGACAAGTGCGCCATAATAATAACAGCCTATTGAACTGCGTGCGTGTGTTTGAGGTTTGTGTAATAAAGAGAGGCTGGAGTACTGTATGTCAGTCATGCCATGTGAGTTGTGGGTCACTCAACTCAGAAGCATGGAGATGGAGAATGGTGAAAAGGCATCTACAAGCTGGCATTCAGCAGATCGATAGTGGTCTTGTTGTTTCAGTGAAGCCCACATGGCCAGGAAGTACACTTGTTCAAACGATTGTTATCGCCTCTTAATCTGATCCTTATTGTGGTACTAGCTGTTACTATTTGCTTTGAATGCTTTTTACTTCCTCTTTTGTGTCTTTTGAATGTGTGGGTGCATGCAATAGGCGGCACGGTGGGCGACTGGTTAGAGCGTCAGCCTCACAGTTCTGAGGACCGGGGTTCAATTCCCGGCCCCGCCTGTGTGGAGTTTGCATGTTCTCCCCGTGCCTGCGTGGGTTTTCTCCGGGCACTCCGGTTTCCTCCCACATCCCAAAAACATGCATGAATTGGAGACTCAAAATTGGCGTAGGTGTGAATGTGAATGCAAATGGTTGTTTGTTTGTATGTGCCCTGCGGTTGGCTGGCAACCAGTTCAGGGTGTACCCCGCCTCCTGCCCGATGATAGCTGGGATAGGCTCCAGTACGCACGCGACCCTAGTGAGGAGAAGCGGCTTGGAAAATGGATGGATGGATGGATGGATGGATGGGTGCATGCAATACATTTTCCCACAGGCCTTATTATAGTTTTAGAACAGAGCAGCGATGTTGCCTAGGCCTCTAAA
Source organism: Phyllopteryx taeniolatus (assembly GCF_024500385.1). Taxonomy (NCBI): domain Eukaryota; kingdom Metazoa; phylum Chordata; class Actinopteri; order Syngnathiformes; family Syngnathidae; genus Phyllopteryx; species Phyllopteryx taeniolatus. The sequence goes on from NC_084517.1 coordinate 12,342,739, forward strand.
GACTCTAAAGTGGAGAAAAAAATATATAACATACAAACACAAATTGGGAAACAAATTTTCAGCTATCTTCAACATCTCATCTTAATAAATTCTAGTAATACAGTCAGAGGTATATTCATTTTCTAGAACCACACACCCACACCCGAATCAGATGCCCCAGCCACCTCATCTGGCTCCTCTCGATGTGAAGGAGCAACGGCTCTACTGTGAGATCCTCCCGGATGACCGAGCTTCTCACCCTATCTCTAAGGGAGAGCCTGGACACCCTGCGGCGCAAACTCATTTCGGCCGCTTGTATCCGGGATCTCGTTCTTTCGGTCACGACCCACAGCTCCCATAGGTGAGGGTAGGAACGTAGATCGACCGGTAAATCGAGAGCTTCGACTTTCGGCTTAGCTCCTTCTTTACCACAACGGATCGATACAAAGTCCGCATCACTGCAGACGCTGCACCGATCCGCCTGTCAATCTCCAGTTGCATTCTTCCCTCACTCGTGAACAAGACCCCAAGATACTTGAACTCCTCCACTTGGGTCAGGATCTGATCCCCGACCTGGAGGGGGAATGCCACCCTTTTCCGACTGAGGACCATGGTCTCAGATTTGGAGGTGCTGATTCTCATCCCAGCTGCTTCACACTCGGCTGCGAACTGCTCCAATGAGAGTTTGATGAAGCCAACAGAACCACATCATCTGCAAAAAGCAGAGATGCAATACTGAGGCCACCAAACCGGACCCCCTCTATGCCTCGGCTGCGCCTAGAAATTCTGTCCATAAAAGTTATGAACAGAATCGGTGACAAAGGGCAGCCTTGGCGGAGTCCAACCCACACCGGAAACAAGTCTGACTTACTGCTGGATATGCGGACCAAACTCTGACTCCGGTCGTACAGGGACCGAACAGCCCGTATCAGGGGGTTTGGTACCCCATACTCCCGAAGCACCCCCCACAGGACCACCCGAGGGACACGGTCGAACGCCTTCTCCAAGTCCACAAAACACATGTCGACTGTTTGGGCGAACTCCCATGCACCCTCGAGGACCCTGCCAAGGGTGTAGCACTGGTCCACTGTTCCACGGCCAAGACGAAAACCACACTGCTCCTCCTGAATCTGGGATTCAACTATTTGAGCTAGTGAGATATACAACGCATTTATACATAGTATTTACAAAAACAAGGATACTTTTAATGTGTATCATTGAAATTACTGTTCCATGCTTCTGCTTTCTCATGTGAGCATCATTTCTCACTCTCCTCCCCCTGAAGCCATCTGTTGCCTGCCAAACTGTGTGATGACTTTACACAAGATGTTGATTTAACTAGAAATGCCGGCAGCAACACTCACTCAGTCTCCTAATTTGTCATGCAACCAAGCGGGCCTCCTTCTTGGCTAGTACGACTTGATTTGGCAAGAACAGCAGCAAGTGAACAGTGTTGCTGCAGTTCGGAACAGTCATTTCAGTACACGTGGGCACTTGGAAATTCCGACACCCATTCAGTGGGTGACAAAGAGCTACTGTAAGTGACCTCCACTCCTGTAATTATTTGTTTTCTGCACTTAGAAAGTATCCAAAGACGACCACATCTCCACCTAAATAATTCATATAACTGTTTTGTCTGTGCATTTCAGTGTATCTTTTGTTGGTGTAGAAATGTATAAAATACACCACTTTCTACAGTTAACCATACCTGATTTAACACATACACTCACTGGACACTTAATTAGGTACACCTGCACAGTCAAATGAGATCTAATGCAAGAGTTGTATCAAAAAATCTTGAATACTTATGAATACTCAAATTTGATGGATTTTTGCACGTGTGAAAGATTTGAATATTTTTTAGGCATGAGGATGATTAAAAGAGTAAGATTTAATAAATCCATGTTAAAATACACCAGACAGGATTTCTGTAAAAGCCTGCTTTTTAAAAATAAATGAGAAGTGGTCGAGTCAGTGTGCCAGGTCAGCAGCCTGGAGACTAAAGAGGAGAACATGATTGTGTCACCAAAACACATTCACTCTGCAGAGGGGGTGCATGTGTATGCTTAGGTGAGGATGGATGGAAAAGTTTGATATGTAATGTAATTGAATGTGAAGGTAATGTTAGATTTATACCTAATTAACTGCATTTAAGGTAACAAAACATTTATTAATGTAATAGTGTGGCAGTGTTTGTAATATGTATGTTGATGCTTTCTAATTCAGGGTGACTTTATCTGCATAGGAATACACTTGGGTGATTAAGTAGTTCAGAGAGATTTTAAACCCATCATCCCTTCCCTTAAGGTGTGTTTTTAGGTGGGTTTCCCAAAATAGACATACCCAAACCAAATCGATACCTTTTTAAATCCATTTGTCTGGGTAATGTTGGAAAGGAGGTAAAAACCTATCCTTTAAAATGAGTGATAGTTTATGTTAAAAATAGAAAGCTGAGAACATTTAAGTTTTATTATAGCTGTCCACCTTATGAAATTCAAATCAATACTTTAGCTAGAAATCAGGAATTCAGTCAGTTTCCTGACACTATGACCAAGAAATGTCAATCATCTTGGGTCTTTTTGTGTCAGCCATTTGATTGACAAGTGGGCTTTCCCACCCCTTGCCCTCAAACCCCCGAGCGACCTTGCACATGACACTGGGCATAGATATAAATGATGGCGGCGTGGATGTCTTGGACTTCAGGTGAGAATTAATGTCGCCACTGTGTACATACAGTCACATCGAAAGAGAAGCGAAGCGAAAGCGATGATGTCACCGTGAAGGGAGTTGAAAAGGTTGCCATGGTGACGGACAAAGGCTAGCGTGTTTGACTCAGAATGGGTGTGGTGCTGCTGTAAGCAGGCAGTGCAGGGCTGCACGTGCGTATGTGTGCGTGTGTATGCATGCGTGCGTGTGTGTGTGTCTGTGTGTCTTTTCTTCCTGTCATCCAAGTACCTCTACATACTGAGCCGATGTGCGATGACAGTCTCATTACAACTGAGATACCAGAGTAAACAGCAGGTTGTCTCAATCCTGTTGTACATGTCGTATTTGTAATGTGTGAATTTATGTCACACTTTATTGCCTCAAATTATCACACAAACTGACTAATTGGTTCACTGCAAAGGATCTCAGAGAAACTCACAATACAATACCTGTATTACAGGATTTTCTTTTGCAAACACTAATGATGGTGTCACGATACAGCCATGGTGCATTAACTGAAACTTTGAAAGAAAACCACCTACGATACATCGCAATATCTACATTGTTCATTAGGGATTAGGCTTTACACGATCAGGATTTTTGGGGCCGATCACCGATCAGCAAGTTTAAAAAAACGATAACCGATCACCGATCCGATCACAAGATGGAGGAATGTGTCTATTTAAATGACCTGTTCATTTACTGTATATACTTGTGTACTTAATTGCTCAAAACATTAGATTTACAAGAAATAATGTATCTTTGTTCATCTATTTATGCCAGTGAGGCATAGTGACAGACAGAACCAATGAATGGTCTTATATTAGATGGCAGGAATTATGTCATATACTGCCTGAAGTTCCATTATTGTAGACGGGAGGGCGCTTTGCGTTCTCTCTCTCTCTCCCCTCCCTTCTCTGTTTTCAGCACCTGTCTCCAATCAGCCTAATCACCACCGGTATATAAGCCTGCTTGTTCCAGGAAATCCTTGCCAAAGTATTGCAGTTACTTTCAGTGGTACCACGGCCCATTTACCTCCCGTAAGTCACCCTATTCCTCGTTCCCTTTTTGACTCCTGTGTGTCCTTGTTCCAGTGTGTTTCCCCCCGTGTTCCTGATCCACGTAATTCTTGCCGCCAAGCCAGCCGCCTGTCCTCACCACTGCCTTCCACCTGTCCACACCGCCGCCTGCCAACCCACCTAGGACCACCACCATTACCTTTCATCAATAAACTATTCATCCTTTCACATTTGCCTCAGACTGCTCTTGGATCCAGCCACTCTCTATTCGTATCAGAATACTTCGGCCAGTATGGACCCAGCAACTTCGGAGGCACTGATGAACGCACTCACTCTCCAAGGAGCCCACATAGGAAAACAAGAAAAGACTCTCCAAGAACTCACAGAATCCCTACACTCCCTCACACAACAGGTATCCCTCCTTTCTTCGACGATGCTAGCTAACCCTCCACCTATAAGTACGCCTTCCGAGACCGCAGCCTCAGTGCCACCATGCCTCCTGTATAAAGAACCTCATGTTCCGCCGCCTGATCCCTACTCCGGGGATCTAGGTGCATGTAGCCAGTTTCTACTCAATTGCTCACTCGTTTTCAACCTTCAACCATACAGTTATCCCACCGAACAATCCAACCGCAACCTGAGTGCGTCGTGGTGAGCCAAACCTCCATCCCCTCAAGCTCTCCTTCTCGCATGACCGTTCCCGCTTGCATTATAGTTTCGGCTCTTAACACCCCCATCACTGCCCTGATTGATTCCGGTGCCGATGACAATTTCATTCATGAAGCCATAATTCACCAGCTCCAAATTCCTCTCCAACTGCTTCCGTCTCCGAAGAAGGTCATAGCCCTGGATGGCCGTATGGATTGGCCCACCATAGACTGGACACACTTAGCCATCACCGGATGGAGCCCTCACTGCCACTCACACTGCCTGCTCTCAGCTATACCTCCTTCTGATACACCACCACCCTCTTCCATGCTCTTTGACCTCTCCGGAGTCCCTGGAGAATATCATGATCTTTCTCCTGTATTTCATAAAGACCTGGCCATTTCTCTACCCCCCCCTCCCCCCACCGCCCGTATGACTGTGCTATTAATCTGATGGCGGGGACCCCTCTTCCATCCAGCCATCTCTATAACCTTTCCCGACCTGAGAAGAGGACTATGGAGGACTATATCCATGACTCTCTGGCTTCCGGACTAATTCGACCTTCCTCTTCTCCAGTTGGGGCCGGATTCTTTTTTGTTGCAAAGAAAAACACCACTCTCCACCCATGTATTGACTTCCGTGGTCTCAATAATATCACCCTGAAGAATAAATCTCCGCTTCCCCTCATTGACCCCTCGTTTGAACCGCTCTGTGACGCCCAGGTATTCACCAAATTGGATCTACGGAACGCCTACCACCTCATCCGTATCCGAGAGGGGGACAAATGGAAGACCGCCTTCAATACCCCTCTCATTTCGAGTATCTGGTCATGCCATTCAGTTTAACCAACGCCCCTGCAGTTTTCCAGACATTTATTACTGATGTCCTCCGTGACATGCTCAACCGGTTCATATTTGTATACCTTGATGACATCCTCATTTTCTCCCGCTCCCCCGGAGAACACCGCCTCCATGTACGCCAAGTCATTCAGCGTCTCCTTGAAAACCGGTTATGTTAAACTTGAAAAGTGGAAATTCCACCTCTCCTCCATACACTTCCTGGGCTACGTCATCTCCAAAGGTCAACTACAACCCGACCCTGCCAAGATCCAAGCAGTCGTTAACTGGCCCACTCCCACCACCCGCAAAGAACTACGTTTCCTTGGCTTCGCCAATTTCTACCATCGGTTTATCCGTGAGTACAGCAAGTTCGCTATTCCCCTCACTAGCCTCACATCCGCCAGCTCCCTCTTTCGTTGGATCCCGGCAGCATCCCAAGCATTCAACCGACACAAGACCCTGTTCACCAGTGCGGTGAACCAGTTCACCCGACCCCTCCCTCCAGTTTGTGGTCGAGGTTGACGCCTCGTACACGGGGGCAGGGGCTGTCCTCTCGCAGCGGGACCCCACGACCCAGAAATTGCACCCCTGTGCCTTTTTTTACCGTCGTCTGTCCCCTGCCGAGAGGAACTACGATGTTGGCAACCGAGAGCTACTGGCCATTATATGGGCCTTGGAAGAGTGGAGGCACTGGTTGGAGGGGACTGAACAACCATTTATCATTTGGACCGACCACAAGAATCTCGCTTACCTCCTTTCCGCCAAACGCCTTAACCCCCAACAAGCTCGCTGGGCTCTCCTCTTGAGCAGGTTAAATTTCAGTCTCTCCTTCCGTCCTGGCTCCAAAAACGGCAAACCTGATGCCCTGTTTCACCCCCCACCAGCCCTGACAAACCGGAACCCATTCTTCCTTCATCGTGCGTCGTTGGTGCTGCCACTTGGCAAATTGAACTGGTGGTTAAGGAGGCCCAAAAAAACTCACCCGGATCCCAAGACTGGGCCTCCAAACCGCCTGTTCGTACCAGATTCTGCACGCTCTGACGTTCTTCAGTGGGCTCATACCTCCAAACTCACCTGGCATCACCCGCACCATTCAGTTCATCCGGCAGAATTTCTGGTGGCCCAGCCTTGTTCAAGACACCCGGAAGTTCGTCCAAGCCTGCTCCGTCTGTGCCCGAGGGAAGTCTTCACACCTGCCCCCAGCTGGGCTGCTGCGTCCATTGCCTATCCCTAGCCGCCCTTGGTCCCATATTGCTCTGGACTTCGTTACTGGTCTACCTCCTTCTGAAGGTACCTCTGTCATTCTCACCATTGTCGATCGCTTTTCCAAATCTGTCCATTACATACCTCTACCAAGGTACCATCCGCCTTCGAAACTACTGACCTCCTTGTCCAGCATGTCTTTTGACTCCACGGTATTCCCATCGATATTGTCTCTGACAGAGGTCCTCAGGTCTCATCCCTGGTGTGGAAGGAATTCTGTAAAGCGGTGGGCGCAGCAGCCAGCTTGTCATCGGAATATCATCCGCAGACCAACGGCCAGACGCAGCGGGCAAACCAATCCTGGAATCAGCCCTCCGTTGTGTTGCCACACGCAACCCCTCCTCCTGGAGCTCATTCCTCCCGTGAATTGTGTACGCCCACAACTCCCTCACCAGATCCGCTACCAGTATGTACCCATTCATGGCTTGCTATGGTTACCACCCGCCATTGTTCAAGGAGCAGGAGTGGGCAGTGGCAGTCCCCGCAGTCAAGGATCATCTCCAGCGGATCCAGGTTGTATGGAATGACGTCCGTGCGGCATTGACCCCCGGTCCGCCGCACGCAACAAACAGCTCGCGGACCGTCATCGCTCCCCGATACCCGAATACAGGGTGGGCCAATCTGTCTGGCTTTCTTCTCACGACCGCCCACTTCAGACTGAATCCCGTAAGCTCACTCCCTGTTTCATTGGTCCTTTCCCGATTACCAAAATCATCAATCCCACTTCCGTCCGGTTGAAGCTTCCACTGTCCTTGAAAATCACCCAACCTTCCACGTCTCGTTGCTTAAGCCTGTCTCTACCTGCGCCCTGAGCCCTCCAGCCGAACCCCCCCCACCCTCCCGGATTATTGACGACCATCCGGCGTTCACAGTGTCGTGCATCCTCAACGCGAGGCCTAGGGGGAGGGGGTTCCAGTAAAAAAGTCAACTGGGAAGGGTATGGACCGAAGGAGCGGTCGTGGATTTCCGGGAAACTAATACTCGATCATACCCTTTTGGACGACTTCTACGCGGCTCACACGGGAAGCCTGGCAGGACGCCTGGAGGCGTCCGTTGAGAGGGGGATACTGTCATATACTGCCTGCAGTTCCATTATTGTAGCCGGATTGCGTTCTCTCTCTCTCTCTCTCTCTCTCTCTCTCTCTCTCTCTCTCTCTCTCTCTCTCTCCCCTCCCTTCTTTGTTTTCAGCACCTGTCTCCAATCAGCCTTATCACCACCGGTATATAAATCTGCCTGTTCCAGGAAATCCTCGCCGAAGTATTGCAGTTACTTTCAGTGGTACCACGGCCCATTTACCTCCCGTAAGTCACCCTATTCCTCGATCCCTTTTTGACTCCTTAGTCTCCTTGTTCCAGTGTGCTTCCCCCCCGTGTTCCTGATGCACATAACCAAGCCAGCCGCCTGTCCTCACCACTGCCTGCTACCTGTCCACACCGCCGCCTGCCAACCCACCTCGGACCACCGCCATTACCTTTCATCAATAAACTATTCATCATTTCACATCTGCCTCCGACTGCTCTTGGATCCAGCCACTCTCTATTCGTGTCAAAGTAAATAGAGTAATTAATGTAATTTTTGTTTGTTGGTGTGCCGTGAGATTTTTCAATTGTAAAATATGTTATTTGGCTCCATAAAGGTAGGAAATCACTGCTCTAGTCAGATCGTGTATTCTAATCAGTCAGGTCAAACTAGCGTTACATGACAGAAATAATGGGTACTAACTTACTGTAATTAAATTACTTTATTTTTAATTAAATGTCTTCACCCACACCGAAACTATAGAGCATGATTCGACAGAACGGCGGCATGTTTACGTCCAACCGTTCGTGCTAGCAGTAGCTTGCTAGGCTACATAACATTTTATTGCCTGCTTGTGAGCCGTATTGTATTAATAGTACGTGAACATACCTCAAACAAGCCTTAAACGAACGTCCTCTCCTGTCCTGAGCACCGGTGACCACCAATGCACGTTTTTTCCCCATTTTGTCCTTATAATACAGTCGGCGCGATCCACGCTTGTTGTTGTCGCCACGGTAACGACTGTAGATAAAGCCCAATGATCGTAAAAAACGGGATGCGGTGGTATCGGAATACAAGATTTTATTGCAGTAGTCTGACAGTGCAATTGTGAAAGAAGAAGAAGAATCACCTTTTATTGTCATGAACATGCATGCATGCACACAAAATCTTTCTCTTCATTTAACCCATCACAGTGAACACATACACGTTAGTGGAACACACTGGAGCAGGGGGCAGCTGAAGCACCTGGGGTGTATTTCGGGGTATCAGTGTCTTGCTCAAGGACACCACAGTTGTGAGTCTGGGGGATGTTGGCGGATGGTCCAGTCGGGGTCTTGAACATAGGTCCCCCACGGTGGCAGGCGATGATCTTAACCATTGGGCCACGGCTGCCCAATATGTATGTCATTTAGGCACCCTCGTGCCAGCTACGCAGTCTGGGTGGAGCACCCCTGTAATGTGGTGATCTGTCAAGTCTGTTGACTTTGCTTTCTCCACACATGGGAGGCTGTGGTAAGGACAGTGCCCTGGGCATCTGCGATTGGCTGTGTGGTGTAAAGTCTATTAGGGATACATAAAAATGTAAGAAATGAAGAAATATAACACCAATAATCTTTTCTCTCATACTATTTCCATAAAAATATACCATATTCCAATGAAAAACTGAGGAGTAACAAAACACACAGATGACAGTCGCTCTTGGGAGAACGATCATGTATGTTGTACATTCTGTACATTTTAAGTTTTAAAATGCATACATAAAACTTTTGTTTTGTCATATTTCAATGGAAGGGTATGCAAAGTTTGCAAAATGCTAGCAAGATTTTAATCTAGCCTCATTTCAGTACCCGCCTCAAACCTCGCTACCGCTCCCGCCCCTATCCCCGCCGTGTCTGCACAAAGAAACGCCCCCAGCTCAATCAACAAAAATGAACCAGGAAGACAGCGGTTCGCCTGGCCACCTCAGATTGCTCCTCGGTCGGGCCGGCACGCGCTACAAGCTGCTGGAGGAACAAGGATTGGACCTGCGTCCCGCTTGCCTGTGGCTGCATCACTTGGAGGGCCAGGGAGAGATGTTTTTTAAAAAGATCATTTTTAATAATATTCTGCTTTCAGGCCTTAGAGACAGTTTTAACATATATGAAAAAAAGTGATTTTTAAACTGCAAATTTCTTGAATAATCAACAGCTAAATAAAACTGCATGTACAACTGAGCATTTCGGGGATGCTCCTTTTATACTGAAGCATGACACTCACATTACATACTTCGTAATGAAATGCTCTCATATATTATACTGAAATCCTCCCACTTCTGTATCCTGAAATGCTCTCACACATACTGAATGCTCTAAAATCTGTATACTGAAATCCTCCCACATACTGCATTGCCCATGTGAAAGTGTTTCAGTAGTGTGTATGAGCGGAAAGTTTTATTTTGGTATTTCTCCAACACCATGCATTGATCTTTGCCCTCATTTCCGTCCTTCTTGTTTGCTAAAGGATTCCTGATAGAAAAGAGGGAATTGCCCTTGGAGGAGGAAGAAGATGACAGGAACCTCAACTACAATCCTCCAGCCCAGAAGACTTTGCAGGAGATTCAGGATTTGGACAAAGATGATGAGAGTCTGGTAAAATACAAGCAGACACTGCTGGGGGTCCGGCCAATGATGGCAGGTATGTGTTATGTATGTACTGTATATACAGTATGCATGTGTTGTTACGTGAGGAAAGTATGATTCATCCCAGTGGCCATGTTACTGCAGCTCTAATTCAATCAATGCAACAACTTCCATGCATAGATGCAGTTGAAGTCTTCAAGTTCTGATTACACACACACACACAGACCTGCTTGCTCAGCACTATCTCATATCGTAGTCAGGCTGACAACTGATATCAGAAGAAGAGCACAGACTGGAACATAACCCAACACAATACACAGTATGCAGTATACTGTTGGACTGATTTAAGTATACTGTCTCTTTTATTTACCAACCCCAATTCAAATGAAGCTGGGACATTGTGTAAAATGTAAATAAAAACAGAATGATTTTCAAATGCTTTATTTATTTATTATATTCAATGGAAGACATTACAAAGTTAAGATATTTAGTGTTCAAACTTTATTGTTTTAGGTTTATTTTCAATTTGTTCCAAAAATGCTGGGACAGGGACATGTTTATCGCTGTGTTACATCACCTTTCCTTTTAACAACACTCAGTAATCATTTGGGAGCTGAGGACACTAACTCTTGAAGCTTTGTAGGTGGAATTCTTTTCCATTCTTGGTTGATGTAGAACTTAAGTTCCTCAACAGTCTAGGAGATCTGTTGTCGTATTTTGGACTTCATAATGCACCACACATTTTCACTGGGAGATCGTCTGGCCTGCTGGCAGGTCAGTCTAGTACTCGCACTCTTTTACTCAAAGCATGCTGTTGTAACACATGCAGAATGTGGCTTGGCATTGTCTTGCTGAAATAAGCAGGGACATCTCTTAAAAAGACATTGCTTGGATGGCAGCATATGTTGCTCCAAGACCTGTACCTTTCAGCATTAATGGTGCATTCACAGATGTGCAAGTTACCCATGCCATGGGCACTAACACACCCACGGCTTTTTTAACTTTGTGCTGAAAACAATCCAGATGGTCCTTTTCCTCTTTTGCCCAGAGGACACAACGTCCATGATTTCCAAAAACTATTTGAAATGTGAACTTGTCAGACCGGTGCATCTCAGATGAGCCCGGGACCCAGAGAAGTGAGAAAAGAGAAGGTGTTTGTGGGTGTTGTTGATATATGGCTTTCGCGTTACATCGTAGAGTTTTAACTTGCATTTGTAGATGTAGCGACAAACTGTTAAATAACAATGGTTTTCTGAGGTTTTTCTGAGCGCACATGGCAGTATCCGTTCCACAATGATGCCGGTTTTTGATGCAGTGATGCAGGGATCAAAGGTCACGGGCATTCAATGTTGGTTTTCGGCCGTCCAGCTTACAGTACATGCAGATATTTCTTCATATTCTCTGACCTTTGATGATGATCCTTTGATGGACCATAGATGGTGAAGTCCCTACATTCCTTGCAATTGTACCTTGAAAAACTTTATTCTTAAACTGTTGGACTATTTGTACATGCAGTTGTTCACAAAGTGGTGAACCTCGCCCCATCCTTGCTTGTGAACAACTGAGCCTTTTGGGGATGCTCCTTTTATACCCAAGCATGACACTCACCTGTTTCCAATTAAACAATTCATCTGTGGAATCTTCCAAACAGGTATTTTTTTAGCATTCCTCAACTTTCCCAGTCTCAGCTTTTTTGGAATGTGTTGCAGGCATCAAATTCAAAATGGGACAATATTTGCAAAAATATTCATCGGTTTGAATATTAAATATCTTGTTCTTGCAGTGTATTCAATTGACTATAGGTTGAAAAGAATTTGCAAATCATTGTATTCTGTTTTTATTTACATTTTACATAACACCCCAACTTCAATGGAATTTGTGTTTGTATTACAACTCCAAAGTATGAGCAAAATATTGATTTAATGTATGTGATATTCTGCAGACTTCTCAGGCCCGAATGTCCAAGTGACCAAACTGACCCTGTTATTTGATGAGGCCCCTGGACCAATCACCATCAACCTAACAGGTAAACTATGAAGTACCTCTCTCCCTCAATACTGGCTTGTCTCATTACCTACCTCTGCTACACTCTGCTGCCAACATGGATGCACAAATCACTGGGCTGCCCTAGAGCAAGGCATCTCACCAAATTGTGCTGCGTTCATTAGTAGAATGTCTGCATTGGGTGTGTCCAGAGAGAGAGAGCAAGAGAGAGAGAGAGAGAAAGAGAAAGAGAACTACTGAGAGAGCTAAATGTTTGCTTAGTGGGCATTATTGACATTTTCCCCTGGGCACAAGCAGAGGCAGCAGCCAGGGAAGTAGTGTAAGCTGTGTGTTGGCTTGCATTCATGCATGTATTCATGAACTGTACAAGTGTATGGATTTGCTTGCAATAGGACTTTTACATTCACACATTTCCTAGGTTATTTGCAAAGCAATAACGACTTTGTATGAAACAATTTCCTGTCATGCAAATGGACACATCCAAACGTGCATCTTGTCATGTGTAATGTAACATTTGCTAAATTGCACAATCTGGCACATCTAGATTGAAACGATACGGAGCTGCGACTTTCAATACAAAATTATGCAAACAAACAGGTTGTGCGTGAAATACATTTTTAAGTGCACCTGAAAATAATGCATTTTGTAACTTTTTTCTATGTGTCTGTAAGAATTGATTTAGCGTAATAAATTGGCTATAGAGTGGTGCCTTCAGATACTTACTGTACGAGTGGCCTGACTTGTGAGTTTTCGAAATACGAGCTGTTGTTTGGCCTATGTTTTGCTTTGACTTCCATCCATCCATTTTCTGTACCGCTTATCTTCACTAGGGTCGCGGACGTGCTGGAGCCTATCCTAGCAACTTTGACTTGCGAGTAAAAATTTGAAATGAGTGCTGTCTGGTGGCAGTGAACTCAACTCAGCTCACTTCACAACAAGCAGCAGCTTGGCAGAGAGTAAGCAATTCTTCAAAAAAGAGGCTTCAAGCTGTTTATTGCCACTTTCTGTTGAAGTTTACTGTCAAACTAAACAAAACAAAGTTGATTACATATATTCAAAACAAACATATAGCTCTGCTTTAGATAAGTCAGATAAACCTAAAGCTAACAAATATTGCAAAACAGCATAGAAGAGCTAGCGAATAGCATTGGTGTTGCCGTGTTACAACCTTTAAGCAATGGATATTTGAACACAAACGATGGAGCAACACATCTAGACAGATAATATAGCAACTCTCACAGGCATATTTTCTTTATCTTTTTCAAAGAACAGCTAATATTACTGCAGCTTACTGAGGAGTTTGGACCAGTGCCAGGTATTTGAACCCGGGTCCTCAGATCTGTGAGGCAGATGTGCTAACCAGTCGGCCACCGTGCCTCCATGGAACAGACATGATTAAATTAACTCAAAGTGATTAACATTTAATATTTGGTGGCATAACCCTTACTTGCAATAACTGCATCAAGCCTGGGACCCATTGACTTCACCAGACAGGTGGAGGTAAGGTCATGGCTTCGGCTTGCATGGCTGCTTCTGGAACGGGCTCGCTAGTCTTTATTGATGATGTAACTCATGATGGTGGCAGCAGAATGAATTCTGAAGTCTATAAAACCATTTTGTCTGTCAGTTTACAGAAAAATGTATCCAAACTAATCGGGAGAAGCTTCATCATGCCACAAGACAATGACCCAAAACACACTGCCAACGCAACAAAGGACTTCATCAGGGGGAAAAAGTGTAAGGTCTTAGATTGGCCAAGTCAATCACGGGAGCTTAACCCAATATAGCATGCATTTTACCTCCTGAAGAGGAGACTGAAGGGAGAAACCCCCAGAAATAAACAAGAACTGAAAGAGGCTGCAGTAAAAGCCTGGAAAAGCATCTGGTTAAGTCAATGGGTCACAGGCTTGATGCAGTTATTGTAAGTAACGGTTATGCAACAAAATATTAAATGTTATTCACTTTAAGCTAGTTTAATAATGTCTGTTCCAGTACTTTTGCTCACTTGAAAAGTGGGTGGCTTCAAATAAAAGCTGCTCTGTCCAGTTGTTTAACACATCTAGATGTAAATACCATGAACTAAAAGCTGAAATTCAAAACTATTGTCTCATATTCATCTTTTGATCTGAAACCCAAATGTCTTGCCGTTCCACTACTTTCGGAGGGGACAGTGCACATGAGCAGTATGCATTTGTGTGTGTGTGTATGTTATGTACACTATGTCTGAGGAGATCAGCTAGACAGCGTGACCTATTTTCTCAGCAGCTCTCTGTGCCTCCTGAGACAAGAAAATTTATGGAGAAAGAGGGAACTGAGGGGAGGAGTAAGAATAGGGTAAATGTGCCCGAATTCGTCTCAGCATACAATCATTCAACACTTTGGAATGAGAACAATTGGAGCAGTGCTTCAGCAGGTTTAGCATGAAATAGCAGAAGAATCGTATGTGTATACTTTTACTTAAATGCCTGAATTTGTCACAAGGAGATCTATTTTTAATATGGAACCTCTAACCTGCAATGCCCTGTGCAATGCCCTTATGAGGGAGTATGTCTGCACGTGTGTGCGTGTGTCTCTGCGTATGTTACCAACACATCCCCGCTGTTTTTATTAGCCTCATTCCGCTATCATACTTCCTGCTTAACTGTCCATTAGGAAGCACTCAGGACCAATGCTCCAATTTAAACTGAGATATAAAAGAATTAAGCAGTGAATCCATTTCTGATTGCTTTTAAAACTTCCTCTCTACATCAGCACGAAGCCAATTGAAGCCCATAGTGAAACAAAGTTAACTTCCCTTTTACGCAGAACAAAAGAGGAGTCTGGGTGTTGTAGTGAATAACGAATATGATAGATATGACTACAGCAAGGCTATAAATACACCACACATCAAAATTTACACATGTACTGTATTTATTGCAGTGGTGGCCTGTCAGGCCCATCAATACTATCAGAAACACTGACCTACATTTACAACCTAAATTCTAATATTTCTTCCATCCCAGTCTATTCTCTTCATTTTGTAGCATTTCTCTTGCCTACACTGCTTCCAGTTTGTGGATGTTAGATGTTAGGTCATATCAGAGTTCAGCCTCTACGTGCTCCATGTCAATTTGATCTGCTGTGGGTCTTCAGAATCAATAATACTGGCCAATGTAACTCAGACTATATTAGCAATTGTTTCTTTAACCAATCCGATTTCAAATTTGCTTCAGCATTTTTCTGCTGATTGTTTGGTCAGAGCAAGCCAAGTTTGACTAGCAAAACACATCTGTCGTGATCTGCACACAATATATTTGGTAATCAATTGATTTGATAATCTCTGTTGAGTATGTCCTAATAAAAATGTCCCAGAAAAGTGATTTAAATGAAATTGGAATAAAAAATATATATATTTATACTAAATGAAATGTTGCAGTATGTAGCTTGGTTGTACAGTAGATGATAAGAGCCAATGTAAAAGCATTTATGAGCCCTTCACTCAGTGGTAGTGTGACCACACAGTGAGTCAACAGCATGTTGTCACTATGACGCAGTCACACTTCTCTACATGAGTGAGACACTTTCACAGCTGAGGTCGTGTGTTTGTCCAGGAGATGTGACCAGCGAGAAGGAGCAGACGTTCACCTTAAAGGAAGCAGTCAAATACAGGCTCAAAATACACTTTAAGGTAAGAGGAAAAAGTTCCTTGAGAGCCAGGTTGGCCAAAATTGATGATGTACTGTAGCTCTAAATGTTCCTAATGGTGTGGTCTTTAACACAAGCACCGAGCTGCACGGCTGTGACGACACCTGCTGGACCTCACTGTCTTGCAGCAACTTCACATCATCTGTGTGTATTATTATTTCCTTAGCTGAGAAGATTATGTTCTCATCGGATTGACAGGATTTCAGAGGCTTAATTTCATACCATTTTTTGTGGAGCAGATGCCACTGAAAAAACAATTACAAAATCTTTATATGATGGAAAAGAATACAATTTTCTTGAGCTCAATGCCTGTAATATAATTCTGAAACATTCAGATGAACTGCTGCAGTCACAATTTATTGTCAAAGGTGGTCTAAGGTCTTTGTTATTTATGTGTATAAAACTATAGCAGTATAATATGGTCTGGATACTTAAGTGTTTATTTCTTAGTAGTTTTTGCACATATAATGCAACTTTTTTGTGTGTGCGTCCTCTTGTTGCTCCATATTGTGCCAAAAAACAAGTCGGATCGGGTGGGGAACCTATGAACACACCGTGAGAGCATTTGATCTGGCACGCCACACAATTCTAAAGAAATTATACAAACAAAAAAATATCAAAGGAACTGTTATAAGAGCTCCGAAACATTTGATCTACAAATACTCATACAGTCCTCAACATCAATGAGTACACTGCCTTTGAAAAGTAAGCTTTTTATCCATTGCTCAGTGAACACAAAAGCAATTTCCAGAATGATGATGATCAGACTATCCATCCATCCATCCATTTTCTGAGCCGCTTCTCCACACTAGGGTCGCGGGCGTGCTGGAGCCTATCCCAGCTATCATCGGGCAGGAGGCGGGATACACCCTGAACTGGTTGCCAGCCAATCGCAGGGCTCATACAAACAAACAACCAATCGCACTCACAGTCACACCCACGGGCAATTTAGAGTCCCCAATTAATGCATGTTTTTGGGATGTGGGAGGAAACCGGAGTGCCCGGGGAAAAACCACACAGGCACGGAGAGAACATGCAAACTCCACACAGGCGGGGCCGGGTATTGAACCCAGGTCCTCAGAACTATGAGGCTCTAACCAGTCGTCCACCGTGCCGCCATGATCAAACTATTTCTTGTTAATTTGAAATGGTTAAGAGTGAAGAAGTAAAGTAAACAAATATATTACTGTCTACAATGTATGTGTTTGCAGGTAAACAAAGAAATTGTCGCTGGCTTGAAGTACCATCATGTGAGTTTCAGAAAAGGACTAAAAAGTAAGTTCACTTCAGTCATCATTTTGCCCTTTAACTCAAAGGTTTGCTTTATGTAGTTAAAGGAGATATAAGGTGTTAAAAACAAACTCTTGTATGATTGGTGTGGTTGCTGACAGACAACCATTTACATTCCCACCTATGGGCAATTTAGAGTCTCATAGAAAGCTGTTCATGGATTTATTTGATATCCTCCTACAGTGCGCTCAATTATTCATAGACTAGTGAGACAATTCAGCGCACAAGTAGAATGAGTAGTGCACACTAGTAGAACAACTGTCTTACTAGTGCAACTACATGTTATTAGTGAGGCAAAACTCTTGTACCAGTTGATATCACAATAGAGCTAGATGTTAACTAGTATAATTTTACAATGTCACTATTAATACTAGCACACAGTTGTTAACTATTATATATTTTTGCCTCACTAGTAACATGTACTTGTTCCACTAGTTCACTCTAGTCGTTTTAGTGCGCAGAAATGTCATACAGTAGTGGAAGGCAGTACAGTGAACCCCCGCTATTTGCTGGGGATAGAGACAGAGCCCTGCAGCTAATAGCAAAAATCTGTGAATAATTGAACCCCCCACCAAAAGAAGCTGGTAATTAGATATAAATGCCAGAAGATGGCGGCAAAGCACTTAAAATGGAGACGATCATAAAGCATCAAAACCATGCTTCTAGCATGTACACAATAATGAACCCTTGTTACAACTGTATTAAGTAAAGATTATTCAAAAAAAACAAACCACCTTCACATGAGGCTTATTAATAGTATTAGCCAGAAGACATGCCTGAATAACATGGTAAGCACAAACTGATGCGACACACACATGGGCTAAGAAATATACGCACTAGCGCTTTACACAAACAATATTAAGTCATTAAAATCACCTTTTGGCATTGACACACAATGAATGTTAGGGAATACATACAAATTGTAATGCGTGCTATAAGTGGCTTCAATGTGAGAAAACCAGAAATATACTTTCACATTCACTTTTGACTGTTCAAGTATCAGCGACAAAAAAGGACATCTCAAACACAGGCAAAAAAGAAAACTTTCAGTGAATAAAACCCAACAGCACGACAATTCCAACAGATGGCGCTAAAGTGATACTTGTAAAGCTTTAGCCTGAGCCGCAAAAACAGAAAGAGATTTTCAGTCAGTAATGGAGGATAGGTTCCCCAAAAAATCTAATCATTGCCAACAGCCTTTCAAAAAGCCACACTCTCTTTATTGTGCACATTTCCCCTTCTCTGTGCCCATCTGCTTCTTTCATGACAATTGCGGCATGTTTTTGTGGTTCAATAAAAAATAATACAGTACAGTATATTGTATGCGGCGCCTCAAAACCCGCTAAAGGGTCGCAGTTTTTCCATTGCAAGCGCGTTGGTACTTCGTGTGTGGCAAATTGTTTTGCGATGGTCCAATACAGTCATTTTTGGCTCTGTCGCTCGGTGTGCAGTGGGCTTAAGTAACTTACAATTGTGCTGGTTAACAATTGATGCGAACGAAGACTCATGTTTTTACCTAGTAGTGGAGGGATGACTCATTCCAGAGCCGAAGTGTGTCACTAGGCACTGTTTATGCCACGCCCCAAAAATCTGTAAAACTGAAATGGTGAAAAACTGTTTAATGCTATATCTCCACAGTTGAGTGCTACATAGTTCTCAGTCTTTGAACATTTTCAGTTATTCTCATCAATTGTATAATCTATTTTGATACAAATCTCTGAATTTACTTTACAGGGTTTTTAACTGAGTTCCGGGATATGTGATTTGTGTATGTCGTCCAAGCACAGAATCCACATTTGTTCCATAACATATTTTTCTGATTATCCACTTTCTATGCCTGCAGTGGACAAGGTGTCCTACATGATGGGCAGTTACTGTCCTCGTGAGAACGAACATGAGTTTGTGCTCCCCTCTGAAGAGACGCCTCAAGGCTTGGTTTCACGTGGTCTCTATCAGATCAAGTCCCACTTCACTGACGACGACAAGAACATCTACTCGACCTGGGACTGGAACCTTGAGATCAAGAAGGATTTGGACGAGTAGAGGTGCCCTTCTTCTTTATTCTCTCACTCCTTGACTCTCTTCCCCTTTCTTCTTCCCGTCAACCAAAGAGCATCTTTGTAAAAACAGGATGCTCTTCTTGTTCTCTTATCCGCGTCAATGTACGCAACTCTCAAAGGGACACTAAGAGAAGTGTAGCTCCTCTGGTCTGCTTTTGTCTTTGCATTAAAAACATTGTGAAATATCCATATTGTAAGGCTTCGAGAAGCCATTCTCCTTATCCCATCATATAACGTCACCTAGCAACAGTGGATGTTATCAAACTGCAAGCAAAAAGAGAAAGTCCATGAAAAATGAAAATATGCTATTGTTGCGCTTGTTTTCAGTGGCCTATATGGTCTGTTTATTATGTCATAAATTTTACAAGTCGTAATATCCAGGTTTGGTGAACTGGAGTGCAGCACAAAATACGACAAACATTTAATAGCATCCAAAAGAAGAAACAAAAAATGTAGGGACATGCACAATAACCTCTGTCTCAACATTGTGCTAAAATATTAAAGAGTTTTATAATTAATTGCAGTAATTAGAGGTAATTATTCTTCAAATAATATTTAATATTTACTGTAGATTAGTACAAAAATTGAACTAGCATATTACGTATTATAGGAATGACTAAATACTGATCTTTTCAAAAGATGAACATTTCAAGATGAGCTCACCACACAACGTACACTTTTTGCAACATGTTTTGCTTTCAAAGCAGCTGTTCTTTCAGGTCTTTTTGGAGCTTTTTGGACCATTGAAAGACTGAAACTGAAAAGTTGGACTGTGTATATTGTAGAAAGAAACGCATGTTTTAGGATTTGATACTTATTACAATCATTCACATTAAAGTAAGACAACCAATGTATAGATAGGACACAAGATGTGAATGTTTGCTGTGAATTTACACTGACATCATCAAATGATATCCAATGTAAGAGCTGTATCCCAAATCCTGCTTTTACAAAGAAAAAAAAGCTCAGTTCACTTCACATAGTGGTATTAATTCAACAATACAATGTATTTACTATGTTGTGCTTGTAGTTTGCAGTGTGTGAAAGGCTATTAGATCTCATTTGATTCTGCTGGTGTACATAATATTGGTGATTATGGAGAGAAATTTGAGATATGACATGCATTTAGGTGTGATTAATTCATTCCCAGTATAAAAACTGACTCATGTGTTAAGAAAGGATATTGTCATTTTTGATGAAAATAATGACCAATGAATTTGTTCAACTTGTTGTAATCAAATAATTACTGTAAACGTGGGCTTGTTGGTTGTTGCATGGTTTAGTGAGAGAGTATCTCTTTGTTTTTATACGTCATTGTAAAAATGTGGTTACAAAAAAAAAAAAAACACTGTGGCATATCCAGAAGTTGAAGGTTGACTATAGATATGGTGCAGTATTCAAATGGATCTTCTTTAAAGCAGGGCAAGCTGAACAGCAGCGGTCAACTGAACAGTATCGATCACTGATATGTTCAATATTTGTGTCAAATCTTGTATGCTGTATCTTTTAATAAAGGCAATAGAAAAAATAGAAAGACTGTATTTACATTACATTTACTGTTTTACCGGTAGTAAAGGAATGACACCAAAACACACACTCAAGGTCTCAAACAATATCTGTAATTATCTAGATTAAGATAACACACATTAAGGAAAAAATAGGAAATATCACAAAAATACAATCGCAAAGAAAAGCACAAATTCTATTTTGGGTCACAGCCACTTTCACACAGAATTTGACTTATTTCACAAAATAATGAACCCAGGGTTAGTGTTCAATGTCTCTTGAATTAATGCGTTAATTAGTAAAATAGTAAAGAATAACACAGACATATTGACCAGAGGGCAGAGCTGTTGATTTAATAGAAATTATCTGTGCATCTTATTAAGATAACTCAAATAATTTGTAGTTACCAAATAAAACATTGATGTAACATTTCTTATCATGTCTAAAATGTGACACACGGTTCCCTTTTTATATGTAGTTTATATTTAATACAGAGCAGTGACTAGATATTAGTCATTCCTGCAGTCATCATGCCAAGTACACGCATGCTCCGTCAAAATCTGTGGCACTGTGGCGTGTGATAAAACTACACATTTTAGAGTGGCCTTTTATTGTGGGCAGCGTAAAGCACACTTGTGCGATAATTGTGCTTTCTAATCAGCATCTTGATATGCCACGCCTGTGAGGTGGATGAATTATCTCGGCAAAGAACAAGCGCTCCCTAGCACAGATTTAGACAGATTTGTGATCAATGTTTGAGGGAATTAGGCCTTTTGTGGGAAAAAATTCTTAGAGCTTTGAGTTCAACTCATGAAAAATGGGAGCAAAACAAATGTGTAACATTTATATTTTTGTTTGGTTTATAGTTCCTTACTGTTTGCATTATTTTATTGGCACAAATGATTGTGTGCCATGAAGTCTGCCTAACAAGTGGCTGTACATACAATTAACATAACCAGCAACAATTTTTTCGAATTCTTTTGCAGTTGTATATTGACTCAGATGTTGCAGTGCAATGAAATGTTTATCGTTGCCTTTGAAATTCAAAATACAGACAGTAAAGACAGTACTAAGGTTTTCCTGTCATTAAAGCCCATTTAATTAATTGGTGCTCCACCATATTTTCCATATTAATAACACCACTAGTTGAGACTACCTCATATTAACATACTTAACATGAACTTACTGTATAGCAAGTATACAAGTAAAGTGCAAAACATATCCCTGGACGTCCTACTCTTCAGTGAGCCAGAACTCCTTTTCGGGCGGCTTGAGTGTGGTGGTGTTGTTGCTGCGGATGGCCTCCTCAAGAAGGGCGCGCTGGGCTACCGCGGGCAGATAGAGGAAAGCATAGACCAAGGTGAGCAGCAGCAGAGCCAGCAGCAGCAGGAGGCCCCAGTCTGAAGTCATGATAGGCTCCTCGCAGCGAGCCTGCAGGAAGGACTTGTTATGCATGCTACAAGACAACGACCGAGCCGTGGTCTTTGTCATGTCACAGAAACCCTTGTTAATTAGTCTTTGGTCATTAATGGCAACAAGGACAAAATTTGACTTTTTCTTTTTGTCTTGGAACTGCAAAGTCAAAGGATTTGAGCCACATGGAAGTCAGTGAAATCCAGGAAAACCAGCAGAAAAGGTGAAAAAAGTTCTTATTATGGTCTCTCTTCAAGCAGCAATCTGCAGAAAAATGTTAAAATGTATTTGAAAAGGATCATCTGGAGTATCAGTAAGGATCTCCTCTCTGTGTCAGTGTCATCTCACTAAAATATTTTTGCTGTGATTTGCCTCTATAGTGTCAGGCGCACTCTTGTGCATGTGCGTGTGGCCAGATATTGAGGTTACCTTACTGCTTATTGCATTCATTTCCCCTGAAGTGTTATGCAACATTTACTAGTACACACACACAGGGAGAATTTAGTCTAGATTATGAAATACCAATTGTATAATAATTCTCGATCGCCACGGTCATACTGTGTGAAGAGATCATCTTCAGGAGAACAATATGTTCCAAACAATTGTCATGTAGATCACCATAGAACAGGGGAGGGGAACCTATGAAAGCATTTTATCTCTCCCACCATGCACTGTAATAATAAAAATTTGTTCAATAGTTGAGGAAGTTGAAGAGTGTGAAAGCAAACATCTTACACTACTTTTGCCACATCAGGAGTTTCACCTTTGCTGTCGACCTCTGTCAGAGGTGAGTTTGAGGTGAGGGATTATGGACGTGGTAATCAGTTGGTGCCTGACATGGAACACTACTTACTGACACCACAGAGACAGATTAAGTACGTTCAGTAAACATAATGCCCTTGAAATGATTGAATGGTTCATATTCACCTATGAAGTTGAAGAAGTTAAGACATTTTTCATTATACTGTATTCAATGACCCGAGTGAGGAGAAGCAGCTCAGAAAATGGATGGATGGATGGATGTAATTCAATGCCGGCTGTTTTAAATGGATAAAAGTTCAACCTAAAGCCTTGATTGGGTACCCCTGATGAAGACAGGGAATCACCATTATTGTCATGAACATGCATGCATGCACACAAAATTTGTTCTCTGCATTTTACCCGTCACAGTGAACACATTCACTTGTTAGTGGAACACACTGGAGCAGGGGGGAGCAGTCGGGGTCTTGAATCTAGGTCCCCCACGGTGGCAGGCGATGATATTAAAACATTCACTGCCATTGACAGCTTTAGAAGTCACATATCCATGTCAACTGGGAAGGCTGGCAGTGAATGAATTTTAACCATTAGGCCACGGCTACCCAGTAAATAATAATCAGCAGCTACTATCCATTTTGTATGCGTTTGTCCTCAGGTGAGTTGGAGCCTATTCCAGCTGACTTTGAACAAGAGGCACGGCGGCGTACACCCTGGACTGGTCGTCGACCAGTCATAGGGCACGTATAGACAAACAATCATTTGCACTAACATGCATACATATAAGATCGATTTAGAATTGTCAATGATCCTGGAATAAATATTCTAATCACTAGTTGGCTATGAATGCAAATACAAGATATGTGCATGTGACTGAAAGAAAGTATTGTAAATTCTGTGTTAAATATATTACAAACACAGTAATACTACAACCACAATAATAAACGTATTGTTAAATTAACAATTACATTTAATTTGACCAATTAAAACTGCGTTATTATCTTTGAAAATACCTTTTTTGTTGTTCGATCGAAGTAGATTGCGGAGGTGCAGAATTAAAATGGTGCTGCATTTACTCACCAGTACGGTAGATGGCGCCACATCGCTTAGTCACGTTAGTTAGAGTAGAGCCACAAACGGAAGCACATCCACCAGGGCTAACAACATGTCGTGAGGATTTCAAGTTTGGTAAATGCAATTTGAAAAACATGATTTACATTAGTTTGCGTCCGCGGTGAACCGACGCGGTTGTGTTGTTATACCAGTAAATCATATCCGGTGTTAGTTTAGCACATGGTGTTAGCTCACACTTGCTACCAGTAGTTGTTTAATTGCGCTGTCAAATTCATGTAGTTTTTCATTGTGTGGAAACGTTATTTATACTTGCAGCATATTCTGACTTTGTTGGATGTTTTCAAACTATTTATTCTTAACCTTCAAACGTTATTTCACTGCCGGCATTTTGACACAATAGGTTTTTTAGTTTTGTAGTTATGCAGTTATTCTCATAAAATAGAATACGCCTTAATTTGTTCTACCAGAGGTAATTATACAGCAGAAAATGTAATAAGTTAGCGGCATACAAACAACAGCAAAAATCCCAAAACATCTACAATATGTATATATTTGTAACACAAGACAAGAAGATTGAGCAATGAGCGGGGTCGCACACGAGTAAAGTCATTCTAATAAAGGGATGTGTTTCTAAAAGTGTGCTTTGTGAAGCTTCATCATGGAGCCGGCCAGTGTGGAGAGTCTCCGCGTACTCTTTCAGAGTGATGATTACATCGTGGTGGACAAGCACTGGGACATCCGCATTGATAGCAAGATGTGGTATGAAAAAAACACAGTGCAGAACCAACTTCGCCACCACTTCCCTCAACTGGCAGACCCAAAAACCTACTATGGATTCAGGTAAAGCATTACTAACAGTAAAGGCAGCCTCATTGTAAAGCCAAAGGTCTGCAATCAAACTGCAAATTAATGTTTGCTTATTATAATTAATATTATAGTCCTCTCCATACCAGATTCTGTCACCAGTTGGATTTCTCGACCAGCGGAGTCCTCTGCGTGGCCCTCAATAAGGCTGCAGCTGGCCAGGCATATCACTGCTTCAAAGAGCGCACTGTCACCAAGGCCTACCTCGCTCTGGTACATACGCAGTGAAATACACTTTCACATCACACTTTGTCATACGGGTGTCTGTATGTATGTTTGATTTGTTTGCAGGTCCGTGGATTGGTGGAAGAAGAGATACAAACTCTGGACTTTTCAATTGGCAAGAACACTTCAGAAGGAAAAACACATATGATGTGTATTGAGGGAACAGATGGTATGCTTGGAAGATGAGTAAATAGAAAAGATTATGAAAAAAAGTAAAAGGTATTGCTGCTTGATACTCGTCCTTTATAGTACAGAATTGTAATAGAATAAAATAGAGCCTTTATTTGTCCTGCAGTGGGGATTTTCTTTCTTTTTTTACCATAACAAGTAGACCGTAGCATAATAATAATATAAACATACTAATACTACTACTACTAATAATAATAATAATACATTTTATTTCAAGTGCCTTTCAGAGAGGGTTTCTGGTAAAATAGCTAATACAGGTAAAAATCCCCAAAACTATCTGTGTACTGTATATATTAACAGTTGTACATGAATAATAGCTATACAGGGTTGATGCAGATGTGCATGGAAACCTGTACATGAATAAGATTCTCTAGCAACTACTACTACTACTAATAATAATAATGATGATGATAATAATAAACCATGCAATGATACACAGTGATGATATATTTTCCTATACTGTAAAGTTATTTTAGTGTCATACAGGGTTCATCAAACAAAATGCGCTTGATGGCTGATTGATAGAAATAAGAATAATGGATACAGGTTGAAATAAGACTGCATCTTTTATTGTCCTTGCAGGCAATGCAATTTTGATTCAGATGAGCAGAAGGAACTGGCAGTGTGACTAAGAATAGAAACTTTACCGTGTAATATAAAAATTTATATAAACAGTGCAAAAATACAATAGTGACATAAGTGAAAAATAATGCTTAATCTGAGAGCGGAAACACATTTTGTTGCTGGCACTTTGTCGCCGCTCCACGAGATGTTAGTACTTCCTGCAGATGTGTTTTAAGGAAGACCCATCAAATAAAGGAGATACATCATTCATGTTTTCTTGAGCTATTCCCTTGTTTATCACTTATCAGGTTGTGAGAATGCAAAACCATGCCAGACTGCGCTGACAGTGTTGGAGTACGGCTTGTATGACGGAGACCGTGTCACCAAGGTGCTACTGCAGCCTCTTACAGGTAAAATACAAAGCTCCTCG
This sequence comes from Phyllopteryx taeniolatus, assembly GCF_024500385.1. Classification (NCBI taxonomy): domain Eukaryota; kingdom Metazoa; phylum Chordata; class Actinopteri; order Syngnathiformes; family Syngnathidae; genus Phyllopteryx; species Phyllopteryx taeniolatus. The sequence continues at coordinate 12,368,891 of NC_084517.1, forward strand.
TTAGCCGGATGACGCCCAATGAACTTTGTATAGCTTGTAAAATAACAGTGAAAGGTGTTATATACAGTGGGTACGGAAAGTATTCAGACCTCCTTTAAATTTTCACTCTTTTTTTATATTGCAGCCATTTGCTAAAATAATTTAAGTTCATTTTTCCCCGCATTAATGTACTCATAGCACCCCATATCGACAGGAAAAGAAACGGAATTGTTGAAATTTTTGCTGATTTATTAAAAAAACAAAAACTGAAATACCACACAGCCATAAGTATTCAGACCCTTTGCTCAGTATTTAGTAGAAGCACACTTTTGAGCTAATACAGCCATGAGTCTTTTTGGGAATAATGCAACACGTTTTTCACACCTGGATTTGGGGATCATCTTGCCATTCCTCCTTGGAGATCCTCTCTAGTTCTGTCAGGTTGGATGGTGAACGTTGGTGGACAGCCATTTTCAGGTCTTTCCAAATATGCTCATGGCTCTTTCTAGGCCATTAAAAAACAGTCACAGAGTTCTTCTTCGGTATTTTAGCTGGTTGCTTAGGGTCATTGTCTTGTTTGAAGGTGAACCTTCGGCCCAGTCTGAGGTTCTGAGCACTCTGGAGAAGGTTTTCGTCCAGGATATCCCTGTACTTGGCCGCATTCATCTTTTCTTCGATTGCAACATGTCTCCCTGTCCCTGCAGCTGAAAAACACACCCATAGCATGATGCTGCCACCACCATGCTTCACTGTTGGGACTGTATTGGACAGGTGATGAGCAGTGCCTGGTTTTCGCCACACATGCCACTTACAATTAAGGCCAACAATTTCTATCTTGGTCTCATCAGACCAGAGAATCTTATTTATTACCATCTTGGAGTCCTTCAGGTGTTTTTTTTACCGAACTCCACACGGGCTTTCATGTGTCTTGCACTGAGAGAGGCTTCCGTCGAGCTACTCTGCCATAAAGCCCCGACTGGTGGAGGGCTGCAGTGATGGTTGACTTTCTAGACCTTTCGCCCATCTCCGACTGCATCTCTGGAGCTCAGCCACAATGATCTTTGGGTTCTTCTTTACCTCTCTCACCAAGGCTCTTCTCCCCAAATTGCTCAGTTTGGCCGGACGCCAGCTCTAGGAAGGGTTCTGATTGTCCCAAACGTCTTCCATTTCAGGATTATGGAGGCCACTGTGCTCTTAAGAACCTTAAATGCAGCAGAATATTTTTTGTAACCTTGGCCAGATCTGTGCCTTGCCACAATTCTCTCTCTGAGCTCTTCAGGCAGTTCCTTTGACCTCATGATTCTCATTTGCTCTGACATGCACTGTGAGCTGTAAGATCTTATATAGACAGGGGTGTGGCTTTCCTAATCAAGTCCTATCAGTATAATCAAACACAGCTGGACTCCAATGAAGGTATAGAACCATCTTAAGGATGATCAGAAGAAATGGACAGCACCTGAGTTAAATATATGAGTGTCACGGCAAAGGGTCTGAATACTTATGTCTGTGATATTTCAGTTTTTCTTTTTTAATAAATCAGCAAAAAATTCAATAATTACGTTTTTTTTCTGTCAATATGGGGCGCTGTGTGTACATTAATGAGGGAAAAGTAACTTAAATGATTTTAACAAATGGCTGCAATATGACAAAGAGTGAAAAATTTAAGGGGCTCTGAAAACTTTCCGTACCCACTGTAAATCATATGTATGTGTGCACCAGGTCGAACCCACCAGCTAAGGGTCCACTGCAGTGCAATAGGCCACCCCATAGTCGGGGACTTCACCTATAGCTCAGGAGCCGACGACGGCCCCTTCCGCATGATGTTGCACGCTCACCTCCTCCACATCCCCCTGGACCTCGAACCCATGCTCGTGTGCGCGGGAGACCCCTTTCTGTCATCGGTGGACCCAAAATGGCTCCCACAGCGCTCCGTACGACCCCTGAAGGCCACCGTGGACGCCCTGCTGGAGCACAGGGTGCACGAGCACAGACGAGCGAAGGAGACGGAGAGAGACCAAGTGAGACAGAAGGAAGAGAAGAGGAGGAACAAAAGCCGGAAAGAGGAGAGTGAGGAGCAGAGGAGGCAGTGTGAGGAATGGCTCAGAGAATGGGCTGGAGACTCATAGTGTTATTTATTATTATCAAATATTTATTTATTCCAGTTGTTCATCTTGGGAAACCATGTTGAACATGTATTTTCCACACCCAATTCAAATTCCCTCAAAATATAAATAGACAGGTTTTTTAAGTTTAACATGTAAGCATGATGAAATAAGAGAAGTTACTGCCTTGTTGACATTATGCAGGGTTGGGGAACCGACAGTCCGTGGGCCATATACTGCCTATCGTCCAATTCTAAAAACAAGAAATTTAGAGGAACTCTGAAATAATGTAACCTGCAAATTCTCACACAGCATTAACATACTAAATTTTGAACCGATGTTTATTGTGGCCTTAGAAAAAGGATCCTCTCCCCTGTCCTAATGATCAACCCATTTTTGTTCTTCTAATTTTATTATATGGCATATACACTACTCACAAAATGGTAGGATCTTTGACTTTTGGGTGAAATCTCAGGATGAAACTAAAATGCACTGCAACCTTCACAGGTAAACTGAATTAGTTAGACCTTGTCTAAACTTTTGAACGCACATATCCAGCTGTTCATTGTTTCAGTACTTTTTTGCATACCTTGCTGTTTTGTAGTAAAGAGCTGAACAGCAAAAATCACGTTTGGTCCAAAGGACCAATCCATTTCCTGGTTCAATTAGATGGGTATTTAAACAGTCCTCTTCATCATGCTATACACTTTTAGACATTGTGAGACCAAGATGACACTTAACAATTGATTAACAGTACCACGCCACCGTGAAGCTTCAAACAGGGTGTTTTCAGACGAAAGTGGCCACTGAATTTAGAGTGTAATTAGCAGGTTGCAACAGAGACTGGAAGAGTCACAGAAAGGCATGGAAGTGGATGTGCTTGCATATGTATTGGTCGAGTTCACCTAAAAGCCAAATAATTCTAACTTTTTGTGCATAGTTTATGTTAACAATTGTACCAAATATTGTATTTTCTTAATTGAAATGCTAGTACAGTGGTAGTTTGTTATATATACGAATAATCTGACATAAAAATAATTAAATGGGAATAAAAAGTCAACTACATTGAAAATATTTTGCCATGTGAATAAAAACAATTCCCAAGTTTTTCCATTTCTACATTGAAAATATTTTGCCATGTGAATAAAAACAATTCCCAAGTTTTTCCATTTCTTTCAGTCATCTGGCACTACAATACCCATAATGCCTCTGTACGAGACAAGGCATCACAAGCCACAGGAAGCGCTACAGTGCAGTGGAGCGTTAGTTGGCTGCAAAAGAGCTTGTAAACAGCGGCTCTATTTTAGACGGAGGTGTTAACCAATTTCTTCGTTTTGGTGTGCTTGTAAACAGCGGCTATATTTTAGACGGAGGTGTTAACCAATTTCTTCGTTTTGGTGTGATAATATTCGCTGATAATTCGGTCAACATGAGTTTTGAGGTATTATCGTATGAGAGTTTGGTGCATGCTGTGTCCGGAGCAATGGTAAGTTAGCTCGACCACGTCCGACTGCTCCTAATGGCAAAATTACTATAGCGTTGTGCAGGTCATATTGATAGAGCCTACACACAAAACTAACTTTTAAATGGACTCTACACTCACAACTGATAAATAGAAACGTTCGAAAAGCAGCTTTATGGATATTTATGTTCCACTCAGTGTTTAATTTCACTAATGACAATGAACTCACAGTATGTCATTTTATAGGTTTTTAAATGTGTTTGTTCGGTATCAGAATCCTCCCATATGAAGCAACGTAATGCTTTTCACAAATAATAACTCGTTTCAGGGAAGTGTGACAGCCATGACAGTATTCTTCCCTCTGGATACTGCCAGACTGAGGCTTCAAGGTAAGCAAGTCTTAAATGTACTAATATGTCTTATATATATTAAATGCTGTATATATGCTATTTTATAAGTTCTGTGTTTGTGTTGTAGTGGACGAGAAGAGGAGGGCCTTGTCCACTCCTGCCATTCTAGCAGAAATAATCAGGGAGGAAGGACTGTGAGTGACTATGGAAGCATAACCATCCAGCCATTTTCTATAGCGTTTTTTTCTCATTCGAGTCGCGGGTGAGCTGGCGCCTATCCCAGCTAAATTGGGGTGAGAGGCGGTGTACACCCTAGACTGGTGCATATTTTTTTTAATGTACACACACAATCATAGGAAGAAAATGCAAACTCCCCACAGGAAGGCTGGAGGTGAGATCCGAGCCCCAAACCTCAGAAATGTGAGACAATTGTGTTATCCACGAGGTTACCGTGCTTTACATTCATCTAGATCATAGGTGTCAAACTCAAGGCCCGGGGGCCAGATGGGCATCATTTTATGTGGCCCGCGAAAGCAAATCATGTTCGTCAACTTCTGTGATTTTTGCTAAAATCTGTACCCAAATTCCAAATTGTCATAATAATAAACAATAATGTTGAGATATTGCATTTTTCTGTTACCAAACCCTTCTTCTTCAGTAACTTAAACAATACTTGAACAAACTATTATCCTTGTCTTCTGATTTCAAAAGTAGTTATCCCTCAATTTGTTGTATAATGCTAACAATGTTTTGGTGATTAAACATTTATATGGTTTCACTGTTCTAACGGCCCTCTGAGGGAAATCATAACTACAATCCGGCCCGAGACAAAAAAGAGTTTGACACCCCAGATCTTTTACACTGCCTCAAACTGAGAGCTGTTTGTACTATAGTATTTTACTCCCCTCATGAACCTGAATAAGGTTCCCATCCATTTTCTGTAATGCTTATTCTCAGTAGAGTCGTGGGTGAGCTAGAGCCTATCCCAGCTGATTTTGGGAGAGAGGCGGGTCTACCCTGAACTGGTCACCAGCCAATCGTAGGGCACATACTTTGTAGACAAACAACCGCTAAAACTCAGATTTACCAAAACATGATAAACATTTCTCTGTATGTGTGTCATCTTTCATTGTAAATTACATTTATGTTCAAAATGTACAAACATTTGATAAGAGTGACCACTTGTAGTATTAGTTGTGTTGAGCTACTTAAATTCTTGTTTTATTGGATTATTTTAAAACCTCTGTAAATTTGTAGATTTTGAGTGCATAAGTTTTTTTGTTAGGACTTTTGCATAAGGTTGTCCATCTGTAATGGCCACTGAATATACTTACTTATGACTTCTCTTAATAAGATAGTTATAAACATACTTGTCCTTTGCCATAAGAGATTCACAAACTGGGAATCTCTTGTGAAGATTGTGTTTGTGTGTTGGTCTGTGTCCCTTTTTGCAGACTAGCGCCATACAGAGGTTGGTTCCCAGTCATCTGCAGCCTGTGCTGCTCCAACTTCATCTACTTCTACTGCTTCCACAGCCTCAAGGCAAGCTGGCTGAAGGGACATCAGTCAGTACCTCGCACTGACTTGCTGGTTGGCATAGCTGCAGGTAACAGGCTTTGTTTAACACTCAGATCAAATTAGGTATTTTCTTCCATCTGTTAGACACAACTACATGTCACTGAACTTGTGGCCTCCATCTTCCTTCAATAATAACACTAGAAAATATAAATGCCATACCTCAAATTTAACCCCTCAGAAAAAAAGTGGCACAAGATGGCTTTAGTTGTCTCTTATTGCAGAAAAGGGATGGCATCTATAAACCTGAACCTCATGGTGGCGGTTAAAGAGAAAATGCTGCTGTATGGAGCAACAGTTGCTAATTTAATTTAATAATTTAATTTTGAGTCGTGCCCATAGAAAGAATCACAAATAAAGCCTTGGTAAGTAACGCAGGCCCTAATACATTCATCCATCCGTTTTCTACCACTCATTCTAGTTGATGTCACAGGTGAGCAGGAGCCTATCCCTACTGACTTTGTGTGAGAGGGGGAGTACACCCTGGACTGGTCGCCAGTCAATCACAGGGTACAAATAAACAAACATTCACTCACACCTATGGACCATTTAGAGTTCAATTAAGCTGACATGAATGTTTTTGGAAGGTGGGAGGAAAGTTCAGTACCCAAAGAAAAACCCACACAAGCACGGGGGGATTAAAACCCCAAACCTCAGAACTGTGAGGCAGATGTGCTAACTAATTTTTGAATATTATAAAAATGTTTTTGTACAAATAAAGGCCACCCTTGCCACTATTCAATACCTGGTACTCTCTACAGTTGAGTACATTGACCAAGACTTGAGTAAATATGGTAATTTCTTCTTTCTCCTTCAGGTGTTGTAAATGTACTAGTAACTACTCCATTGTGGGTCGTCAACACCCGGCTGAAGCTTCAGGGCTCCAAGTTTCACAACACAGATATTCAACCCACCAACTACCGAGGCATTTTGGGTAAACTAAGTCTGATCATGCCATGTATTGCTATTCTTTATTCTCCGGTTGTCATTGATTTTCACCACTGTTTCGGCAGATGCATTCGTGCAGATCATCCATGACGAGGGTGTTGGGGCACTGTGGAATGGCACCTTTCCCTCCCTGCTGCTGGTCCTCAACCCTGCCATCCAGTTTATGATTTATGAAGGTCTGAAGAGGCAACTGAGGAAAGGAGTTCCCAGGGAGGTGAAGAACACAGAACACACCTACACAGCTTCACTTTTTCACTTGGGATCCATTTCTCCTTCTGAATGTGATTGTCTCAATTACTAGCGCTTTAAGCACAAGGAGACATCATTATCAGGATGCATCAAATGAGCCTTACTAATTCCGCTCACATGATTCTTGTGAGGATTAAGCGGACGTCAAGGGGAATGTTGGTAGTACCTCTGATCAAACTTGAGTGTGGAAATCCCTTTTGGACTAGTGGCTCAGACACAGCTTTTATGATCAAAGCACAAACTGAGGGTGAGAAATAAGACGTTTTGCAAATCTGCATAATCAACTCAACAGTTACGTAATGCAAGTGTATAGTTATAGGTGTATACAGGTTATAGGTTATATTAACGGTGGAAAAGTTTTTGAGATGATTTATGATTTACCTGCCATTTAAACAGGTGTGTGTAGACTTCTTATCCACTGTTTCTTTCTGTTTCCCCTCAGCTTGCATCTTTTGAGGTTTTCATGATTGGTGCAGTGGCCAAAGCTGTTGCCACCACTGTGACTTACCCGCTGCAGACCATACAGTCAATTCTCAGGGTAGGTGTTGTGCATGTCTCCCAGCTCTCTTTCACACTGATGAATAGATTTCTTATGTTTACATTTCTCAACTTTTGAGTTTTGGTTGACATCCCTAACAGAGCTAAACAAAGTGCATAAAAGCTAAAGACAAAAAAATCCATATCATTATCTTTTCTTTGCCATTTATGAGCTTTGAAATTTAAACTAAGTTTGCAATGTGGATGCACGGTCAAAAGCTGTCAAATCACGCTTAATCTTACTCTGATCCAGTTTGTGTGTTTTGCAGCAATTCAGATTGTACAATTTTAGTTTTAGCAATTCAAATTGTTGAACTATTTCATCACTTCAGGTTCAAATGAAATCAGTTGAATGCTAATTTAAACTATTAAAATCCTAGATTAAAGTTATTAGCTGATTTTGCATGTGACAAATTCCTATTTATTCTTTTTAATTTCCACAGTTCGGTCAGTTCAACAAATCAACAAGCAAGTCAACGCTGCTGTCCAGTCTAATGACTGTCAAGTGTCTGTTAGCCAACAGAGTGAGGTTGGTGCACAACTGACTTAATTTAAAAATGTCTCATTATAATATACAGTATATATTTTTTTAAATAATACAATACATAGATTAGAACCATGCTACATTATTCTTCAATGATCATGCACAAGTCTATGATTTTGTGTGTGTAGTCATATTTAATCACTGTTCCCTTTCATAGGAAATTTGGTATGTTGGGTCTGTTTAAAGGCCTGGAGGCCAAGCTGCTGCAGACGGTGCTGACTGCAGCCCTCATGTTCCTTCTCTATGAGAAGATTGCCACCTGCACCTTCCGCGTCATGGGACTGAGCAACCACCACAAACCCATTCGCTAGCAAGATGCTTCCCAATTCCAACCATGGACACTCACTCACATAACTGTACTTAGGAACTGATATACTATTGTAACCACCCTGTCATAGATCACATGATCGGAATTTACATTTACCAAAAATCCCTCCCCTTGATTTGCAAATCAGATCAATAAAGGTACCCTCTCAATTAATCTTATTCACAGTTTACAGGAATTATTTTTGATGAACACAAGATAATAAATGATGCTCTTTTAGCATGTTTCCTCCAATAAAAAAACATCCAATCTCAAATAGACACTGTATACTTTTGTCCCTTCAGGAAAAAAAGTAACAGGTCATGGCATTAGGTGGCTATAAGTACCTTTATTGTGACTTCTCATACGCTCCTGTGTGGTAGAAGTCTTTACCACGACCCATACTGATTGCACAGCAGATGTGGCTTCTGTAAAGTTAAAGAAAGTGCTGTGTATGCATCTCAGTGCACTAAAAAGCTGCTAAGAATTTCAACATTGATTAAAAGAATTTGGGATTTGGGGGGAAAAAAACAACAACATTGATGTCCGGCATCTGGTGAACAGAAGAGCGCGCCTTGAGGGAGAGGGTAGAGCGGTTCGGGACGAGTTGGACAGTAGAACCTTATGTGTGGATTTCATCAGTCCATCCATTTTCTATCATTAGGGTCACGGGTGAGCTGACTGGGCGAGAGGCGGGGTACACTGGATAAGTCGCCAATCAATCACAGGGCACAGATACACAAATAACAATTTATATTCACACGTTTGGACAATTTATAGCATTCAATGAAACTAACATAGATGGTTTTAGATATGTGGGAGGAAGCCGACATACCAGGATAAAAAAGGTCAACCTTGGTGGAGTCCAGCCATCACTGGAAACAAATCCGACTTACTACCGGCGATGTGGACCAAACTCTGATGCCTGTTGTACAGGGAACGAACAGCCCTTATTAGGGGTTCCAGTGCCCCAGTAACAGAATGTACATTCATAAAAGAACTGCTATGGCCTACAACTCACGCTCATTCAGTCTACAAACAGAATCCTGGGTCGTCCCCGGTGTCTCCTCCCGGTGGGAAGTGCCCGGAACACCTCACCAGGGAGGCGTCCGGGAGGCATCCGAATCAGATGCCCCAGCCACCTCATCTGGCTCCTCTCGATGTGGAGGAGCAGCGGCTCTACTCTGAGATTCTCCCGGATGACCGAGCTTCTCACCCTATCTCTAAGGGAGAGCCCGGACACTCTGCGGAGGAAACTCATTTCGGCCGCTTGTATCCGGGAATTTGTTCTTTCGGTCACGACCCACAGCTCGTGACCATAGGTGAGGATAGGAACGTAGATCGACCGGTAAATTGAGAGCTTAGCCTTTCGGCTTAGCTCCTTCTTTACCACAACGGACCGATACAAAGTCTGCATCACTGCAGACGCTGCACCGATCCGCCTGTCGATCTCCCGTTCCATTCTTCCCTCACTCGTGAACAAGACCCCAAGATACTTGAACTCCTCCACTAGGGGCAGGATCTCATCCCCGACCTGGAGAGGGCATGCCACCCTTTTCCGACTGAAGACCATGGCCTCAGATTTGGAGGTGCTGATTCTCATCCCAGCCGCTTCACACTCGGCTGCGAACTCCTCCAGTGAGAGTTGGAGGTCACGGCTTGATGAAGCCAACAGAACCACATCATCTGCAAAAAGCAGAGATGCAATACTGAGGCCACCAAACCGGACCCCCTCTACGCCTCTGCTGCGCCTAGAAATTCTGTCCATAAAAGTTATGAACAGAATCGGTGACAAAGGGCAGCCTTGGCGGAGTCCAACCCTCACCGGGAACGAGTCCGACTTACTGCCAGATATGCCGACCAAACTCTTACTCCGGTCGTACAGGGACCGAACAGCCGCATTATTATTATTGTTATATTTTTTAATCATCCCACTGGTCAGCACGGGAGTGGGGGCATCACCAAGTGCCCACTTTAAGGTACAGATATTTGTGCTTTCCTTTACATCATCCGCCCCCCGTGGAGGTCTCGTTGCAGTTACGTATAAATGTAGTTTGCATGAGTCGACCTCCAGGCCTGAAGCAAATCAGTTTCTTCTTCCGTCAAGTCAAAGGCAGTGTGCTTCTAGCACACCGCATTTAAGGGGAATGATATGATCTGCTTTGATTGGACAGGATTGAAATCAGCTGTGATCGTGCTCATTGGAGCGCAGATGTCCCTCTTTAAAATGATCCACGAAATAACAGCACAGCACAACCGCGACCCGAGTGCGGATAAGCGGTACAGAGAATCGATGGCTGGAATGATTTACAATATCAATTATTTTCTTTTAATGTCATTTATTTTATGTTTTCTATGGAATTTGAACTTGAATTGAACCAAAAGAAATTTAATTAGTAGCCGTTACGTCATTTTTTGTTTTCTTTTTTTTTGGACCAACAAATAAGAGCGAAGACCCAAACCCGGATGAAGGCGCACTCAGCATGTTGAAATGTTGTCTCCCGCGTGGAATAGCGTGCGCAGATTCACACGCAATATAAAGGCACACAGCACCACCGCTGTGAGTGGTTAACAGTTAATCCACATGACATACACATCATACGTAAAGTGGCACGTCATTAGCTTAGACTTTCACAATTACGTAAGCACTACAAGAGGCAGCGGCTGGTGGACCCATTGGGCAAGTTCTCCATTTTTACACCACCATGGATTCAGCAAACCCCAAGGAAACGGAAAAGCACTGCGTTCTGTGCTGCCAAGAAATCGACATCTTCGCCTTCGGGAAATGCGACCATCCGGTGTGTTATCGCTGCTCCACTAAAATGAGGGTTCTATGCGAGCAGAAGTACTGCGCCGTCTGCCGGGAGGAGCTCGACAAGGTGCGAATTCCGACGCTATTGTGGCTCGAGGACGCCGCTTTGCCATGCTAGCTAGGCCGTGGCATCCTGCGAGTGAATATTTGAAAATCTTTACTTATCAATAACTATTTAAAACGGCTAATTTTGGATAATAATTATCACGGCGGAAGAACAATACACAAATTCCGTTGACAACAGTCATAACTCATACATGTTGTTAGCCTGCTAGTAGCTAGCCACTTGTGGTTTGGAAAAGGCAACCAGTAGCCAAACTAGCTGTTTTTCTGTTACCGCGACTGACAATGGCAGTCCAATCTTTGCTTGTGTATCTTTAGCTGGACAATGCCATACTAAAACGGCCCTTCCCCACACACTTAATTATAAAACTTGCTTTCAACACTACTGTAATATTCCACTCAACGTTGAATGTAACACTACACATTACACGTATGCGTAGCATTACACGAAATTGAGTTGGCTCTGCAGCCCTGTTCAAATGTCATAACGAAGGAGAACGCTTTCACAATGGTGAAATCTTTATGATACACAACGTCTCTCATGTAATAAAGTGGCGTTTTCAGAAACAGCTTAGAAATTAGTTGCCTCAATTTATTCAATGTCAATTAAAACTTCTCATAAAAAGTAAATGTTAAATGTACTCACCTCAATGATTATGTTCCTAGGTGGTGTTTGTGAAGTCCGCAGTGCCATTTTCTTCTCTGCCACATCATCAGTTCCCCTGTGAGAAGATGCATGACATCTATTTTGCTGATGAGAAGATCCATGCTCAGTACAGGTCAGCTGAGTTCCTTAGACTGCTAATGATGTATTCTATGTGGCTGCCTTTCTTTTAAGTCAAGTGGGGCATTGAGCATCATTAGACATCACTTTAAGTGGCAGTTTATTCATATTTGTGTGTTTTCTCAGGCACCTGCTTTTGCCACAGTGTCCATGCTGTTCTGAAGCTAAAGTGTTCTCCAAGTTTGTGGAGCTGGAGCAGCACATGAGGAAGCAGCATGAGCTTTTCTGTTGCAAGCTCTGCACAAAGCATCTGAAGGTATTGTGACCAATGTTAGCTGATTGTGAGTGGAAGCTCTTTTAAAGCACCAGAAACAAATACTAACAAACTGAAACCTTTAGGTTGTGTTTTAAAATAGATTATTGTGGAATTAGCAAGACCTAATCGGTAAACTTTTTTTAAACCATAAATACTTTTCGTCACCGTTTTATTTAGAACATGTTTAGATTTTCTTCATGTATAATGGAGCTTGGGATCTCAACATTGTTTTTCAAGGGTTCCTACTGAGTAGAGCAACTTTAAAACTGACTCAGTGCTTTAAAACAGCAAAATACATGCATTTCTAGCTATGTACAGTACTTGTGACCACATTTATTTCCTGCGGTTGACTCCAATGCTGTGCTAGAAGCACTAGCTTGAAAATAACACAAGAAAAAACATAATGGTATATTTAAAGACTTTAATGTACACGTGAATCAGCTACAGCCCAAAAAAAAAATCACTCTTGTGGAAAGTAATGTCACAATACCAAAATTTGGACTCCAGTACTACACCTGGCTACTACACCTGTATAAAGTACCTAGATACTGATACTGAAATGATACCATGGCAAAAACCTAAAACATCAGTAAAAGTACAGAATAATAGATGGCAAAACATGGAACTTTAGATTCTTTGTATTTGTATTAATTCAAAATAATATTAGTTAATAAAAGATATTACATAAAATGGTTCTACATGCCCTCTTGATAAAACATTTAAAAATTGACAATAGTTTAGCTGTTAAACAAAAATAAAATGATTCATGTAGCTGCTGAGATTTGTAGCCTTGTTTTAAATAGAAAAATTGCTTCAGAGATGAAAGATTTGTCACAATGTTGACGTGTGAAATTTGTTTGGACAGTTTGTAATAGCCTGAGTAGAAAAGAAACTGCTCAGTAGCGCACACTGATGTATTGCGTCATGTGTGCAAAGTCTACCTGTATATACCGGTATTTAAATGTACTATAGTAGTGAGGAGGTTAATAGACATGTCAAACTTAAAGAAGAGTAAGATTTTATTTTTAAGAATTCATTTTCATGCCTATTTTACTTTAGTACGTATAGCCTACATATGTTCAATAAATTAGCCCATTCCTAACATTTACTTTTTAAAGTAGATCAATATCTGTTATTTTATGTTTTACCATAATTTGTATTACTCCTATATTTGGGCGCATGAGTTAACAGTACACAGTGTAATTCGTAGCTGTGATGTGCATTTGTTGTTTGTTGACTAACTTTACATGCAGATGTCCAAATCATATTAGCAGATAAGTATATAACACGTGCTGTTTGAAGGTTTATAATTACCGTAACGTCTCTGCTATTTTTCGTTATCCTATTGTAGCATTTCGCATTAAGCTAGCGGACTTGCGATATTTAATTCTTTTTGTTTTACGTTTCAGTTTTATACTAAACTTCAACTTGGAGTGACAACAACAGCTTGAAGCAAGCACGTTTTGCCTGTTATTTAAAGAATCGTTTGCTATCTGTCGAACTGCCCACAGCAAATCTTAAAAATAACAGTACTAAAAAGACATAGGATTGTCGCGTTTTTGACAGCGAGGTATTGCATTACTTTGTTGGTTTCGAAACACCATGAAATACAACTGCAAAGCATTACAAACTTTGTAAAAGTCTTATCATCCCCCAGTGCTATCAGTGAACCGTAAACTCCCGTCCCCCAGATCTTTTCCCACGAGCGGAAGTGGTACAACCGCAAAGAACTTGCGCGTCATCGAGCGCACGGAGACCCAGACGACACCAGTCACAGGGGACACCCGCTCTGTAAGTTCTGTGATGACCGCTACCTAGACAACGACGAGCTCCTCAAACACTTGAGAAAGGACCACTACTTCTGCCACTTCTGTGATGCTGACGGCTCCCAGGAATATTATAGGTGTGACAGCACGCAGGCCTGTCTGGCCGTGAAGTGTGCAAATTTATCATCATTATCATCGCTTGTTTGTTTTATGATTAAAAATCCTGAATTTTGTTGTGTTTAAGTGTAGTAAAAAATGCTGTGTCAACAGTGATTACCAGTACTTGAGTGAGCACTTCAGAGAAACTCACTATCTGTGTGAGGAGGGTTTCTGTGCCACCGAGCAGTTCACCCATGCATTCCGCACCGAGATCGACTACAAGGCACACAAAGCTTCGGCACACAGCAAGAGCCGCGCCGAGGCCCGTCAAAACCGCCACATTGACCTGCAGTTCAACTTGGCCCCAAGACAACAGAGGAGAAATGAAGGTTCGACTCAGCATTATTGTGATGCAACGGATCTTTCGGTAATGTGAAGTCAAACTTGAGTGTTTGTTTTCTCTCAGGCATGGTGACAGGGGAGGATTATGAGGAAGCTCGTCACCAACGTGGAGGAAGAGGAAGACCTCAGGCGGGACAGAAGAGCTGGCGGTACTCTCGGTGAGTCTAAACTAGGTGTGAGGTGTGTTCATAGGCGTGGACTTTCTCCCACTGAAGTGGTGAAACTGATGCACAAGCGAGCTGAAATGTTTACGTAACAGTGGGGCAGCAGTGCAGATCGCCTTACTCTCAGACGCATTTTCAGAAATGGGCAGATAGCAAAAGATTTATTTACATGGTTGCTTAGTTTCACAATTGATCGCAGGTACTACTGAGATACAACTACTACTGAGATACAACTTTTTGTGTACAAGCAAAAAGAGTAACTTTTCCCTAATGTCTTTTTATTGCCGTTAAGCTGAATTCCAGTCATTCATAGTGTTATTTTTTTACATGCTTGGCTGTGTAGTGAGGAAGAGGATAGAGAGGTGGTAGCTGCTATGCGGGCATCGATGGTGATGCATCGACAAGTGGACCGAATGGCAGCGCTGGAGAGGAGTGCTCCCAAACACTATAGGGAAGAGAGGACGGAGAGAACTGAATCTGTAGAGCCCATTCCCAGGATTGGACCAATCAAACCAACAAGCAAACCTCCAGGTAAACAACATAATGTGCCTTATTTACTAGTATTCATAGGGTTTATTATTAGTGTTTAACGTTGCATTTACGAGGTTTGAGAAGTACAGTGGGTCCCTGCTATTCGCAGGGGATAGGGACCTGGCCCGACCGATAATAAACGGGGATAAACCACTAATAAGTGTTTTTGGGGTTGCTTGCCCCCCACAAAAACAAAACGGTTAAAATAAATCTGCAGATAGGTGAATCCGTGGGTGTAGCGTATACGGGTTAAATAAAAATGTAATTAATTTAGGAGAAAAGAATGAGCTGGAAGTGACGCCTGCGCTACTTCCGGTTTGCGTAATTTTAAATTACAGCGTTATTAATCAAGCTATTTTAGCTATTAAGAGGGCCACCACGTCGCTTATGTGGATAAAATTTAGGGGAAGTGACGAGAAACCTTTTTATCAGTCTCGTAATCTGAAGGTTGCTACACTTTAGGAAACTTTGACGAGTTCTAGACGTCCAGAGATTTCGTTCCTCGAACCCAAACACACACAATAATGCTGGTAGTGAATTTTATGGAAAATCCAGGCAGGATGGCCGGAGCCCAGGTGTCTCGGCTTGCAAGACATTAGGAATGGGTGCGTTGTGCCCGCTTCCGTTCCCAGACCCCCAAACAGGGTAGCTCGGAGCGCTTGCCGGATGCTCTGGAGCGGGGGATGCTCCGATGTGTCCTCATCACCTCGTGGTGAGGTGGGCGTCCTGCCTGGGCCAGTCGTCTGCAAGTTGGTCGGGTGAGACAAAAGCCGCCCCAGAGAGCATAGCTCCGGCCTTTTTTATGGCCGAAGCGAGCCAAAAGCCCCCCCCCCCCCGCCTCCTTACTTTCCCACCACTTTCGGGACCAAAGGGGGAGCTGGATCGCCTCTAAGTGTTAAATTCCCATTTTGGGATTATTTCGTGGTTTTAAACCAGTGGAATAAAATATTAATTATTGGATTTAAGACAACGAGACAATTTTCCTGCTTTGCATTGTCCCACGCCCGTCCTCTTTAATACCTGTACCGAATGTTTCAAATGTGTGATTGTTGATACCACTACTATTTTCAATGTGGCGTTGGTGTGGTGTTGAGTGAAACATTTCATCTGGTTCAGTTGTCAACAGTTTCGACATCAGACATTCAAGTTTGCAGAAATACAGTCACTAACCAGTCGGCCACCGTGCCGCCTCTGTGCATCATGGTAGTTCAATAGACATTGTGCTGCTCATGCTGGTGTGCACTTTGGCCACCAGGGGGCAATATAATGCATACAGAGACACTACCTGTGAACACAGAAGACAGTCTTAACTAAGCTGGAAAAATGTTGTTTTTTGCAGAGGATAAGGAACATATTTCTGTGAAAATTGTTGTATGGTCTGCATGCGTTGCTACTGCTTGTGTTCAAATTAAAGTTCATAGTTCAAATTTATAATCACCTCAACATCAACGCTAGCTTTGTTAGCTCGTCTGTGGCGTTTTGTGGTGTGTGTGTGTTAGCATTAAACTAGTGGACTTTCATGAGACAAGGTGTGGTTTTATTAAATGCACAGTGATCTTTGTTGTAAACTAAACTGTATGTTTAAAACCAAGCGTAACATTGCTTTTTGCTTGCAATTGTTCCTGTCCATATTATGAGTGTGTGCGTTATCTATACAGTACTGTACGTTGGGCCAAGGTTGGTAGAAATGAATTTATCTTTTAATTTAGTGAGTTTAAACTGCATACACTCCTTGAAGTCTCGGCACCCTTTACACAATGCTCATTACATCGGACTATTGCGAGATTAGTCTTTCGAACTGCTCTAAGTGCTAGAGGACTCTGCATCTTTTTGCACAATTGTAAAAAAGATAAAAATAAATAATAATAATTTGTACCGGCATTACCAGATAACAAGCAACCCTTTATTGGTCAGTGACTGTTTTTATGTCTCAAAGGTGTTCTGTCAATTGACTGTCTGTTGTCGTACTAGAGCGGCTCCAACTACCGGAGACAAATTCCTTGTGTGTTTTTTTGCCTTACTTGGCAAATACAGATGATTCTGATGTGAACTGCAACTGCACTGTACTGACCTATTTATATTAAAAAAAAAAAACAACAACAACAATGCACTGAATCCGCAATGAGTGAATTTGTTACATTTTTGCAGTAAGGACAATGAGGAGTTTAAATCCAACAGAGGAAGAAGATGACTTTCCAGCATTGGGAGCTGCTGCACCCCCTGCTATGTAATATAACACAACACAGTACAAACTACATCCACAAAGTGAAATGGGTTCAAATGTTTTTGTTCTGTTTACAGAGTGAAATCCTCTCCACTGGTGGTTCCCTCAGCTCCCAGGCCTTTGAAGGAAGATGACTTCCCCAGCCTCTCAGTAGTTAATGTCACAGCCCCCATGACGCCATCTTACCCTGCCCAACCCAAGAAGTCTTCTTCTTTTCAAGAAGAGGATTTTCCTGCTCTTGTGTCCAAAATCCAGCCCCTTAAATCTGCTACGAGCAAGAACTCTGCGTGGTCCACTCACGCTCCTCCAGCCCGCCCCACGGCTCAGCCCCCACCTTCCTCCAGACCGCCCCCTCCACACTCCTCGGCATCCACCCGCCCACAACTCCTGACCTCCTCAAACTCCTCATCAAAGAGAAAAAAGAAAGTAGGGGAGAACGGAAAAGCCGCTCCCATGCGCTCCTCTCCTTCCTCCGACGACGAGAGTGGCGGAATGACGCAGCAGCAGTTCCGCTCGGTGCCCACCATGCTCGACATCTCGTCTCTGCTGACAGTTAAAGGAAGTGATGGGAAAGCCTCTACCGCTACCAGCAGCCCTCCCACCCCGACCCCTAGTGCTGACCTCCTTCCCAATAAAGCCAGCAAAAAGAAAAAACAGAAGAACACGTCTTCTCCTTCTAACTCTTCAGCATCAGGTACGCCGGCTCCTGCAAAGACACTTTCGGTGGAAACGACGGCACAAAAGGAGAATGTTCCTGAAAAAACGAGGAACAAGCCCTCGAGTGCTGTGGCGGCGACAGCACCGAGCCGTTTGGTTAATGGCTTCAACGAGAAACCAGCCATTAGTAAGGAGACGGTCACGGCACCGCCACAGCCCAACACAGATGCTCCTGTTGAACAAGAGGAAGACTTCCCGGTCCTTAAGACCAAGAAGCCACCTCCAGGTACAAAAAATATTTTCATCCCTGCTTTCTAACTTAAAAAGTTGTTTCATTTGGCTCAGCTACTTGGAACTCGCCACCTAGCTTTAGCAAGAGTATCTGTATGGGAAGTGTGCTGCTGTATCTATTTAGATACAGTATCGGAATTAATTAAATGATAACTGATCCTTTCTACTTTAACACTGGGAATTTCCTTAAATGTATAACTGGACACTTAGAAATTTTAAAGGATGAATGTTTTTCCATTCATATTATACACAATAATTCATATGGAAGAGTAAGTAATTCCTGGTTGGTGGTATTTTCTAAACACAAATAATGCCCTCTCCCATCAAAAATCAATTTAAAAATTAACTAAAAACCCTCATGATTTAAATTTTATTTGTACAGCGCCAGTTCATAAGAGATTTTATTTCAAGGCACCTTACATATGGAACAGGTCTAGAACAACAGTCCACACACATTGAGTACCAATGTAACAAGATTAGCCAAAAATGACAGTCTGTCCAAATGTATAAGTCTGATTGGAACATCAATTTCAACATGAGTGAAAGGCAGCAAGAATTTAGAAAATTTGAATGATGGCTTCCGAGGAAATTTTTTTTTTTCTCGAAAAAAAAACTTTTGTGTGATATTGCCTATAGAAAATATGGTCAAAAAACACCTTCAAATTAGTGTAAAACCCTAACACTGTCCCTCTCATTTCATCTGCGACTCGAGAACCCCTTACTCCTATTAGCTGACGAGTTTCGGTCAAAAATCTCCACCAGTTGCTCATATAGGCCGAAATTCTAAGATGTCGACACGTTAATATTACTGTGACTTTTTTTTTTCTTGTCACTTTCCCTACAAAGTCTACTTATCTAGCGCAAATGGAGCATTATTGCTGAGAAAAACAGTATGGCAGTAGGACATGCTCTTCAGCATTTATTTATTTATTTATTTATTTATTTAGTGAACACATTGATGTAGGATTTTAGTGGCCTTTGAAGTGCTCGTTCCATGTTTTTTTAGAAAATTCCACAAAGATGGCAACCACTTGTCATGATGCTACAGTGAGACCAACTGAACTGCACATAAGCAAGTATTAGACCAGGGAGGCAAGGAAAAACTCTCTTGAAAGAAGAAACCTCAAACAGACCCCAGACTGTTTGTGATGGCCGCCAGCCTCGACTGGTTGTGTTGCGATAGAATGAAAGAGGAAAGGGACAGTCAGAGAGACAGATTGGATGGGGGGATTGCAGCAGGGATAAGGAAGTAGTGTGTTCATCGCATGCCGTTCCCAACTTTGAAACATTGGATGTCAGGACTGATGTAAACTGAGGCCTGTATAACTATCTCGTTAGGAAGTTGAAATCCTAAAACATGCTGCATTGTGGTCGATTCACATGTATTCGGGCTTATAGTAAGACTGAATGTTGTGTCTTGCAGGGTTCAAGACCTCCTTCCCAACAAAGTCAACTTCTGCTCCATCCCCGGTGCCCCCACCTCCACCTGGCCTGGGACTCTTGGCCACTAAGCCCCCACCAGGCTTCACTGGGATCCCCCTCAACAGTAATGTGGTTGAAGCCCCTCCTCTGGCAGTAAACCTGTAAGACCCCCCCCCCCCCCCACACACACCACCTACCTTTTAGACATCGTCACATCTTTATTTTTATGCGCTTTACAGTATTGTCCCCAATTCCCTTCCTACAGCCTCCCTAAAACATCAAACAGTGGTTACCTGGTTCCAGAAGACTTCCATCAAAGGAATCTGGAGCTGATCCAGTCCATTAGGAAGTACCTCCATGATGACGAGTCCATGTTCAATCAGTTCAAGAACTATTCTGCACAATTTAGACAGGTATTTAAAATTACTTAAGATTTAGTGCAATGGAACCTCCAAAGTCCAAATATTTGTCAGTCAGTACTGGAAATTGCCAACTTGCTGCGAAGGAGGAAAATGGTCGACATAAGAATAGAATGAATGTTTTTCAACACAGGAAGTCCCCCAACCTGTTTTCCGGTTTGGTCACAATCTGCAATATAAGAGACCAAAATATATATTTGTATACATAGTTTTACCCCTCCCACATGCTTTAGACTCATTGAAACATAATTTATAACACTTTTGTAAACACATTGTAAACCTAAGTATAAATAGTATAAAATACCTGACCCAAGTAGTATAAAATGGATAGAAAATACTAGACTTTACACCGATTTGATCAGTTTGATCGGTATCTGCCGCTAATTGGCATTTTATGCTGATCGGTCGATCGGCTTTCATGTCACAATTTGCCGATCCGATCAATGACGTCATCGATTGGCTCTGCAAAAAGACATTTACGCCGCGTCGCCGTCGGGTATGAATCCAAAAGCTACAGTTTTTTTTTTTTTTTTTTAGCCTTGTCACGTGTCTTGTGGCGTAGTACTGTAACTGTCTGATGGCCAATAAAGTTTTTGGGGAATGTTGTCAGTGAAAAAACACATTGTCGGTGTGGGACTATTTTGCGGTGTCTCAGACAAACAACACGTAAGTTATTTGCAGTCTGTGCACAACTGAAGTATGTCCTGGGGAACATCATCTAAATCCTTCAACACAACAAATTTGATCAGGCACCCGAAGAATGTATCGTATTTTCACGACCACAGGGCGCACCGTATTAAAAGGCGCAGTCTCAGTTACGGGGTCTATTTCTGTATTTAACACACACATAAGGCGTACCGTATTATTGGGCGCAGGCATGGTAAAACATACGCTAGCTTAAAACATACGGTAGCATGCATGCAGCCTAAAACGATGTTTTTAAAAAGGCAGCGGGAGCAAACCTGAGTTCAGTTTATTGAAGTATTTAACAATGTACTCACTTTTTTTTTTTGATCAATCCTCATCCACAAATCCATCAAAGTCCTCATGTTCTGTATCCGAAATTAACAGCTGGGCAAGTTCTCCAACAAACACGCTGGGTTCCCTCTCGTCATTTTCAGAGTTAGTCTCGTTGCCGAGGGGCTGTTCAGCAATGAAAGCTCGGACAAAAGTCAAAGCAGATAGCTTAGCCCAAGCATCCACAATCCATTCACATATGGTGGCGTAACTCGCCCGGCGTTGCCTCCCTGTCTTAGCAAAGCTGTGTTCGCCATCTGTCATCCATGGCTCCCACGCCGCTCGCAACTTCACTTTGAACGCCCTGTTTACACAGATGTCCAGCGGTTCGTCAAGCCTCCCGGAATGATGGCAAGCCCCGGGTTATTGCAGTCGAAAGGTGACTGTAGAGACGCTTCTCCCGGCTGTTCTTTGCTCATTAATCCATTGCTCGAGTTGGTCTGGACACCTCGCCTTGTTTCCGCGTTTCCCCCCTTTTCCCCGCGGAAACTCAGCTTCGTCTTCTTGACTTGGCGAAGCTCGTTTTCCTGATTCCTCCACTTGAGAACCATGGATTCGTTGATCTTGAATTCTCTCGCGGCTGCTCGATTCCCATGGTCCTCCGCGTAACTGATAGCTTGCAGTTTAAACTGTGCTTTGTAAGCGTGTCTCTTCGTAGGTGACATTTTCGGGGGTCCTTAGCCAAACCGATGTTGTTTTGCACAATGCACACCCCGGAAATGCTCCCAATCAATCAAGGGGTTTAAAAAAAACACCCCGGCGCTATATACCTACTGGGGGCGTGGGTTTAGCGGGCTACTTCACGCACCCTTCCTCTGTCCTCAGCCACGTCCGCTTTTCCTCTGTGTAAGCAGCGTGTCGGCATGAAATGATAAAAAATAAATAAATAATTAAATCAATAAAAGCGTCAAGCGCAGCGCTCATCACACAACATTTACAGATGTTGGAACTCAGTGCACACATAAGGCGCGCCGCATTATAAAGCGCACCCTTCATTTTGGTGAAAATTTCGGACTTTTAAGTGCGCCTTATGGTCGTAAAAATACGGTACACAAGGAGGAGCATGCCCCGTTCAAGCAACGAAGCGTGTCCATATCGCCAGGACAGTGAGAAAGTTAGAGAAAGCAGGTCATTAACAATATTTGTTAAAGTAATTTAATAAATAAAGTACTTTTATTACAGTAAGTTAGCACCCATTAATTATTTCTGTCATCTTGTAATATTGATTTGACCGAAACGTATGTCAGTGCCCAATCCTGGAATGCACCCAAGAGGTCATTGTTTTAAAGTCTGATTTAAAGATGTTTTCAAGTCTAAAATGCTCGAGAATAATTTTGAAGATACGTGCTCAGTACACAAGTATGTACAATAAATGAACAAGTCATGTAAATAGACACATTGCTCCATCTTGTGATCGGATCGGTTATCGTTTTTTTTTTAAACTTGCTGATCGGTGATCGGCCCCAAAATTCCTGAACGTGTCTAGGAAATACTCTATTTATTGTTGTTGACACAGCAGTAAATTATGGTCATTCTTAATGGTGATGGTCGACACTGCAATTCTATTATTCTATCTATGTTATCTGATTTACTTGGCTTTTGTATTAATATTCATGTATTTGCTTGACCCGTTCATCTCCTGACACTGTCGATTTGTTTCCAGGGTGTTCTATCCGCAGCCAAGTATCACCGCAGCTGCAAGGACTTGCTGGGCGACGACTTCAACCGCATCTTCAACGAGCTGCTGGTGCTACTGCCGGACACCGTCAAGCAGCAGGAGCTCCTGACGGCGCACGGAGACTGCAAGGCTCAGGAGAAACAGTCGGGAACAGGCGGCGGAGGAAAGAAAAGCAAGAACAAAAAAAGCGTGTGGCAGACGCCAAGCACGCAGGCTAACACTAACGCTGCCGCCGAGCTGGACTGCCAGGTGTGCCCCACGTGCAGACAGGTGCTCGCACTCAAAGATTTCAACTCCCACAAGATGCTGCACATGAGGGACAATGACGAGTTCCCTTCCTTGCAGTCCATTAGCCGAATTATCAGCTAGCGTGCCGTTGAGTACTCTGTTGATGACGCTTGTCGGCAGCTGCCAGGATGGAGGACGGCAGCAATGGATCACGGCTCAAAAGAGGGACACCGTGGTTCCTGATGACCATTACATTGAAAAGGTTAATAGTTCAAAAGTCGTCTGTCCATTGGCAGTTTGCAACCACCACTGTTGGTTTATTTCAGTAGGACAGAAGACAACCTGATGAGCTACTTGAGGAATCTATTGCGACTGAAAAGCCCCCCAGATTGCCAGCACCGTGATGAGTTAGACTGTTTTTGCCCTTTTTATGAACATGACAGATCATATTTTCAGTATCAAGTCGGGATGCCTGGTGTAAAATTGAAAGCAGCTCTAATTTAAATTATTTAGATCACTGTAGCTGTTGAGCTCCATTGAGGTTTGATTGTATGAAGAACCAAGTAGATTATTATTTTTTTTTCCTTTCTGTTCAAATATTTTCAGGGGGAGTTTACAATTTAAAAAAAAAAAAAAAAGTCATATTTCATAAAACAGTCATGACTTAACAGTAGTAAATTTGATCTGTGAAATATAACACTGGGTTACAAAAGAAATTGGGGTGAATTGTCTGTTTTTTCAATTGATTTGGGACATTTTTGCATCGCTGCATCCAAAAATGATGTTTTTCTTCTTCAGGTGAGGTCTTTATGCCAAGTTAAGCTTATTAATCAAATTTACAAACTTTGCTTACTGTAAATTAAGTAGTAGATATTGATAAAAGTAAGCACCTGCAAATTGAATGTTATATCCTCATTGTTCAAAGTTCAGGGCATAAACCTGTTTATTTGAACCGCTAAAATGAAAATAACTGTACATGTAAACAAATAAATGTGGCCATGGTTCAAAAAGTTGAACTGAGCAAAGGCAATGTGATATTTTGATTCAGCACCTCAAAATTGCCCTAAATCAGTTTAAAAAACGTCTTAGGCAATAAATTAGTTGACGAGTGTAATAATTTGTACAGCACTTGCGGGCACATTTATAGCGGGCACAGCCTGCTGTCTTGGCGTGTCTTGGGGTGACCCCTTACCTTTTTACCCCAGATAAGCACCTTATACGTGATGGAGTGTTACTATAAACAAAAAAATCGGTTTGAAGTTTCATTATTTGTGAGGCCATGGGGATGTACCCGCTACGAGTGTGCCTGCGAGAGCACGACAAATGATTGACACCTTGTAATCACACCTTGTCCTTGATTTTTCCTCAGCCGCGGTGGTTTCTTAATATGAAATTAGCACGAGATGGGGCCCAGAGATGGCTGTTTTTTGTTGTTGTTGTTCCCACCCATCCTATTTATGAAATATAGTAACGTCAATGACAAAACAACTATGACAAAAAGTGATTTTTTTTTTTTTTTTTTTTTTTTTTTTTTATTGCAAACTTCCCTTTTATCTTGCAGGTACTTGGAGAATGATTGACAAAATTGGCCACAGGTTGGACGAGTTAAAATAGCTAAACGAACAAAATCAAATTAACTGTTTTCTGCCTGTGTATTCTCCAATTTTTTTTGTTTAAATTATACAGTTTTGAATAAGTAAGTAAGTGTAATATGCCTCACCAAGGTTAAGAATAGCACATTATTATTTCAGTCTCATCGTTTAAAACGTGTCAATATGTACTTCAACACTTGAGGGGCTGGGTACTGTGACACACCCTCCCCTCTGAGTGGCTTTCTGCTAGTGCGCATGTTTGTGTTCATCTTCTCTCAGGACCTGCAGCTTGCAGTGCTGTGTGTCAAACTGAATGACTTCATGACAAACCGTATGTAGTTTGTCTGTACATCCTACAGCTGCTGCTGCTCTTTTTGTTTTCTGTCTGGCGCCAATAAAGTCCTTTCTGTCGGACGTTTGTTTATATTTGTGGCAACCTAAATTCCAATATTTCTTCCATGATACTGAATTAATTTATTCCCAACAGTATTTTATTTTATTTTCTGCACTGCTTCCAGTAAAGGGTGTGTGTGTGTGTGAGATTTCTTTTTTTTTTTTTTTCGCAATCAGATTTCAGACTAATCTGACCATGGCCTTCAGAATCAGTAGTGCTGGTCAATGTAACTTCAACATTAGCAATGGGACTGTTTATTTGATTTCATTTCTTTATTTTTTTTGGTTAACCAATCAATCCAATCCAATTTCAAATTAGTCTACACAGGGCTGAAGTGTTGGCCCTTTGACGTCAGCATTTTTCTGTCCTCTGGTTGGTCAGTGAAACTTGTAACTTAGACTATCAAAACACACCTGTACATCATTCATTCATCTTCCGTACCGCTTATCCTCACGAGGGTCGTGGGCGTGCTGGATACTATCCCAGCTATGTTCGGGTGAGAGGCGTGGTACACCCTGAACTGGTCACCAACCACAAACCCTAATGGAAAACATTAAGTGAATCCCTCTCTGGCAGGGTCAATCAGAACTGAACATTATCTTGATAAGGGCCGAATACGTTGATATAGCGCTTGTATTGAGTGTCAGTGTTGTGGCTGGTCAATATGTATAATTCTACAATTTATGCATCAACCTAATGTAACTTGGGAAAAGAAACAATCCTAAAACATGTCTTTAGTTGTCTTTTTTTTAATTATTATTATTATTGGGAGTGATGCTCAGACTGCAGAGACATTCACGAAATAGACAGGTGACACTTGGCTGTACACAGTGTTCTTTCTTTTTCTTTTCTTTTTTACATAGAAGTCTAACACTGTCAAAACAACAACAACAAAAAAATGACATCATAAAAGGGAAGCACGCTAAAATGAAAACTCACTTGTTTATGGGCTTTTGATTTTTATCCTCAATTTGACGGAAAAATCGTAACATCCATGCAAAGAATTATACTGGAACCCTCACAATTAACAGCACCAGCATCACTACATATCACTTTTATTATATCTCAGTCCGACAAAACGACAGTATGATCACAGACTTTAATTTTTGTGTCCATGGCCCATTTAAGAGTGCTGAAAGTATTTCTGAATAAGAGTGCATTCTAGTTCAGAATATTTTTTCATATATATATATACAGTATTTTTTCTCAAAAGGAGTACAGGACAAACCAGACCCTGGACATCATTACATACATGTTCTATTTACTTAAATTAACATACTGAATTGTACAATCAACCAGCACTAGAGCAGTGTACATGGGCCAGAGCACAAAACACAGAGAATGTTGGACTTAGTATATTTTTTAAAATCTACCACACTGACTGAAAAAGAGAATAACAATACTACCTGACCCGAGCATCAGTCACCCCCACCCACACTTTGCATTACTCTACTGCTTCTACATTGGCTATTAAATCGATTTCCTGATATTTTTGTTGATATTTTAACAGCAAAACTGATAACACTAGCTGTTTGAAAGTTAGGAAATCAATTTACCATATTTATGCAAATAGTGGGCGGGGGGATTTATTTACTCAACTGCAGACGAGGAAAGCATCTATTCAGGCGGAAGCCTTTATTTGGACATAGATATTCTTTTAAAAAACAATGTAAGTCCTTGTAAAGTGAAAATAAGTGTTTTCTAAATTTGACACATTACAGAGAAGAGTTGTTCACAACACTGCCCAGTTTTAATGATTAAAAAAAAAAAAAATCAAGTATTTAAATAGAGGTTTCAAAATCGTGAAAAATCAAGCCATTCTCTCTACTCTCAAATGCTGTGGGTGTGTCCGCTGAAATCACGCCTCACTCAACTGTCAATCAAACAGTACCATTAGGACCTGGAAAAATTAATGCTTCTTCGTTTGGCATCTGTCGTATGCTTACACATAACTATATGTTTGAGCCACAAAAATACTGTATATCCACTCAAAGCCTCCGGGGGGAATATAACCTTATCCACGCTGTGACAACGAGGCGCTTTAAAGTTACCACACCAGCGTGAAGCCCTCGTACACTCGCTGGCTGTGACGTCTGACTTTCCCCCGGCCCCCTTGCTCCTCCACCTTCTCTCCGTGACGTGCGTGCACTCATGGCCGACAACGAGGCGTTCTAAAGCAGCCACGCTGGCAGCCTATCTGAAGGGAAAATATATTTTAGGGGTATAGGCATAGGTAGCGAGCTAACTGCCCATTGCAGTTGCACAATTTAACATTATATCTCAACTTTTTTTACAGTATATATATTTATAGTTCTCAGTCTGCACGTTTTCAGCAATTATCTTCAGACATGTATAATGTATTTGAAAAAAAAAATCTCTTTAGTACTTTTTGTGACATTTTTTTTGGGGGGGGGGGTGGTGTGCTGTCAGTTTTCTAATGTAAAATGGTTGCCTCGGCTCAATAAATGTTGGGAAACATTGAATTAGAGGGATGGCCATTATATGAGGCAATACAGTAAAAACATGCATCAGCATTTAGTTGGCAGTTATATTCGCTGTACACACTTTCAACATGAACAACCACCAGTATGTTCCCCACATCCACTATAAAATATAATTGGACATTGACCTAAAATATACCAGAAGCGTTGGGTTTTGCATCTTTTATCCATTTGTATCAATGCCAGGAAATAATGCTAGCGGATACAGTAGTACATATACTTTGACCAAAAACGAACTTCCCACTGACAACTTGGTGAATCGTGTAAAAATCTGACCTGAATCCTTCCTGGAAATAGAAAACAATGCAATTTACTGAATGAAGGCCACTGATTTCTCATTTGTCTCAAAAGCTTACATGATTATAAATGCCATCTCGTGCATCTTTGTGAGCCGTTGACCTCACTGGTCATTTTTAGTTGTTTGCTTTCGTTGGGACACAATTGATGTGATTGTCACATCAGTGACGTTGAAATTGAATAAAGAGTCAGCAGGCTGTGCCACTAAAAGAATCTATGTCCCATTTTCATCGCAGAGCCTTACAGGAAATAAAACACTGTGGGACAGTTTCCCCCTGAAGCTCACACAGCAGCGTCATGCAGTTGTGATAACATCACTTTTTGGGATTGGAGCAGATTGATACGCATAACCTAATAACCTGTGATTGTTAGCAAAATGAGTAACTTAATGGATGTTGTTGTCACTTTACATTGTTAGCTTTATACAATAATATCATGCATTTTCCTATTATGGTTACTTTTAAAAGAGAGCCCTAGTTGTCCCATTGCATCAGTACCAGATCTGTTCAGCAGAGGGTGCTGTTGCACAGGAGCAAATTCAGCACAGGCAAGGCTTACACGCTAGTAGGGGAAAAACTTAAATTTGGCAGAACAGTTCTATTTTTGGGAACATGATGATTATTGTAGTAATGTTATTATTATTATTATTATTATTATTATTAAAAAGAAGTGTAACACAGCAACATTTTGAACTCATTCACATACAAGCATACACACATGGCTGTCACCAGGGGCGGAAGATTTTCTGGCGGCGCCAGGGTCAATCATGGTTTAGCCACCCCTATGCCTCTTTCGCCATGGCAACAGAACACCAACAGAGATTTGGCATGGGACCACTACATCCTCTCCCTGACCTAAGTCGGGATCCCCCGTAAACAGACAACAGTAATGCGTTCAAAATCAAGAAAAGATTCATAAGAACATAGGGCAGTTTGGCAGCTTCTAAAAAGTAAACAGAAACACACCTGACGTACAAAAGATTCTTTCATTCAACATAGGACGCTGTCTCAAATGACACACTACGTACATTCCCTGGTACAGAAAATCATACACGTACATTTGGGTGGAGTCCATCTCAATCAGGGAGAAATATGTTGTATTTCACCATTACATCTATGACAATAATAAATATTGATTTAAAGCATGAATAGAATGCAAGTTCTACAAGTCAAATTTGCCTGAGGTTTATTAGTACAATTCAAAGCTGAATAGTGTGTGTGTGTCTGTGTGTCATTTGAGACAGAGCCTGTGATTGATCAACAGTGGATATGCAGAAAGTGAAAATGTTAAAATAAAAATGAACTTTACGCAAAAGATAATGTGACATATAACCATTCCTTTACAATTGAAAAGATACCATTTTGTTATGGTGGCTATATACAGGTACATCTCAATAAATTTGAATATCACAGAAGAACATTCCCAAAGTGAATCTCATATTCTAGATTTATTAAACACGTAGCTATAATATTTTTCATAAAGTCAATTCCTGCTTAATTTTCATATGAAAAATAATTGTGATTGTTTGAATGATGAGTTTTTATCTATCAGCAATAATCATCAACATTATACAAATTTAAATCAGAAAGTATTCTACACTGTGGGTAGTTAATTTATATAACATGAAATTCCTTTTTTGAATTGAACTACTGAAATAGTTTTCCATGATATTATGATTCTACTTTGGCTTATTTTATTTTACACTATATACAGTGGATATAAAAAGTACACACACCCCTGTTAAAAAAATGACACCAAAATAAATCATTTGAAAACCTTTTACACCATTAATTTTACCTAAAACCTGTACAACTCATATTAAAAAATTAAATCTGTTAAAGAGGGGAAGTAAATATAAACAACTGAAATAATGTGGCTGCACAAGTGTGCACACCCGCTTATAACTGGGATGTGGCTGTGTTCAGAATTAACACATGTTAAATGGGATGCGGCACATACCTGCCACCATACAAAGTCCCTCTGATTAATCCCAAATGAAGTTCAGATGTTCTAGTAAGCTTTTTCAGTCATTCTTTGCTCTCCATCAGAATCCTAAAGGTTTTGTGCTAACACTGACTGCCACGATGCTGCCACCACTATGCTTCACTGGCACTGTTTTAGTGATGAGCAGTGTCGTGTTTTTGCGGCAAATATACCTTTTGGAATAACGACCAAAAATGTAAACCTTGTTTTTTTTCAGACCATAAAACATTTTCCCACATTTGATTTCGACGTGCACATTATTGGTCACATTAATGGTGGAAAAAGCTTGGGAGTGATTTACAATATCTTGGTCTAATTTTTTATAGATCACAAAAACCTGGGATTTGAACAGGGGTGTGTAGACTTTTTATACCCACTGTATATAATGTGCAATAAGCGAATTCAAAACCAATTTTCACACCCTCAAGATAACACTTGCGTGAAACAAACATGAATAACTTTATTCATTTGTACTGATTATAGGTCACATTATCTTTTTCCCAAAATATCTGAACGTAGGTTCACTTTGTATAGTCACCGCATCGTAGTCGACTTACACCACAGTACAGCATAGTACACAGCAATCTGCATGAGAATGTGAGATATTGCACTTAGTCACAAAAACATTGTCGTCGTGATGATGATGTTCAGCATGTGTAAATCTACTCAGTTAAGTCACTGTCAGTACAGTATGGCACTTGAGTTGCTATCTCTACATTTGGAAACATGCAGATTCGATACACACTGTTTAACTGCAGCGCGAGGAAAAGAAAACAAATTGAAATGGAATAAATAAAAACATTCCCCAGGACAGTTTGGCATGAGAGGGAATAGTTTAGATTTCAAGTGAAGGTGCTTTTTGTCATACTGCTTATGTGATGATATCCTATTTTGTGTGTGAATAATGCAAAACGGCCTCGTCTTCTATGGTACCTCCTCTTGTTTTCTGTTTTTGATTTTCTTTATTCTTATCCTAATCTGCGTGCAAGTGAGTCTAGAAAAGTGCAGATGAAGCTGGAATGCTCACGAAAACAACAAGAGGAGGAAACAAAAGAGTAGATTATTCTTGTAATCTCACTGAAAATTCTGCCCACGTTGATTGCAAGTGCACCATGACAGATAGCAATTGTATTTGATTTCCCGTCACATCAACGTTTCCTATCTAGCTTCTCTAGTAAATGGGAACCTGGTATGTGGGCGCCGCATTGTTCTCTGTAAACGGAGGGTTTTGGTAGGTCTCTGTAGGCTCTGTGGTGCCCCCTCCTCCTGGTGAGTTGGATGGGCACGGCTGGGTGGGGACTGCGCTCTCCAGGTGCTCTGAGGTGAACAGGGTCATGTCAGTGCCCAGCAGGTACTTCTGCACCGCCCGCACTGTAAGACCAGCCTGAAAGCACAGTTGGATGGGCACACTTAGAAGGAGCGGACTGGCAGCAGTTGTGATTTTTGACATCGCCAGTCCTCGTTGAGAGCGTGAATGAGCTGGAGCCTGTCCCAGCTGACTTTGGGCAAGAGGCAGGGTACAGCATTCACTGGTCGCCAGCCAATCACAGGATACATATACATTAAACAAACAACCATTCACATGCACACTGATGGACAATTTAGAGCAGGGGTGGGCAGAGTACAACCCGGGGGCCAAGCATTGTCTGCTCTGTTCTTTAATGTGGCCATTATTATTATTGATTATTATGACATTTACATTATCATGGGTCCTGTCATATTTGTTACGTTAATTTATAATTTTTTTTATTACATTCTAGGGACTGCTGAAAGTGCGTGAAGTTTGTATGTCAGTGATGCTATGCTAGCATATTATTACACTGTGTAATTTTAGAATGTTAAATAATGACTGCCTCTTCATGAAGGTGTAAAGCGCTACAATTAATAGAAGTAAGACTAGGGGGGGGGGGGGGGTGGAAATGGTACATAAGTTGTTTTAGAAAATAAAGTTGTAAGTCAATTTCAAAATTCCCATACAAACCTAAATGCAACAGCAAAAGACCAGCAGACGCTGTTGTGCCCAAAGGCTGATTCAATATTTTTTATAAATTATTTTTAACATATTGATATTATCCATCCATCCATCCATTTTCTGAGCCGCTTCTCCTCACTGGGGTCGCGGGCGTGCTGGAGCCTATGCCAGCTGTCATCGGGCAGGAGGCGGGGTACACCCTGAACTGGTTGCCAGCCAATTGCAGGGCACATACAAACAAACAACCATTCACATTCACACCTACGGGCAATTTAGAGTTGTCAATTAACCTACCATGCATGTTTTCGGGATGTGGGAGTAAACCGGAGTGCCCGGAGAAAACCCACGCAGGCACGGGGAGAACATGCAAAGGTCCTCAGAACTGTGAGGCTGACACTCTAACCAGTCGCCCACCGTGCTGCCCTATTGATATTCTATGCAGGATAAAAAGTCTCAAACTATATGTCTATAATCTCTGCAGTGAACATAATAATTTTTCGACCAATTAAGTGAAATAAGTAAATTTTTCGCAGTACACCTGCTGATCACACTAATGTGCTGCAGCACAGCGGTTGGAAATAACTGTAACTGTCTACTTTCATATTCTTACCCAAGTGATGATGGAGAAGAAAGAGAAGGCAATTGCAGCCCGAGCTGCATCCGCGCCCTGGTTGAGGGGCAGCTCATCGGTCGTTGTTCGAGACCACTGGTTGGCCAGGAAGCAGAAACTTACAAAGTACAAGAAGGCCCAGAAACCTGCCAGGAACACAGACAGAGCTGCTTTGTAATGAGAGAATCACACAGTCGGGAGAGCTCAGCAGCTGATGTTTCTTCTTTGTGACTTGAAAGGTTTCAATTCTCTTAATATCTCGTGGTGTGTCACTTCATTGATCGGAAACAAGGAAGTACGACAGCTTTGTGTGCCTTTGAAGAGGGAATTTTAGACATCCAGAACAAGCTCCGGTCTTGACGAGTGACGGGCTGTATATTTTGGTATCTTCCATCATGCAGGGCTTGAGGACGAATTTGAAATCTGACTGGTTAAAGAAACAGCCCCATTGCTAATGTAGTTTAAGTTACATCAGCCAGCACTGCTGATTCTGAAATGAAATCTGAGAACACTGTTGCGACAGCCAGGTAACATTCGCACCACTTGACCACTGTCCTCGTTGTGGGTCCACCACAGCAGCGGGTTCTGCATGGCGCATCTTTGCGCCGTTTGCAAATAATCGCAGACCTCTTTGTATGTGGTACAATCATTCCCTGCTCTCCTTCCACTTTGAGAGTGTGTGTCATATTGTCTATCAAGGCCTTCAAACAGACGACAAAGCGTAGTCTACAATGCAAGCTTTTATTCCCAACTGCAGGCAACAACGAAGTTCCGCTCCACAACCTCAGGCATCGTTGGCGTCAACATTCTATACAGTCAACCCTTCAGCATACAGTAAAAGCACGCCACTCGAACAACACGATTGCAGTGAAGGCCTTGCTGGCCCTGACCTCAACAGTTCCCACTGGTGATGGCAGTCTGTGTGTCAGTACTCGGCCGCGTCCTCACCTGAGAAGCCGATCTCAAGCATGACCGCCTTCTTGCGGTCTTTGACGGAGCTGATAGAAGAGAATTTGTAGTCGAGTAGCAGGAAGAAGGAGCAGGCCAGCAGGCCCACCAGGCCCACGAACACACCGTAGTTGCATGCGTCCGCATTTTTGTTGAAGATGCAGTAGAGACGTTCGCTGCCTATGTTCACGTAGCCCTCGTTCACGATGGAGGCGAAGACCACCAGCGAGAAGATCTGTACAACGGGCACAGGAAAAGCAAGATGAGACAACTGCAGTGGCGAACAAAAGCAAAAATATATACGTATACAGTACATAAGGCGTGAAAGATTAGTTGATGATCTTGTCTCATTACAGTATAGAATGACAAACAATCAAGTCACTCGTCACTGTTTTGACACATCAACACCATCGTGAGTATGAGCAATTTAATCCATCCATCCATCCATTTTCTGAGCCGCTTCTCCTCACTAGGGTCGCGGGCGTGCTGGAGCCTATCCCAGCTATCATCGGGCAGGAGGCGGGGTACACCCTGAACTGGTTGCCAGCCAATCGCAGGGCACATAGAAACAAACAACCATTCGCACTCACAGTTTAGAGTCTCCAATTAATGCATGTTTTTGGGATGTGGGAGGAAACCGGAGTGCCCGGAGAAAACCCACGCAGGCACGGGGAGAACATGCAAACTCCACACAGGTGGGGCCGGGGATTGAACCCGGGTCCTCAGAACTGTGAGGCTGACGCTCTAACCAGTCGTCCACCGTGCCGCCATGAGCAATTTAATATGATTGTATAAACGTTTGCGACGATTTCAGGAGGACCCACAATCCCTGAAATCACCTCTTTTCTTGCTTGTGTTCCGTCATCCAACTAAAATATGAATATTTAATTTTATTTTCTGTTTTGATATATGGCAGGTCTCTCGCGAGACATGGCGGCTGCTGGTGTCAGATTGCATTTAGGTTCTTGTGGGAATTTTGAAATCCACTCATTTTGCAAATTCTGTCTTGATTTATGTAAGATAACTTCTAATTTTCCATTGGTGGGAGGTAACATACAAATAATTTATTACTGCAATTAAGTAGATTTTTCTGGTATCTACATGGGTATTTATTAATTTTTCTGAAATCTGAAGTGATTGAGATCTTGGGGTCTTATTAAGCGGGAAAAAACAGGTACAGGTACGACATGGAGGAACGGGAACCAGGCAACATGAACGAGGACTACAACAGAGTCGAAGAAGCAAGATATTCCCCATCCATGGCCTTAATTAAGAACATTATTTGTTGTTGTAGCAAGTTTTGCTCACGCAGGCCCTGTTGTCAGTTCAGTCCGGATTATCCTGTCAGACTTGGATCAAAGCTGTTTCCTGTGATTTAAAAAACATTTTTTTTTTACATTTACCAGTCTTTTTATTCTTTTTAACATAATTATCTGTATTTCTATTTAAGTATAGAGTGTTTTGTAGAGTACTTTTGCCACCCATGTAATTTAAGAACCACTTTTTCTGATCTCAATTCTTCTCAGTGTCTCCTTTGTAAACATACAGTACATCATTTGTTTATTAGTTTTAGTAGTCACATCTCTCGGCAGTGTTTCGAGTGAGCGTCTCTTTGAGCAACGCTCAAGACCAAAGGCATTAACCTCATTTCCATCCTTTCTGTTACGACTGACCGGAGAGTTTGATGCTTCACTTCCTCTCCAGAATCAAACAGTCCTGAGGCATTGTGTGTGTGTGTGTGTGTGTGTGCGTGTGCATGTGAAAAGCATGACAAGTTGCCATTGCAAATTCTATAACGTTTATCATCTTTCTCCTCATGGTGATCACCAACAGGCCTTTTTTCAATTTGAACTGAGTAACAGTGGATGGCAGAACAGGGCCATGTGACACGCACGCACAGCCACATGGGACCGCGGGTCATATGATGCTGGAAGGACACACAAAGGGAGAATGTCGGAGCCACGATCACATGTGTGCTTCTAATCTGCTTCGATACACAGGTGGTTCTATAGTGACTTGGTGCGTTTGCAGCAAAGCAATGCACCTGCAAAAATCACACGAGTAACATTATTTCCAAAAATACTTAAATATTCCTGATTTTGTAAAAAGATATACACATACTTTTAACTATCAAGTTTTTGTGAACGTCTTGTGACTCACAAGAAGGAGTGAGTGTATTTTGGACTACTGTATCCGGATTGACGGGAATGCTCCATTGAACGATCTCATCCCCTTTATAGTCTTACATGTTGTAGCCATTATGTTTGGGAGAACTGGCTGCAAAGAGTCCGTAATGTGAGATGCACGTCATCGTGTTGAATGATGAACTAAGAATGGATGGATGGATTGACAAACAGCTACAGATGGATGGATGACTTTCATTCACTTATGTATTGGAA
The DNA here is from genome assembly GCF_024500385.1 of Phyllopteryx taeniolatus. Classification (NCBI taxonomy): domain Eukaryota; kingdom Metazoa; phylum Chordata; class Actinopteri; order Syngnathiformes; family Syngnathidae; genus Phyllopteryx; species Phyllopteryx taeniolatus. The sequence continues at coordinate 12,404,450 of NC_084517.1, forward strand.
CGGATGAGAAAAATCCCGAAGCTGTCTTTGTGGCAAACATTGTGGTTTGTCTACAATGGATGGATGGATGGATGGATGGATGGATGGATGGATAGATACATAGATAGATAGATAGATAGATAGATAGATAGATAGATAGATAGATAGATAGATAGATAGATAGATAGATAGATAGATAGATAGATAGATAGATAGATAGATAGATAGATAGATATATAGATAGATAGATAGATAGATTAGATAGATTAGATAGATTAGATAGATAGATAGAGTTGTTTGAATTGACCAGTGTCAACACGCCCGTCAGAACCAAATAGCCCTCGTGGCTGTAGTATTTACACACATTTCACGCCGTTACATCACAGCAATCGTCACATCGGTGGTGGTGGTGGAAGGGAGAAGACCTGCGCGTCACCCTGGGTTGACGCTTCCCTTTTCAAGCGACAGGCCACGCACGACGCGAGCTTGTGGGCCTGTGCGTGCGTGTGTACGCGGTTACGTTCACTGACCGATCACAGGTGGGATGACAGCAGGGGAGGCCGGGGTAGCACTGTACCCCCCTGAAATCTGATTGGACCCCTATTAAGTTACATCTCATGGCGGTAAAAACGGAAACTTATCACCCCAGCAGCGGCATGCAGTGTTTCAATAAGCAGCCAGTGCAGTGTGCCAGTCTCTCTCGCCCGCTGGCACACACAAAACACGGGCACATGGGCAAGATACATCTCATGGCGTCTACACATGACCAGTGTCAGCTTCCAACAGCCACTCCGCGTTAACGTCTGCATTTCATTCGGGTTGCTGCTTATATTGACGTGTTTCTCCAATGATTTTAGGGTCGACCAGCTAGCTCTTTCATGGTCTGTTGGCTTCAATGAAATATGACGTGAAATCCTTCACATTTTGCCCTTTGTTATGTCTCTAAACTGTTGTTGTACTGATATGTTCGTTTAAAAGCTTTAAAACTCCAGTGTCAAAAGTATTGCTGTTGCATTTTTTCTCTCTCTTCTATGCAGCATCTTATTTCATTCATTTTGTATTACTGTATTAAATTTGGGTGGCTAAAGAATGTCAAAAATTTGGGTTGCGACTTAATGACTTAAAGTTCAATTTGGGGTCCTGAGGCAAAACCGGGTTGGGTACCACTGAGTCGCTGAAAGTTTGAATATTAAACTTACATCTATAGTGGTCTATTTCCCCTGACATTTTTTAGGTTTGAAGTGGGGATTTGATAACATTGTGCAATTGTAAGTGATGCTAAGAGTAACAAAACTGGCCGTTTTTGTTTTTTCCGTTGAGAAATGAAAAAACAGGGCGACAAGATGTATAACTTCTTTTTAAAGAGAAGCAAGTCAGGCAACGGTAAGGTGGACAGAGAGTGTGAGAGAATCACTCGTGTGTGTGTGCGCTGAGTAACTGTGAGTGGATTACTGTGTGATTATTGAAAAATTGTTGCAGTTGTGCTTCTGTGTTGTAAACATTGTTAATAAACTTACATTTATGCGCACAAACCTCATCTTCTGTGTGGCTTAGTATGTAGATTGCAACATTTAAGAGTCTCGGATTGCAATTCATTGGTGTAGAAACAAATTCATTGTCATAGTCTGTGGACCCCCTGAAATAGCCTTGGCCACCCCAACGATAAAAGTCGAGCTCCGCCAAGGGACGACAGACGACGTTTAGGGGGGAACAGCAGCTAATTTTGCCGAACAATATGGCTTTACGTGATGAATGTGACTATATGATCATTTAAAGGTTACAAATAACGAGAAGTGAATTATGAATGGTTTGGCTCATTCTGACGCAGCACAATTATGATTAAAAAGGGGGTCTGTTGCATTTGTGCCCCTTGAACATCTGTAATAAGGAAAATGCTGGAGAATAACTGGGCCTTGGTTGCATCCTCTGCATCAACACACCCTTTAACAGAACATTTATCACCCCTTTCTGCACATGTAGATGTCTCCATTTATCGTTTGTGTGGTTTCCAAAAAAATCATTTACATTTGTAGTAGGACCGTCACGAGGCTCGCGCAGCTACGATAACAGATAATCCACGCGCACAGGCGCACCAACAGCAGCAGCATAAATCCCACTTTGAAAATCCAAACAAACATGTCTCACCCACGACAAGGCTCTGAGGATGGTCTGTGGCTGTTTGGCGAAGCTGATTGGGTCGACAGTGGACCCGGCGCGGCCCGCTCCGAACGATCCCACTCCGTCCATCTTCGCTGGTTCCATGAACGCTCCCCGACGCTCTCTCGCGCGCGGCTCCGGGGCACGCGCGCCGCCCGCCCAGCTCTGCTGCAGGGACGCTCCTGCGTGCGCGCTCACGCCTCCTGCAGCGGCCACGCGCGCGACGAGCACGAGGGCTGCTTTCGCTCTCGCTGGGAACGCATTGAGATCAATACTGCCCTGCCAAACCGTGACTGTGGAATATTTCAATACATATCTAATGGCTTCGACTGTGGTAATGAGCATTGCCTTATAATTATTTTTGAAATTTTGATCAAGCAAAATATATACATTACGTACCGGTATAGAGTTTAGATTTTGTAGGGGGAAAAAAATGCATTTATTTATTTAGGTGGCCATTCAGGCATTTAGTGTCCATTTGAGCTGAGGCCAGTGTGTGAGGAAGTAGCTACAAATGAAAGGAAACGCATCTGTCAATCAATGAATTAGCTACTACTCGACCTTATACACTTGCTGCGTCTAAATATATCATACAAAGTCGCCACATTTTCATTCCTTGAATGTGTAGTGGCCAGGTCTCTCGGAATACAGTAACCTAAGTTACAAGTCTTAATCCCACCCCCTAAACAATGTGGTTGTTCATTAATAGCGTGCACATGCACACGCATGCGTGCGCGCGCGCACACACACACGCACACACACATCAGGTCACATTTGACCTGAGAAGTCCTTTGACTTGCAGAAGACTAATTGCCTACCAGTGACGAATCAATGTGATAATCCATTTCAAAATTTCAAAGGGTCATGCCCATATTTCCATACAAAAATGTTTGGGGATGTTACGATCTCATAATGCAGAATAACTTCCAGGCATTTTGTTGAAAAAAAAAACAACTTTAATTTGGAATTTGTTTTGATGATATCAGCATTAACCCCAAAGAATATGATGTCCAGACTCAACACAGTACAGTGGAAAAATGATTAACATGATTATGAAAATAAAATACACATGATCAAAATGACTCATTTTTTCCAAAGAACTTGTGGACAGTAAAACTATGTCAATTTTAAAGAAAAAATCATTTAACCAAATTATACAAACTGTAGTTAGCAGAGCACTGTGTGGGACGTGCCAAAATATATATTCTTTAAAGGAAAACATTGAGGAAACCCATTTTAAGAGACTTATCTTTGTACTGGTGTGTGTCCAAATCTTCGGCCACTTATAAGACCAGATGACTAATTGATGAGTGATTTCTGATGAAGACGCCAATGGCACTAGTGATAGTGATATTGGTGCAAAATAACAAAGCTTGTTTGTTTGCACCCTCAATTTTGTTTATGGGACCAAATATATTGGTAAACAGCAGAACAGGAAAATCCATGTTTAAAAAAAAATAAATAAATAAAAAAAAAAAATTATCTTCACGTGATGTTGCGCCAAAGCCGAACGCATCGACACTCAAAAGATCTGGGAGGGTTTTTTTTTTTAGTCACAGGAGCCATCTTTCCATCCATCCTTCCACCTCTCATCAACTCGGGAGCAATCAAACTCCGGTTTTCCCAGACGCACATTGATGTTGTTATGGAGTCGACAGAACCACTGGGACAGAGCGTGACGGCTCTTTGTGTCCGGCTGATTGGTTTTTAATCTGTGGGGAGCAAATGATGGTTTTTAATCTGTGGGGAGCAAATGATGTCATCTAAGGAAAAAAAAAAAAAAAAAAAAAACTGCCTCTGACAAAGAGACAAAAGACAAGATACTGTACTTGCTCAAATGGTAGGCTAACATCTATGAACTGAGTTAATTTCAGTTACTGTTTTATTTTTCTTCTGAGTAAAGGGAAGGAGTCTATTTAAGGACATGATTGTTTGTTTTAAAGGAGACCTATTATGGATGCACATATACAAATGGGTCGCTGCAGTGCCTACCACTCGTCAAGTGTGAAATTACACAACCAAGTAAACCATTAGTGAGCTGGCTATTTCTGAAAATGTGTCTGTGGATGAGTGTTTCAAAATTTGGGAAAAAAATGGGAAAATTATGATGCCACCCACACATTGACTTTTTATACCCATGAATAAATGCAAATGAGTAAATCTATGAGGAAATACAGTACTAGAGAATGTTTTTTTTTTTTTTTTTTTTTTAAACTCCCACCATGCAAAGATGTATTGCGTCATTGAACACTGATTCCATAAGAGTTCTGTGGTCTGACCTGCTTCTAAGGTCTTCTGCACATTCATCACAGGGGAAGAATTTGGAGAATAGGTTAATGAACTGGCCCATCTCTTGCTGCTGGCTGACAGATGGTTTGTCAGGGTAATATGCAGCCATGGTGTGCAGAAAGGACCAGGTGTTACGTCCCAACTCTTGCCTGTCCAGCGGACACTCAGGCTCTTGTGCCTCCAACTCATTTTGAGACTCCTGTACGGGTTTAAAATGGACGTTAAATAATAATCTGTATGCTGGACAGTAGAATCTGCCCTGATTTGACACTTCTTGTACTGCATCCTCTGAAACAGCGGTCCTTAACTACAAAAAAAGATTTTATTGATCAGTCTTGATCAATAATGGTACCAAGATAATAATTTAATTGCTTTGGCCTGAGCACAAACACCGTGATTAGATGTGTTTTGAAGACAATAACAACACACATAAAATCAATCAATCTAAAAAAACTAAACAAAACATTTTTTTTAAACCACCTGCCAATCTGCATTGACCTCATGTCACCTGCACAGCAGCTGTCGTCTGCTGCTTCTGTGTCTTCATCCATGATTTAAAGTCCGTACAAGCGCGGCACGGCTTCTTTTGGACGCCGCCGCTCGGCTGCTGCTCCTCGGAAGTGCTGCCCGGCACCGCAAAAGGAAAACCTTCAAAAGCAGGTGAGCTGGAGGCTGGTGGCGAGCCTTTCTGGGATGAGGACGCCGACATGTTGGTCCTCCGACCCGCTTAATTAAAATAGTTATTTATTAACTAGCTGTCAGCCTGCAAAGTGATTCATGTTTAATATGTAATATCCTTAATAGTGAGCGAACATGCTTAACCTGCATGCTTCCCCGGGTGATATAAATCCTACACTTGGTCGTGCGTTTTTGACGGAAGCGAGAGTCTGGAGGTGCCGACGGTTTTCCGGTTGTGACGACAGAATGTGACAGAGTCTAGGTCATAGATATGAATACTAGATTTGCCAGTGTGCTTTATTATTGGGGCTATTCTACGTTCCTACATGGCAGCCATGTTGGAAAGGTCGTCTTTCCCCTAGAAGACAATGCATGGACACTGAAATCAAGGCGTAACTTGCTCATTTCTCAACCGATTTTTATGATAGTTACTGTTTTGTCACTGCTAAAGTGTATGCTGTCAATACGAAACATTTGGGGTAAAAAAGCAAAAAAAAAAATGTGAAAGGGACTTCCCGCTCCCTTGTCGTAATTGTACGGCGTTTTACGCAAACGTAAGCACCACAGTGTGTCGGAATCCTCAGTATTCTGCTTTTCTTGTTGTCCACACATGGAATGAGCTGCCGACTTGGGCCTTCCTACGGAGCTCAAAATGGGCGTACCGTGTCTACCTACAGCTGTATCTGTGATCTACGACGTAGTTAGGCATTGGTAAACACTACCATCTAGTGGTTTAAAATGGAACACCAGGGGAAAATTGTTGATGACTGTGCAGCAAAATGGATCCACACGGAAAGTGGATGATGGTTGCTCCATTACTAGCAGTGAGAGGTCAAGGTCAGAAAGGCCTCCTCTGTTGGCCAAAACACTATCAGAAGCACTGACTTACATTTACAACCGAAATGTTAACATTTGTTCCATGACTTTGTAAGTTATTCGGTCACTTTCTAGTGGTGTATGTGGATCTTAGATTTTGTTGTCAATTAAGATTTTGAGGCAAATTTATTTGTATAGCCCTTAATCACAAAATACTCTCAAAGGGCTGCCACAGTTGGCAATTATTGATGACATCCCCTTATCTAAACCCCCCCAATTAAGGAAAAACTCAAAACCTTGAGAAGGTACCGCAGATGCGGTGGATCCCTCTTGCAGGATGAGCAGGCTGCAATTTCAGCCTCTATGTGCTGCAGGGTCAATCTAATCTGCCCAGGGTCTTCGATCAGTCCTATTGGTCTTTTTGTCAACCAATGTGGATACTTTTTATAATCACTGTATGTTGCAGTTTTGGGTTTTTGTACAGTATCAGTTGGTTGATTTGTTTTATAATATTACTAAATTCGTTTTACTTATGCATTCATATAACTGACAAATTAGTTGATTGAATAATTCATTCATTCATCTTCCGTTCCGCTTCTCCACAAAAGGGTCGCGGGCGTGCTGGAGTCTATCCCAGCTATATTCGGGCGAGAGGCGGGGTACAACCTGAACTGGTCGCCAGCCAATCGCAGGGCACATATCAACAAACAACCATTTGCACTCACATTCACACGTATGGGGAATTTTGAGTTTTCAATTAAGCTACCATGCATGTTTTTGGGATGTGGGAGGAAACCGGCGTGCCCGGAGAAAACCCACACAGGCACGGGGAGAACATTCAAACTCCACACAGGCGGGGCCGGTTATTGAACCCGGGTCCTCAGAACTGTGAGGCTGACGCTCTAACCAGTTGTCCACCGTGCCGCTATTTAAATAATCAATTATTTAATCAGGTGGCACGGTGCACGACTGGTTAGCACATCTGCCTCAGAGTTCTGAGGACCGCAATTCAATGCCCGGCCCCACCCGTGTGGAGTTTGCAAGTTCTCCCCGTGCCTGCGTGGGTTTTCTCCGGGCACGCCGGTTTCCTCCCACATCCCCAAAACATGCATGAATTGGAGACTCTAAATTGCCCGTAGGTGTGAATGTGAGTGCGAATGGTTGTTTGTTTGTATATGCCCTGCGATTGGCCGGCAACCAGTTCAGGGTGTACCACGTCTCCTGTCCGATGATAGCTGGGATAGACTCCAGCACGCCCGCGACTCTAGTGAGGAGAAGCGGCTCAGAAAATGGATGGATGGATTATTTAAATGTATTTTTTATTTTATTATTAAAATATTTTAACCTTAAAATAAAAATATTGTCTTTTATCTAATCTAAAAATAACCTTGTCGATCTGTTCAACTTTTGTGCTCGAGGGCTTTTTCTTTCTCAATAAAGATGTCAATACAGCAGCCTTTAACGTTCTTTTCATAGTGATTGCAATAATATGACCGTTGCTTAATGACTCTCTGTAATTTTGTGTTTATGTCCTAAATATATATTTTATTATCGTGGCTTGTTCACTGCCGTACTAGAGGGGCTTCAACTAGTAGGAGACAAATTCGTTGTGTGTTTTCAACATATCTGTCTGGCCAATGAAGATGATTCAGAATCTGATTCTGATTTCTTTCATACTCCTCACATAAGATGGCGCTATTGAGCCGTGGAGGCTAATGAGACCGTCAACAAAGAAGTGTCGCCTTCACTAGCACCAGGCTGCTAGCGTTTTGCTCATCCGAAGCATGCCGAGTAGTGGAGCTTATGGTGAAGTTTAAACGTGTATTTTTTTTGCAGCCTTCTAAGCTGAATGCGGATCCTCATTTGAACAACTGTGGGTTCGATTTGCCGTCTTTTAAAAATGTTTTCCCTGACTGTTAAAATCCGTTTGCTTTGCTTTTTAGCGGTTTGGCTAGCCAAGCTACATTGACACATTTGTGTATGGGCTTTTCTTTATTTGACAGTACAACTGGAGTCCAGCTGAAGTGACATTATGGGGATTTTGGAGAAAATCTCCGAAATAGAGAGAGAAATTTCTCGGACGCAGAAAAACAAAGGTAACGTGGGAGCAAGTGGCGAGGTTACTGCCAAGAATGATAAGGGAAGAACCTTTGAGTGTTTTGTGGCAGTGGCATGTCTCAACATATCATTGGAAAACCTTCCTCGAAAATATTGCTATCACGTGGTATTTAATCAAAATGACAACTTGTAACATTTGTAGGCTTTTCTGTTTCCAAATCAACAACTGAAGATGACACATGCACTTGCAGAATAACAGTGCTGGTTTATGGTGCTTTCCTTCCTTTCTCGGACAGCCACTGAGTACCATCTGGGCTTGCTGAAGGCCAAGTTAGCCAAATACAGATCTCAGCTGCTGGAGCCCTCCAAGTCGGCGGGGGCCAAAGGCGAAGGCTTCGATGTTATGAAATCTGGAGATGCACGTGTTGCTCTTATTGGTTTCCCCTCAGTGGGTAAGGTATGTCTTCAGATTTTGGTTTTTTTTTCCCCTTTCTTTCCGGGTAGTACATTCAACTGTGTGAAGATACTGTAAGGACACGGATGATCACAGTTTTAGGCGACTTCAAATTATACTTTGCAAAATGGATGATTAACTGTGCCCGGGTGCCGATGGTGGCGGCCATCATTGGCAAGGACCGAGTCTCCCGAGAGCCGTTGCCCCCTCCTACTTGTTTACATCCGCTACACTCTACTTTCTCTTTTGTGTTCATTGACTCTTATCTACTGTATATACTCCTTTTACATAGTGCCAGTAGTGCAGCCACACAATTCTGTGTTGGGTGCGCAAAACCAATCGTCGACAGGGGTGGTCACACCTGGTCACCACATAGCTCGGCCCCTGCATAGTGCCCCTCTGTGTTCAAAGTGAGACACCACCTAACTGAACTGAACTCAAGTTTATTTATAGAGCACTTTAAATGACAACCATAGCTGGTACAAAGTGGTGTACATAAAACACATTTAAACATTGAAGAATGTTTAATACCTAATAATAAAATAAAAACTAATTTTCATTACAATGGCAAGATATAATGGTATGGTAAAGTATCTACTCGGTATCGGCGAGCGCTCAAATGTCCTTGTACCTATATTCGTGCTCTGAAATAAGTGATATCGGTGCAGCCCTACTTTTACTATGATTCTGTGCTTGCAAACCCACTTGTGAGGTTTACAACATGTAATTTCATACATTAAAAGTTGGGAAAGTGGCATGCTTTTTTTTTTTTTTTTTGTCTCTCAGTCCACTTTCCTCAGCTTGATGACATCAACCGCCAGTGAAGCTGCCTCCTACGAGTTCACCACCCTCACCTGCATACCAGGTGTCCTTGAGGTAGACTCATTACCATCACTACACCTATACCGTATTGTGGCTCCTGTTCCACTCACACTGGCATGTTTTTCTACTGCTAGTACAAAGGGGCCAACATCCAGTTGCTCGATTTGCCAGGAATCATTGAGGGCGCATCTCAAGGTAGTCTACAGTTCTTTCATGTCTGCTGAGTGAGCAACCCTGATCCATCTCGTCAGACTGTGCCAGTGTGGATGATTATTGTGTAATTGTGATATGCTGACAGGTAAGGGAAGGGGTCGTCAGGTCATCGCCGTTGCCAGGACATCAGACGTTGTCATAATGATGTTGGATGCCACCAAAGGGGACGTCCAGAGGTGGGTGGTGCACACTTATTTGTGTGCATGTCTTTGTGTTTATAAAGTCCAGACTACAGCCATGACGTTTGTCGTTTCTCTCTAGAACACTTTTAGAAAAAGAGTTGGAGTCGGTGGGCATTAGGCTTAACAGGGAAAAACCTAATATATATTTCAAGGTAAGCCGTTTTACTCTTTGATACCATTTGCCTTCAAGTGAAGTACATACAGGAATGTGCAAAAGCCACTACTAGCTTTGTTGATTTAATGACCTTTTCCACAGTTGTCAACTTATTTTAACAATAAAACTGTAATGTAGTAGTGTATCGTGCAAGACATAGCTCCAGTGCTGTGAAAAAGTATTGGCTCCTTTCTCAAATTCTTATATTTTTGCATAGTTTCTCCACTTGGTTTAAGATAATCAAACAACTGTAAATATCAGACAAATATAACCCAAGTGGACTTAAAATGCTGTTAAATGGTTCTTTCATATATAAAGGGAAAAAAAAAAACTATTCTGTTACCTGGCCCTGTGTGAAAAAGTAATTGTCCCTTATACCTAATAACTGGTTGAGCCATCCTCAGCAGCAACAACTGAAATTAAGTGTTTTCTATAACTGGTAGTTGTCATTTTGTTGCAGCCTTTTTAGATCTTTTGTCAGACTTGATTTTGTTGGGACAGATTCTATTTAACTGATTTCTTGATTGAACAGGTCTGGATGTAATCAGGCTTTGGTGTGATCAGTGTAAATTAACCAGAAGTTGTGATTAACCACAATTAATTCATGAGTGGTTCATGTGGCTAAACTATGCAAAAATATACAAATCTGAGAAGGAGGGGCCATTACTTTTTAACGGCACTGCATTACAATGATAACATGGAAATTACAATTTTTTTTCATTAATATTATAAATGAATAAGCTTTTGTTTAGTATTGGGATAAATGTGCATAGAAATGATTATTATTTCCACAAATTGAGTCACTATGGTAACAATGGAGCAGTCCACCCCCCACAATCCTTATGGCACCACCTGCATTTCGGTCATCCTCCGTTAACCATAAAGTAGCCGTCTAATTAATAGTTGGACCAACCGCCTGTTTTGGTCAAGCTCGGGATTGTATGACTTTGAGAGCATTTGGCTTTAGAGGTTCCACTCTTCTGCCTCCAAAAGGATAAATGTGTTACATATTCTTTTTCCTCCCCTATGTCTCAACAGCAAAAGAAAGGCGGTGGCCTCTCCTACAACTCCACAGTACCTCTGACCCACTGCTCGGAGAAGCTCGTTCAGCTCATCCTTCATGAATATAGTATCCTTTTACAGGCAGGAAAGCAGGAAAGAAAGACTGTTTGATGCTCTTGTTTTCATTGACTGGCCGTCTCAGAAATCTTTAACGCAGAAGTCCTCTTCAGGGAGGACAGCACGCCAGACGAGTTCATTGATGTCATTGTTGGGAACAGAGTTTACATGCCTTGTCTATATGTAAGTTGTCTTTGGAAGGGTTGTTTTGAGTTGCTGTTTAATTTGTATGTTTTTCATGTACGCATATTGGTCTGTGCGCATCAACTAGGTGTACAATAAGGTGGATCAAATCTCTATCGAGGAGGTGGACCGCCTGGCTCGTAGACCTCACAGTGTTGTCATCAGGTCGGCCATTTAATTGCGTGCTATTGTGTGTGTTGGTTCAGTGGTTGACTGCTCTTCTTTTACTAGTTGTGGCATGAACCTCAACCTGGATTATCTTCTAGAGACGCTATGGGAATACTTGGCTTTGATTTGCATTTTTACCAAGAAAAGAGGAGGTATTTTATATACACATTTGCACATGGCTACGACTGTAAATGCGTTCTGCATTCATGTTCAACTTGTTGTTTTTCTCACCCCATCAGAGCGCCCAGATTTCAGTGACGCCATCATCATGAGAAGAGGAGCAAGTGTAGAACATGTGGTCAGTAGATAGCCACATGTCATATGTACTAGTTCAGTGTTTGGTTGACTTGAGGACAACATGTACATACATTTGTTTGCAGTGCCATCGCATTCACAGAACCTTAGCAAGCCAGTTCAAGTATGCTCTGGTTTGGGTAAGTTTTTACACAGCTCCACAGTGTTTTTGACTGCAGGGGCGGGGTTTTGACCATATTCCCTTGATCCACTATGGGCAACGTTAACAATCAATTATCAATTCTTGGTTGGTATTATTTTTTTTAATAGAGATAATCGCTCTCTGAATTCTCTTGAGTCTTGTTTTGATGCCACTGTGGTATCAACCTGATACAACAAATTAGTTGAGTAAATCAACAGCACCTCTGCACTCCCTTTTGCCTCGGTTGCATCTAGACAAGATTGAGTCCACACAAAAGACGCAACTTTTAATCATTAATCTCTTAACAATCAATGTTTTCTAATAAAAGCTCCTACAATATTTTACAGTAATACGATAATTAAACAATGTAAAGAATTAAACGGCTCCTTCTGGTATGCATGCCTTGGCCGTCATGGGGCAGCTATATATACGCATGGATGCAAACGAAGAAGACGGTCACAATTATTCAATAAGCTGCAGTAATAGTTGTTTTTAGCAGAAAATCAAGAATATATGCGTGAGTATTTTTATATTGTCTCTCTACATGTGTTTGTATTCAAGTATCCGTTGTAAAAGGGTTATTACACTGTGACATCGATGCTAGTTTTGTCAACCCGTCTATGGTGCTTTGCATCGTGTGTTAGCTTTAAGGTAGCAGTCTTTTTTCAAGGGAAGGTTATGTGGATGTTTTAAGTACAAAACTTGTGATTCTCTTCGTTGTATGTTTAGCTTGACAGTAAATTTGAACTAGTAGTAGCAATAAACAGCTTGAAGCAAGCACTTGGCCTCTTTCTTTCGGAGGGAAGAATTGTTCACTCGCTACCAAACTGCTGTTTGATGTTATGAAGTTCGCTGCAACCATCTATGGCTTGTATTTCAAATTTTTGCTTGCAAGTCAAAGCAAAAAAAAAAAAAAAAGGCCCTGTGACAGTTCGTAGCTTGAAAAACTGCAAGTCGGATCACTCGTGAGTCGCGGTACCTCTGTTAGTGTTGTGAAAGCCTGAATTCCAGCAAGCATATTTTAGATTTTTTTTTTTTAATTATTATTCTGAAGGGCGCACTCATGTTAGATAATTTTATCACTTTAAATACTAATTAGATTTACTCCAAGATTTGTATCAAACACGTGCACCATAATACATTTTTGTACTCTTTTGTAGGGCACCAGCACAAAGTACAGTCCTCAGAGGGTGGGTCTGACGCATATCATGGAGCACGAGGATGTCATCCAGATCGTCAAGAAGTAAAGAGATCTTCAGTCATTTGGGACGTTCTGTAAGAGCTGTCAGTGGCATTAAATTGGGTGGAAAAGTTGTACCTATACTCGCGTGCAACAGAAGTGCACCCACAAACTCTTTGTATTACTTTTAACAAAAAAAACCCTACAAATGACAAAACGGATCAGTTTGGCAAAAGCTGATTCATTCATTTCTTTTTAATTAAATCGACGAATAGTTGATTGACAAAGCGAGTCATGATGAAAAAAGAATAAAGTCCACATAACTTTAAAACCAAAACGTCCTTGTTTGTTTGTGCTTTAAACATCTCATAAGGTCAGTGTTGACCAGCAGTTGCCTCCCTGCATACTTGCTATCTCCTCACTATGCAGCAGGTAAGGGTCTCTCACCTTTGAACCTTTCCCTCCCGCCTCTCCATTAGACTCTGTCCCAACCACCCAGCTGCTTGTCTTTTTTTTCTTTTTTCTTAAACTCACAGCCAATGTACACACTTCTCAAACACACGCATGCCCAAGCACAATGACAACATTAAAAATTGAGGCGCATCTCTTGGATGAAGAGGAAGAGAAGAGGGGATACGCTTTGCCAAAGAGAGAGGGGCTTGTGGATTCTTCTCTGTCTTCTTTTAAGATATTAACTGAAGATGTCCTCATCATGTATAGCTGTGGCCAGCCATGGACTGAGAGCTTTGAAATATCCTGAGTAGGAAGAGAGGAATGATGGAGGGATGACTGCCAAGGGGAAGAGAAGAAACGGGTACAGTGGAGTGAGCGTGCATTGTGTGAGTGGAGCAGACACTTGATGCTAGTTGGTCACTGTGTGCGTGTGGTGTGTCCATGTACGCAGGCTCGAATTGTGATCTTTCAGAAGCTTTCCCGTCACATGAACTTGTCTCGTCGTTTTAAAGTGGAAGGTGAATTTCAGGAAATACTTTATGGGTGCAAAAGTTTAGCCTTTTAGAGCCTGTTCTGGTCAGTTAAAACGAAGATAATGAAGGCATACACATTGCTCTTTTTGGGTAGTACAGGCTTGAGAAAAGTATGGCTTGGGGGCCACATGAGGCCCATTCCATTCGTCAATCTGGTCCACTTAGCGGTCATATAATAGACTGTATTGCCAAGAGTATATCATTTTAAGTGATATCCCATTCTAAATCCATATGGTTTCATATGATGTTGGTCTATCCTTTGCAGCTCTAACATCTTCAACTCTTGTGGGAAGGCTTTCAACAAGGTTTAAGAGAGAGTTTATGGGAATTTTTGCCCAACACAGCATATTTGAGGTCGTGCAGGCCAGTCAAGTTCATCCAAACCAAATTCTCTCATCCATGTCTTTATGGATCTTGCTTTGTGCACTGCGCACAGAAATGTTGGAAGAGGAAGGGGTAATACTCAAATTGTTTGACAGTTCATAATCTCTTGGTATGCTGAAGCAATGAGAGATCCTTTCACTGGAGCTCAGGGGTTAAATTTTCTGGACAATTTCAACTTTGTGGGAACAGTTTGGAGATGGGCCCTTCCAGTTCCAACATCACTGTGCATCAGTGGACAAATCAAGTTTCAGAAAGACATGGATGAGAGTACTTATATACATTCATTGGTTGATTTATTCGGTACACCTATACGATGCTATACAAAAGCTGTAAATTATTATTTGATTCAATTTTTACTGACAGGGTTTTATTTAACAGAGTATGCTTATTGTTAATGTAGTTTGCCAAGGTGTACCAAATTATATACAGCTCTCAGTATGATGCAGTGCAGTTCTACATCACTGAAAACTCCATCCATCCATTTTCTATTGTGCTTGTCCCCATTAGGGTAATGTGTGAGCTGAAGCCTGTTACAGCTGACTTTGGGCAAGAGTCTGAGTATACTGTGGACTTGTTGCCGGTCTATCACAGGGCACAAATAGACAAACGACCATTCACGCTCACATTTAAACACTGCTCTACACCAAAGAAGCCCACGCAAGCACGGGGAGAACATGCAAATTCCACAGCCTCAGCCAAGATTCAAGTCCAGAACCCCTCGACTGTGAGGCAGATGCGCTAAACAGTCGTCTGCAAACTACAACCACCAAAATGAACATTGTTGAATTAATACCCCTATTACAGTGTCAATCAAGACAATTAGCATATCTCTGAAGGCAGATTTGTATTATTTTTATTTTATTTACTTATTTTTTAATACAACTGTTCTTATACCGAATCTTATTACAGCGTGCAAATGTCCCTCCTGGTGTGGTGACTGAGTGTATATTATTAATGAAAGAGGTTGTTTGCAATACTGAATGTTCCAGACAAATGACATACGAGTAGATCTCACACAATGACAGAACATCCTGGTTTGTGTAGTATGCAAGAAGAGCGCATTTTCATCACATCACTATTGACACACTGAAAATGTGGATGTTGTCTTTGTGCTTCAGCAGACATACAGCGACCTTCTAAACAAACACATTATTAGTCTGTGTTTGTTTTTAGCCTGTTTCCTCACCTTTAGCTATACTTTATACTATAGTAGGCTTAGTGGAGACAGACAGGGTTTGTGTGTCGTGTGCATATGACATACATTTGAAACCAGGTGTTTACATACACTACATTAAAATAAACTTTTTTTCCACACTGTCTAACCTGAAATCACACTGATCTTTTCCTGTTTTAGGTCAATTAGGATTACCAAAATGATTTCTATTTGCTAAATGCCAGACTAATGAGGATTAAAAATTATTTTTTTATTTGTCATTAGCCTAGTTTACATACCTATTGTGCCTTTTTCCCCCTGCACTGCGTCTGAATGTTTACATGGTGTATCAAATAAAAACAGGTACACATATGCAGTACATTTTTGTATGGTATTAATTTAAGAACTTTGTTTGTGATGATGTGACTTAGATAATGCTCACATCACATGCTGAAATAAAGGGAAAATCCAAAGGGTTCACATACTCTTTCTTGCTACTGCTTTCTGTGTGTATATTGTCTTCCTTTGTTTGTTTGGCACAGCCCTTGACATCCCACCTTTATTGTGACGTGTGTGTGTGTCTGTGTGTATGTGACATCTTTTTGCTTCAAATGTATGTGTGGTGCACTGATAAGCACCCACACACAAGCTCCTTACGACCTGTCAGGGGGGTTTCACTTCAGGGTTTGACATTGGTGACCAGTGTGGAATGATGATAGCATCTTGTGTGTGTGTGTGGTGTCCAACCTATCAACACACAATAGGTCTGTCTGGTTGTTTACCAAGGCTACACAAATGGATAAGTGAAGCATGTTTACTAAGAAATGTAATATGGCACCACTCATGTATTGACTGGACAATAGAAGTAGTATGGCATTAGATACATTTTGCAAATATAAGGCATTTGTTCTATGAACGCTCATGTAATCCATTCAACTTTGTTCTGTGTGTGTGTGTGTGTGTGTTTAGTGAGCTATAAAACGTGAGCAAATGTACCAGAGAAGATCTCTGAGGTCTACACAGACAGCCAGTGTGTGGAACAGCAAATGTTTCAACGGATATTGGTGCACAATGACCAGTGACTGTGGCTCAACGTAAACAGGAAGGTAAGTCAAGTGTACATATGTTTCGTCATTGTTCTTGATTTATCTGCATTCTAAAATCATAGCATAAAAGGATGAGAGATGGATGATTGGGTGGATGGAAAGTCACACATTCGGTTTTATTCATCGGTCACATTTGTGATACATGGACACACACACACACAAAAGATGATAATATTTTGATGTTAATATGTGACATAATGTTAAACCTAAAATTAGGTACAGTGTATATTCTTGCCAAATTTTTTGTTTCTGTTATTCGGGCTAGAAATGACAGAAGGAAGTGACAAAAGAGCCATTGACAAATATTTGTCATATTCATTATTTATAAATGTTGAAAACCATTCATATCCTGACAATTTTGAAGAAAAAGTCTTTTGCATCACTCCAAAGGACCCTGGAACCATCTCCAGAGCATTATAATCAACTGTAAATGTTTTACATTGTATTGTATTGAAAATGGATATTAATCATTTTTTACATGGACGTTTTTGTCCAAATGCAATGAAAATAATTATTGATATCTCTGTTATGCCACTTTCCTGTGTCATTTCCTGTCAAAATACAGCCAGTAAAAATGTACTATAACTTAAAATTTGCACCTAACTGTAGATTCCAGGTTAGAAGCAAATTGGAAATCAATGAGCAAGTCCATGCCAAGTTCAACTTATTAACAAGTTTACCCAGTCTAATGAGTCTAATGATGATGATGATGATGATGATGATGGATACGTACATCTACATACATTATTTGTTAATAATCGTCGCATTTATCTATTAGGTTTAGGAGCTAAGATGAACTAATTTATCTACTATCCATCCATATATTTTCTATTATTTGGGTATTTGTTAGGGTGATTGGCAAATTACTTATTGACACTGCATTATGTTTGAAGTGGACATTTTTTTAAAACAAAGCTTTTCAAATAACCTTGGCTTGCACTTGAATTTCATTTGCATTATTTGAATATTTTTTGTGTGTGAAATCTTACCAAGTTATTTTTTAACCTAAAGAGTCTAGGGCAGCTCATGCTTTGAGTGCTTTGTTATCTGATCCACAGTTGGAAGTTCTAAAACAGCGGATTGGGTTGAGTACTCCATTAAACACTTGGTGGAATCACCGTATCTTATTATGCGTCATCACTCAGGCATTTTTCTTCTTTAAAAAAATATCGTTGAACACGTTTTGCAAGCAACACATGATGGTAAGTCTTTAGAATTGGGCGGCACGGTGGAACATTGGTTAAGCAGGTCTGCATCCCAGTTTTTAAATCCGGGCCTGTGGCATTTACTCGTTCTCCACGTTCTTGAATGGGTTTTCTCCGGGTGCCACACCTTCCTTCAATATTCCAAAAACATGCATGCATGGTTCATTGATGACTGTAAATTGTCCATAGGTGTGTATTTGTCGATATATGTAGTAGAGGGTGAACCCCGCCTCACGCCCAAAGTCAGATGAGAAAGCTGTATAGAAAATGGATGGAAGACATTATTATTATAAAAATTTTTTTGTGTGTGCTAAGATGCTTAGAGTTCTGCATAGCAAGAAGTGGCCAGAGAAATGGGTGATTTGCATCTCTCTCTCTCTCTCACACTTTCTCTCTCTCTCTCTCTCTCTCTCACACACACTCCCCTCTCTCCTCTCTCTCTCTCTCTCTCTCTCTCTCTCACCCCGACCTCTCTCTCTCTCACACACACTCCCCTTTCTCCTCTCTCTCTCTCTCGCTCTCTCTCTCTCTCTCTCTCTCTCTGACCCTGAGCAGGATAAGTGGCTGAATCACAAATTAATTTTATCTCCGTGTTTAAAACATTACCATAGGAAGAAAAAAAAAATTAAGAGAAAAAAAATTAAGAGGGTGTACAGTGGTTGGTACTCCAACAATTTCTGATGTTTTCATATTGAAAGGTGGAGGCCTGAATGCCTGTTACAGAAGTAAGGTCTTGTTAACAGCAGCAGGTGTCCGTCATTGTCCATCAGCATTATAGACTGGCAGCAAAGGTTAACACTTGAGTAGACCTTAAAGGCTCAGAAGAAACCCGAGTCCAATCTTCTCATGCTCTGACTCACCTTCTTTGTCTGTGAAGATCCTCTCTCTTCTTTTGTCAATTAATCTTTCACTTTGTCACTCCATCTTTTAGTTTTGTCACTCCATCTTTCACTCTTGCCCCAAACTGATGAGTTTGGCTCTCAAACTAAACTTTGCATTTTTCTTATATTTGTGAATGTACTGAAATTGTTTTATGGCGCTTTGTTAATAGTTGGATAGATGACTCAGACTGTGTTTTTTAATTTTTAATTTTATTTTCTTTAGCAATTATTTGTGAAGGTTTAATTCTGTGTGTGCATGCCTGTGTGTTTATGTGGGCGTATATTACTCAGTTTTGGACAGACTATCATCAATTGGTTTTGTGGCTGAAAACCCAAAAGAAATTCAACTAAACTTTGGTTCAAACAAGAGTGAAAAACTTTGCAATGTGGATATGTCGGGATCTCACAACCAGTGTTTTTGTGTATGTTAAAAAAATCTGGTCTAGTATGAAGGATTATTCAGACCTCTACAGAAAAAATAACAACAAAAAAACTAATAAAATGTGAGTGCCCACCATGAGTGTGTGTTTAGACTCACAAGACATATTGTGGTTGTTAAAATGTTATTAATGTTTCTTTTAACCTGTATCATGCGATTTTGTACAAAAAGTAATTCAACTAAATTAGCAGTATTACGGCACGGTGGACGACTGGTTAGAGCGTCAGCCTCACAGTTCTGAGGACCGGGGTTCAATCCCCAGCCCCGCCTGTGTGGAGTTTGCATGTTCTCCCCGTGCCTGTGTGGCTTTTCTCCGGGCAGTCCGGTTTCCTCCCACATCCCAAAAACATGCATGAATTGGAGACTCTAAATTGCCCGTAGGTGTGAATGTGAGTGCGAATGGTTGTTTGTTTGTATGTGTCCTGCGATTGGCTGGCAACCAGTTCAGGGTGTACCCCGCCTCCTGCCCGATGAGGCTCCAGAACGCCCGCGACCCGAGTGAGTATAAAGCGGTATGGAAAATGGATGGATGGATGGCTATTCAGATGGATGGTATTCCTAGATAAACTTCCTTATATACAGTATTTACAAATCCTAATTACAATGAAGTTGGGATGTTGTTGTAAAATGTAAATAAAAACAGAATACATTGATAGATGACCGTAATTGTGGCAAACCACTGCTTTCACTTGTGCACACTTCAAATTAAACGCAAGGTAAGGATTTTTTTCATCCGTTTGATTAAAAATCTCGTGTCTCAGGTGATTCGATTTGTTAAACATAACTGGCATTCTACTCATAGTCTGCCATCAACTTGCTATTGTCAGATCAACAGAGCCAACACAGCACATTGCCTGACACCACTGACTGTACCAACAAGATCTCTTTGTAAAGCTCTTTACCTTACCTGGGTGACTAGTGACCTTTACTGCGGGCTTGCGTGCGTGCCTGCACTCTTTCATGGTCACTGCTCCTCGGGATATGTGATCCAGATTTTAAGATCCTATCTTACTCTAGGTCGTCCCCTGACTGTTAGATCTTAGAAAACCTGTTAACTTGGTAGCTAACATGAAGTATTTGAACCATGTGTCTAATTATTGTATTATTATCCAATAATCCCATCTAGTTGATATTTCGTATCCTTGAAGTGGCACTCAGCACACAGAAACTTTTAAATTGGAACCCTAGACCAGGAAATTCAACTCAAAGTTATAAATACCGGACAACACTACTTCAGCAACAGTAACTTACAACGTTGGTCTAAAGTATTACGTACACTGAGACTGTTTTCCCCTATTTTACTCATTTACACATTCAGATAAGAAGCCCCCCCCAAAAAAGTCCTGTGCGATACTTCGTATTTGTATTTTGCTTTACATTTCCCAGTGCCTGCTAAGTATGGTGATTCCCACACTATTGCTTCTACTACTACTACTATCATGGATTTTTACTTATATCAGCAGTAATTAGCTCTTTCTTTTTGTTCATTATCTACAGTGGGTACGGAAAGTATTCAGACCCCCTTAAATTTTTCACTCTTTGTTATATTGCAGCCATTTGCTAAAATCATTTAAGTTCATTTTCCCCCCCACATTAATGTACACACAAAAAAAAAAACTGAAATATCACACAGCCATACGTATTCAGACCCTTTGCTCAGTATTTAGTAGAAGCACCCTTTTGAGCTAATACAGCCATGAGTCTTTTTGGGAATGATGCAACAAGTTTTTCACACCTGGATTTGGGGATCCTCTGCCATTCCTCCTTGCAGACCCTCTCCAGATCTGTCAGGTTGGATGGTGAACGTTGGTGGGCAGCCATTTTCAGGTCTTTCCAGAGATGATGAGTTGGGTTCATGTCAGGGCTCTGGCTGGGCCATTCAAAAACAGTCATGGAGTTGTTCTGAAGCCATTCCTTCGGTATTTTAGCTGTGTGCTTAGGGTCAGTCTTTTTTGAAGGTGAACCTTCGGCCCAGTCTGAGGTTCTGAGCACTCTGGAGAAGGTTTTCGTCCAGGATATCCCTGTACTTGGCTGCATTAAATGATTTTAAGAAATGACTGCAATATGACAAAGAGTGAAATATTTAAGGGGGTCTGAAAACATTCCGTGCCCACTGTATATCTACCCTCCATCTGCTCTGTGCTATCTGGCTGTTAACCCCTGACACTTGCACACATGTATAGTATGTTGGTCAGCGAGCGTGCCAGGGTGGGAGGTGATGCTTTGTGTTATATTTAGAGTGGCCTGCGATGAATGTTTTATCCTTGCTCTGTAGGCAGAACACAGTGGCAGTCATCAAACATTCATATCTGCCTCTGAGATGACCTCCTTGAATATCAGCTCATCATCAATGAATTAACATCCTGCCGTTTTCAATAAAACCTTGTAGTAAGGACCAACTCATGCGTTATCACATGTAACCACAACGTTTTGGGGTAGGAGTTAGGCATGACTAGAAAAGGATTTTTTTTTTTAATTACTATTATTATTATTTGTTTTTTGTGTGGCGGCACGGTGACCGACTGGTTAGAGCGTCAGCCTCACAGTTCTGAGGACCCGGGTTTAATCCCCGGCCCCGCCTGTGTGGAGTTTGCATGTTCTCCCCGTGCCTGCGTGGGTTTTCTCCGGGCACTCCGGTTTCCTCCCACATCCCAAAAACATGCATTAATTGGAGACTCTAAATTGCCCGTAGGTTTGACTGTGAGTGCGAATGGTTGTTTGTTTGTATGTGCCCTGCGATTGGCTGGCAACCAGTTCAGGGTGTACCCCGCCTCCTGCCCGATGACAGCTGGGATAGACTCCAGCACATCCGCGACCCTAGTGAGGAGAAGCGGCTCAGAAGATGGATGGATGGATGGATGTTTTTTGTGATACGGCTCAAGCATGACTAGAAAACACTTTTATATTTGTAACTATGTCGAACCTTAATGGACGTGACTCTTGAGTATGTTGGCATTAGAGGAAATGTCAAAAATTGCTATATTGGATAATGAAGTAGGCTCAGAACTAATGGGGGATCGGTTGTCCAGATAGTGGTCTCAGTTTCGTTTGGTCGAGTAGAAAATTGTTATGAATTAAAGGATTAAGTTAGATGGAGTGCATAATCAGCTAGCCTTAAACAAGCGGAAACCCCCATGCAAAGTGTGCAACATTGATGAGGGTGAACGTTAATGTAAAGAAGAGACACTAAGCAACAAGGAGTTTCTTCTCAATGTCCACCACTGGGACTACAGGTGTTTGTGTTTTGACTCTTTGTGGCTGTGCCTCTCAGACACAGTTTAGCAACAGCTCAGCCAGCCTGCATTATTCATCCACAAGCACAACGCAGATAGGGTTACCCTGAGACAGTATAGCAGGGACATTAAGGTGCCCTTTGCAGCAGGGGATACACGCCACACTCTCACAGAGATACTGTCAGAATGAGCATATGATGACATTAAATTAGGATGAAGTCGCAGTAACCAGAAGACCACAGGAGGTCACAAAGCTCTGACAGTGGGTGTGCAAACGCACACAAATGCTCACTCTCGGATAAAAAGGAACGCACCCTCGAGTGCCGAGATACACACCGGCACTTGACATCACTTCTCTTCGCTGACGGAACGTCCCGACAAAGATCGTGTGGCAGCCAAGATGAGGATTCACTGCAGGACTCATAGGACACAATGACAATGGGAGCCACACAAAGGACGACACTGACTCCGTCGCTGGGCCTTTTACTCTCTGTGTGACCCTGCGAATTTACTTACATGACTTATAAAGACAAACAAGGACCAGGAACCCATGTTTTCTTCTGGATGCTACATTTTTGAGGATTCAGGGAACCAAAGGCAAGAAATTTGTATGACAGGGAGAAGGACAATTGCTTCATAATTCATAATTGTACATTTACATTTAAAGAGCAAACATTTTCATTATTTAAACATAACTGACTTCCAGATTAATCTTTCTTATTCTTTTAACAAACACAGAACATAATTAGTTTTGCTAAGGCTTGACAAC
Organism: Phyllopteryx taeniolatus; assembly: GCF_024500385.1. Lineage (NCBI taxonomy): Eukaryota > Metazoa > Chordata > Actinopteri > Syngnathiformes > Syngnathidae > Phyllopteryx > Phyllopteryx taeniolatus. Next base: position 12,427,494 of record NC_084517.1, read on the forward strand.
ATGTTTGAGTGAGCGTTGATGGTTAAGCAAAGTACATTTTTGGATCCAATACTGAAGGACCAAGTTTTTTTTTTTTTTTTCAAAGCATTGACTGACTTTGAGAAGAGTTTACAGTGTGCAGTGATTCTGGAGTGAAACCTGAAGTAATCAAGAAAAACAAGAGATGAAGAGAGGAGGCTCTCATGACACCAATCAATTTAATCACAGTGTAGCTACTTGTCTGTACTAGCCGACGTCATGCCATCCAAGAAAGCTGACGCAAAATCGGTTGCCAGGAAAGGCAAGTTGGAGGAGACAGGGAAGGGACTTAAGAACATTAAAAAGGTAGAAAAGGATGACAAGAAAAGAGCAAAGAAAGTGGAGCCAGCCAAGGGAAAGAGTAAAGACGGTGGTAAGAAAGGAAAGGGAAATAAACCTGTCAGTGAGTCAGAGGAAGAATCTGAGGAAGAAGAAGAGAAGTTGAGTGAGAAATCAGATAGCGATGAGAGTGAAGAAGTAGTGGTTGCTAAGGTGAAAGCTCCCCTTGATTTAAATAAAGGTAAAGCGGTTGTTAAAAATACATATAAAGTAACAGTTCTAAAGGCTTCTCAGCCTCCCCCGGGTGATTCACCTTCGTTGGACGATGAGGATGAGGAGCTAGACAAGGAGGAGCCACAAGTGACAAAAAGGATGGATGCAATCAACCTAAAAAATATGAGTGATGGCCAAATCAAGGGAACATCTAAAGTCCTGATGGGCTTTGCTGCGGAGGGACAGAAAAACATAGTTGCAGGAAAGTTGCAGAAGACAACTGACGCCAAGAGTCACCTCAGAGGGGCGTCTAAAGTTATCAGCGGCCTCACAGGAAAGGCCTCTCCATTTAGTCTCCCCACCAAACAAAAGCAGCCAGAGAAACCCAAACCAAAGAGGAGTCTTAGAAGCACATCCACTCTTTTCATACCTCTCTCCAAGAAAAAGGAGAATCCAATTGCTTCTGGTAAACCTCTTGTAAGCACCACTAAAGTTTTGAATGGCCTTGGGCCTAAATCCACCTCTGAGGAGCAAAAGCCAGGTCCCTCGGGTTTCAAACTTTTAAAAGGACTTGGGCCTAAAGACACCTCTGTTGAGCAAAAGCCTAGTCTGTCGGGTTCCAACCTAGGCAATAAAAAAGAGAACAGTCCAGGCAATTCCACTCCTCCTCCTCCCCCCAAAAAGGCAGTAGACCTGTCCAGTTTAGGGGGGACGGAGAGTATGGCTACAGAGGCAAAGGGATTGGGAGCAAAGTTCAAAGGCATGTTTGGCAAAAAGAAAGTAGGATTAAGGTTCAAGACAAAAGGATGGATGCTAGCGAGGATAGCTGCTGCAACCAACTGGTTGATAGAAGGGTTGCCAAGTACCAAGGGTAGAGGTCAACTAGGGGCATGGGCACACCGTCAAGGACGAAAACGACTGTCATTTACAAACAGAGACAAATTGGGTAGACGTCCTAAGTATTACAACCACACCTCTGATTATGACGAGGAGGAGTATGAATCTGAGTATGATTACCACAATGGGCAGACAGAGGACTTTGAATACTACGATGATGATAATGAGTGGGAAAATGAGTATGGTTACTATGATGATGATGGCAACTTTTATCCTGATGATGAGTGTTATGACGATAGTGATATGGATTACAACACTTACCCATATGACGAATATGAAGATAATGGCAATGAAGAGGTGGAGTATTACTATGGCGATGATGGAAAGCTCTATGCTATTGTGCAAGAGACATTTGGTTACTCCGACAATGCCATGGAAACTATTTACAACCCATATGAGTCTGAGATGTACGGAAATTCTTACTTTGATCATAATATGGGTGAAGACTTAGTGATGTCAGAGCAGTATGGTATGGCGAGTAATAGGTATGCTGCTCTCCCAGGCTTACCTGTGTATCAAGATTCAATGCAGGGATCTTTAGATGTTGCTGGAGTTCATATCCCTTACCAGCAACCATACTATGTTGATGGTGGGCTGGCTCCAACAGAAACAGAACATCTATACAGACAGGAACAAATCCCTTTTGCTAATTCTAGTCCTGAGCAGTTCAGGGTCCCTAGGCCTCAGGTTAGATTATTTGGAAAGGAAAGACTGGATGTAGAAACCCTGCCACCACCGCCACCCCCTTCTACTCACATATTTACATCTCTACCACCTGGTTTTGACCTGAGGAAACAAAATGAGCAATTCCATCCCACTTACATACCAGCACAGACCCACTTCCCAACTGCCAGTAACCACCAACGAGCCCCCATCATACCATATTCACCAACACCTGAGATAATTCAACATGAGCACATACGACTAACTCATCCTACTCACACTCCCCTGGCCACTTCCCCTCATCACTCATCAGCATTTTCTCTACCACAGTTTCCCACTCAGGTTAATAAACATGCTTACTCACATGACCCATTCAAGTTCCAGATGGAACATATGCCATCAACAGTTCCACATATACAAACACAGAATATTTCATTAGTGCATCCACCACCATATCCCCTAATGTCCGCACCAAAACCAGTGCATGGAATGACCCCCCCTCGATTAGAGAGGCCGGGAATGTCACCAGATCATATGGACTTTCAACCACACATCCAGCCAGACCACTTTCCCCCTCACTTACACAGAAGAGACTTTACAAACCAATCTCCAATGGCAAGCCAAAGGCCAATCTCTCCACAGAGACAACCAAGCCTTTCTGCATCTCCACAGTTCCATGGAAACGGAGTGTCAGTTATAGCCCAGCCACCTGTAACAGCTGTGAGGAGTGGAATTGGGCTTCAAAGGGTTCAGCCCCGATCCCCACTTCCAAATCCCATAACGTCACCAAGAGGATCTCTGAGAAAGAGAGAAGTCCGGCCCCCTGATCCAAGACTTTCTTTTAGACAACAATCTCATACTGCTGGGTCTCCTCATCCCCCTCCCAGAGCACAAAGTAGACAACGAAGAATACAAGTGAGAAGATTGCCTTCTCCTCCTCCATCATCTTCACTAAGAGAGAGCCCACCTCTATCTGAGCGTGCTCACTCTCCCCATCAAACTTTTCAGCCTACCTCCATCTATCATCCTCCCTCTCCTTCCCAGTCACGTAACACCAGCCAGCCGCTACCCAACCGCTCCTCTACTCGTAAGTTTAGAGGTGTTTCAGGAAGTCAAAATCATGGTCCCCAGGGGTCTGTGAAACCCTCTCCATCTAACGCCTACTCAAGAAGACGAAGTAGACATGGACTACCTGTTACTCAACCTGTAGCTCCATTCAGGTCCTCTATTCGCAGTGGCCGAGGCACTCCCTCTGGACAAAAGAATGGTGCAGTTGGAGTCCCTACGTTATCAAGGAAATGCTCTCATCCAAGGGACTCAAAACCTCAAGTGGTCTTCCAAAGACCTATTGGAAGGGGACAGCCACTAGTGCGTATGCCCAGAAATCAGTCCTCCCCTTCATTGAGACAATCATTCAGAACACCTCCTTCAAGGCCTCTAGTGTCTCGGCAGCCTTTATTGAAACAGGGTGGTTCTTTTTCTCCTCAACCATTAGGGAATGGGCTCCATAATGGATTGCAATCTCCCCAACCATTTCAGGAATCATCTACCCTACCCTGCCATTCAGCCTATCCTAAGAACCATGGATTCTATCCACACTGCTCACTACCTCATAGGACCATGAGTCCTGAGAATGTAGGAGCAACATCTTTTCAACATCCAGTACCGTATCCGATACCACGACCCTCTCAGAATATGAACCATTTGAACTGCACAGCTACTGAGCCAGACACATCCTCATTTCTAACTAATTCTTCTCAAAACCTTAAAGGAATATGTACCTCATTTCCCCCCTATCAACTTCCCTCTTCTCTACCTTATGCCACCCACCATGCACCCCAAACACTGCAGGAAATTTACCCTCACTCATCTGTTGGGGAGATTGTGGGTGAAGCCCAGAATGGCCAAGAGATGAGTCAAAATACCCCTCTAGGTCCATCAAAATCTTTAATGCAGGACTCTCACTTGCACAGGGCCTCCTACACATCTCCCCTACAGCCCAATGTCAACCTGGATAACACCTTTCTCTCTCACACACATTCAGCAGTACCCCGTGCCCCATCGACGTCATCCCCCCCACATTTATCCTCTGCTCTGCATAATTCCCAGATATGCAACAAATCTTTTACCTCACCCCTTCAGTGTCATCCCTCTCCCATCGCTCATGCCTCTTCTGCTCAGCAGACAGTCAGCGTTAACTCTTCACTTCTCTCAAGACTTCAGACCAAACAAATCCAAGGATCCATGTTTAACCTCCCAGTTGACACCTTAACAATGCCCCCAAACACTGTAGAAACTCAATTTACCATTGTTGATGGAGTTGATGGAGCTGGTGGAGCAAATCACTCACCCTCTATTCACTCCAGTACTCTGCAGAGCCCAACGTTTCATCATCAACTACCTGGTGGCACTATTATTAACCAAAGTGAACCTGCTGAATCACCTCTTGGACAGTCCCTTTCTTCCCCAGTATTGTCCCCTGCTTTACCTAACACCCGTTTGCAGCAAAGCACATATCACTTAACTTGTGGCACGCGAGGGACCAGTTCAAAGACCAAATTCGCAACCATCCCTGCATCACCTATGCTTTCCTCTGCACTACTTAATCCCAAAGTTAAAAAATCTACTTACAAACTGCCCGAGGGTACTTCAGTTTTGAGAAACAAATCATCTGAGACTTTTACAACCTCTTCTCCTATGCTGACTTCTGCACTTGCAAATGCTAATGCCCTAACAACCTCTTATCGACTGCCAAACTGTTCAATTAAAATTCAACCGAAGGAAGCGATGAAGAACCCTGAAAGTGCAACCCAAATGCTACCCAGTGCACTGATGAATTCTAATCTTAATGAGGTACAGTCTCAGCTTCCAGAAGGATCATCACATAAAATTCAAACTTCAACATCAATGTCCACTGGGCCTCTCCTCTCTGGTGCATTGCTGAACACCAGCATCCATGGTGCTTCATACAGACTCTCAAAACCATCACTACTGAGAGAGATTGCTTCCACAGGGGCTCCATCCGTTGACCTTTCCAGTGGTCTTTGTAACCCGAAGATCAGTCATCCTACCTACCATTTGCCAACTGATACTTTGATTGCCCAACACCAGTCCTCATCTACACATAAAACAGTTGACCTGTCCAGTGCTTTGTCAAAAAGCACTAAGATTCGCGATGCAAATTTACATCGATCTAACAGCAATATCATGCTTCGACTAGGTACCCCTCGTGTCCCACAGACCCGCTCATTAGATCTCTCCGGTGCCCTACAGAACCCAGTCCTTCAGGGGGGGTCTTATCACCTCCCTTCTACATGTGCTGTAGTGTCACCCCATGTCCATGATTCTGTTCCTGAAAAGCACTGGGCTCAAGGCCCCAGAGTTGAAGTTATGGGCTTGCAGCAAAATATGGATGTATGGGGTGCAGAGAAAGTCTTACCTCATGCGACAGTACAAAACCTCAATAAGTGGTCCATGTATGGAGAAGACAAGATAATTGACCACCAGCACTTGATGGCTCAGCAAAATATGGGGCATAAACCAGTGGTGTGTAATCTCAGCAGGGAAGGGGAACCTCAGGGACCATGGTTTGACAAGGTAAATGTTATTGACAGCTCATCCACTCTAAATATGTATTTGTGTACATTTAAGGTCTTTAAGAACAAAATGTGATGAGAATAAACAATCTTTTTACCGGTGTGACCTTTATAAAAACATGACTTTCTCCCCCTGTCTTTGTGATTGTTATTTCAGATGTACTCAATCAGAAGCCTGCCCACAGTAACTCACCGGGAGCAACGAGAGGAAGATGGCATTGAAGACATGACAGAGCTTGAGTAACAATTTCATACACAGTACTCAAAATTCCCCCAACTCAGCAATGAATAGACAAGGCAGAACACACTTAAATTGAGCACAAATAAACAAGAACAAAACAGAACAGTAGTTGGCTTGTTTTTTGCAAAATATGTTATTGACATTATCCTTATCTTATTGTTTCTTCTTTCATTAGGGAGATGCACGATGATGCTGTTCTTCTTAATCTAAAAACAAGGTTTGAACGGAATCTTATTTATGTAAGTGTCACATTCATTTATTTTGAGATGGAATGTTCTATTCAAAAGTTCCATAATTTCTATGCTTGTATTAAGTGTCACTTTCGTTCCCCCCCCCACCTTTCAGACCTATATAGGCAGTATTCTGGTTTCTGTGAACCCTTATAAGATGTATAACATCTATGGGACAGACATGGAGTTGCAGTACAAGGGTCATGCCATGGGCGAGAACCCTCCGTAAGTCACTGTCTCAAGTGGTTAGGAATCAACACATGAAATAGGTTATTGCATTTTCTTGCCAAAGTGACACTTCTTTCTTTTGCAGACATTTGTTTGCTATATCAAATGCTGCTTATACAAAAATGATGGATGCCAAACATAATCAGGTCATAATTATCAGGTAATAGATTGACTGACTCTATACTCATCTCACAAATAAACAGTTTTAATGGCCCTTCGCAGTCATTGCTCAGATGTGCAAACCAAGATGACAAGGACATGTATGACAGTTTTCAATCAGCCTGATTTTATTTCTATTAATTCTCATTTATTAACATGGGAAGGTTGTAACTAAAGTCACGTTTACAATAGTGTCCTTATAGTGTATACCAGTGATTCCCAACCAGTGTCCCGTGGCAAACAAGTGTCCTGCGAGAAATTATCCAGTTTCATTTAATTTGTCTGAAAATAGTTATTCATTGCAAATATATCTTTGTTCATCTATCCATGCTAGGGATGTATAGTGACAGGGAGAACTATTTTAATGCTCTTCGACGAGATGACAGAAGATACAATAAACCTGTGTTACCACCTGTGGGCATTCATACAACAGAATAAGTCTTACTGCAAGTATATCAGCTTTGTGTTCAATACACTGGCCCAGATTTAGTCACTCAGTCACTAAGTTTGTGACTTACCAAATTTGTGAATAAATTGAGACAAGATCATCATTATCTTAGTATGCATACTTTTTGTGTCATTTTTATTCGGTGGTGTGCTGTGAGATTTTTTTCTAATGTAAAATGGGTGCCTTGACGAGAGCACAGCTGGGGAAACACTGCCGTATATGGTGCTGAGCATGGCAGTTACTGTTTTTACTGTTTTTCAGTGGGGAGAGCGGGTCTGGGAAAACAGAGGCCACCAAACTTGTCCTTCGCTACCTTGTAGCTTTGCATCACACATGTGATCTTGCCCAACAGGTATGCATGTAAACTACTGTGACACGTGAAAGCACACACGCACGCACGCACGCACGCACACCCACACACACAAACCCGTTCATTAATCCTAATTTGAATGATGACTAATACCCTTGTATGTGTTTTTTTTCAACCTGGGCACAGATTGAGGTAGTACCGTATAAGGTTCCCTGCATGTTTTGTTCTACTGTATATATTATCAAACCCATCTTCACGTGTGCCATTACCATCAGAGTTGTTTTGTTTTGCTGTGGTGTGCTTAAATATCACCATATTTATATCCATTAATTATAATTAATGAAGCAAAAGTTAAACTGTGGTGGTAAAGTACTGCATTTTTACATCATCATCCAGTAGTGAGATGTTTAAATGCTGTGTGTTTGAATGGCTGCTAGATACTTGAGGCAGCTCCTCTGCTGGAGTCATTTGGAAATGCCAAAACTGTACGGAATGATAATTCCAGTCGCTTCGGGAAACACATGGAGGTTTTTATGGAGGAGTAAGTATAGCAGTTGTGCAAACATTCTTGGTCTTAGCACCCTGCAGCTCCCTTTTCAACTCTTCTTTATTTCCTGCCTAGTGGTGTGATCAGTGGTGCCATAACTTCTCAGTATCTTCTGGAAAAGTCTCGTATCGTCTTCCAGGTGATGCATGAAAATACATCATCAGGTGACTTACTTTCATAGCTTATTGAAGGACGTGTTTAAGGAAATCTTTCTTCTCAGGCCAAAGATGAGAGGAACTATCATATTTTCTATGAGATGCTGGCAGGTCTTCCTTCTCAGCAGAAGCAGACTTTCTATCTCCAGGAGGCTGAGACCTACTATTACCTCAACCAGGTGGGCCACACTTTGCTGCAATATCTGGCGATCTTTCTTAGGCTTCTATAAAATTTTAAAGGGGAAGGAAACCCAGTAGAGTATATCATTAGGTCATTTTGTGCTTTCTTGTTTCCCTCACAGGGAGGGGATTGTGGGATTACAGGAAAGGATGATGAAGAGGACTTCCAGCATCTGCTTGTTGCCATGGAGATCCTTCACTTCACCTCAGACGACCAGTCGGCCATTTTTAGAGTTTTGTCTTCCATACTGCACTTGGGCAACGTCTACTTTGAGAAATATAAGGTCATGTTTCCATGGAGATTTTCATACAACTGGATAATTATGATGTGATACAGACGGCTTGAAACCTAATTTGTGATTTTAAATGCAACAGAAAAAAATACGCTCACTGGCCAAAACATTAGGTACACCTGCACCACTGTCTAGTGAGATTCAATACAAGAACTGTAGCAAAGATTATGCCTTTTTAAAGACGTTTTGTTTTGATTGACACCGTCAAAGAGGTTTCCTTTTAAAATCCATCCAAACCATTAATACTTAACAAAAATGCAATTTAACAGGATGGAACTGTGCCACGTACATCATGGAGCAGTTCAGAATTATTCAATCTAATAATAAACAACAAAAAAATGAAATACCTGAACAACACCAGAAATCCTGAATATTAGACGTATTAATGTGTACAGATAGCTACAGAGGTGTTTTGCTAGTCAAAGTTGGCTGCATCAAATTTTGCTCTCTGACCAACCAATCAGATGACAGAAAAATGCTGATGTCATCAGGCACCAGCGCTCTGGCCTTGTGAAGACGAATTTGAAATCTGAGAAACGAACAGTCCCATATAGTTTACTGAACTACATATTCGGAATGCGCTGGGCAGATTAGATTTACATGGCAACGCATAGAGGCTAACATCTGATTGGACAAAAAAAAAAAAAACCTCAACATCCACATGGGAATAATAACACAATTTTACAAATAGAATTTAGTTTTTAAACGTAGGTCAGTGCTTCTGATAGTGTTTAGGGCCCCAGAGGCCTTGCTGTCCACAAAGGGCCACCACTGGGGTAAGTAATATAATACTAGACAGCTCTCAATATGAAACCACCACAATAAAAAAAAAACATTTTTTAATTGATACGTCTCTAGCAGTGTCATTAAAAACAGATGTGCAGAATTTTGTAGATTGTGCGAGTGTACCCATTAAATGTCTGCTGAGTGTAAACTAGTCTTTCTAATAAGACTTGTTTGCCCTCTGCTGCACTATAGGCTGACGGCCAGGAGGTGGCGACAGTGGTGAGCGCTCAAGAGATCAGGGTGGTAGCAGAACTGTTGCAGATCTCTCCAGATGGCCTGCAGAAAGCCATCACTTTCAAAGTCATGGTCAGTATTGAAACTTGTTTTCTTTGCATTTTCAACATCTCGTACAGGATGTACTCATGTTTGCCACATACCTGCAAGTTATGTCTTTTGATTTGACTGGATCATATGTTGTATTGTCACTGTTAGTATAAGGAAACTGGGCTACATCAAAATCTTGCTGAAAGTTCTTATTTACATCATTGCATTGAGGTGTTGTGGGACATTTGCCTCTCGACGGCTCCATTAGATAAAAATAAAATAAAATAAATAAAATAGTCGTGGGCGACTGGTTAGAGCGTCTGCCTCTGAGGACCGGGGTTCTGTGTGGAGTTCGCATGTTCTCCCCGTGCCTGTGTGGGTTTTCTCCGGGCACTCCAGTTTCCTCCCACATCCCAAAAACATGCATGGTAGTTTAATTGACAACTCTAAATTGCCCGTAGGTGTGAATGTGAGTGCAAATGGTTGTTTGTTTATATGTGCCCTGCGATTGGCTGGCAACCAGTTTAGGGTGTACCCGGCCTCCTGCTCGATGATAGCTGGGATAGGCTTCAGCATTCCCGCTACCCTAGTGAGGCTAAGCGGCTAAGAAAATGGATGCATGGATGGAAATAGTCGTGGCGTACTGCAGTCACGGTGGCTTAGCACATTCCTCCTACTATACAACCTTGGTTTCATGGGTCGATAACACAATTGGGAGATTTTGTTATAGTCTGATGAAACCAAGGTTGAAGTATATGTCCATAATTCCAAAAGGTAGAGTATGTTTGGCACAAACATGACACTGCTCATACCCAATGAAGCATGATGGTGGCAGCTGCATGCTTTGGAGCCGTTTTTTCTTCAGGAAGTAGGGCCTTAGACAAGGTGGAAGAAATTATGATCACTTCAAAATATTAGTCAGCGTAACCACAAAACCGTCAGTCTTCTACTAGTAAGCAAAATAAATGTCAGGAAAAGCCTACTAGAACAGCCAAACTTTATGTGGGTTTAATCAGACGCATTTCAAATGGTTGCAGATGTATGCTGACTCCCATTTAACATGAATTTAAATATGATTTGTTGTTTCAGAGCACAGCCGCATCCCCAGTTATGAGGGTATGCACTATGCACACTTGTGCACCCACATTATTTCAGTTGTTTATTTTTACTTACCCTTTAAAAAATAATGTCTTTCAATTGAGTTCTTATTTATTCATTAATCCACTGACCTTGTCTGCCTCTTGTAACTGAATCACTTTGTACAACAGAACTGTTGCATGTTAACTACTTGCTGATCAAGTAACTACAGATAGTCGCCCTGCAAATAACATTGATTAGTCAGCCCTATCACTTACATAAGATCTACTACTACTACTACAACACACACTTAGGTTGTAGTAACTGTGGCTTGTTTACAGTGATGCGTTCTTTCTTTATTGGATTTGGTGAGTGATGCTAGTGGAACAAATGATTAATGCTGTCATAACTCTGCCATTGTTGTTTGTTAATCAATAGGATGATTCAAAAACAGTTAAAGTGATACATCCTGTGCACTCAAGCATTTCATGTAATCTACAAATACTTTTTTTAGGAGGAAAAAAATAAAAATCCCTCCACCCTAATTTTGGATATTGGGATCAGTTACCTTTAATGCGGATGCTCAACCTGTTGACTCCTTTTAATCACATATACACTGTATACTGTACAGTGCACTGTATGTATATACATAAATGACACATCCTCCTCTGTCTTCACAGGAGACGATGAGAGACAAGATTTACACGCCGCTGACTGTGGAAAGCGCTGTAGATGCCAGGTGATACACAGTCATTTACCCAGCATGCTTTTCTTCCTCTGTTACAGTAGTCCATCACATGACCATAAATGGCCATAATTAGAAGCAATGAGCTATTTAGTTTCCGGTAAACTCATATAATTCATTTAGGCACTAAAAACAAGTCATAAGAAGCCCCATATTCTGTCTGATTTGTTGTCTAAAATCTTTTTATTTTTATTTTATTTTTTTATATAAAATAACCTCCCTGACCACTCTATTCTGTTCTCTAGAGATGCGGTTGCCAAGATCTTGTACTCGCTGCTCTTTCACTGGTTAACAGAGAGGGTCAACGCTCAGGTGTATCCTCACCAACATACTCTTTCCATTTCCATCCTGGACATTTATGGATTTGAGGTTAACTACTGTAATCTTCTCGTGTGAGCTTTTGTGTATAGGGAAGATATGCATCAACTTCCTAAAGCAGACATTTTAGATGACAAGTCATGAATGACCAGCTATGTGACCATTCCGTGTATGTGCGTGTGTGTGTGTGACAACAACAGGATCTGGCATACAACAGCTTCGAGCAGCTGTGCATTAATTATGCCAACGAGTACCTGCAGTTCTTCTTTAACAAGATCATTTTCCGGGAAGAACAGGTAAGTCGCTTGCAGACCGCAAGCAACTCATTGGGTAATTGGAAGTATTAATCCAAAATGTAGGCTATTTTGCACAGAACAGTTATGTGATTGTCATGTAGGAGGAGTACAGCAGGGAGCAAATTCCGTGGCAGGACATTCCATTTAATGACAACCAGCCCTGCATCGACCTCATTGCCGCCAAGCCTCATGGCATACTGAGAATCCTGGATGACCAAAGCTGTTTCCCACAGGTGAGCGAGAAGAAACGCTTATGCATATTTCTGCCAGACTTTTTTATTCTGCAAGTCCCTCTTCTGGTGTGTTTATAGGCGACAGATCATACCTTTCTCCAAAAGTGTCACTATCACCATGGCAACAACCCATTGTATGTGAAGCCAAAGATGCCCCTCCCTGAGTTCACTATCAAGCATTTTGCTGGACGTGTCACCTATCAGGTACATGGATCAGAATCAGTTTATAGACACACAATGACACTCAGTTTATTAGGTGCACTCAGTCTAATAAGATAAGCACAATCAAAGAATCTGCCTAAAAACAATCTTTCAGTTTTGATTGACACAGTCAGAAAGGTATTAACCCCTTAATTCCAATTGTGTACTTTTTTAGCTTTGTGTAATAATTATTATTGTACAGAGTGGTCCATAGTTTTTATACTTCTGTACTTATTATGTTCTATAGTTCATATACCCTAAAAAGATGTGTTTGATGATTTCAATATTTTTCCCATGAATGGAAACGTGTCTCCCATCCTGTTTATATGATATATTTAATTTCATTTTGCATTGTCTATGTGTACTGTTAATATCTTTACTCTGACAATCTACGCTATCCTTGGCAAGTTTCTGGAAACAGGATCTGTTCTTGACAAACCACGCAGTGGAAGTCCTGCTATTACAACCACCGACTTCAGGTTGTTGAAAATTATAATCTTCTGCTCGAAGCCTTTGAACAATGTGAAGCCAGTACGAGTAAAGCTTTATTGTTTACAGTTTGGCTATAGTTTAGTTATAGCTTTATAGTTTTGTTGATGCTAAGTTCCAGTGCAGCCCTCATGATAGACCTCCCCTGGCTTTGCGCGAACGCCTGCTCTAGCAGTGTGGTCTTTTCATCAGTGGTGGTAGCAGCAGGACTTCCGCTAAATGGTATGTCAGCAACAGATCATATTTCAAGAAACTTGCCATGGATAGCGAAAATTATACTTTGCACTGGAGCATTGTAACAGCCATAAAGCTTCTCAAATTGGCACTGAATTGAAGTTGGGTACAGAAAAACAAATTTTGCAACCCTGTTCCAATGTCAATTGCCGAGCGTCAGTGAAGGAAGGATATACTTACAAAACGTACAAAGTTTATATTGACTTTTGGAGCACCTTGTATGTAATCACCTAATCACCAGTAAATATGTTTTACTGGATTCTACATACATCACCCTTTATAAAGGTACAGTATATCTATCTGTTTAGATTCTAACTGGATTCAATTAGCTGTTTTACCATACCTGTGTACTGACAATAAATACATCTGAAATTGTATTATGCCAGTATATTACTTAAATTTTTATTGTATGTTATTTGATTGACAATTTATATCATTACATCATTATTTTTCTTGCTTATTGGTTGGAAAAAAAAAGACTAGGTTACCAAATATGATTCCTTCAATCCTCAATAATTGGTGACTTTAATGTGACGTGCAGTTCTACACTACTTTGAACTCCAACCATAATAATAAACACATTTTCTAATTAACACCTCGTTAAAAGTTAATTAAAAATGAACCTTATTACCTTTGAAAAGAGAGAATTTATAATGTAGTTTTTGTATAAATTTTTTGTTAGTGCTGGAAATGGTCAGTGCCAGAGTGTAAAATTAGGTTATGTACAATTTGAGATGCAGGAAGCCCAGAGAAACATAAACAGTAATGGAGCACCCAAACCCAGTATTGACAGGTGACATGATGTTTTTTTTTCTTTATGTCAATTTTGCAGGTTTACAAATTCCTTGATAAAAACTACGACCAGGTTCGTCAAGATGTCCTGGACCTGTTCATTCAGAGCAGGAACAAGGTGAGTGGAGCATCATCAAATATATAACAGTGAGTTAAATTCTCAACAAACTGAACATGAACCAGATTTCCACTTGGTTGTGGATAATATTAGGTTGTGTTCACACACACAAAACAAAATCTCATCTTGTTCATGGTCACCCTTACCTCAACCTCTCTGTCTTTTAGATGGTGTCAAACCTCTTCCTGGCTCACGCAGAGTTCCTGGGGCAGCAGAGAGGAGGTCATGTGAGGAAGAGCAGCACAGTCACCAGGAAATACCAAGCATCCACTGTCAGCAGCAAGTTCCAACAGTCCCTCCTGGAGCTGGTGGACAAGATGGAGAGGTGAAATACACTGATAGATACAAAAAAAAAAACTTAAAGATTTCTCACTTGTGTTACTTTTATTCTATTTCAGGTGCAATCCATTTTTTGTCCGCTGCATTAAGCCAAATAACATGAAGGTAAAGTTTTAAAAGAGCCTCCTGACAATCCCACAAATGCAGTCAGTAATCACATGTTGCCATGACAGCACGCAGGTGTGTTTGAGGTTGACCTGGTTAAAGGTCAACTGCGACACTCCGGCATTATGGAAACCATCAGGATCCGCAAAGAGGGATATCCTGTCAGGATGCCTTTTTCTGTCTTCCTCTTCAGGTGAAACGCTCTATATGTTGATTTAGCCTTCAACTACAAAACATCAATCTGTATAGTTTAATCTCTCTAAGAGTACACTTGTATAGGGCTGCACGGTGATCAAGTGGGTAGGAAGTGTGCCACACAGTTTAGAGGTTCGGGGTTTGAATTTCAGCACCCAGCCTTCCTGTGTGGAGTTTGCATTTTCTCGTGGCGCTTGCGTGGTTTTTCACCAGTTTTCGCCCACATTCCGAAAAATATTTGTTGGGACATCCGCGCACCGAGTGACGTGGCCGTACGAGACTTAACTGTTGTACAGTGTGCGGGGTTCTGCAACTAGTTTTCATTAGTGGCGGATCATTGGTAACTACCGGTAGTTTTACTGTGATTCCAAATTCGAATCGGAGATGACTGGCCTGAGAACGTCACAGAGGTTATGCCCAGTCAAAAATGGCATGTTGTAACACAACAGAAATTACATTTCCGGGTAAATTTACTATTTCATATTTACCTGTGGCCAAAAAGCAAAGTGTCAAGAGACTGTAGCCAAATTGCCAATGAATGTGCCGATCATTGCCAACAGCCTCCCAAATATCCACACTGGCTCGTTTGATCTCGCTGTTTCCTCTATTTGTATTATTTCAAAATAACAACAGCAACCAGGGCAATCTGCTTCTGCTATATGTGAAGCCTCAAAATGCTGTTTCCCTTCACAAAAACAGGGGTTGGAGTTTTTTTTTTCTTGGAGCGAGTTGGTATGCGTGTTGGTGTGTGGGTCTCCTCCAGCCTCTCGCCCAAAGTCAGCTAGGATAGGCTGCAGCTCATCTGTAATCATAGTGGAGACAAGCACTATAGAAAATGGATGGGAGTACAATTGCATAAGCCAGTTTTTGACAAAGGGGCTTGAACTGAAAATCCATTCAAGCTTAGTTTGAATTTCATTGAATGCAATCGTTTGTGTTTGTCTGTCATAGATATAAGTCCCTGGTGGGAATTCAACAACTGCCATTAGCCACTGGAGACCACTGTGTGCTGCTGCTCAGTAAACTGTGCCCTCTCAGACCAGGAGACTACCATGTCGGGGTCACAAAGGTTTGCTCCTCCCTCTGGTGAAAGTAATCTTTTGATATTCTACTCAGATTATTACAAAGTACATGCAAAGGTATCAGTCATAATGTGCATCACATATAACTTTGTGTGTGTTACAGTTGTTTGTGAAGGAGGCGGTCTACCAGCTGTTGGAGTGTAAGCGGGAGTGCTGTCGCCAGCTTGCTGCACTCACCCTGCAGCGTTACGCTCGCATGTACTTTGTCAGGAAACGCTACGTGGACCTCCGCAACATGATCATCAGGCTACAGGCGCATTGCAGAGGCTTTCTTATGAGGTGGGCCACAAAACTAAACCTAATCTCAAAACTACTGTGATAGCATTAATAATAATAGCATTCAGTGCTATTTATATGGTGCTAAATAATTATAACAAAAGTTATCTCAGGGCACCTGGTGAGGATGTGAGAGCCTAAACCAAAGAAGCGGTGGGGTGTGGGAATTATGTATATCACAACAGCTGTAGTATCACCACTAAAATTGCTAGTGCAGTCATAGTATATACAATGATGCAGTAATTGCAGCACTGTTGGTGGTGGTTAGCACGTCTGCCTCACAGTTCTGAGGTCTGGGTTTGAATCTCGGCTCAGGCCTGGCCTCCCTGTGGATAAACGGTATAGAAAATGGATGGATTGATAATAATCTTGACAGTATTAGACTAATGAATTTGTTATTGCCCCTACATTTGTTTTATCTTTTAGACGGCACTATGTGAAAATGAGAGACAGCCTGGTTCAGTTCCAATCCCTCATCCACTGTCATATCAGCCAGAAACGATATGTCAAGGTACGCAAGTGCAGACTCACTGCATGTGATATCATCCGCAAGCAATAAAGACAAAATATTTGAAATCCAAATCTGTTGCCCTTCTTTTGCATCCTAATGTCTTCCACTTGACATGTTTATGATTGTTGCGGTCTACCTGCAGATGAAGTTGATGGCCCAGAGGAAAGCTGAGGAGGAGAAGAAGAAGAAAGAAATGGTAATACCAAGCTCGCATTCCTCCGCACACTATTACACTTTATTCCATCGTAGATTAAAGTAAATCTTATACCAGGAGCTGATGAAAAGAGAGGTGGTAAATGTCACAAATTTGGTGATCCCTGCACAGCTTGGTACTCTACTGCAAGCAGCAGGAGGTTTGTATGCTGTCTGTACACATTACTAGCCGACACATATATGCAAGGGCTTGGTGATTGATTCTTTTTTTCTGCCTCTTTTTCTTTCTCTGTCAGTCAGTGGTGAGTTGCACTCTGACTGCTTGGCCCTGCTTCAGGCTCCTCATATCCAAGAGTCCTCTTCCAATCAACTCACTCTGCCTCTGGACATCAACAACTACCCCTTTTATCGTTACGTGCTCAGCTACTTCAGAGTAAGATCATGTGCCAGCATAATGTTCAAATTAGCTTCAGTCTGTCTAGTCTGTCAATGCATCATTTACAGTGAACGTCTTGTGGCAACAAGTAAGTAATCTTGTTGCCTAAAACAAACTCAATTTAGATTAGTACCAAATTATTCATCTGTCATAGATACCTGCTTGCGTTTGCCTGAATTCCATAATCAAGATTAAGGCATTAGTCACCGAAATGTAACATCAATGAATCTGCACTAATATTCATTGAATTAATGCCTCGACATTAAAGTAATGTGGATATTTTATTTTATTTATATTATATTATTATTTTATTGGTCACTCATAAACAAACAACGATGAAAACATAACCTCTTGAGATATAACAATACTCAGTTGTTAATATATGCACATTCTAACTCAAGCTGATATGTAATACTTACCAAAATGTTGAAATAGCTGAAACTCAACTCAACTTTATTTATATAGCACTTTCACAACAACCGCAGCTGTTACAAACTGCTTTACATAAAACATAACATACAACAATTGAAATAATGATAATACAGTCAGAAATAACTAAATAAAAACAGATTTAATGAGGTAGTTTTAATAACTTCAAACACAATCTGGCACTGTACAGTACTTAGTAGACATTTTTTGTTATACAGTACTTGAAAAACAGAATTTAATATTTGCCCGAGTCCCTAACTGCTGTGAAATAAAGGCAAAATAATACTGTTTATATATATATATAACATTTCAAATGTGAATATTTTGTAGTAATTTATAAATGTATTTACCACCTTTTGATCCCAGAGAGAGTGCACGCACATGTACACACACACTCATCTACACACACAGTTTTGTTGTTGCAGCGGAATTTGAACTTTGACCCAAAATGTATGCAATGTAAAAATACTACAATGTCTGTTTAGAATTTTTATGCCACAATCAGTGTATCCTTGTGGTAGGAGCCCAAGTTTGGGATGTTGCTGACACCCCTGGAGGCACCTCTAACATGCATAGAAGAGGACCTGAAAGAAGAAGCACTGCAGCTTTTCAACATGGTAGGTGAACCTTTCATTTACTGCTTGTATTTAAGTCAAATATGACACACACAAAATAGTATGTCACAAGCTCTGCAATGCTGATTGATATATTTTTTTTGCCTTTATGTATTCTTCTACAGGTGTTACGATTCATGGGGGACCCTCACCTGAACGGGGCACAGGAAAACATGTTTGGCAATTATATCATCCAAAGAGGTCTCTCATCTCCGGGGTTGCGGGATGAGATCTTGGCTCAGGTGGTCAACCAGGTGTGGCGAAATGTCAATGATGACAATGCAGAGAGAGGCTGGCTTCTGTTGCTTGCATGTGTCTGCAGCTTTGCTCCCTCACCGCAAATGGACAGATATCTACTCAAGTAAAAACACTGATTAGATTATCTACTACATGCATATATGCTAAATATCATCAAATGTAAAGTGCTCAATTTGTAACTTCTCTCTTTAGGTTCGTTTCTGACCACGCTGCCATTGGTTGCCAAGCATTGCTACAACATAGTCTCATGCAAGTCGGTCAGAAGATGCAGCAGAGTTCAGGTCCCGCCTCTGAGACCTCACGGACCTATCCGCTGTCACTGCTGGAGTGGACGGCCAACAGGAAAAAAGCTAACATGGTGTTACATGTGCATTGTTTTGATGGTAGGAAGAAAATACTTTGGGGTGATGATGATGACGATTGTAATCAATTGATGGTGTTGTTATATTTAATTTAAACAATAGTCTAATTGTAGTTTTGACTTTAAACCAATAACGAAATGATGTCAAATGATTCATGATGATGTAGGAGAGTCGTTCCTGTGTCCCGTCCACTCCTGGACCAGCGGCGAGGATATATCGGGAGACATCCTCCGGCACAGGTGCTCATTCAAAGTTTTATCAATTTTAACAAAAGACATTGTTGTAAGTGACCCTCCAATATATCCTCAAATAGTGGCTTCTGCTCTAACGGGCGCAATGCTTCAAATAAATGCCTGGTTGTGCCACCAAGCAATGCAGTTAGGTTCATATCCTGTAGGTGCAGGCCTCATCTAAAATACATCCAGCCATCCATTTTCTTTGCGCTTCTCCTCACTAGGGTCGCGGGCGTGCTGGAGCCTATCCCAGCTATCATCGGGCAGGAGGCAGGGTGCACCCTGAATTGGTAGCCAGCCAATCGCAGGGCACATACAAACAAACAACCATTCGCACTCACATTCACACCTACGGGCAATTTAGAGTCTCCAATTAATGCATGTTTTTGGGACGTGGGAGGAAACCGGAGTGCCCGGAGAAAACCCACGCAGGCACGGGGAGAACATGCAAACTCCACACAGGCAGGGCCAGGGTTTGAACCCGGGTCCTCAGAACTGTGAGGCTGACGCTCTAACCAGTCGTCCACCGTGCCGCTCTAAAATACATATCTCCTTTAAATACAATAAACACCCCAAGCCGCTATCTGAGGAAATACAATATTTGCATTGTGGGGGTCTTACAGAGGTGTGTCAGAATGGTGGAGAGGGAGTTCTATCCTGATGAAGGAGCACGGCCAGTGGGTGGAGTTAGCGGGTCACGACTACGTGATGGACCAGATTGCAGACCTGGAGCTTCCAAATGACTTCCCAAAGCAGAAGAGCTACTTCATCATCAGTACTGACAACCCCACTAGAGTCAGAGCCAACACCAGCCTGTCAGTACACAAGGACCACTCCATTCACGACCTAATACAGTACTGTGAAGCTTTTTTTGCGCCAAGCAGATGTGTTCTTCTGTTTTCTTCCAGAAAATTATTTGGTAGTGGCTTTGACTCAGATGATGAACTTGTGCCTTCTATTCCTCTAAGCGGAGACTGCAGACCAGCCTACAGCCTGTCTGACTCTGACGGTTACCACAGCCACGGTGCACACACATGCATCTTTCATTGATATATAGATTTCATTGTGTTTTCTCTTGACTATTTATTTTTCTTGTAGCCATAATGTGTTTGCTTTAAACTGTAGCATTCAGTGAGGTTCCCAGAGGTGATGCTAATGCATAATAGTAAGGTCAAATGGGGCCTTTTGACTTCTTCTATTCCTGCATGCATTTCTTATCATCCTAGCTTTTCCTTTTGTTGTTACTTGACAGCAAAAGTATGTGCACCTACAAAGTGAGATCCACAGTGTTAAAAACGTTAAAGATTTCAGTACTTGGGAGAGAGCAGACTTCCACTAAGGTGGAAAAATTGCCACATGAGAGAATAGATGCAGTAGTAGTCGTGCACCTAATACCTGTACCTAATGAAGTGGCCAGTGTGTGTATCACTGTAATGGAATGAGGCTGAGTGTCTTTCTCCTTTACGTGCAGTCGAGTCTGATGCGTTCAGTGATGGTCAGACTCAGAGAGGAATGGACCGCTATCTGGACAGCCTGTTCGAGCCCGTGCTGTCGGACAGCACCGTGGTGAGTGCACTGTTCATCGACAAAGGCAACTGGACAAATATCACACATATCTGAACTGCAATGTTGATACGCATGGGAAATTCGGTGATGCTCATTTTGCAGCACTCTACAATTTTTTTTTAATTAAAAGCCCTGAAGGATTAAAAAGTAGTGCCATACTTCCTCTCCTCTATTTTATTCATGCATGGAGGAGAGTGCTGATGGATGAATCATGTCAGCCTCAGCTTCGGTTTAGTATGGAGGAGATAACATTAGGTTACAGAGTCACCTACCATAATTTACTGTAACATGGAATACGAAAATGCTGCACAATATATACTGTACGCGTGCTTTTTGGATTTTTTTAGTTGTAGTTACTGTATATTTTAAATTATAAAAAACACAACACAAAAATACCCTCCATCCATTTACTTCATACAATTTACTAGAGCTGTATAAAGAATGCTGCCTCTATATGGTCACTTTCAGTGGTGGATTTTGATATGGGCAACTTGGGAAGTCACCCACGCTGGCAATTTCCGAGAATTAATAAATTCCATCACGAGAAATGAATTGGGCGTTGACTAAAAATTCAAATAATGAAGAAAACTGCAAGATGTTAGAGGAGTTGATATTAACATTAATCAGCATTGTGTCCCCTCCTCTAGTAGTGGGTTGGGTGAAATGACAAAAAATACTTAAACTATTATTTTATAGAATAAATAAAACATTGTTAAATTGTATATTTGAAATTGTTTAATGTACAGTTTTTTAAAATTTGTTTAATTGTTTTTTCCTGAACTATTGTTTTAGTTATAATATTTGGATAAATCAATTAACCAATTTTAAGTATAAAGGGCTAAATTATGGAGGACCTTTGACAATATAAATGCTCAGGGCCATACTTTGACCAACCCTGCTTTTGATGGTATGATAGTTATTAATTAAGCAATATTTTATCATAGTTTTAAATGATGTGGGTAATATTTATGTGAATGTATTTACCATAACTTCTCGTGTATAATGCGCACCCATGTATAATACGCACCCGCTCAAAATTCTGGAAAACCCTTCTACCTATGTGTAATGCATTTTTACAATGCATGATTTTGCTTCTACCCATATGATCAAAACATGAAATATTATCTGTATTTTGTTAGTTTTTTTAAAAGAATAAATCTGAAGTTAAGCACTTTATTTGAACACGTGATACTTTTTTTAATTTACTTGCTTTTATTTTGAAATTCACAGCCCTACTTTTATTTAGTAAATTAGAAAACACACAGTTGTGCTCATATGTTTGATTACCCAGGCAGAATTTTTAAGATGGTACAATTCATTAAAGAAAACATGAAGGACCAGGCAAACCACATTTCATTTTATTTTAATGGGATTCAAATTAAACGGTCAAGCATTATCATTAAACAAAACATAACCATAAAAAAATTAAAGATGGTTGTTGTTCAATCATCAGTCATATTTAAAAAAAACAATATTTCACAAATTCTGCCAGGGTATGTAAACTTATGTTCTTCTGTACTGTATATGTATTTCTGTACATATATGCAGTCATACGTACCCTTGTCATATTGGAATGAAAGTGTAGGCTAAAACTTTTTTATAACCACTAGGTGGCGGTGGCATATTAGAATGAAAGTGTACACGTTTATCATAACCTCTAGGTGGTGATGGCATTTTGGAATGAACGTGTACAGCTTTTTAATAACCACTAGATGGCAGCATACATTTATAAAATGTGAAAGTTTTTTTCCATTTGCCCCTATACATATGTATATTGCGCACTATTGACTTTTGACATTTTTTGGGGGGAAATAATTGCGCATCATACACGAGAAATTACGGTAACTAGATTTTTTTTATACATATACAGTATCTCTTGAAATGAATTTCATTAGATTATGGAGCTGTCCCTAACATTGTGACTGGCGGTGAGTACGCAGTAAAATGTTTCATGTGTCAGTGATGTCTTGATATTTGTTGGTGCAGCTCTTCCAGTGTTTACGGTTCTTCTAGGGGCATATTTGGTTCCCCCGCTGAGTAGTACAGTACAGTCCCTTCAATAGCACCTGTTCATTTACTCTTTTAAACAGACCTTCATGTCTCATGAAGTGTACTTCATTTTTCTCTCTGTGCCTGTCCTACTTACTTTTCATTGTTTGTGGAAATGGAAAAGACTGGAAGTTTGGCAGCAAGGATTAAGGGAGGTGGAGGCATCTCAGGAGGTGAAAGAAGAGAGGGGGAGAGTCATCTGGTTCCAAGTAGATCGTATCCACCCGGAATACACCCTGGAGGTAAACATTCGAAAAAATTGCTTTTACATACCTTGGTGTTTTTTTGTGTTGGTTTATTGATACTGTAATTGGCCAAACAATTGTATGTTGATATTTTTGCATGCTGTGTGTTCAACTTCATGCTTTTACTAAATCAATTAATATGTAAATGTAATTAGCCCTGCTTTTGTCTTGCAATCCACCTTCACATCACACTCTTTTTGTTTTTGTTTTTTTGTCCAGTTCAATTATTCAGCTTTGTGGCTAAAATGCTTTGTCAGTGCAATGTATAGTACAATTTTAAAAGTATGGATGCTGTAAATACACTAATACTCAGATGGAACCTCAGGATTTAAGATTTTTTTTTAGACTGGAATAGCATCAGGTTTTTTATTCCTGCAATGGGGAAATTCAGATTAAAATTGGCCTATTGCATTTTTAACCTCAAAGAATCTTGAAAAATAGCTAAAGTAATGACCAAGGTCTGTGGTAATACGGTTAGATGTGTGATTTTAGTCACATATTATTTAAGTTAAAGTGTCTTTGCGTTATTCAATTGAGCTCATAAAGGGTGCTAACTGTACGCTTCATTAAATGTAGCGGGTGTAATGGGCACTGTTCCTCCTCATGGTTAATGCATTGACAACTATTCAGTGTAAGCACACACGGCTCATCTGATCTCCTTCACTCTCATTCCCTCTCGAGCTAAACGCTCATTTTGTTGCTGCCAACCTTTCAATTGCTTTGTGTGTGTGTGTGTGCTCGTGTTTTCATTTCAGCAGTTGTTTTTTTTAAAATAATATTAGTATTTCTATATTATTTTCCATGCAACTTATTATCAGTTGCGCATACTATTAATGGACAATGTGGAGGACACATGTATCTTTGGCATCTATTAAGATAAAGTATATTGATAATCTATATGTTACTGTGTATACAGTATGTATTGTGTATTATATTTATAGCACATTATTTTAGGATGTGTTGAATGAGTCTGTTGGAGAGAGAACTCTTTCTGCTGTTCCCAAAATCTGCCAAAAATGTCTGACCTTACTGTGGTTAAACATTTTCATTTTATAGCCACATAATGTATTTTCCTTTTCCAGATGACCATACCAGTTATATTCCATTTAAAACTGAGACTGAGAAACGTTTCCTAACTTACATGTTCCTTGCTGCTCCTCAAGCTGTACCAGTGCTCCCAGTAGCGGGAGGCATGATGCCACCTGTCCCTGCCATGCCCATCCCCTCTCACCGCCATCACCATGAAAAACACCTGCAGCAAAAGCAACAGCAGCCTCAATACCACCAATACAATCGACCCCAGCCCCCTTCCCATCAACCGACTTCGTCCACTTCCACACACGTAACCCCCACTCATTCATCCACTCATGCCCCATCTGTGGCCCCTTCAATGGTCCCCTCTGTGGCCCCTGGTCCTGTGAGTTCTACTGATGTTGCATCACATGGCACCGGTGTCCCAGGTTTGGGGTTGCCCCCACTTCTGCCCGTGCCTGTAATTCCAGGCTTGCCTGTTTTGACAGGTGCGTCAGCTGCAACAATGGAGTGTTCTTCAGCATGTGTGGCCTCAGGGCGTGATGAAGAAAGATGTGTCTCACAGTATTACAGTATAGTGTGAAAAGTTATTGTACAGGGATTTTTATTTTTGCAGTGGTCAATTTATTTCCCTTGTACAGGAATATGAAGTATTTTATCTGGTTGTTCTTCAGGAACGGAGCAGGCCTTACTGACTCAACAGCAACAAGCCATTATCAACCAGCAAGCCATCATTCTGGTATATACAGTATAACATAATTGAAACATTCAATACACTTTTGAACGCACCTCAAGAATATTTCAAAAGGTTCATGTTATCTTATTCTGAATTAGAAATGATCATTTGTACTTTTGTCTCCTCATGCCTTGAGTTTTGCCATTCTCTCCTCGCCTGTCTCAACAAACTGTCTCAATTTAGTTCAGAATGCTGCAGCTAGCTGTTTGTCTTGATCCCATAGGTTCCACCCCATCACTCCTGTTCTGTCGCACTGGCTCCCTGTTAATTTTAGGATTCAGTACAAAATTTCAAGATACTTGGAGTTGTCAGGCTCCTCCATAGTTGGTGGATCTGGTGTTATTTTATTGTCCTGTTCGGTCCTTTTGCTCTCTCTCTCTCACACAAGATTAAAACCTAAACGTGACAGAGCCTAGCAGTCCGTTGCCCCCATTTTGCACTTCCATTTGAGCTATGAAGAGTCTCTTGTGTAGAATTTTAAAAAAAAAGCAGTTAAACCCACACTTGTTTAAACAGACATTCCAGTAAGTGTTGATAGCTGATGGATAATTAATTGTTTTGATTTTTTTAATATTATATTATTACTCTCTTACTCTGATGCGTTTTCCATCCATCCATTTACAAACTAGCGTAGTAGTGGCAACGTACTAAATGACACACATGCCAAATTCATCCCCAAAAAATAACAGCAAACCATTTCTTAGTGACAAAGCAGTTACACCAACAGAATTAATCACTTTATTATTCCTGGTCACATCGGACGTTTGCATACCCGCTTGCTGCTAGGTAAAATTCACAAGAGTCAATCATAACCACCCATCTTTCTGGTCTTATTTTTAATGGGATAGGTGAATGTACCTAAATTGTCCGAGCTCTTGTTTACACGTCAGTGTCATATTGAGCAGGCATTCACATCTTCATGTGTGCAAGCAAAGACTCACACGAAGACTAGGTCAATAATTTGACCTCCCTCATGGTCTCCGTGTGTTCTCCAGGCCCAGCAGATGACCATGCAGGCCATTGCAATTCAGCAGCAGATGATGTCCTCCTTCCCTGCCTCTCAGTCGCCGCCACTACATTATTACATGCACTCACCGCAACATTCTCGCACACCAAGCCCAGTAAGCATACACACACCCGTCGTATACTTTGCTGTTCTGCAAGCATGCATTACAGACCAATGCCAACCCACTTATATGACCTTCTCAATCTCTGCAGACTAGAGAGCGAGAGGATTCACCACCAAGGTCCAGCTCTCAGCACAAAATGAGTATGTGTGTATCCTCCTTTCCACAGCACATTTTCAGATGTTCAATCAGAGTCAAGTCTAGGCTGGACCACTCAAGGACTTTCACAGAGTTCACCTGAAGCCATTCTTTTGATAGCTTGTACACAACAATACAGCAGTACAGTAGAGCTTCAATTTATTTTGCTTGTTCACATGACATTTTGTGGAAATATCAGCATTAGTCAGTTTGAATAATGTGGAAAGCATATACAGTATATCTAAAATTAATTTAAACAAGTTGTCACCAAATTGTATGATTTTGAATAATTAATTTCCAGGTCCAACACGTGACCCCCCTCCAGAGGATGTGGTCCGTGCCAGTGTGAGTAACACCGAACGCATAGAGCCCAGCCATGATATCAAAGACATCATCAAACAGCACCAACCTGCCTGCATGACTCCCTCTGGCTCTTCCATCAGACGGTAACATACACACACTATGCACACATTCAATGCACATGATTATATTGGTCAAATGATCACAATGACGTCTGGTTACATGTGTTCAGGAAAGATGAGGGAAAGGTTTTTATGAAGAAGCCAGACCCCCATGATGAAGCCATGGAGATCCTTAAAGACCAAATGGTCAATCCACCTCAACCAGTACACTACACACACGCAGACACATGTGCACACACATGCTCATATAACCTACATACGAATGTAAATTCAGTTTGACTGTTTTTTTGTCTCAGACTCAGAAGAAGTCTCAGTCTTTTCATCACAAAGAGGAGAGAGGAGACACCAAAATAACCAAGCCTGTTGAACCAACTGACTCCAACATTGACCACGCTCCTCCTTCAGGTGAGTTTTTCACATACTTCAATGAATATGAGATTCGGCTCTCCACGAACATTTAACATTGGCAAAAAGGTATATACTGTATATCATGGTTCACCTACTGTGGTTTTGTGAAACATATTAACATGCCTATCCCAGAAACGTCTGCCTTATCGAAGAGAAGTCTGCAGTTTGTAGCGAAATCATGAAATATTTCATTTGTGTAACTTAGAACTTCTCTATTATATTAACAAGGAAGCTCTATTATTCATAAGTGATTTGGAGCCCACCATTTTACAATGTGGACTACATACCATGACATCTACAGTCCTGTACTATTTATATGACCGATTAATTGCATGAATGTTTGTGACTAATTTATGTGTGTGCGTCCAGTCTGCAGAGAGTTGCCAGTCGAAAATGAGGTCATCCAGACTCAACTCCACAGCAGGACCAGCGATGAATATTACACCTACACCAATGTCCCTTGGAAACTTTACCTGAGGAAGGAGGTGCATTTCTGACGACCCTATTAATTGATCAGCAACAGTATGTTTTCATAAAATCATTTTATTTTAATCTTCCTCTTCAAGGTGTTTTATCCTAAAGAGAACCTCAATGATCCGCTGATGTTGGACCTGGTCTTCAGACAGGTTGTTTTAAGTATTCATTATATATTATAATTACAGTACATTGTTGACTTTTTTTTTATCAATAATTTGTGTTGTTTGCTACATACATTGCACTGTTGAGCAAGTGGTTTTACGAGATGTTTCATTTATTGTATTGCTCATGTTCTCTGAGTACTGCAGGTGGTACATGACACATTCTCTGAGGCCTGCATTCGTATCACTCAAGAAGAGAGACAAAAGATGAAAACTCTTTTCGGTATGTAAACCAACCAACCCACCCAAATCCTGATAGGACTTCATACATTTTTAACATTTCTACACACTTAGGAGTTTGGACTAACGTTCTTGCATCTAGCAATTTATCATACTGCTTATCCTGTATGACATGCAGCCATATGACACCTTGGACTGATAACCAATCAATCCCATTCTAGACTAATAGTTACATACTGTTTTCCTTGCAGTTGAAAACCAGGTGGATCAGGTTGTAGGAACTCACAATGAGAATGTGAAGAAGAAGGTGGTTGCCATGGCAAGAGACTCATGGGAGATCTACTTCTCTCGCCTTTTCCCAGCCTCTGTGAGCTCTTGGCATTTGTTAGGTCCAACCATTCTGGATTAAAATAATAATATTTAATATTATTTCAATATTTAATCATCATTCCATTCTTTTTCATCAGGGATTTCTTTACCCTTAATATACTCAGCTGTCATTTTGTTATGTTGTTCTGTGTTGCAGGGCAGTGTGGGGACGGGAGTGCAGGTGTTGTCTGTGTCACAAAAAGGCATTAAGCTGCTTAAGTTGGTGAGGAGCAGTTCCACTGGCCCAGACTACTTCAGAGTACTGAGGCCTTACAGGTGCATCTTAAATAGGGTATAAAAAAAGATTACACCAAATAATAATAAAAAAATGTAATGAATACAATAAATTAGATTATGATCAATGTATTGGGACGTCTGCTCATTACATATGCAGGAAGAAATGATTGAATATATGCACTCGGTTCTCCCTTTGCATTCTTGTAAGAAGAAAATAGCGTTCTCCGACTGTTCCCTTATACCAGTTGTTGGAAGCATGCAATCATTGAAAAGGTCTCAGTAAGTTGAACAGTTAAGGTCAATTGTGAGCCAACAGGGTGGAACGGTGGGCGACTGGTTAGCACATCCGCCTCACATTTCTGAAGACCCGGGTTCGAATCCGTGCAGTTTGCATGTTCTCCCCGTGCTTCTGTGGGTTTTCTCTGGGTATTCCGGTTTCCTCCACATCCCAAAAACATGCATTTTAGGTTAATTGAAGAGTCTAAATTGTCCATAGGTATGAATGTGAGTGTGAACAGCTGTTTGTTTATATGTGCCCTGCGATTAGCTGGCAACCAGTTCAGGGTGTACCCTGCCTCCTGCCCGCAGTTATCTGGGATAGCCTCCAGCATACCTGTGACCCTAGTGAGGATATGCGGTGTAGAAAATGGATGGATGGATGTGAGCCAACAGGTCTGCCTTTTCCCCAGATTTAATAATGTATTGATTAATGGGTGTGTCTCAATACTTTTTTTCCCATTGAGTGTACCCATAAAGCCTAAAAATAATTCATTTTAAAGATGATAACATCCTCTGTCTTTATGTGGCTTCCTGTGCAGCTACTCGGACATCCTGTTCGTGTCCATTCCATCCAAAAACATGTTGGAGTTCAATCTGGTCAATGAGAACCTGATTCTGTTTTCTGCTAGAGCCCACCAGGTCAAATGTATGATCGACTACTTCCTCACAGAGATTAAGAAGGTCAGAGAGCTTTTCTTTGAACACATGTATTTTAGACAGACTTCTGCTCCCAATAGTGTAATAATAATTAATGTAATACCAATACAGGAAACCAACACTAGTCAAATCTGACTAGTCACAGATTAAAATTTTTTTTTTTTTGAGAAACTTTCCTCCGTTACTGAAAAAAAGTACCTATTCACTGTTTTTTTTCAGGCCAAAGCCATGTCTAGTATAAAAATTTTGCTTTGGCACCATTTTGTGGTCAAGGAACTATGTTAACATGAGGAGAGGAGCTTCATTTAGTCAGGCCTTTGCCTTGTCTTATTGAAAAAAGACATTTGCTGCCATCTTGTGGCACCTATATGTAATTACAAACCTTTTTGAATGGGTGTCACTTATTCAAAATTTTTTTTCTAGTTGTGGCAGGGATCGGCCCCTATCAATATGAACAATGAATAATGATGCATTGACAGAGCAATGCATCGATAACCTGTCAACATGCTTTGTTCTTGCTCTGCCAGGATTCGGAGTATATGGTGGCAGTGAGGAACTACATCAAAGAGGACAGGACGCTGCTGAGCTTCCACAAAGGCGATATCATCAGACTACAGCACATGGAGGGCCTGGAGGCAGGTGAGATGCACACTTGCATTGTCACTCTGTAAACCACAGACAGTAGATGTTTACCGAACACTGTGTCTGGGCGTCATGTCATGTCTATCGTGTGTGTGTGTGTGTGTGTGTGTGTGTGTCTGTGTGTGCTCACGTGCGTGTGTTTAGGCAAAAGTTATGGCTGCATTGTGAAGAAAAACGTGATGCTACTGGAAGAACTCAAGAGAGGCACCCCTGATTTTGGTGGGTTGAAAAAGGTTTTGCCTTCTTGTTGAATGCTTTTAATGACATATTATTAACAGTGGTAACATAGTGCTTGCGTGCATTTTTGTATTTGTGTAGCATGTGTCTCTTTTTGTGAAACCCTTGCAGTGACGGGCCATGCATTTGGTACCTGGGCCTTCACTGGGGGACTTAATCCACTTTGCAATTAAAAAAACAATACCATACAAAAACGCAATAAACAGTAACATCATGCAGCTGTGCCATGTACGTTATCTGAAACAGTTCAGAATCAATGTTTACACTGCAACACTGCAAATTCCCAGCAAAACACGCTGCTGTGGTCAGTCCAGAATGAGACCAGATTTCCCCGTTCGGCCAAGTTATGCAAACGCTACCAGGCTTTCCAAGCGGCAAGCACACCCGAGTGAGAGGATTTTATTTTATTTATTTGCTTTGTGTTTGAACGTGTTCTCTGTAAATTTGGTTCCTTTGTCGGTAAATATACTGTGGAATATTGCAAAGCATTTCCTCCTCCTGGGTGTCATCCGTACTAAAAAATATCAATGACGTCATCAGCAACTAGTCGACGTCAGCTCGTATTTCATCGTATTAGTGTCGACTTGAAAAACTCTGAAGTCGTGCAACCCCTAGTATTAATTTGTGCAGATAACTACAGATGTGTTTTGTTTTGCTCTGACCAACCAATCATGGGACGGAAAAATCCTGAGGTCATCGGGGGCAGGATGCTGACCTTTTGAGGATGAATGTGAAATCTCACTAGTTGAGTAAACAGTTCCATTGCTAATACTTTAAGTTCAATAATAGTATTTTGAAGGACCTGGGCAGATTAGCTTGACATGGCAGTACATAGAGGCTGAAATGTGATTGTCCAAAATGTACTGGAATGAGTTTAGCCAAGAGAAATGCTACGAAATGAATAGAATAGACTGTTGAGTGTAAATTAATAAAATTTTATGGAACAAATATTAGAATTATTGTTGTACATGTAGGTCAGTGCTTCTGATAGTGTTTAGGCCAGCAAAGAATGCCTTGCAGGTCCTGACCTCCCACTGAACCTTTGATGTGCCTGTGTTTCCGTAACAGTATATGTATTTGACAACAACCATATTAAAAATGGATTTATTGTGTGCGCTTGTGTGTACAGGCTGGCGGTTCGGGGCGGTGTGTGGGATGTCTGGAGCGTTTCCCATTGAACATGTTCGACCTGTGGCTGCTCCAGACTTCCTGTTTCTCCCAACAGTGAGGGCGGAGCCTCGCGACAGACAAGGACGCGTCGCTGCCTCGGCTGCTGTTGCCGTTGCGATGGGCTCAGCGGTCGCGGCCCAAGAGCTTGACCGCTCAACGGAAGTATGAATGTGTTTAATCCTAGTACACCACAATCAAAACTGACCATTTTTATCGATGTAATGGCAGAACCTTTAATATTTGGTTTATGGAGTACCAGAGTGTAAGAATAACACACTGCTTTTAATGGTGTCAGGTAGTGAAGGACACGTATGTGGAGAGCCCAGATGAGGAATTGGATGATATGTCGCAATATGGCAGCCAGTACCACATGATTGAGTTTGCCAAGAGGTACTTCAGAGCGGCACAGAGAAACAGGAAGTAAGACGCCTTAGGATCAAACGCAGACACACATTTGGTTTCACACAAGGCCACTACTACCTGTATTGTATCCACAGCGATCCAAAAGCCAAAAGGGGGAGAGAGGGCAGGGATCCAGTCGATATGATCAAATTCTCCAAGGTACATTTATCTTTATAGTCTTCTGGCTTCATGTTTAAACTGCAATTTGATTGAATGCAGCTCGGCAGTTTTGTGATTACCTCTTTCCTATCTGTTTGTTTATCTTTCCAGTCTCCACTCCACGGGTCTCTGATTGACTTCTCAGACAGTGGAATGAACAAAGTGGCTTCTGACATCTCCTCAGGTGAGAGAAGACTTACATCAGCAAGTTTATGCTATCGTCTTTGAATATAATAATTGTTTACAATGTTTACTGACAGCCATAATGAAGTTCATGGGAGACCTACCACTGAAAGGTCAGACTGAACAGGACCTTGTCAACATAATACTGAAGGTACAGTATTCAATGCAAACAATACCTTATTTTCTATAATATTGTCTAGTATCATTTTTCATCCTCGTGTGGTCATTTTAGTTAAGTGCTGATCATGGCCTGATTAAAGATGAAGCCTATTGCCAGGTGATGAAGCAAGTCACTGCCAACAACAGCTCCAAACCGTAAGATTCATGACAAACACACAACGAACTCTGGGGTTCATGTTTACAGAATGGTGATTATGCCTGCTTGTGTTTCATTGTGTAGAGATAGTTGCCAGAGGGGATGGAGGCTGTTGTACATCCTGACTGCTTTCCATCGCTGTTCACATGTTATGAAGCCATTCCTCTTCAGCTTTCTACACGACGCCTGTGTCAGCATTGGTCTGCAGTACCAAGGTAAAATACTCTATCCATCCATCCATCCATCCATCCAGTGATTTTGAGTGTTATTTGTTGGCAGGTATTGCTAAGGCATGTGAACAGAATCTGAGGAAAACATTTCAGTATGGAGGGCGTGTACAGTACCCCAACAGCATGGAACTGAAAGCAATGATTGTTAGTGTCAAGAGCCTCTATTCTTCCCTAGTATGTTTAGTGTGTTTGTTTAACACAGCTTTCTGATCGGTTGTGTATGCGCAGGCAGGGCGGAGCTCCAAAAGACAACTGTTCCTGCTGCCAGGTGGGATGGAAAGGCACTTGAAAATCAAAACATGCTCTGTAAGTCTATGCTCAATAACAAGTGGATTCAGTGGCAAATTAGGTTTCACACAAATGTTTTTTGTGTCTCTATAATATTTTGAACATGATCATTTGTGTCAGGTCGCTTTGGATGCCATTGAGGAGCTTTGTTGTGAAATGGACCTACACAGAGTGGAAGCTTTGGATGAATATGCTATCTTTTTGGTCACACACAAAGGTAATTAGGATTGTTCTTGTTACTGTACCACTCCCTGTGATAATGACTAGTCACAGCATTATCACAGCAGTTTTGGGCTGAGACAATTTGCTGTGGAGTTTATATGTTCTCCCCTTGCTTGGGTGGGGGTACTGTATAGTTTAGTATCTTCAAAAAAAAAAAAATATAAATTCTGATGTTTATTATTATACTGTATATTATTACTTATCTCAATCCTGCTTAATATTTTTTAGGGCAGGGAATGAACTGTATTGTTGCAAGTTGCTGTCTGACATAGAGTAAATGAATGCTAAAGTGTGTTTTTTGGACTATAGGTCAAAATGTTCGTCCTCTGATCAAGAGGGAATACATCTTGGATGTTGCTACAGAAGCAGAACCAATAGATGCCAACTACAGTCTTTGGTTTCGAAGAGTCATCTGGAGTCTTGCTTTGAAACTTGATAATGAACTCTATGTTACCATGCATTATAACCAGGTAAATAATTAGCTTGTGTTAGCTTGTTGTGTGGGTTTTTGTTCCATCAGATTGGAATTAATAAAATGTCCAATATATGCCTTGTGTTAGTTCAGTTGGAATGCTATAACTATGAAATATGTTAATATTACATTTACTGAACTGGTATAATGAAGTGTAATAAATAATAAAATGTCCATCTGTGTCTGTGCCAGATATTGCCAGATTACTTGAAGGCCTTTCTGAGTGTGGTCCCTCTCAGTAAGGCCACTGAACAACATCTGCAACAGCTTGCCAGACTGGCTGCTCTACAGCACCGTGCCAAAGACGCTGTCTATCTGCCCACCTTGTAAATACACACTGACAGCTACACTATCTTGGTCAATATATTCCTTAGTTAATTTGGGTACATTTTCAAGTCTATACTGTATTTATGAGCAAAATCCTGCATAGACCCTCATTGAAAAAGAAAATAGTTTACAAAATTAAAATGAATTAAAATAAAATTTGCAGTTGTGCACAACTTTACCACATCACGCCAAAAACGGTTTCAATATTTTGATCGGCTCACGTAGCTGAAAATGTAAGCATAATATTGGAAACACCTTTCAGTATGCCGTAGTGCAGTACGACACCACTGCGAACTATCCATCTATCCATCAATCCATCCATCCATCCATTTTCAACCACTTATCCGAGGTCGGGTCGCGGGGGCAGTAGCTTTAGCAGGGACGCCCAGACTTCCCTCTCCCCAGCCACTTCATCCAGCTCTTCCAGGGGGATCCCAAGGCGTTCCCAGGCCAGCCGAAGGATGTAGTCTTTCCAGCGTGTCCTGGGTCTCCTCCCGGTGGGACGTGCCCGGAACACCTCATCAGGGAGGCGTCCAGGAGGCATCCGAATCAGATGCCCCAGCCACCTGATCTGGCTCCTCTCGATGTGGAGTAGCAGCGGCTCTACTCTGAGATCCTGCCGGATGACCGAGCTTCTCACACTATCTCTATGGGAGAGCCCGGACACCCTGCGGAGGAAACTCATTTCGGCCGTTTGTATCCGGGATCTTGTTCTTTCGGTCACGACCCACAGCTCATGACCATAGGTGAGGGTAGGAACGTAGATCGAGAGCTTCGCCTTTCTGCTTAGCTCCTTCTTTAGCACAACGGATCGATACAAAGTCCGCATCACTGCAGAGGCTGCACCGATCCGCTTGTCGATCTCCCGTTACATTCTTCCCTCACTCGTGAACAAGACCCCAAGATACTTGAACTCCTCCACTTGGGGCAGGATCTCATCCCTGACCTGGAGAGGGCACGTCACCCTTTTCCAACTGAGGACCATGGTCTCAGATTTGGAGGTGCTGATTCTCATCCCAGCCGTTTCACACTCAGCTGCGAACTGCTCCAGTGAGAGTTGGAGGTCACGGCTTGATGAAGCCAACAGAACCACATCATCTGCAAAAAGCAGAGATGCAATACTGAGGCCACCAAACCGGACATCCTCTACGCCTCTGCTGCGCCTAGAAATTCTGTCCATAAAAGTTGACAAAGGGCAGCCTTGGCGGAGTCCAACCCTCACCGGAAACGAGTCCGACTTACTGCCGGATATGCAGACCGAACTCTGACTCCGGTCGTACAGGGACCGAACAGCCCGTATCAGGGGGTTTGGTACCCCATACTCCCGAAGCACCCCCCACAGGACCCCCCGAGGGACACGATCAAACGCCTTTTCCAAGTCCACAAAGCACATGTAGACTGGTTGGGCGAACTCCCATCCACCCTCGAGGACTCTGCCAAGAGTGTAGACCTGGTCCACTGTTCCACGGCAAGGACGAAAACCACACTGCTCCTCCTGAATCTGAGATTCAACTTCCTGACGGACCCTCTAGCACCCCTGAATAGACCTTACTAGGGAGGCTGAGGAGTGCGATCCCCCTGTAGTTGGAACACACCCTCTGGTGCTCCTTCTTAAAAAGGGGGACCACCAACCCAGTCTGCCAATCCAGAGGCACTGTCCCCGATGTTCACGTAATGTTGCAGAGGCGTGTTAACCAGGACAACCCTAAAACATCCATAGCCTCGAGGAACTCCGGCCAAATCTCATTCACCCCCGGGGCCTTGCCACCGAGGAGCTTTTTAACCACCTCGGTGACCACAACCCCAGAGATAGGAGAGCCCGCCTCAGAGAACCTAGACTCTGCTCCCTCATGGGAAGGCGTGACGGTGGAATTGAGGAGGTCTTCGAAGTATTCTCCCCACCGGCTCACAACGTCCCCAGTCGAGGTCAGCAGCACCACATCCCTGCTATACACAGTGTTGATGGTGCACTGCTTCCCACTCCTGAGACGCCGGATGGTGGACCATAATTTCCTCAAAGCCGTTCGGAAGTCTTTATCCATGGCCTCACCGAACTCCTCCCATGCCCGAGTTTTTGCTTCAGCAACCACGAAAGCTGCATTCCGCTTGGCCAGCCGGTACCCATCAGCTGTCTCAGGAGTCCCACAGGCCAAAAAGGCCCGATAGGACTCCTTCTTCAGCTTGACGGCATCCCTCACCGTTTGGTGTCCACCAACGGGTTCGGGGATTGCCACCACGACAGGCACCGACCACCTTACGGCCACAGTTCCGGTCGGCCGCCACAGCAATGGAGGCGCGGAACATGGTCCACTCGGACTCGATGTCCCCCGCCTACCCCAGAACATAAGCAAAGTTCTGTCGGAGGTGGGATTTGAAACTCCTTCTGACAGGGGATTCCACCAGACATTCCCAGCAGACTCTCACAATACGTTTGGGCCTGCCACATCGGACCGGCATCTTCCCCCACCATCGGAGCCAACTCACCATCAGGTGGTGATCATTTGACAGCTCCGCCCCTCTCTTCACCCAAGTGTCCAAGACATGTGGCCGCAAGTCCGATGACACGACCACAAAGTCGATCATCGAACTGCGACCTAGGGTGTCCTGGTGCCCAGTGTACGTGTGGACACCCTTATGCTTGAACATGGTTTTCATTATGGACAATCCGTGATGAGCACAGAAGTCCAAAAGCAGTACACCGCTCGGGTTCTGATCGGGAGGCCGCTCCTCCCAATCACGCCCTTCCAGGTCTCGCTGTCATTGCCCACGTGAGCATTGAAGTCCCACAGCAGAACGATGGAGTACCCAGCGGGAGCGCTCTCCAGAACCCCCTCCAAGGACTCCAAAAAGGGTGGGTACTCTGAACTGCTGTTTGGTGCATAGGCACAAACAACAGTCAGGACCCGTCACCCCACCCGAAGGCGGGGGGAGGCTAACCTCTCCTCCACTGGGGTGAACCCCAACGTACAGGCGCCGAGCCGGGGAGCAATAAGTATACCCACACCTGCTCGGCGCCTCTCACCTTGGGCAACTCCAGAGTGGAAGAGAGTCCAACCCCTCTCGAGAGGACTGGTACCACAGCCCAAGCTGTGTGTGTAGGCGAGTCTGACTAGTCAGAACTAGTCTGAACTTCTCGACCTCACACACCAGCTCGGGCTCCTTCCCTGCCAGAGAGGTGACATTCCACGTCCCTAGAGCCAGCTTCTGTAGCCGGGGTTCGGATCCCCAAGATCCCCGCCTTCAGCCACCGCCCAGCTCGCACTGCACCCGACCCCTATGGCCCCTCCCACAGGTGGTGAGCCTATGGGAAGGGGGACCCACGTTACCCTTTCAGGCTGTGCCCGGCCGGGCCCCATGGGTGCAGGCCTGGCCAACAGGCGCTCGCCTTCGAGCCCCACCTCCAGGCCTCCATTTTTTGTCGTTATCATAAGGGGTCTCTGAGCCGTGCTTTGTCTGGTCCCTCACCTAGGACCTGTTTGTCATGGGTGACCCTGCCAGGGGTATAAAGCCCCAGACAACTTAGCTCCTAGGATCATTGGGACACACAAACCCCTCCACCACAATAAGGTGACGGCTCAAGGAGGGGACTGCGAACTACTACCACAATAATTAATATTTTCAAATAGCTATTTAACATAAAAATAATCAAATAAAGTTATCTTAACATATTTTAATCATGTGCAATCGATGTATGTTTGAATTAAGTAAATTCAACGGACTTTTTTTCAGTGGAGCATGGACATTCCAAGTGTTGTGGCTGTTAAGTGTTATCTGATGACAATACATGGTCAATCCTCCCCCATTGGAAGTTTAATAAGTTAAAAGAAAAAAATCATAGCTTCCATGTGTGTTTGTGTGTGTGTTCAGACGTGAGTTGCAGGAGTGTGTCCCCCCACAGTTCTACAGCAAACAGAATCCACAGCAGTGGCTCAATATGGCAACTCAACATATGCAACAAGTCCAGCCTCTAAACCCACATCAGGCCCGTGCACAATTCCTTGGTAAGACATCATGTCACAATAGCTTTGTAGTAGACAAGTAGTGAGAATTTATGTGCATTCCCTCAGGTCTGGTGAGTCCTTTTCCCATGTTCGGCTCATCCTTCTTCTACATCCAGAGTTCCAGCTCGGCCTCTATCAAGGCTCCATGCATCCTGGCGGTGAATCTTAATGGACTCCACTTTCTTGACAAAGACACTCACGTACGCACACAAGCACACACACACACACACACACACATACACACACATACACCACAAAACCACAGCATCAGCAACATCAACATCAGAACAATGTTTCCTTCAACTTCCCTTTGTGAAGTATAGCTGAACCTCCAAATTCAAAATCCCCATAAGTAGCAACATTTGGAGGTCAGTGAGAAAAACACGTTTAGTGAAATTAAGTTTTGTGGGGAAAATATGCCTCAAAAGTCAAACAAAACTTCGAGTTCAAACATTCATCATTTGTTGTCACATGTGATGGCAGCAAATCTGGTAAGACATCCAGTGAGCAGCAAAGAACATGTGTCCAACTCAAGCCCTGCGGGCCAGATCTGGCCCTCCATGTCATTTTATGTGGCTTGTGAAAGCTTGCTACAATTTTCCTACGAGTCATAAAATGATAATAACAAAATGCAGAGACAATGATTTAATATGTTGGCGTGATTGTTAGCGTTCCGAACATATTAGGTAAGGGACAAGACGGGTAACTGCCTTGTGCTCTAGCCACATGACTAGTCCATAAACAAACAGTGCACCACAGCTTGTGGCTGGAGGACAGTCTGACTGCTAAGTACAATATGAAGAATATCATTAATAACAATAACACACTTACACAAATAAGCAGATGTTAACATAAATCCTGATTATATACTACAGAAAAAAAACAAGATGTAAATGAATTGCCCAAACCTGGCTCAATAAAACTGTCTGAATATAAATTGCCCAGACTCAGCTGGGATAGGCTCCAGCAGGCCTGCAACCCTAGTGTGGATAAGTGGTATGGAAAATGGATGGATGGATGGATGGATGGATGGATGGATGGATAAATCGAAATATGTCCTTTGCAGCTTCCTCTATAACTCTAATAAACTCTTCTCACTTCACTGTCACTCATCATCTGTGCCTTTTAATATGAATGACATCCCAGACTGATGCCTTTGGGGATGTCATGAGGCTTTAGTGACAGTTAAATACCAACATTTGCTAGGAAGGAGATATGGAGTGTTGAATACAGACCATTTGAGAGTGAGCAACATGACTAATGTGGAGAATTACTGGTGTTGCTACATTGATAACTTCCTGTGCAATATAATTATATATACCCTAATATAAAGACAGTGATGCTAACAGAACTCATCTCGTATCATGTCACCCGTGGGAGAGAGAAGAAGAAATTGCTGTTCTAGACCACCTACAAGGAACGAGATTACACGACATTAACCTATCTCAGCTGTGTACGGAGCTCATTCCTCTTCGAGAGAAGCTAAAGGCTTCTGAAGAAAAGGAGCATCTTAGTGAAAACAATTTACATGCAAGTTGGAAGATAATCCATGACCTCAGACATCAGCTTCATGAAAGTCGGACAAAGGAAAGGATGAGCATTGAGACTGCAGAGAAGACCATTGCGGACCTCCAGGCTTAGAAGACCCAGCTCCAGTTTCAGACGCACAAAATGAAAGGACAGCTGCTGACTCATGCTGCCAACCTTCTTTCCGCAGAGCAGCACGAGGAAATGGATACATTGGAGATGGAAGAGAAGCTCCAAGCTGTAAATTTCCTTATCAAGCTGAGGGAGCTACAGAGCACCAGGAGGTCTGTTGGTCCTGTGACCACAGAGAGTGAACGAGCCTCTGACCAAATCCTGGTATCATCAAGTGAAGACACACGCAGTGGTCCTGATAGACCCACCTCAGAGCACACAAAGGACCCTTCAATTGAAGCCACCAAGAGGAACCACAGGAGGGGGGACTGGTTTTTGCAGTGTTTTCCTTTTTTTCCCAACGAGTTCAGAGGGACCATTCATCAAGTCAACAAAACTGAAACAAACTCAAATAACAAACAAAAATTGTTACTTGCTGAAATAAATCAACATTTGTTGGAGGAAAATTCTCAGAGACAGACTATGAACCCTTTAAAATGACACTGTACCAAGATCATGAGACCTACAGTAGATAAAAGGTTATGCAAAACAGGGAAACAATGGGTAGTCAATAAAAAAAATAAAAAAGGGCAAAAATATTGCACTTTTATAGCACCTTTTAGCTCACTCACTAAGCTAACCTCATTCTTCCTTTCCCATTGACATTCACAAACAGGAAGGAAATTAGTATTCAGTACTGTATTTTACTTGAGGATACAACAACACTGCCGTCCAAAAGGGAGCAAGGTGATGTAACTAACCCGCTGCTGTCAACAAGACTAAAGTCCTACAAGGCACAATTCTTTCTCAATACAGGCATATCCAATGTTTCACATGTTTTGTTGATCAAAATGTTGATAGTCACCAGGATCCTTGGGTGCAAAAATTGCATTTCAATACATTTATACATGTAGAAAACCTAAAATGAAAAGTAATTTACATAAATATCTCTTACGCATGTTTGTGACTCGTAATAGGTGTCACATGTTTACACTTGTGCCTTCATATGGCACTCACTTGATTACTCGGAAATCAATACCACGTTTAGCTATCAGTATGATATATTGCCATTCTACACTACAAAGTCTAACCACAATAATAAACATATTGTTCAATAAATACCTCTCTGACAGTGTCAGACTGAGTAATAATATCTTTGTAAAGGCAGAATAGATTTTTTTTGTAGACTCTCATCATTGTGCAAGTGGTCAGAAATGTGTGTTTGGTTGGTGTATACAGTATAATACTTCGACTCCGATAGCCATCTCCCTGTGTATTTAACCATGCATACCCCAAAAAGCTGAACACATACTTTTTAAGTAGTGTACGGGTACCCTCTTAATTTTTAGTCCCAAAATGCTTAATGTCCTTTTGGTTCATGTATTTTCTACCTTTCCTGTTATTAGGGATAATTTATAGCAATAGTTTATTGATAGTCCGGTTATAATAAACATCCAGTTTTTTTTTTTTTTTTTTACAATTGTCAGTCTGCTGTACATTTACAGTAGATGAATTCATGCATGTTATGCTTGTATTATGCTTGGTTAGGAGGCCATGGTGCGTTTCCCTTTAAAGGAGGTCCAGTCAACCCGCACCCAGAGACCAACATCAGGCTCAAGTTACCCATACGTTGAGATAATGATTGGAGATGTGCTCAACCAACACATCACTCAGCTTCAGCTAGAGCAGGTGTGTGTTTTCAGTCTATGATTGTCTGGTTGTCATTGTTTAGAATTGGTTGTATTGCTAGTTTCACTTACGTTCTCTAAGTGATCTACATATAATGTATGTGTGGTATGTGTTTTCCAGAGTCTGGAGCTGTGTAGAGTGGTTGCCATGCACATGGAGAACATGCTGTCTGTCAGAGAAAAGAGACTCACGTTGCCTCCAAGTGAAATAACACTATTATAACATACAAACATTATAAAGGGCCACACATGTAAGGTGTAATTTTGTGAGAGGAGCTGATTCTATCATTTCTTCTTGTGTGGACCAGCTAAAATATCCATCCAATAAAGGTGGGATGTCATGGGTAACTTATGCCATGCAAAGATAGAAAGACAAGATCAAACATGGGAAACCCATACACACGTATACACCATCCATTATTATTATTTTCATGCCCCTTCAATACATGGCATTTACCTCTGTTTTCTTAATGGACTATTTTTTTTTCTACTTCAATGGTAAAATGATACCATTCCAATTCAACTTTGATTAGCTTTACAAACATTTGCAATGGTGAAGAGCTAATAAATATATGGAAACAATCACTTCAGCACGGACTAACCCTTATAATTGCTATTGTTTGGACCATTGCATCTAAAAAAATACAATTTGTCAGGTTCAATTTTATTTAATCCAGTTAATACTGTAATTGCATTATTTTTTATTGACGAAACATTTGAGCGCTTCACACTTGAATCCATCCATTTTCCGTACCGCTTTATCCTCACAAGGGTCGCGGGTGTGCTGGAGCCTATCCCAGCCATCTTCGGGCGAGAGGTGGGGTACACCCTCAACTGGTTGCCAGCCAATCGCAGGGCACATATAAACAAACAACCATTCACGTACACATTCACACCTAAGGGCAATTTAGGATCTTCAATCAACCTACCATGCATGTTTTTGGCATGTGGGAGGAAACCCACCCAGGCACGGGGAGAACATGCAAACTCCACACAGGCGGGGCCGGAATTTGAACCCCGGTCCTCAGAACTGTGAGGTGGATGTGCTAATCAGTCATCCACCGTGCAACTCACACTTGAATATATATTGAGCGGTGGTCAAACCATCCCCGAGCCAATATATATATATATATATATATATATATAATGAAAAAACAGCCCCTGCACACCACACTATTACACATCAATGAGTCAAATGTCTGCAGTAAACATTGTGAATCAAAAGTGGAAGTGAGACAGTGTCAGGAAGGTTCTTATCATAGATTGAACTCCTTTTGGTGCGTCCCTGTTGACACATAGTTGATTTTTTGGAAACTGGGATGAGTAGGACTTGCTTTCAGAAGAACTGAATGGTTTGACTGGCCTTGATTAC
Organism: Phyllopteryx taeniolatus; assembly: GCF_024500385.1. Taxonomy (NCBI): domain Eukaryota; kingdom Metazoa; phylum Chordata; class Actinopteri; order Syngnathiformes; family Syngnathidae; genus Phyllopteryx; species Phyllopteryx taeniolatus. The sequence continues at coordinate 12,469,927 of NC_084517.1, forward strand.
TGAGCGACTGAATTTAACTTGCTATAATGTGCTCTTACAGTGAGTAAAGAGCTCTGCTGTGGTAGCTGCCAACTCCTGTTTTCCGTTTGTCCTTGCAGAAATGAACGTGACGTGCATTCCAAGTGTACTTAAAAATAATTTTTGCTTTTATAGTTGGAAAAAAATAGGAAGGATGCTGCTGACACTAAATAAATAATTTTTACTCCCTGCCATTAATTCAAAGGGAGAGACCATTTCAACATGCATATTTTGACAATATTTTAGCACTGACTTCAATATTTTCTGTAAAATGCAATTGTAAATAGTTATTGTACAAAATAAATGCATGTGAATTCATTAAAGTTTGTAGCATGACTGAATAAAATGTGCAAACATGTTTATTTTATTGCCTGTCTAATGCCCATTGATGGACACCTCTGCAAATGTTTAATTTTTTTTTTTTTTACCCATTAAGGTTCTTGTAGTTATGCAAGTAAGCAAGCAAGCAAACCAAGCAACCAACCAAATAATAGGCATTCATAGCAAATGTAATAGAGAGAAATAGATGAACAACTTGTACTAGCATCCTATTTATAATGCTGTGAAAAAGTGTTTGGCCACTTCCTGATTTATATTTATTTTTTGCATTCATCACACTTAAATGTAGAGCATCAAATCAATTTTAATGTCATGAACACAGCCAACGCAAATACAAAATGCAGTGAAGTATTTGTAGACAATAAATATATTTCACTTTGACAGGTAATGTCTTGTTTAAGTTATTTCCTGATTCAAGAAATGTGGTGGTATTCAGGCCTGACATCAGCCTGCGAAATGCAACTGCGCTGTTCAAAAACTGATTAATCATTAAACTCATGATTTAACAAAAGAGGGCATTTACTTTTTCACATGAGGCTAGAGAGGTTTGAATTCTCTCCGTTAATAAATAACATTTTCGTTATAAATTGCATTTTGTCTTGACTTGGGTAAATATATTAAAATCGGTGTGAGTATCTGAAACATAAGTGTGATGAATATGCAAAAAAAAACAAAAACGAAATGAAGAAGGTGGGGAAATTCTTCTCACTGAACGTTCTGATGTTGAGCTTGATTTAGTTATGATGACATGCCGTTTGCCCGCCATCTGATGGATGTCGACGAGCGGTAAATCCTGCGCGGTGCGTCCTGTGCCACAAACCCAACACCCCACGCTGTGCTATTGGCCGTGTGGGCGGCTCTGAGTAATTGCCCGCAGATTTCTTGGCTCCCATTGGTTACCAACAATGGGGTCCGTGTGAACCGAAAGAAGGGGGAGCGGTGGTCAAACCATCCCCGACCCAAGCAGAGCCAGAAAGACGAAAAAAGGAGGAGAATAGCAGCCCGCAGTAGCGTCGCAGCCTCGTAAGCCTCGCGCTCAGCCTGCATGGGTTAGCCGGCAAGCTAGTAAGCTAGTTTAGCTTGGTCCGACTACGCCGCCTGGGTGATACCTGCTCCGGTCAAGTCCAGTCCGTGTCTACGCCCTCACTTGTGCGGCACAGCCCGGCTTCAAGATGATGAAGTTTAGATTTCGTCGGCAGGGCACGGACCCGCAGAGGGAGAAGATAAAACAGGAGCTCTTCGCCTTCAACAAGGTAAAGTGACGGGACGAGACGCTGCCTCTCCAAACTACAGCTAATGTTCTTCGAGTCTCACTTGAATGGAGCACTATTCGAGTTGATCATTTTCGACGTCTTTCCTGGTTCTCGGGTTTTGCAAAACCAACAGGAACCGCCGCGGCTGTGCTGTGGCGCAAGCACGGACGCTTTGTTGATAAACTTGTTTGCTGGCTTCAGTTGTTTGCTCGTCATGTTAATTGGCCAAAGGCCCGCGTCCCACATTTAACAACAGAACACTGGACTGATTTGAAGCTTGCCACCAGTCGCGCTGATTAGGATTATCGTCATCATTGCAGATAAGCAAGATTAAAACTGTGTTGAATCTGTTGTGTGAGACATCAGTTTGTGTGTGTGAACATTGTGCCCTCTTTAAATCGGTGCCCAAAAAAATGCTGTTTAGTTTACTGTTGTAATTTAAGACCTCTGGGGTTTGTGTGCACAAGTGTTTGGGTTCAGCCCATTCTGTCATCTCATCAACACTCGTTTAAAACACATTATTTCCAAAATCTAAATCAATCTTTATTGCCATTTTATTTGTATCAGAGTAAAATCAAAATGGAGCTTTCCCATGATCAAATAAAACAATATAATCAATTCTGTATAAGCAGGTCCTAATAATAATGCATAACGTGCTGTCTCATTTTGCACCCTGTCGTAGGCTTGAGTCAGACTTCTTGGTTAGTGCCCAGATCTATTTAAGAGTTCATGTTCTTTGACTTTCTCCAATTTAAAGGGGAAATTTGCAGTGTTAAGAGTGCTAGCAAGATTTGAATTTCCACACTTAACTAATCCCTAATCCTTCTCCCTCTCCAAGTCTCTGACCAAAGCCACGGCCCTTACTAACATACATGAGTGCAGTTCTCAAACGTGGCCGTTCAATAATTGCACGTGATTATGAAAATGCGTAGTTGTGATAAATAGTTACCGAGAACTCATATCCCGCTTCAATTTGCCACCATAGTTTCAGCAAAGCTCCTGAAGCCCAAGGTAACAAACGGGTCAGTGTGAGGCTGCAGCGCTGCGCCTGGGATTGAGTGTGCCATGAGTGCACAGCAAATGATTGACACCTCGTCAATTCACACCTTCTCTCTCTGATTTTCTTTTTTTTCGTAATCCTCAGTCGCTTCTTGCTAATAATAGCAAGTAATAGTAGTGCAAATACGAGCAACTTGCAAGTACTCATTTACTACAGTCAGGTCACAGGTCATACTGAAACTTTTAAGAAATATGACAAAAAGTGATTTAATAAAAGGAATGACTTGCTGCTCATTGTTTCTTTGTCAACCAGTCCCATTGGGGTGGGACACTAAAGAATATTGCAGCAGTCTGAGTTGTATTGATTGTCGTGCATATCATATTTCAGTTGCAGGTAATCTACTTTGTAAAAACAAACTGAGCATTGTGGAAGCCTTGAACCTCCCATCGGTCTCGTAAAGTAGAGCACAAAGCACAGCTGCCTAAACGTATTAACATTCAAATGCACAATTTAGTGCACACAGGGGACACGTTGACCAAGTAAACATCACTAGTATAGTTGAAATTGTGTAGTAGTTATTGGGTGTATCATTACAGTGAGGGTCATGCACTTGAAACTTTCTAATTTCCTTTATCACTTGGGTGAAACCTGCAAGGTCAAACACATTTTGGGATGCTGATCAAATTTTGTTTAGATTTGAAATGCATGAAATTGAAAAAACTGGCATCATAAAATCTTTAGCAGCGTCTATAATGCAGTGTTTAACAATAACCTTTTGACCTTGTCTTCACACTCTTTAATGACAAATAAGCAGGTGCAAATATAGTTCTTCAAGATTAACTGTCACACAATTGTAAAAAAAAACAAGTTAACCATTAATCTTGTGTGAAATATTACCACTAAAACATTCTACCTTTTGTCATAAGTGTGTAATCTTTCATACACTTTAGATTTTGGCCAGTTTCCGAATTGTTTGACCTTGGAGGTGCTTGACTTTTGAGGTTCCACTGTAAGGTAAAGTATTTCAAATAACTATATTCTCTTTGGGCAGCGCGGTGGAAAGTGGTTGGCATGTCTGCCTCACAGTTCTGAGGTTTGCATTTTGAATCTCTGTTTGTGATTCCTCACACTTTCCAAAGCATACATTTTAGGTTTATTGAGGAGTCTTAATTAAGTGGTCCGTAACGTGTGAATGGTTGTTTGTCTATGTGGCCTGCTATTGGCTGGTGATCAGTCTAGAGAGTACCGGGCCTCTTGACCAATGTCTGATGGGATAGGTTCCGGCTCACCCGACCCTAATGAACACGAGCTATAGAAGGTGGGTGGATGGATGAATTTGCTGTTTAATTTGCTGTTTAATTGTCTGAGGGAAACCTTTGATGGTAATTCAAGTAAATGTTAAAAATAGGGATGGCATGCTAATTTAGGTAAATTGATTGCGACGCTAAACACATGGCATTGAATTGCACTACTTATTGGTTGCAACTAGTACTGCCACTGACGGATATTTTTAGAATAGATTATTCGTTCAATTATTTCCTTGTATTGGTTTTTTTCCAATTGTTTATTGATAGATTAGTGTTGTTCATTTGGTATTGTTGAATGATTAAGCAATATCATATGAGAGGGAGTGATTGTGGTCATACTCACCAACCTTTTTGAAACCGAGAGCTACTTTTTGGGTACGGATTAATACCAAGGGCTGCCAATTCAATAAATTCTTCTGAGGCTGCTTCAGATTCAACTACGTTAATTGGGGGTTATTCATACTATGGCTGCAAATAACGATTATTTTCCCAATAGATTAAACTAGCTATTTTCCATGAATTAAACATGATTCAGTTACTGGTTTTGTCCCATAACATGCCAGAAAATAGGGAAAAATGTTGATCATTGTTTTCCAAAGTAAAAGCAGATGTTTGCAAATGTTCTATTTTGTTAATCAGTCTGCTTTCATGAAGGACTAGAAATCAGACAATATTTAATGTTGAGAAGCTTAGCTCAGAGGATTTGGATAATTTTAAGTTTAGCAATGGCTCTAAACTATTGATTATCAAATTAGTTGTCAAATCAATTTATTGTTGCACCTCTAGCTGCTACCCTTTGCGCAACATCCACAAAGAAGCAACAGTGGTAGGAATTAACATTTTCCTCTGCTGTTCAAATCAATGTAATTTATTAGAACACCATCTGTTACCCGTGACCCTAGTGAGGATAAGCGGTACAGAAAATGGATGGATGGAACAGTCTGTTATTTTTACCCATATTTGATCACTGAAAATTAACAATTAGTGATGTCCATCAGTAGTAAAAAAAAAAAAATCACATAACTCAACTACTCTGTTTTTATTTGGTCAGTCATTGATGCGTTTTCCACATTTTGCAGTTTAGTTGTCAGACGTGGCAGGTGTTGCAACAATATGGTGCAATTTCCAACTTATACATATACAAATAGCATATCAATGAATTCAGTATCATTCGCAATTCTAAGGTCTTATAGTACTTAAGGTGTCTTGTTCAATTGTACATCATGTTCGTGGTTGGTTGCACTGTAAAAACAAACATGCTCACACATACTTTTTAAGGTCGGACACCAGCTGCCAAAACTTACACAGAGGTGGTCTCTCAACAGGAGTGTTACTACGCGCATGTGTTTGCACGTCTCAGACCCTTAAACATTTGAAGCTTCATGTTTTGCTTCCCTCCTTAAATCAAATCAATCCTCTTCAAACACTTGGTCACTGAGAAAGCCCTTCCTTTTAAACTCGATATAGACCTCTTCCTACAAAATGTTGCTTCTTCTTTGCACAGCTAAATGCTTTCCCAGCTGCTGTGTCAGAGGCCACAAGGAGCAACTTTGAATTTGTGTCGATCATCTTCTTTTCCTTTCGGGTTGTCCTCTTAGGGGTCGCCACAGCGTGTCATCCTTTTCTATGTAAGCCTATCTCCTGCATCCTCCTCGAACACAAACTGCCCTCTTGTCTTCTCTCACGACATCCATCAACCTTCTCTTTGGTCTTCCTCTAGCTCTCTTGCCTGGCAGCTCCATCCACATCATCCTTCTACCAATATACTCACTCTGTCTCCTCTGGACATGTCCAAACCATCGAAGTCTGCTCTCTCTAACTTTGTCTCCAAAACATCGAACCTTGGCTGTCTCTCTGATGAGCTCATTTTAAATTTTATCCAACCTGGTCACTCCGAGAGCGAACCTCAACATCTTCATTTCCGCCACCTCCAGCTCTGCTTCCTGTTGTCTCTCCAGTGCCACTGTCTCTAATCTGTACATTGCGGCTGGCCTCACCACTGTTTTATAAACTTTGCCCCTTCATCGTAGCAGAGACTCTTCTGTCACACAACAGACCTGACACCTTCCCCCACCCGGTCCAACCTGCTTGGACCCATTTCTTCACTTCATGACCACACTCACCATTGCTCTGGGTGGTTGACCCCAAGTATTTTATGTCCTCCACCCTTGCTAGCTCTTCTCCATGTACCCTCAGTCTTCCCCCACCGCCCCTCTCATTCATACACATATATTCTGTCTTACTTCGGCTAATCTTCATTCCTCTGCTTTCCAGTGCATGCCTCCATCTTTCTAACTGTTCCTCCACCTGCTCCCTGCTTTCACTGCAGATCACAGTCATCTGCAAACATCATGGTCCAAGGGGATTCCAGTCTAACCTCATCTGTCAGCCTATACATCACCACTGCAAACAGGAAGGGGCTCAGCGCTGATCCCTGATGCAGTCCCACCTCCACCTTAAATTCGTCTGTCAGACCTACAGCACACCTCACCACTGTTCTGCTGCCCTCCTACATGTCCTGTATTAGTCTAATGTACTTCTTTGCCACTCCAGACTTCTGCATGCAGTGCCACAGTTCCTCTCTGGATACTCTGTCATAGGCTTTCTCTCGATCTACAAAGACACAATGTAGCTCCTTCTGACCTTCTCTGTACTTTGCCATCAACATCCTCAAGGCAAATAATGCATCTGTGGTACTCTTTCAAGGCATGAAACCACACTGTTGCTCGAGAATACTCACTTCTGTCTTGAGTCTAGCCTCCACTACTCTTTCCCATAACTTCATTGTGGCTCATCAACTTTATTCCTCTATAGTTCCCACAGCTCTGCACATCACCCTTGTTCTTAAAAATGGCCACCAGCACACTTTTCCTCCATTCCTCAGGTATCTTCTCACCCGCTAGAATTCTATTGAACAAGCTGGTTACAAACTCCATAGCCACCTCTCCTAAATGCTTCCATACCTCCACAGGAATGTCATCAGGACCAACTGCCTTTCCATTTTTCATCCTCTTTAATGCCTTTGTAACTCCCCCCTGACTAATCATTGCCACTTCCTGGTCCACCACACTTGCCTCTTCTACTCTCCCTTCGCTCTCATTTTCCTCATTCATCAACTCCTTAAAGTATTCTTTCCATCTATCTAGCACACTACTGGCACCAGTCAACATATTTCCATCTCTATCCTTAATCACCCTAACCTGCTGCACATCCTTCCCATCTCTAGCCCTCTGTCTGGCCAACCTGTATAGATCCTTTTCTCCTTCTTTCGTGTCCAACTTGGCATACATGTCATCCTATGCTTCTTGTTTGGCCTTTGCCACCTCTACCGTTGCCCTATGTCGCATCGCAATGTATTCCTTTCGCCTCTCCTCGGTCCTCTCAATGTCCCACTTCTTCTTAGCTAACTTTTTTCCTTCTATGATTTCCTGTACCGTGAGGTTCCACCACCAAGTCTCCTTCTCTCCTTTCCTGCCAGAAGATACACCAAGTACTCTCCTGCCTGCCTCTCTGATCACCTTGGCTGTAGTGGTCTAGTCTTCTGGAAGCTCCTCCTGTCCACCGAGAGCCAGTCTCACCTCTTCCCGAAAAGCTGCACAATACTCGTCCTGTCTGAGCTTCCACCACATGGTTCTCTGCTCTGCCTTTGTCTTCCTAATCTTCCTCCCCACCACCAGAGCCATCTTACACATCACCGTCATATGCTGTCTAGCCACACTCTCCCCTACCACTACCTTACAGTCAGTAACCTCCTTCAGATTACATCGTCTGCATAAGATGTAATCCACATGCATGCTTCTACCTCCACTCTTGTAGGTCACCCTATGTTCCTGCCTATTCTAGAAAATAGTGTTCACTACAGCCATTTCCATCCCTTTTGCAAAGTCTACCAGCATCTGTCCCTCCAAGTTCCTTTCTTGGATGCCGTACTTACCCATCACTTCTTCATCACCCCTATTTCCTTCACCAACATGTCCATTACAATCTGCACCAATCACAACTCTCTCTCTCTCGGTCTCTGTCTCTCTGTCTGGGATGCTCAGAACTACTTCATCTAGCTCCTTCCAGAATTTATCTTTCACCTCAAGGTCACATCCTACCTGTGGGGCATAGCCACTAATCACATTATACATGGCACCCTCAATTTCAAGTTTCAGCCTCCTTACTCGATCTGATACTCTTTTCACCTCAAAGACATTCTTAGCCAACTCTTCTTTTAAAATAACCCCGACTCAATTTCTCTTCCCATCTACACCATGGTAAAATAATTTAAACCCTGCGCCTAAACTTCTAGCCTTACTTGCTTTCCACCTGGTCTCACTATATAGCAACCTTTCTCCTAATCATCATGTCAACCAACTCCTGAGATTTTCCAGTCAGAGTCCCAACATTAAAAGTCTCCACATTCAGTTCTAGGCTCTGTGCTTTCCTCTTCTCTTTCTGCCGAAGAACCCGCTTTCCACCTCTTCTTCGTCCTCGACCCACAGTAGCTGAATTACCACTGGCGCCCTGCAGGTTGACGCCGCCGGTGGGGGAAGTTGTTAACCCGGGCCACGACCGATCCGGTATGGAATTCTTTGGACGAACGCTCATATTTGTTTGGCGAAGTTTTAAGCTGGATGCCCTTCCTGACGGAACTCTCTGCATTTATCTGGGCTTGGGACCAGCCTACAGGTTGCACTGGCTTGTCCACCCCGTAGGGCTGCATTGAATTTGTCAATCAAATTAAACAAAGTCTGCAGCGCATTACCCATAAAAGAACCCGGACCAATTTTGATAATTCAGGAACTTTATTAAGTGGTCCCATTTAGACGCCTCATTCTGACCTGCATAGACACACGCAGACCTGGAAGGGTGTGTCTTAATGGTGCAGACTCTCTGAATCTATGGTGGACACAATTTCTTGCCTTAAATTTAATGCATTTAGACTTCTCATTAACTAGACTGAAGGTTTGTGTGTGGACTGGTTGCCATGTCTGAAACAGTTGCTTTTTGGCCATCCACCTATGTTGTCAAATGTGTTGTTTGCTCACCATTTGGGGAAAGAGAATCATAAATCAGTGCATTCATTGTCTTCTTCTGTCTGGGTGTCACTTTCACAGACGGTGGAGCATGGATTCCCACATCAGCCCAGCGCATTGGCCTATGACCCAGAGCTGCAACTCATGGCTATCGGTACAAAGGCAGGAGCTGTCAAAGTGTATCCTTTCGCAAGGTTAAGTTGATGCATCCAACCACTTCATGTGTGAGGTAGGAATTGGCTTCAAGTAAAATCCTATGAAAAGCTGTCAAGTACGCCTCTTACATGTATAGACTAAAATCTTTTTCAGTGTTGTTTTGTGTGATTTGAAGTTGTTTTCCTTCACACTGGCTGTGCTGAAGTGTTTCAATGCGTCTGTCTCATGTCCCTGCGTCCTCTGCTCGTGTTATGATGTGAGGCGTATCTAAGCAACATCAAGGCACAATGGATCAATGGATGTTTATTTTGTTCTGAAGCTTGAGTGTTTTATTAGAGTAAAATGGATACAAATCTGTTGCATCTGCAGCTTCTTGTAAATAACAATTTAGTAACACAATGTGTAACGTTGCATTTACACTTAAACACGGATATTTCAAGCTACACAAAAATGCAAATGTTTGAGTTTGTTTGTAATGGGAAAACTGTTGGAATGCCACTTTTGACAAAGTACTATATATATAGATAGTACTTTTCCAACTACTATGACATTTTGCAATTTGCTGCCAGTGTGTTCCGGTATGTTTTATGATTTCATCTATCCATCTACTTTTAGGTCTTCGCCGTGGTCGCTTTGTGTCCAGTGGTATCCAATTGATAGTTTCTGTGGTCCACCTTTTTGTCAGCTCTTCGGGCAACGTGGCCAGCCCATTTCCATTTAAGGCTTTTTATTTTTTGAATCACGTCGGTAACTCGCGTCTGCTGTCTTAGCCAACTGCATCTTGTCGCGAATGCTTATTTTCAACATTTGATGTTCCATGTTCCTTTTGGTTAGATGTAGTCTTTGTATAACTTTGGCATTCATAGTCCAAGTTTCACTGCCGTAAGTGAGGACTGGTAAAATACATTGATTGAAAACTTTTCTTTTCATGCAAATGGGAAGATTGTTCTTGAATACAACAGTAAGCCTTCCATAAGCCTGCCAGGCAAGCTTTATGCGGCGTTCAACTCCAGTGTTACAATTTGGCCTAAATAGATGTACCGTATTTTCACGACCATAAGGCGCACTTAAAAGTCTTAAATTTTCTCCAAAATGGACGGGGTGCCTTATAATGCGGCACACCTTTTGTGTGCACGGAGTTCCAAAATCTGTAAATATTGTTGTGACTTTAATGCCCGCTCCACTTGACTGATTGGGAGCATTTCCTGCCGACACGCTGCTTATATAGAGGAAGGCGGGCGTGACTGAGTACAGCATGCGGACATAAAGTGGGAAGGGTGCGCGTGACAGATGACACTAAAGACACGCCCCCAGTAGGTATATAGTTCCGGTATGTGCATCGGTTTGGCTAAGGACCCCCGAAAATGGCACCTACGAAGAGACGCGCTGACAAAGCACAGTTTAAACTGCAAGCTATTAGTTACGTGGAGGAACATGGGAATCGAACAGCCGCAGCCGCAAGAGAATGCAAGTGGAGAAAGCAGGAAAACGAGCTTCGCCAAGTCAAGAAGAAGAAGGTGAGTTTCCGTGGGGAAAAACAGAAGAACAAAAGGGGAGGAAGTGGCCTGAGTTGGAAGACCAACTCGAGCAATGGATTCATGAGCAAAGAACAGCCAGGAGAAGCGTCTCTACAGTCACCATTCGACTGAGTGGAATAACTCTGAGCTTGCCATCATTCCGGGAGGCTTGACGAACTGCTGGACATCCGTGTAAACAGGGTGTTCAAAGTGAAGTTGTGAGCGGCGTGGGAGCCATGGATGACGGATGGCAAACACAGCTTTACTAAGACTAGGAGGCAGCTGTTGTTCGAGCTTTCGTAAAATTTATTATTTATTATTATTTCTGAGGAGATGCACGGCAACGAGACTGACTCCGACAATGAGAGGGAACCTGGCGTGTTTGATGGAGAACTTACCCGCCTGTTCATTTCGGATACAGAAGATGAGGACTTTAATGGATTTGTGGATGAGGATTGATTAAAAAAAAAAGAGTAAATTGTTAAATACTTCAATAAAGTACAACCGAACTCAGTTTTGGTCCCGCTGCCTTTTTAAAAACATTGTTTTAGCATGCGTGCATGCTAAAACAATGTTTTAAGCTAGTGTTTTAAGCTAGTGTATGTTTTAACATCAACCAGTTCAGGGTGTACCCCGCCTCCTGCCCGATGACAGCTGGGATAGGCTCCAGCACGCCCGCGACCCTAGTGAGGAGAAGCGGCTCAGAAAATGGATGGATGGATGGATGGATGGATGTTTTAACATGCCAGCGCCCAATAATACGGTGCGCCTTATGTGTTAAATACAGAAATAGACCCAATAATTGAGACTGCGCCTTGTAATACGGTGCGCCTTATGGTCGTAAAATACAGTAGTTGTCGACGGCATCTAGGACATTGTCCTCCATTTTGATATCTTTTTGTGGACAGTAACGATTGAACATGACCTTCGTTTTGCTTTTGTTCATTTTCAGACCTGAGCGACTGCTTTCTAACTCTAATTCCTGAATACGACGCTGTAGTTGTTCAGCATCGTAGGAGAATAAAATGTCTGCAAAATGAAGATGGCTCAAATAAGCGGTTAATTTTTAGTCCTTCTTTTTCCCAATTGAGCTTTTTAAATATTTCTTCAGGGCGAGTTGTAAATTGCCTTACCCCTTTTCCTCGACTTATTCGCACTCTTTCATCATCAATTCGTATTGAACCTGAATAATCGTTGTATATTGATTGTAGAATGTTTATAGGTCGGCTCTATCCCTTGATTTACTAGCGCCTGCAGTATTGAAGTGGTGGTGACTGAGTCAAACGCTTTTTCATAGTCGATGAAGGCTACACACGAGGCATTTCGTACTAGTGTCGTTCGATTTGTTGAACTGTCTGTATGTGGTCCATAGTATTAAAACCGCTATGAAACCCGCTTGTTCTATTGGCTGTGCTTCACTGAGTTTGATTCCAATTCGTTTGTCCAATATCTTTGCAAAGACTTTATAAATCGTTGAGAGCAGGCTTATTGGGCGATAATTTCTTAGGTCCATTTTTATCGCCTGATTTATGTAGCAAAATTATTTCTGCGTCTTTCCATGTCGCCGGTACTTCTTGCAAGTCCAAGCAGCGTTGAAATAGTTTTACAAGGATCTTATTAAGTCCGTTCCGTCCTGCTTTAAGCATTTCAACATAAATTTCATCCAGACCACAAGCTTTTCCGGCCTCTTCATTCAGGATACATGGAACTGGGTCTGCTTCTAGCTTTCCAGTAATCGTTCGGTAAGGGCCACTGTATGGGTTTGTATAAAACTCTTTAACTCGTACGATTTCTTGGCGGCTGCGACATATCGTTCCGTCTTCCATTTTCAAACCAAAAATTATTTTCTTGTAGCAATTTAATGCACGTTTTACGTTTTTTATTCCATGTCCCGCTTCAAGCGTTTTCTGAACAATCCGAACGTTGTAAGTTCTCATTTCTTCTCGTATATTTTTCCATCCATTTTCTGAGCCGCTTCTCCTCACTAGGTTCGCGGGCGTGCTGGAGCCTATCCCAGCTGTCATCGGGCAGGAGGCGGGGTACACCCTGAACTGGTTGCCAGCCAATCGCAGGGCACATACAAACAAATAACCATCCACACTCACATTCATACCTACGGGCAATTTAGAGTCTCCAATTAATGCATGTTTTTGGGATGTGGGAGGAAACCGGAGTGCCCGGAGAAAACCCACGCAGGCACGGGGAGAACATGCAAACTCCACACAGGCGGGGCCGGGGATTGAACCCGCGTCCTCAGAACTGTGAGGCTGACGCTCTAACCAGTCGTCCACCGTGCCGCCCGTATATTTTTCCGAATCGTCTTGCACAATTCAACATCTTCAATTTTGTTGATAATGCTGCCCTTTTTCTTTATTTCTCCTCGCTTTTTCATTAAGTCGAGAGTAGCTTTAGATATTCTGGATGTTGTTGTCTTTCTCGTTGATGGCGATACTTTGTGTGCAGTTTGAACAATCCTGTTTACAATTTCATTGTTGTGTGTTGACAGATCTGTGTCTTCCAGCGTTAGAAGAGCTTTAAAGCGATTAGCCAAACGTATTTGAAACACGTCGCTTCTTTCTTGAATTAAATTTAATTTGGTAAGCTTGCTCTTTAGAAGTTTCTTTCATTCAAGTTGTCAGTTGAGTTGCACTTTGACCCAAACCAATCTATGGTCGCTTCCAATGTCAAATTTGTTTAGGGTGGTGCAATCCATAAATACCCATTTGTTAGGTTCATCTTTCCGACGTATTTCACCAAGTCCAATTATATCCCTTTTGTTGGCTTCTAGCTCATGTTGTAGCTTTTCTAATCAAGAATCGCCCTTTAGCGTTCGCACATTGAGCGTCCCAAAAATAAGATTTCGTGCGTTATGTCTTTTTTGATTGTTTCTTGCTACTTCTAAAGATTGTCCTTTGGTTTGACTTCAAATGTTTGTAGGAGTAACTGTACTCTCGTCTAACATAGCCAAGTCCGTTGTCCGTAAGCAGCCATAATTAACCCGGTGATTCTTAACACCCTCTGCCGCCAAGCTTGTCTGCCCGCTCTTTGGCCTTTGGGGAATGAGGGCCATGTTTTTTGTTGTACTGCCATGAAGAAGGAATTGGCCCGAATCTGCCACGCTGGCCTAATCTGTGTTGGCAGATTGCCCAAATTTAGTCCCGTAGTTTTGCCTACAGTTCAGCCCCTAAGCAAAGATGTGTTGGTCATTGAGTCATTTGGGCATATTATACTATATATATATATATATATAAAATTGGTCGCGACTGCAACAGTTAAGGAAATTTGGGTCCCTGGGTGACAAAAGTTGAGAGCCACTGCCTTATGTAACATGGACACCTGTGGGATATTGCTGTTGTAATGTGTGCTGACTAAACTGGTGGCTAGAACGATTAATATTGGATCACAAAGGAAAACAAACAACATAATCATCCCATATGCAATTTCACTCATGGAATTTGAGAATTCTGTAAATGCATTGCTTTGGTTGCGGCCAAGGGGATTCTAGCACCCGACCAAATTCCTTCCTTGCGACATAACATATGTCTATCTTTGTGTGGTGGCGAACACTGGCACAATTACCATGGGGGTTTTGTGGTTAATTCATAGTCATTTATGTCTACTATTTGCTGTATACCATGTTCTTCTTTGCCCGGTTGTTTTCAAGCTGTCGAATTTTAGTGGATCATCAACAGAGAGGGACAAGTCTGATGTAGTGTTTTGTGTTGTATACCAGTAGTTTCTTTGCATGGTTCTTGTTGGTCTTGCATATTTCTCATTTTGTGAGTGTTGGAGCTGCAGCAAAGAATCGGCAAATAACAGGATTCATCAACATACCAATGTCTCTGCGTAGCAACTGTACGGTTGTTTGGCCAATATGCACTCATTTATCATTGTGTGGGAAGATGTGTTTGTTTGTGCGTGCATTAGACAGGAGAAACAGCTCTTTGAAATGCAGCTCTTAGAGTCAGAGGGAGGAGGGGGAGTTATTGAGACAGGCTGGTGGTACCAGGCAATTGGAGAGAGAGAGAGAGAGTGATGGAGTAAGAAATGGTGGAATGGAGCTATGCAGATAAATAGTGGCAATATACTGTAGAAAAGCTTTATGAGAGTGACAGATGGGATGGGAAAATAACTCTAGCACTCTTTCGAAATGAGTGATACAGCATATCCCAGAGAAGTATTCCTCATTGTTTAAGAGTCCCAGCTGCTGCTGGAATTTCTGGAAAGTCATCACCATCTGCAAAGCATACAAAGTCGAGGAAATTTGCACCCACAGGGAATCTGGAATAAACTTGAAAATTAGTCATTTTGATGCAGTATCCGCAGAGCTGGTCAGCAATTGCTAGATCCACCTGCAGACCCCAATGACATTTATGTCAACAGTTGTTTTCATTTTTGACACTGAGTAATTACAGCCTACTGAAGACTTCATACATTTTAAGTAAATACAAGTTAAACGCCCAAAGATAAAAAAATAAAAATAAAAATAATTCTCTTGTAGTATTTGATCACATTATACTATTCAAGTCAAAACGAGCGACTGTCGAGTGGATACCAGCAATACTAGTACGTATTGTATTTTGGGCAGTCTTGATTTGCACTAATTTCGGTAAATTGTACCTATTGTCATCCAATAATTGAATGCAGCGTAATGCCCTCTACAGTTTCTGGCATGCTGGTAGAGTGCCAGTTTGCCCAGATTTAAAACAATATAAACAATCTGTTTCAAATTATAGAAATGGGTATGATCTCTTACAGGGTGAAACTGGGATATTTTTTAGCCTTTATTTTTTAGCCCCCCCCCCCCCCCCCCCCAACAAATTAAATCACCATTTAAATACATCATTTTTAAGTTCGCTTGGGTGATATTTGTCTATTTACATTTGTTTTATAATCTTAAACATTAAAGTGGGGAAACTATGCAAAAACATAATTTTATACTTTTTCACAGCGCTTTATGTGACTCAAACAGTTCACTTTACGTTTGTGTTACACTAGTGTAATAAGACTACTGTTAATATTAACACATTGAAGCAATAAAACACTGCATTGAATGTGAGTCCTTTAAGTAACTTCTGGTCCAATATCTATTCTCCTTCGTGTAACAGCTTTGTTGAAATACAAATAGCCATAAGCGTAATAAAAAGCGAAACATACTTTGATGCTTTGAACTTGGGTCTAGTGAGGTACGCTGAGGTTTGGCTCGATATGCTGATGTTTGGGTTGTCCAATTGACAATTTTTACGACTACATAAGTTCAACTGGAAAAGCATTGTCATGCAGAAATGTTTGTGCATCTTTGTAGGTGTAGTGTAGAGGACAAAATGTCAGATGACGCCAATGCATATCTTAAATCACCAGTCTACCGTAGAATTTGTGCAGCAACTTGAGGTAAAAGCACACATTTAATCAACCATCTCAAATAAAAATATGGCAAGGAGCATGCACCCATTACGCCATAGTAACAAAACAATCGTGAACTTTTGGCTGGATCACACATCCCTGAACCTGGCTGTGTTTACACTCTAATTTAGTTTAGGAACAGCCTTATTTATTTTTTATACATATTTGTACATTTCCTAATAATCTCAGACTCTTTGACATGAGTTTGACCTGGAGGCCAATGCTAGCATGGTTGTTCTACAGTACACACTTGCACTGTACAGTATTGCCTGTTGTGTGGGGCACACACCTGGGGAAAGTGCTGCGTGTCTGTCAAAAAGTTGACAGTGGGGATATGTCCCCAGTGAAACATTACAATATTTGTTGTTGTTAACATGCCGTTTCTTCCCTCTTGTTCTCATGCACACTCCCTCTCCTTGTGTTTACAAAGGCAGAGTCATATTACGGCTTAAAGTTTCTGCTTCAACCACAGTCTGGGCCTCAGAGATGAGAGTGGGACAATGCATGTGTATTTTTATATAATATGTGTGTGTGTCGAGAGAGAGATAATGTGTGGGGGTGGCGGGGCAATGCTGAGGACTCCCGTCTCCTGTTGTGGAATGTGTGCCCTGGGTTAACCGTCTCTGTGTGTGTGTGTGTGTGTGTGTGTGTGTGTGTGTGTGTGTGTGTGTGTCATGTGAGTAAGAGCTTTGTTGCTCAGTCTCGTCTTAATAAAGAGAGCTTTTGAATTGGTTTCCAGGACAACCAGTCCAGTTGCCTGGGTTGAAGTGCTCTGACCGGAGGACTTTAAAAATCTGCATCTCAGCACATCAGACGAGTGTTTGGCTTACCTCAAAAAAATAGGACTGCTTGAGGTTATAAAATCGTAGCAAAGTTTAACTGTACTGGACTTTCTGTTCTGTATGTGCTAAAACACACCAAAACTTGGTGACTGCACACTTCTGGTATTGGTGACTAACATCCTGAGGACGAGCTAATATTTACACACACACACCAACACACACACACACACACACACACACTCAAAGGTAATTTCATAGACAAAAGTCCAAAAACATGGGCGTTGGGACACTGTGCTAGTTAAATTAAGATAAGATTGCCATCATTTCAAAATGTCTTCAAACTTGTATTTTTTTAAAATAAAATGCAAATACCACTCTTCATACTGACATGTTACTCAACAAGATAAATCAGAGAGTGCAGATCTCTAATGAGTGTATGGTTCTGAGATCTTGTTTACTTGATTCCCAACAGAATTAAGGAACTGGATCAAACTCAACATCCTGTTAGCTATTAAATCCTATATAAGCAACCTCATCCGATAAGATTTGACTGAGATAAAAGGACATGAACATTTTCCATATTAAATTTTTAAACGATAAGCCATCGGGATGAAATTTGCAGCTTTAGATCACACAGACTCATAGCAATGGTACAGCTTGGATTTGACAAACTTTTTTTTTTTTTTTTTTTTTTAGCATACAGATTAGCAGGGAATCCAGGTTTAAAAAAAAAAATATAAAAAAAAAAAAGAGCCTTTGCTAATAAGCACATAGGCTTGATGCCAAAGGTGACCTAGCCAAACTAACCTTTTGTATATTTTAAGTCTTTTATTGGCTGCTCGTTGACAGTTTTTGGGCTTTTAAAAAGCTGTCCAATTAGCTTCAAGTCAGAAGCACATTCTTTCATTCATCTGCACACATACTGATGATGAATTGACACGCGTCCCCATTTTTTATTTTTATTTTTTTTACCTCATGTACCGAGTCCAACAGAGAGGTTGTTGAGATTGATCGTTAAACAGCAATAATTTTTAAAAATCCAGAGTCCATAGGGATGCTGGTGAGGTGTCTTTAAAAGACTGAACGTTTAGGTTTTATGTTTTCAAATCATGGGTTTATATGATGCCGTATTCATGGCAGAAAAACATGGCATTTTCTAGGGTATTGCAAATGATTGGTTGCCTTTATTGTGAGACATCCAGAACGCTTGAGGCTTCTCTTCTTGATTTCAAAGCCAAGTATATCAGTTGCACTTTTGGAAAGTGGGCCACATCGATTCCCAGTCGGGGCAAAGGATGCAAATTTAGATGTAGATTGTGTCTCTAGTGGGTGGGTGGAGTTGCTTTGCTTGTTTTTAGCGGAGACAGTCATTCAGCAGATGTCTAAAAAGTTTGGGTTGTTGTGAGGAAGTTGTTCACTGTTTTCAATTCAACTATGAATTTAAACACGTTGACCTCTGACCTTTTTTACAATGGAGTCTCTTTGTATGTATATGTGGTCATCTTTTTACAAAAATCCTGCGTCATCCTTCCGCCCTCACATCCATAACGTGTGTGTGTGTGTGTGTGTGTGTGTGTGTGTGTGTGTGTGTGTGTGTCAATGGGTGCGCTGCCTGTTGTGTGCGCATGGAGGACAATGCCTTCTGTTTGTCTGTATTCAGACCGTGAAATCGCTTTATCCTTGCTAACACTCTTTCTGCATCACTGGCCAAGTGTGTGTATGTATGTATGTGTATGCCAGAGAGAGAGTTTCAATGATTGGAAGTTACTGTAGACTGCCATTGTTAACATTTCGGGACAAGCCTTATCAATGAACACATTGTGCCATTCAACAGGTTAGCCACAATGAACAAAATACAGGAGACATTTCCCATTCTCGTAAATTTAATTTTTTTACGTTTTCTTGTAAACTCCGCCTTCTGCGCACATTTTTGCTTACAGTTTCAGTAAGCAGGTTATTTTCTCCTCTGAGGATTCTTTCTAATTACTGCATGGCTGATATTTCCAAATTGTCACGTACTATTGGGCTTGATTGCTTTGTGCGTGTTCGTCTTTATTTGAAGCCTCTAATATTCTTGGCAAAGCTTGCTGATAGTTCGTGGCGGCTCCTTTCATGTGTCAGTTTTCTCTTGGAAGCACTACTTTATGTGGTGTGTTTTAAATAACGACATTCATCAAAAGTATAATTTTGATGCAGTAACTGTCAATCACCCATTAAAGGGAACACTAGTGTCATCAACCCTACCATTGAACCGCTATATTTTCATAACTAAATATGAAGGCAGACTTGGCTGCAGTTTTTATGCTCCCCAGAAGACCAATATTTCTGAGTCCTATTTAAACCACAAATAACTCATGGATATAGGTTGAACACATGAATTCTCCTCAAATCTTGTTTTAATAGTCAATCTAGAGATTCACATCTGAGAGAATCTGAATCTCTGGAATTATATATAATAATGAGAATAAGAAAGGATGGGCATAATAATGCATTCATTGATTTGATAATTGAGAATTTGGTTCATTATATGGAATTGACTGTTGAGTAGGAAATGGAGCCAAGGTGGAGTGCACAACGCGGCTGTGGCGCTGTTGATTTTGTCTCACCTTTTTTATGGTCTAAAGAAGAGCAAAACATGTCTGCTATGGGAAGTTGATCTCCATCCACATAGATGGATAAATTACTGTGTGCACGGCGCAGGCGAGTTCTTGACTTTGAAGACCATTGGTAAATGCTGTCGTTGCAGTTTACATTGCGCTTTTTTTTTTTTTTTTTTTTTTTAAATTGTCAACTTGTAGCAGATTGATTGCACTGAGCAATTAGGAAAGATGCGTCTCCTAATTTGATGTCTACGCGACTGCTAAATTACAATAATAAATAAATTGCTGTTTCTTTGGTCTTAATCACATTTTTCCTCTTTGTCACCACCTTGTGTGGTGTGATCATAAAAAAACAAAAAGTAAAACACTTGCATGTTAGGCAACTTTGAAGCATATTCACCCCCCCCCCCCCCAAAAAAAAAACATTTTCCAAATGTTCCACTGCTTTTGGCCACACAAGAAAAGTACAGTATTATTACTTTACAGTTCTTGTATTGGATCTCATAAGATTGTGCAGCTGTATCTAATGTTATGGCCAGTTTATTTGAATGACTCTGTATGGAGTCATTGAAATACACTATATAATGAGAAAATTAAATATTAGGATGGCTTATTTCAGTCAGATAAAGATGGCTCTTTTCTTCACACGAAAAGCCTCATTCAATGAAACACTAGTTTTTAATTTCTACAACGCTACTGGCTGTTTACACCCACTTTTCCTCTTTGTGTGTGGGTGGGGGGGGAGGGTCTCATAAAGCACCCAGCCTTATTTCTCTTCTTGTCAAGATCCTAGAAGTCAGTGTAAATTGTAGGTATGTTGTCAGTGTGTGTATTTGCATGAATTTGAAGAATTTATACATACCAGTGAGAGCGTTTTGTTATGCATGTATGTTATGTATGATCTTATTCTCAGGACAATTGATGACTTGTAATATAGCCAATGCACAGGTCATCTTTGGGGAAGGAAGTTAACTGAAACATTTAAACACATAAACACAATGCAGTAATGGTAAATGAGGCTTCATCTATGACATCATCAGTAATGCCAGGAAGTATCTGGAGAGTGTGACATGTCAACCACTTGTGGTCATTACACCTCAGCTGTCTGTGTGTGCTTGCGTGTGTGCGCGCCTTTTTATTCAACAACTTGTGCTGTGACATATTCATTTGACACCAATGGCCTGCTTCCTTTTAGAAGTGCTGCTGACCAGAATGGTGTCAGTGTCTGACTTAGTCACCAACCTTTTTTTTTTTTTTTTTTTTTTTTTTTTTTTTGTAAATGAGAGCCTCTTCTTGTGTACTGATAATACAAAGGACTACCTACCAGTTTGATGCATGCTTCTGAAACATCTGAAAACAAATTTGCTCAAATTATCTTTGGTTATATAGTTTTAATAATTGTATTCATCGAAATTAACACAATGATCATGTTAATGAATTCTTACAATAAATTATTTAACAAGGTGAAATCATCAACAACACTTCATTTATATACATCTGCAAATACATTTTCAAATGATCTTTTTTACATCATTCCTAGGAAAGCACAATGTCCCATTGGTCTATTTTTATCACAGCAGAAACAATGCTTTTACCTTGCCTTGTAAAATTGAAGCTCCATTCTTTTGACAGGCAAATGTGTTTTACCTGTGCTATTTAAACTGGACTCATGTGAGTGTCCCCCTACACCTCTAACTATTTGAGATGCGTCTTACTGCAGCAACTAAAAACAGGTGACAGGAAGTGACAACACTCAGGAATGGTTGCATAACACATCTTAGGCCTCCAGCGTAAGTGGAAATGAAGAGGTTCAGTATTAATGTACTGTATGTAAGAATGAGGAACACATTTTCAGGAAATTGGATTTATGACATGATGTTTTGGTCCAGCAAGATAACTTGTTCTACATAAAGTTCTTCTATTTAATTTCAAGACTGTTCTGCTTTTATGAGCAAAGGTTTTATTTTTTTAATACAGTACATATACAAAGCTGCAAAAAAAATCAAGAAAATACGTATTGCTACCTTTACCCTGACTGATAGAACCTTGTGACATGTTCACTACAACACACCAGCTGCAGACCATACGTGACATTTGTGGAACTGGCGGGGGTACGCAGGACAAATACAACTGAGTGGTATTGTGAAATCACAATAATGAGAATGACTAAGATCTTTCAGCTAATGACTGAGCCCATAATACTATATTGAAAACATATATGGAAAAATATTGAAAAATGATATCTTTAATACAAAGAAAACCAACTGAAGCTGATTCTGGCAGCATTACAAAGCCCCAAAGTGCACTGTAATGTCAATGCCAAGATAACGAAAGGGCTAACATTTTTGTTTTGTTTTCCAATCCACATGGCTGCAGGCATAAAAGTATCTAATCTACATCAATTCCAAGTGTTTATGTGAAGCTTTTATCAGACTGGTGCCAATTCCATGTTGACATTTAACAATGTTGTTTACATGGCATCACTTTTTTTTCTCTCAGTTGTGCTTAATTCACCCAACGAAAATTGCTCTTGATTACATGTGCACGGTGGTGTTATTTTGGACATTTGCGTCAGCTGGTGTTGTAAATTGCTATGAGCTTTCTTTGGCGCGCCATTGACCTCTCTACTATTACATTTAACGAGTATGTTTCATTGGCTTCACAGCTCACAATTATCTCTTTTCACTGTCTTCATAGTGCCCCCCCCCCCCCAGTCACATACAGTGATAGTGGACAGATATGTATTATTAAAGAAATGTATGCTGTTTTTGAAAACCAGTATTTGGATATGCCTTCTTAACTTTATGCCCAGTTATGGGGCGCCTGGTGTGGAGTTCACAGGACTACACAAGGACACTACCGCTGTCATACAAATCCACTTCCTGCAAGGACAGGTAAAAACAAAGCCAGTCTTCTTCGTGTCATCTTAAATAATACTGATACGGGTGTATTAATTTGTGGTGTTATGTCTGTCACAGGGCCGCCTGTTGTCACTTCTAGATGACAATACCATTCACTTGTGGGAGCTGACTACCACAGCCCCCAGGCAGGTAGGAGGGGTTAGGAGAGAGGGTGTGGTCATTCTACAGGAAGTGGGCAGCTACAGCCTTCCAGGAAGACCAGGCATTGAGAGCTGCAGGTACTGATGACTGTTTTATTTGCTTTATTTGTACTGTTTGAGCGTTTTGTCACTGTCAGAATTTTCATGATGGAAATGCAATAGGTTCTAATCAGGGCGGTGTAAATGTTTTGTAATCAAAACAAGAATGTTAAATTTACCTTTTTTATGGCCACGAGACTTACTAACTCCTTTGCCCAATTGGCGTACTTCATAATCATTAGGGTGCTGACACTTTTTGTCATAAAGAAGCGATAAAGACCAGAAACGGTTAAATCCCCTCATGTTCCTCCTTAAGAGAGAAGTACATTGTGACGACAACGGGTCTACACTCAGTCTTCATCTTGCCTCTCCTTTTTACCCCCAGTACCACACGAGTGACTGTTCTCCTCCTGCTGAGGTCATGTGACCTGCTCTGCATAGCAACAGAGGGAGGGGGCGTGTTCTTCCTGGATTTGCCCAATCTGACACTTAAAGACAGCCAAACATTGCTCCAGGATCGAGTCACACAGAGGTGAGACTGTCGCAAACGTGATTTCATTGATCGTAAAGTTAAAGAAACAAATGACAAATTGTAAAAAGGGTGGTACTTATCAGTATCATTCGCAACCCTAAGCAGAACAGGTGTCTGAAAAATTGATGGCACAGTCTGCTTTGTATTTTGGGTATGTGTAAGAATGTATCCAATGCTGCATGAGTGACTGAATCACAGTTGCATCAGTCTTTTTATTCTTATAAAAAATATCCGTATGAATTTATGATTTATCAGAGTTGTTTTTCAAGGTGAAATAATGCACATAATCACACAGTGATTCATCCAACTTGGTTACAAGGTTGCTATATTACAAATTGTGACAAAACACGCGCACACAGAATTTTCTAGGCATGTACAGCCACAGTGTCTAGTGGCCCTGGATCCTACAAGATCGGCCCCTACATCATCTCTACATTCACACTGAAAAACACTGACATTTTTTCACTCGCTTGTTAAGTTATATTTAATATCAAGCCAACTCTTCTTGGAAGGATTTCTCCAGTCTTGTCAGAGCACCACTCAGTTTCAACACTAAAATAAATAATACAAGCATGCACAAGCCTAATGTAATGACATTGGCCATATTCTATTTATTTATTTTTTTAATATGCTGTGGGACAAAATAATGGAGTCATGCGCTGGGGTTTAGACATCCTTGTGTATACCCTTTGGTTGTCACAGTAGTTGCAACTAAAGTATTGTTTTTTTCTTCCATGTGAGGTAACCACAGTTATTTTTATGTCAGCATATGTTGTTGCACTGGCAATGTTTCACAGTGGTTCTGTGTCGTTTGAGTATCTGACTGGTCCAGCAAACCCCTCATTAAGCAGCCTTGTAGAAGGAAGTGGGCAGGACAGAGGCCTAATGAGGACCCCGATAAGGATGCGTGTCTTTATGTGTGTGTGAGTGTAAAGGATGGGAGGTTTTGCACAGTGAGGCTTTGTACCAGCTGCCAACACGTAATGTTCCGGTTGGGGAAGTGTTTCAGCTGAATATACAACACACACACACAGGCTCATCTCTGAGTCCCTGTAGCAGGATGCTGGATTCCCTAAAAATACTTATAAAGACAATGGAATTTGTGTTATGGAAGTTTCTGCCTTTTTGCTTCCGGAGAGGATCTTCCTTGTTGAACCCTACCAATGCGGCTGGATGTCTGTGTGCCTGCGTGCTTGCGTGCGTGCGTGAGTGAGACAGACACAGAGAGAGAGGCATGCAGGCTTTGGTTTCTTTTTTACTTGGTTGTTGCCCAGCTAAGAGAGCTACAGTGTTTTCTTATCTATTCCCAAATTGTTTTGATTGAAGTCGTCTGTCCTCCTCCACTATCCAACCACTGTTTCCTCCCACTCTTTTCCCTGTCCTATGCTGAGGGAATCCTCCATCTCGAGGGTGTGTCCTGTTGAACATTCCTCTGACAGGAATGTCTCTTTGGCGAAGTCCAGCAGTTTAGATCCTACTTATCGACCTCACTGGTGTTGTTGGAGGAGCAACCTCAGCTCGAGTTCATGCAAGAGCTCTAAAATGTGCATTAAATTTTACAGTAATGCTTTTTGTTTGTTTTAGTGCAAAAAGTGTACCATTTGTTTTTATTCATGACAATCAAATATCAGCGTTCACTGATTATTAAAGAGAATGTAATGAATGCGATTGGCTGGTGTACCCTGCTTCTCACCCGAAGATAGCTGGGATAGGTTCCAGTACGCCCGTGACCCTTGTGAGGATAAGCGGTACAGAAAATGGATGGATGGAACAAAATGGCCTCAAAGTTCAGAATTTTATTCGGGTGCAAATTAACATAGGCAGACATAGCAAAGCATTCATATTTGAGGGTATATTATTAGATGTGGGCGACATAATGGATGAGTGGTTAGCACATCCATCTCACTGTTTTGAGGTCATTGGGGGTTCAAATCTGAGCTCTGGCTTTTCTTTTTTTTGGAGTTTACATGTTCTCCCTGTGCTTGCGTGGGTTTTCTGCAAGTACTTTGGCTTCCTCCCACGTTTCTTAGGTTAATTGAAGACTAAGTTGTCCGTAGGTGTAAATGTGAGTGGGAATGGTTGTTTGTCTATACATGCCCTGCAATTGGCTGCCGACCAATTGATGGTCTACGCCGCCTCTTGCCCAAAATCAGCAAGAATAGGCCCTGCTTATCGGCGACACTAATGAGGATAAGCGGTACAGAAAATTGGTGGATTTTTACATGTAACCATAATACAACGCAGTATTATGAATATCTTTCTCGGTTCAGTGGTAATTACCACATTACTGGTAACCTTTTATTGCTCAGTGACTGTGTTTTTTATGTCTTGATGTCTGAATTACTGTCAATTGACTTGTCTGTTGTCATACTAGAGCGGCTCCAACTACCGGAGACATATTCCTTGTGTGTTTTTGACATACTTGGCAAATAAAAATGATTCTGATTGCCACAAATATATCATATGCTGTTACTTAGCATCACGGGATCTGTAATCTTTAGATAATGCTAATTGTCAGTCTATTTGTTTTGACTTATAACTATTTAGCTTTTACGACTAAAAATTACAGATAACGAACGGTATGTTGCCGTTAAACAAGATATTAAATGTTTTCAGCCTGCCAGAAGACTACAGATGTGGGAAATCATTAGGGCCTGTGGAATCTCTCCAGGAGCACCCTCGGCAAGCAGGGAAGATTCTAATTGGCTACAGCCGAGGCCTGGTGGTCCTGTGGGATGTGAGCAGCCGTCAGATAGACCAGTTCTTCCTTGGCAAGCAGGTACCAGAGCAAACTCAGCAAGTTCTCAGTGGTGTTCCTTTTCTTTTCTTTACAATATTATTTCCCAGAATTGTATAAAACAATATCTAAGTCGCGTAATTGACAGTAAACATTCTAGTCTGTTATGGCAGCAGGGAGCGCATGCAAGTTGTAGAAATATTAACCCTAGTTAATTTGTATATACTGTAGATATGCTAATGCCATACATGTTCATGTAAACCCTCTATAGCAGCTGGAGAGCCTGGTGTGGGAATGTTCGGGAAACTTATTTGTCAGTTCCCATAGCGATGGTGGCTACTCGGTGTGGACTGTTGCCGACGGCAACGCCAACAATCAGCAGCCGGTGTCCTCTACCATCCCATATGGTGAGAAATGCTCACGTGTCTATGTTTACCAGCTGGAATATGTTTGAGGCATGTGTTAAGTGCATAGTCGGCGGAATGGACAAAGTGCTTCCATTTGAATGTATTAGGGTGATTACAGCACAGAGACATATGGTTCTGGCAGGGCTCGTTTCATACATGTAACATCATCTGTGTCTAGCGTTTGACTGATGAGCGAGAAAGTTTAAACTTATTATTTAAACAGTTTTTTTTCTTTCTGCAATAGCTAATTTGACTAGTGATTTGCTTTGTTTGGTTGCAGTTCACATAACCTAAAGTTGGCAAGTCAAATTGTTGCAAAACTCAACCAATCAATCTTTTTTCCTTACATCCAAATATTGCATCACAAAGTGCTTTCCACAGTAATGTCAAGGTCAATACACGGGAGACATGGGACACAGCAAGCAGCATGACTGATAAAACAGTCAGGAAATGTCATTCAGTAAAACACTAAAAGCAAGGTGAAACTGATTTGAACAAAGGAAATGAAGAGTAAGAGCCATAAAAAGAGTATATGGGTAAATAAAAACGACTTCTTTGAACTATGTACACCGTAATAATGTCAAAGTACTTACTGAGGGCTTCCATCAGTTTCTCAGTAAAACATTGAGAGGTTTTCTTTTGTGTGGTTATCTTTTCAGGTCCTTTTCCCTGCAAAGCTATCAACAAAATCCTATGGAGGACAACAGAGACGGGGTGAGTAATTTGTCAAAGTGGTGCAGATTGTTTTTTAAATTTATAAATTTTCATTTGGAATCCATGGTCCAATTTATCGAACTGTTACCTCATGTCCCTGGCAGAAAATGCTGCAATTTATATAGCATTGTAAGCAAGGTGTGAATGACAAATAATACATATAAAAATAACTTGAAAGATTATACATCTAAGTTCTGAATAAATTATAATTTACATAAACAATGGAGAACAATTATCATTAATTACATTGCATACGTTGCCAAGATAAGGTTCTTAACCCCAACTGCTTTCTAAGATGACATCGCATAATCATAATCGCATGCCTTTGTGTTTGCTTCTGTAGCTCACCAGTGTTGTTGTACAGTGGAGGGATGCCCAGAGCCAGCTATGGCGACCGGCACTGTCTGACCATTCAGCAGGACAAAGACCACGTCACCCTGGACTTCACTTCCAGGGTCATTGACTTCTTTACAGTCCACAATGTTGAGCAACAGAAAGGTCAGGGGGCTACCAAACATTAAAATGGACAAGTTTTGTATTTACCGACTTAGACTGAACATTCTGAATGCTCATGATTGGTGTTAGTCAGTATGGTGTTACAGGTATGCTACAACAATACACTTAACGGTCTCTTTTCCTTCTAGAATTTGATGACCCATCGGCACTGGTGGTCTTGCTAGAAGAGGAGCTGGTTGTGATTGACCTCCAGACTCCTGGTTGGCCCTCTATGCCTACTCCGTACCTGGCTCCTCTCCACTCCTCAGCCATCACATGCTCGTGCCACATAACCAGCGTTCCTCCCAAACTGTGGGAAAGGCTGGTCAACGCTGGCAAAGCGCAGCAGGGCCACGAACGCGCACCCAGGGTGAGAACACATGATTTACTTCAATAAGATGCATCGTTGTCCATTTGTCCAATTATCAAAGGGTAAATATGCCCTCTCAAATGGAACCGAATTTATCATGATGCAACACTTTTGATTTCAGTTAGCTCATATTAAGCAGTGTGCAAGGTTCTATAGTAGCTAATTAGTCCTACAGTGAATGGAATACTCAATTACTTTTTTAAATTTATTTAGTTATTTTTATTATCATTGATTTTGTTGTTTTATTGTATTGGCCATACAGTATTGGTAATTGTGCACGGTTTCATTTTTTTCTATGCTAGTTGAGGCTAAGTCTGTAAATTGGTTTATTGGTGAATTTAGTAGTAATCTATTACGGGAAATCCAAGATGCACATAAGTATCTTAACCTGAACCTTTAACACAAAGCCACTCATGCATTTAGTTGTACTGTAAAAGTAATCTTATACCCACTCCACACAAATCTGCATGTACATGCACAGACTTCCTGACATTATATTTTGCTATAAAGTAGCATTTTGAAGCTTAGCTGTGAGGTGTTTTAAATCCAAAAGCACAAGTAATGTGTAATTACCTCAGTGAATGAATTTTAGGATGTTGTAATTATTATGATAATGACTCAGTTTAATCTTGCAGTGATGTTCAGCCAGCTATTAGTGAACAGGAAGATATTGTCAGTTAAAAGCTTTGCAAAGACTATGTAGCTTTGATCAGGCTCTCCTAAATCAAAGTCTACTTTCTGTGCAAAGCCAAATCAGATACACGCTAAGAGAGCAAAGCCGACTAAAGCTTTGTCTGCTGTATTCACACACGTGTTCATATGGTCATGTCTGTGAGTCAGAGCCTATACACTGTGATCTGTTGTCACAATACAGTGTAATTTTGAATATAGTGTATTAATTATAAGCAGTAAAGAAAATAGACGGGTGTATTAATTGTTTCTGTGCTCCTTTTTCAAACTGGGAATTCTAATTTATTGTTTTTGTTTGTGAAGAGCTGGCCCATATGTGGAGGGGAAAGCCTGGCCCCTCCCCCTAAACAACAAGAGCTGCTTTTGACAGGGTACCTACCTGCACGCACACACAGACATGCACAGATTTTCAAATCATAAACTCCATCATGATGAATTTGTTTTTAAATTTCTCACTTTGAGCGTTGAGGATATTTATTCCAAAACATTTGCAAGCTGAATTTTTCCTGCATTGCCGTGGCAACCATTAAAGAGCACGCTTTAATAACAGACATGTTTGGCAGAAGCAGTATTGGATGGGAGCTAAGGAATTGAGACATCTGGGCTCATTAGAATTTGGGGAGATGCGACAATTCAAACACAAATAAGAGGCACATTTAAAGGTTTCAGAGAAGCTTGGACACTAAAAATCACTTTCAAACTTGAGCACTATCATACCAAAGTTTTCAGTGTTTGAACTCTGCAGAACCGCTTGATTTAGGACACAGACTGGCACACCGAAGTGTGTCTTGCCACAATATTTCTTCACACAATGTGTCTTTTACAGACATGAGGATGGCACCGTGCGTTTCTGGGATGCTTCCGGGATTGCTCTCACACCGCTGTATAAACTGAGCACGGCCAACGTCTTCCACACAGATTGCGACCCCTGCGACGAGCCTCAGGACCCTAGTGATGACCCAGACATGCAGCAGCAGGAGGAGGAATGGCCTCCCTTCAGGAAGGTGAGAACGGAACATATGAGAGTGGAAGAGTAAGCGAGAGTTAATGTCTTTCCTCATCATCGGGAGTAATGTGAGAATCAAAACAGTCCGAGTCACATGCACACACGCGCACTCAGTGGCCTAATTTCTCCTCAGATTGGTTTCATGTGTGGTTTGCAGACAGACGCACCACATTTTTCCTGTTATTAGAACATGATTCTAAAGGGAAGACATGCTCTAGAATGTCTGTGTTGGGTGCAAATGTGCTTTTCCAACAGCAGGAGGGATGTGGACTGGCTTGGTGTTGATAGGAAATGAAGATGGAAGCACTTGATGAATATTTAAATGGTGTGGTTGGACATCATTGTCAGTGTTTGTGTAGATTTCAGTTAAACTGTCAAGGGACCTTTATCCTGACCAGATTATGGCCTATCTGCAATGCATTTGATTTTCTTTGTCTTAATATACAGGTACATTTCAATAAATTAGATTTAGTGTTAAAATTTCAACCCTCATTTCAAAAAGTGAAACTCATATTATAGTGGTGCACTACACACACTCCGATTGAACCATTTCATGATTTTTTAAAATATACTTATAGCTTACAGCAAACAAAAAACCCAAATTCACCATCTCTAGAAATTAAAATGTTACGTATAAAACTATAAAGAAACATTGGAAATTATTTTCAATGTAGAAACTAGGGAAGTATTTTCCCAATTGTGTGAGTACCGAAATAAATGGACTTCTATTTTATTGTGATGTACCTGTACAACACCTGCCTGGTGTCTTTTCATATTCCTTTTTCTTCCCACGCACTCGCCTACATGCAGACACACACTCTTATCTGCTGTATCCTGTGGTAACAGAGCTGCATGTTCAGGAATGGGGCCCTCTTATGGGATGAGAAAGTCTTTTCCTTTTTTTCCTCCCCTCAGTAATGAAAAACAGACCCATCACCCCATTATTTTCTGTGACCAACTTCTAGGAGATTCTATTGGAATTCAGTATGTGAGAGAGAGAGAGAGAGAGAGAGAGATATTAATGCATGTTTTCCTGAGTATGTATGAGTTTGAAGAGAGCATTGTTGGTTGGGGGGGGGGGTCACTATTTCCTAAAACTGCTGAGGTTAAAGATTATCTAATTGTATGTACATTCCAGCTGGCTCCTCCTGTCTGGCACTTGTTTCTGCCCTCAGTCCTGCCTGCTACTGACACACACACACACACACACACACACACACGTGTATGTCTGTATAATTGTATTGCATTGCAATGGTTTCCCCAATAAAGTGTCTGTCTGTCTGTCTGTGTAGGTAGGCTGTTTTGATCCTTACAGTGACGACCCCCGTCTGGGCATCCAGAAGATCAGCCTATGCAAGTATAGCAACAAGTTGCTGGTGGCAGGCACAGCTGGGCAGGTAAAGTTAGTGGACCATTAAAATGCACGCTCACCTTTGTGTGCAGTATTAATGTAACTATGTTAATCTTGCAACATTTGATAAGTGATACGTGTGCAATATGCATGCACATTTGTAAATGACCAAATTCCATAGTTGGCGCGCCTAATATTAGTCTTTCTTTACTTTTTACCTTTTAACTAGACCGCTGTCATTTGATCATATTGATCGTCTTGCACTTTTACTTTGCACCTTGCTGCTCTAACATTTGAAGTGCTTTACTGTGTCTGTATTGACCCCACGATGGTATATCTTTCTTCCATCATTTATGAAGTTACTTCATTTATCGTGTCACTTAAAACACAGATATGATCATATAACGTATCATGAAAAATTAGAGGATACCATTGGGATGTTGTATGTTTATAGTAGTAAAATGCAATGAACTTAATGTGTTTATCAGCTAATGGATCATCAGGGTTTAGTGGTTTTAGGATTTATTTTGTTTGGGGTCCTGAGTGTAACAGTAGTTCTGTGTGAAACTTGACAGAGTGATATTCCTTGATACAACTTTGTGTTATCCTTGGGTTGGGTCCAAACATCTTTGCTGCTCTGTTTCGTTGTCTGTGATTGGTTTGACTTCGTTTTATTGTTATTATTTTTATTGTGTCACATTTGCTTGATATCCAGCAGACCCTCGTTGTATTAACGAGCCCTCCGTGTTTTCCATCTCCCTCAGGTGATCGTGTTGGGTCTGAGCGACGAGTGCTCGGACCACACAGTGGACGTCTCCGTGGTGGATCTGCTGCAGGACAGGGAGGGCTTCACGTGGAAAGGCCACGACCGACTGGAGCCGCGCCTCAAACCCGCTCCTTTCCCAGCAGGCTTTCAGCCGCAGGTGCTGGTGCAGTGCATGCCGCCAGCCTCGGTCACAGCTGTGGCGCTGCACGCCGAGTGGAACCTCATTGCTTTCGGGACCAGTCATGGCTTTGGCCTCTTTGACTACCACAGGAGAAATGCCGTCTTGGCCAGGTATTACAACATGCCTATTGGGTCTAAACAAATTATATTTCGGCTATATTGGTCTAACTCCTCCTCCTATGTATTCCCTCAAGATGCACCTTACACCCTAATGACTCCCTGGCTATGGAGGGTCCTCTGTCAAGAGTCAAGTCCTTGAAAAAGTCTTTAAGGCAGAGCTTCAGACGTATCCGCAAGAGTCGAGTGTCTGGGAAGAAACGCACCATCACCGCACCCACCAGCAAGGTATGCGCTTGTTTTTTGTGGAACGGTGAGACTAATGATTGCCTGAATGTATTTCTATGTTTTGTGACTTTGTGCACGTGTGTTCTGTAAAGGTTCAAGAAGCCAACGCCGCCCTTGCTGAGCATGAGGAAATGGCTCCCATCCAGCGAAGGATTGAACCTCGATCAGCAGACGACTCGTTGTCGGGAGTTGTTCGATGTCTTTGCTTTGCCGACACCTTTCTGCGTGATGGTGTGTTAACTTGCTCTTTGGTATTATTAAGAAGTTTGCCTTTTTCAAATTGTAAAATGTAGTACAGTGTAAACTGTACTACATTAAAAATTTTAATTAACCTGTGTAGCAACCGGCGCCCCTCTACAACTTATATACTTGTCTGTCACTTAAATCCCTGCTATAGTGACCCCCCCCCCAATATTTGCTGATTGGTATACAATTCTTTGGTGGGAACCTATTCTGTTATTTGCTGTAAAGTTATTTGCTATATTCTTTGCTCAGGCCAAGGATAGAAAAGTGTTGCTCTGGTGCTAACTTGTGGCATCTTGGTGCCTAGGAACTATTTTGAATTGAGATTCTCATAATGCTTTGCTGGCATTTTGTGGAATCTATATCCAATTAGAAAACTTTTTCTGGGGGTATCAATTACTCATGGATTTTTGCTATTCGTGTCAGGACGCTGACTCTATTCCCCACAAATAATAGGGGTTCACTTTAAATCATAGAAATCTATGGTGCAGTGGACCCCCACATGCTCGCAGTTCAGCACCTGTGGAGTCACTTATTCGCTGATTTATTTAAAAAAATATATTTTTTATTTTTTTATATATATATATATTTTTTTTTGTAATGCGCATTAGTAATCCGCGGTCTGGCCCACTAATGATTTTTATTTTATTTTAATAGTGTACTGACTGTAATGCCCTTTTTAACCTTTAATTGAACACTGGGAGAACAGTAAAACATAAATTGAGTGAACACTCTTACCCAGGAGTTTCTGTCACTCACAGCTCATAGCCAGACACTCACTCGCTGACGTCACATGCCAACCTGCCAGGCGCCGCCTCTTAAAGGAACACACATCTAACACGCAGACACTCCAATACGTACAGTATTTTTTATACAGTTTATCAATGCATTTTTGTGTGCGTGTTCAAGTATGTGTATAAAATTGTTTAGTGTGTGGGAAGGATATTACTACTATAAATGTTTCCTCATATGGTCTCTCAAAATTGCAGTTTTGCTTACCATTTGTTGAGTGGTTATGGAATGCCCCGCAATAAACTGGGGTTCACTGTAACTGAAACAAGTGTTGCAGCTTTTTAATGGCACCAACTGTGTACCAGGCACACACCACGGACCCACGCTGTGGGCAGGCACCAACTCAGGCAGTGTGTACGCCTACGCTCTGGAGGTGCCCGGCGTGGGCTCGGGACGCGGTTCCGAGCGAGGGGTCGCGGGTGAGACCGCCGCTTGTGTGGAGGCAGTGTTGGGCAAAGAGATACAGCTGATGCACAGAGCACCCGTGGTGTCAATCTGCGTGCTGGATGGACGCGCCAAACCTCTACCTGACCCTTATGAAGCCTCACAGGACCTCGCCAGCGCTCCGGATATGTCCAATCCTCACTCTGTGCTCATCGCCTCAGAGGAACAACTCAAGGTAACATCTAAATACAGTACAGTGGTGCCTTGTCTTAAAAGTTTAATTTGCTCTGTGAATACCCTCATAACTCCAAATACTGAAATCACCTTTCATGATTGTAATTGAATGAAAATGCCATTAATCCATTGCAGCGCTCCAAAAAACGCCCCCAAAAAATATTCGCAATGTTTTTACTAAGGTAAAAACACTTTACATTATTGTACTTTATAAAACCATACAGTAATATAATTTAATAGAATGTAAAGAATTAATTGTGCATCATCATTATTCAGTGGGCTTTTTGCTGCTCATTCTGCTGTATGCGCCTTAGCCACCAGGGGGCCATATAATACATACAGACACACTGCATGTAGATTTGATGATGAAACAGAAGAAGATAGTCTCAGCTAAGCTGCCATAATAGTCATTTTTCACAGAGCATAAATATATATGCCTGTGAGCATTGTTGTATGCTCTCTCTGTATTGCTTCTGCTTGGGTTTAAATATAAGTTGTTTAAAGGTTCATAATTACTGCAGTATCGGTGTTGGGTTTGTTAGTTTGTATATGGCGTTGTGTGTCAGCATTAAGATAGCGGACTTGCGTAAGTTAATGTTATTTGGCTTTAATACACAACCTGTATTTTTTTGTTTGTTTGTTTAGATTAGTAAATTTCAACTGGGAGTGGCAATAAACAGCTTGAAGCAAGCCCTTGGCATCTTTTACTGTGCGCCAAACTGCTGCTGATTATTGTGAAGTTCAATGCCAACACAATTGTGTGGATTTCTTTCTCTCTAGGTGTTCTCTCTCCCTAAAGTAAGCGCCAAGACGAAGTTCAAGCTTACGGCTCACGAGGGCTGCCGGGTGAGGAAGGTTGCCCTGGTGAGCTTCAGCTCCACGGTTCAG
This sequence comes from Phyllopteryx taeniolatus, assembly GCF_024500385.1. Taxonomy (NCBI): domain Eukaryota; kingdom Metazoa; phylum Chordata; class Actinopteri; order Syngnathiformes; family Syngnathidae; genus Phyllopteryx; species Phyllopteryx taeniolatus. The sequence goes on from NC_084517.1 coordinate 12,504,557, forward strand.
GAAGACTACAGCGAGCACACGCTGGTGTGTCTCACCAACATGGGCGACATGCACCTCTTCAACATACCTGGCCTCAGACCACAGGTTGCTTGACAGTTATTCCTTGTTTATGGAAACTGTTATTCTTCCCTACAGTCGCGTAATCTCGTTACCACACCATTGTTTTTAGGTGCGTTATGACTGCATCCGTAAAGAGGACATCAGTGGAATTGCATCATGCGTCTTCACCAGAAATGGACAAGGTGAGGCGCAAATAACACTTTGTCATGTGTCTTTAAAATGCTAGATAATACAGTAGTCGTCAACATTCCAAGTGTGTCTAATTATTGTTTGTGCAGGATTCTACTTGATCTCCCCCTCAGAATATGAGAGGTTCTCCTTGTCTGCGAAGGTCTTCACTGAACCACTCTGCTCTGTCACACTGGCGCGACTGGCCAGGTAACACATGATTAAAGCAAGTTACATTGTGTCCTACTAAAGCCCCCATCTCTATGATTGTTTAAAAAAAAAAAAAAAAAAAAAAAGCGTACAATCTCATTCACCCCTAAGGACAATTTAGAGTACATACTTACATTTTCTAAAAATTTTTTCCGTGAAGGATCTATGGAAACAAAAAAAACCCTGCTTCACTGCTTGTTTCGTTTATTTGTTATTTGGCCGGTATCTTTGCGAAGAGGGGGTGAACATGTAACGGAGTACCGTGTCCTTTTCCTGGTCAATGGTGCACTTTGGGCTGCATCAAGTGAAAACATTTTTTAAAGACAACTTCCATTAAACCAAATACTGTAGATCAGTGAGTGATTCCTGACCGCAGTGCTTCGACACATTAGTGTGTCGTGAGAGATCAAGTGTGCTGCTGGAAATGTAACTTAATTAGTCTGAAAATTTCAATTTATTTACAGTAAAAAATCGTGTTTTTATTCATCTTTGCTGGTAACATATACAGTGACAGGGAGCTCAATTAAATTCTCTTCCACGCGATGGCAGAAGGTTAAATTAACCTGTGTAGCCACCTGTTACCATTCCTACTGTGTTAAATGACATTGTTGCCTAAACCTCGCCATGACAATGGCATACTACAGCATGTCAACATTTGCACGTCCACGTGCCAAATCTGTTGGGTCCCAGGATCTCTCACATTGGACGCTATTTTGGAAATGTCTTCCACAGTTGAGCGCCACCTTCGGGGTGCTAGTGAAACTGAGGAATTAACATGAAACGCTCAATCGCTGGCAAAGTAAAGCGTGTGTTCACGTGTCTCCTCAGCGATGGCACGACGGCGCTGCCGCAGGCCAACGGAACACACAAGAATCAGATGGGACAAGCTGAAGGTAACACGCACACATTTCTCTGCCTTGTTTTCTTTCTTTATTTGTCTCTACTTCCTCGTTTCTTCTCCCTCTTCCCTGATGTTGCCCTCTTAAGCTCCATTTAAGCAGGGGTCCCCTCTGGTCTCCATGGTGACCATTCAGCATGCCCCAAATGGCTCTCTCGCTCAGCTCCTCCCCCTCCTGGTAGGAAAGAGACCCTTGTGGAGGCCACTGTCATCATTTTTGTTGATTTTAGACAACGGCTATCCATGCTGGCAACAGAACCCCATTGTCTACTTTGGAAAACTGTCCACAATAAATAAATAAATACATCAACACAGTGCCAAGGAGTATTAGGACCGCGATGAAAAGAAAATGACTGTAAAATTACTTTAAACTTGTTTTTCTCATACTACAACTTTATTCTTGTTAAATAATGCTTTTTTTATTCTAAAGACGAGTCTCGGTCAATGACCACTTTAATTTTTTTTTTTTTTTTTAGTAATATTACAACTTATTCCTTCAATAATAGTTCATTTTCTCAAAATTATAACTTTTTTGTTTCTGCCTTTTTGGAATGCTTGGAATATTCAGCAGCTCGAACAGGAAGCAAATGTCGTCGACTAAAAGCTTCATCGCAATGTTCTGACTTGTCCCTTGCAGGGCGAGCTGAGGAGCCCCCCAGCTCCCTGTCCTCTCCCGTCTCAGACACGCCCCTGGACTCCCCTCTTAGCTGTGCTGACACCACTCTAGAATCGACCGGGGAGCTCACTGTGGAAGACGTCAGAGACTTCCTCACGTAGGCGCACATTCAAACACACGACTGGTCTTTATTGACATTGTTCCTAAAAGCAACTTCACAAAAAGTGTTTTATCGTTTGCTGTGCAGCACCGTGGACGAGGAGGAGAACAACCTGAAAAACATCCAAGAGGAGGAAGGACGCCCTGCTGGCATCCTCATCAATTAAACGGGTGACGACCGGTTAACACATGGCACCACCTGATACCGGGTTTGACCAAGTATAGCCCATTTAAATTATTGGGAGTTATTAGGAGTTCTGTCATATTTGTTGCATTCATTTTCCTAACATTGGTTCATTAAAATGTATTTATTTTTCTAAAAGCATCATTAAATAATTGTCAAATTGATTTATTGTAAATGGTAAAATATGAAGCTCTAGCTTTAGCCTCTAATAGCGTAATTGTCATTTTAAAGGTCATTTCTGAACAGCTTTTGAAAACAAGAAAAAACCAAGAATTCAACAAACCAGAAAGGTCCAATTGCCTTGATTCAACCTTTGCTGATTACAGTGACCGGGAGGTTGACTATCTACAAAGACATTAAGAACAAAAACACAATTTTTACCAAGCACTGTTAGGCTAACAATATTCGAAAATCTTTTTAATGATGTCCACAGGGGTGAAGCAGCGCACAGCACATTGTAAAAGGAAAATAAAACAAATGATAGTTCTACTAACTAACATCTATATCGCTTCACTAATAGTGCTAGTAGCATGCAGATGTCAACAAGTGCATAGTTTTACCTCACTAGTAACAGAATTTTTTTTCTACTGGTGCGGAAATATCGTACAGTAGTAGCAAACCTTTTAAGCAGTTATTCGATATCCTTGATAACCCAAATTAAGGGGAATGTACTCGTACGCTCTTTGTCCTCACAAGTAAGACAATTTAGTGCACTAGTAGAGTGACGCGTGTGCACGGGTAAAACAACTGTCTTACTAGTAACGTGTTTTCCACTAGTGCCTTGCAGTACTGCATGTCATTTCTGTTTAGTAGTAAAACGAGTAGGCCACACTAGAACAAGTTATCTGTGCACTGTATTAGTACTACTAGTGAAGTGCTAGATGTTCACTAGTAACATATTATTTATGTCACTAGTAATAATAGTAGCACACAGTTGTCAACTGGTGCATAGTTTGGCCTCGCTAGTAAAATGTAGTTCTACGAGTGCACACTAGTGCGCAGAAATGTCATACAGTAGTGGTAGTAGTCATTCTACTAGTGTGCCGTTGTTGTTTTACCCCGGTGCTGAATTGTCTTACTAGTGGGGACAAAGAGTGTACTAGTACATGAACCTTAAAGACCCCCAAAACTTTTGTTTCTAAATACATTAAATATGTTTGAAGATAAGTGCTGAAAACACGTGCAAAGACAGAACAATATCGTGCTGAATTGTTTCACACTCTATTTCGCCTTCTAAAGTCTCCTGATTTTGTGGGCGGTGCTAAAAAGTAGCCCCGTGACGGTCACGAGGATGGCACTCCCCGACACCAAGCGCACTTATTCCATGCCGGGGTCATTTGGCAGAATAGCTTTTCCTTACTCATAAATAAATGTACTCAGTTCAACTAGTACAGCGTGCAGTTGGCCATCAAATTATGCCCACAACTTGAAAAAATAAATCTTCCCTGAAGTGTAATGCCTTTTATGTATGCCATTTGGCCTATGTGTCTTGCCGTCTGTCACCACGAGTTGGGTTGCGAGGAATCCGAACCGGATGAGATCCGCAGCCAATTTCCAGCCCCGACACGGTTAGAGTTGTTGCCGGAGGTCCAGGAAAACAGCACTACAGTTGCCCAACCGCACGTCGCAGGAGGGGGGGGGGAACATTTAGCCACGGGTACCAGTTCGTGTTGCACGCTGTGTCCGCCTATGGCGCACCCTTAGGCGGCCACAGAAGCCCGTTGTCCCGCTGAATGTCAATGGAGGGAGAATCTTCCTGGTGGTCTTTATGCCAGCTCAGAGGCTGCTTCTCTACAGCCCGTGGGAGGCGGGATTTTCAGACAGATACCCACAGCGTCTGGAAGCTTAAGGAATATGTCAAATCTTGACCATTTTGAAGTAGAATTTCTCATACTTTGCAATTTTATTTTATTGATTTTTTTTAACCCATTCATTCGTTGTCCAGCTTGTTAACAAGTCTTTTCTGGGATGTGTCAAATTTCCTAGACATTGTTTTGCTCTGTTCTTTGAAATGGATATCAAGGAAATTGAATAAATGCTCAAACGTTTTGCCTAAACTGTATGGCATTTCTGCACAATAGAAGAACAACTACATGTCACTAGTGAGGCAAAACTGCACTAATTGACATCTGCATGTTGAGTGCTATATAAGTTCACGAGTAGAATTTCAATGCTTGAGCGGCTTTCCATACTACCACTGGGTCCACTTTCACTATCACTATGTCCACTTCTACTTCTTAGTGTTATAATAAAATTCTGACTTCGAATACAATACTTACGTGAAGTACCTCAATACCGATGAAGCGATACCATGGCAAAACCCTAAAACGTCAAGTACAAGCAGTTACTACTACTACTACCACCACCACCTCATCCACTACTGCTACTCTGTATTGACTGGAAGCAGATGTGACAAGTAGCAAGGTCTCATATTTCCTCCATTTTTGCAGGGAGAGGCTCAGGTGCTCTTTGGATGGACTTAATTTCAGTGCTGGACCACAAACATCTCATCACCCCATCTCAAGCCCACTGTGAAACCCTCCCACCTATTCGCTCGGGCTGCAGTCTGGACTCCTCTGAGCCTGAAATCCTAATGGGAGGACTAAAACCACTCACCGATCCCCCTCCCCCACTGTCATCCTCGCCACGTAACTTAGGACCATTAACTGCTCACTGTTAGGCGTCATTCCAGAGAGGTTTGGCATGACGTGCGTGTCAATTTCTCGTAGTGGAGGCGACGGATGCTTAAAAGTCGCATCACTACCACTGACAATATGGTACAGGGTGGAAGAAAGCCTGGTATGGAAGTTTGTGCAGCTGGTTTAAGAAGGTTTTTGTTATTGTGAAGATGGACGCCCAATGTTTTTTTTTTGATGGCTTTCGGACAAAGTGGAAGTTTGACGCTGGTTGTGTGATTGAGATCTTTGGACACCATTTAGACATTGAAACTTTGGCAGTGTGTTCATACCCCCACTGTACACTGACGTGGTTATGACAATTAGCCTGACTTAAAAACATCCTTTTGTTTCACGTTTTTAGCTTCTCGTTCTACAGCAGATGTTTTGTGGTGCCCTTTGGGAAGTGTGGCAAGTTTAAGGTAAAGTGGGCTTGAATGCAAAGTGTGCGCTACTGTGCGAGTGTTAAGAATGCACCCATTTGGCTTGCATTGTGGGTAATGTATGCTGGCAGCAGAGCTTGAATTACCAGTATTTTTTCCCCTCAAACTTTTACTGTGTAAAAACAAATCTATGTATGCATACGATGTCTTTATCTAGGTTAACGTATGACATGAGTCACATGTTAGAGCCTAAAAAAAAAAAAAAAAAAAAAGCTTCCAGCATCTTTTAATCACAAGACTGACAAGCCTAAAAAGGGACCTCACTACTAACTTATCTCACTCAAGTAGAAATTCTGCCAACTCTCCCTTTTTAATTGTAACTTTAGTTTTGATGTGTTTTCGACTGACGAATCAGTAACCCTTCCATGCTACAGCGGGCACACTTTTTTTAATTCCAGTTTTTTTTGGGTCATTCTGTTTTGTGATTGGTATTTTAATAGCATTTAGCATTAGCATTTCAGATGATGGATTGTGAATGTTAATAAAATGTACTCTAATTGACTGTTTTATTTTTGACAAGGATTTTTTTTTTCTTTAGATCCTTGTTTGTAAGTATTTCACTTTCAGAATTGAATGTGATTCAGTGTTATTATAGAAGACCTTAAATTAGAGCCTGGCTACTTAAGCACAACATACAGTGGTAAAGTGACAAGAATGATTAGACAGAGATGAGTGATGAGATTTTATTTTTTATAATATAAAATACATAAATAAAGCATCTGCAGGTGGCATCAGGAGCGTGTGGGACTCATACAATATGAGCTTCCATTTAAAATATCTGTAGATTTTAAACCCGTAAAATCTTCCGTGGTGGTTTTCGCTTGCAAAGCGCCATGAAAGCAACTTTCGTCCGAGTGAATAAGAAGAGGTTCTAATGATTGCACACTAGGTCACCCAAAAGGATCTCATGATGTGTGTATGGCATGCTGGCTAAAATAAGGAATGAGGGATGCAGCATCACCATCGATCAGTGTACGGTATACAGTACGTAGAAAAACATTCCACAGAAAAGCCCATTTAAAATTCTCCACGAAGAAATGAGCTTCAGACGAGCTGTGCAAAATGGCACCAAGCATTTACAGCATAAGTGTCTCATCCAAACATTCTCAGCAGTAGGCAGATGTGCAGCGAATAATCTGTTAAAAATCACATAACAGAAGACTATGGAAGGGCCATTTGCATATTTATTCCATGTACTAGGATGCTCTTTGTCCTCACTAGTAGGATTCAAACAACTTGACATGTTCTGACCTAGTAAAGCCGTGTTGTTTCCCAGATGGCCTTCATCTTAATAGACCAGAATGCCATCTTTTATCAGATCGAATAAAATGCTGTAAGCAGGCACAATTTCTTGGCAAATGACTTTTTGATTGTTTGTTGTTCTAACATTAATTGATATACTATAAGTGGCATAGCCGTACATGATATTTTTAAGTATGTTTGCAACCCCACTTGTAATAGTGATAAGCTGAAAAGGTTTGGGACACGCTGCAATAGAGGAAGTTGGCAGTTTGAAGCGTGTAAGTTTATGCTGGGGGAGTTTTGAAAGCCCCCCAGGCATGGAAGCAGCGCGTGAAGCAGTGCGGCTCGTTTCCCTTGCGCACTAGTCGCAGTTTTCTGGGTTGCTGGGTCTCTTTGGAACGCATGTGCTGGATGTACACCTGCAAAGATGCACAAAGGAGGGTTGGTGGTACAAAATCCACCATGACAAAAACAATGACTTTTTACTGACCTGACAGGCTTTGAGACTCAGTTTGATCTCCACCTGGCTCGTCTGAGTACCGACCCACATGTACACCTGTAGGTGACAAGACACCAAGGTTAGACTTTACCCAAAGAGCAACATTTAACCAATTGCTCCCTACCTCTTGGCCGTTATCCAGCAACATGATGTCGTCGTCAGCCAAGTCGTCTTGGCAGAAGTCAGAGCACTTCTCAGACACTGAGAAATAACCTTTCTCATTGGAACACCTGAAAAGAAGAGGACAACGTTTTCAAGTGCCACCTCCTATTATTTTATTGAACTACAATGAAACGGGTGAAAGGAAGGACAGACTGGATGGATGATACATTGACAGATCTTTGTATGTTGAAGAAGATCAAAGTTTAATCTGGGTTGTTACCAGAAGTTATGTAGTGTCATTACTGCAAGTGTAGGTTTTTATTCTGTTCAGTGGCTATTAAAAAAGCTCAAGCTAACAAATGACGCCAGTGTGGTTTGGCAACTGGTATTTTTACAGTTGCAAAAGCGACATACATGCCAAGAGTTATCGCACTTGGCGGTGGATTTTATTTTTTTCCAAAATCAAATACTGTTTGTGGTATAATTTCTTGTTCAATTATTTTCCAAGAAAGCTTAAAACAATGTCAGGGAAAGCCTTCTAGAACATCTAAACTTTAATTTAATCAGAGGCACTTAAATGGTGGCAGGTGTTTTAATTTTGTGATTGATTGAAGAGGGTGTGTACACATGATCTCAGTTGCTTATTTTTACTTCTCACTTGATACCCATAAATGCAATTTTTGTTGTGAAAGATGTAACCTGGCATTTCGATTGGCCGAAAACATCTGTGCTGTTGTGACGCCGTTCACTTACAATTCGACATTTGGAGTCACAGCCAAACTAGTCGCAGAGGGCTAGCAACTAGTCCTGAAGACTAGTTGCAGAAACCCGCGCACTGCCAGATTGAATTGTGCAGTGAGCTGCTGGCGTTAAACTCACCTGAAGAGACGAGCATATTTCATGTAATCCGCATCCTCGTCGTACGGCTTCTGAGCACCGATGCCGACCCAGAAGAAATTCTCTGGTTCCTCCCCCTCGTTGATCACCTACGAGAGCAAACAAGGCATGGGTGTACTTTCAAAAACACAAATTCATCCATCCTTCCACAAAAAGGTTTTAAAGGTTTGTGTTGTAAGGCTACACAATGAGAGCCTCTTTATCCATTTTAGGTTAGATGTGTTTTGTGTATTCCAATGAAGGGCCACAATGTTGCTGTTGTGGTACCTGTTTGCTGTAGGTGTCATCAAACATGCTGTTCATGATGTCTTCGGCCAGCTTAGCCTCGTCCGGGTCGCCGGCTCGGCCCACCCAAGTGTAAACGATGCCCTGGTTGTCTGTGCTCTCGAAGGGGACCTGCGCACCACATGGACGCTTCGTTAGTGTTTGCACTCTTCGGTGGGGATTGGATCGAAGACGAAACAACACTCACTTTGAGAATGAAGCAGAACTCAGAGTTGAGATTGCTGGAGTCTGTTCCGATCTGGATGGTTCTGACGGAAAGATGCGACATGTTAGTTTTGACATTTCGCAGTTGGAATCCAGGCTATTTTCTGTATTACCCCATACCTGGCTGAAATATGTAATTTAAAGATGGTACCTAAATGCGTTTTGTATTGCCCGCAAGGCAGTCACATATTTGTGTGCGTTACCTATGCTAAAACTGTGTCAAACTGTTAAAAACTGAGCTAGTCTAGAGAGAGGAAGTGCAGGTGTTGAGAGCATTTTCAGGAGGAACTCTGGCGGGCGCTCCTAACTGTTGAATTATCCTGGTGTGTTAGCTAACCAACGCTACCTTATTGGCATCAGAGTTTGTCTGAAGTAGTTCAACTGTGGCTTGGAGGTCTTATTCACAGCAAATCCCCACATATTTGTGATTCGGCATTCACCAATTCTCCTATTTTTTTTAGCTGGGGACATATCCTCGGTTATTTGAAAAAAAAATAAAATAAAAAAATACCTTGGTCTAATGTTCAAATATTGCTTTGGCGACATCTTATGGCCTAGGAACAATTTCAAAGCTAGGGGAGGAGCTTCATTTAGTCAAGATCGAATGGGGAAAAAAGTGCTTTGCTGCCATCTTGTGGCATCTATAGGCAACTACAAACCTTTTAGGGTGGGTGTCAATTACTCAGTTTTGTTGAACTGTAGGGTTCTTCGTCTAAGATATCTGACACAAGCCTCAGCTCTAGATGGTGCAGATACTTTACCGAGGATCGGGAGCACAGTTTTCTGTTATAAAATGAAGGTTCCACTCACAGGTGACACAGTGGACATCAGAGTGCAGCGTTGTTGGACGTTACCTGGTGCAAAGTGCACTCCCGTTGGTGCGGACGTGGTAGAGGGAGGGCTGTGCTGAGTCAGTCTTCTGTTTCCTCTTCCCTTTGTGGATGATGAACTTCCTTTTGAAATGGGACAAGAACTTGAGGTTCTCCTGCTGCTGGGTCATACGGACCACCTGAGTGAAGGACAACATGGAGCATATGATTCATACGTTCAATATTTAGAAGGCGTCATTCTTCATGTGTGTGCAGATTGCTCATGTTACCTTAAGTTTTCCCGGGAAGAGGCTCTCAAACTTCTTCTGCAGAGAGAAGGTGAAGGTGAGCCAGCCCATGTTGGAGGCTTGTCGGCCCTGCCAGAAGTACACTACGCACTGGAAGTCTTCCTCCGGCTGTTTGTCCTCCTCATCCTGTCTGCCTTCTTTCTTCTCGTCGTCCTCGTACTCCACAGGCACCCAGTATCTGCCAAAGCATGGTGAGATGGTTTTACACAACTCTTGGCCACCAGTAGGAAGTTTAACACCAGAGAATAATAGGGCACACCAGTTAAGCAGTTGCCGATGTCACAAACAAGACACTGGTGCATCTAATTATCTGAATGCAGGAAGCAGCTGAATAAATGCCAGCTCTACTGTTCACACCTCTGATTTGCCAATTTTGTGGAACGGTTGTGTGAAGGTGCTATCGAGACAGACACACACACACACACACACACACACCTGCAGAGGAAGACGTAGCAATCCTGAGTGAAAAAGTGACCAAACTCCTCCTCTGGAAGACGAGCAAACTTTTTGCCCTCCAGCACAAATCCTTCCATGCCATCCAGGTCCTCGTTCCACTCTTCCATCAGCTGCTCTGCCTGCACACAGCATTGACACATGGATCAGTGGAGACCGCCTGTTTGTGGCCCGGTCAGGAAGTGCGTGTTACCTCTGTGAGAGGCATGGCCGGTTGCCTAGGAAGGAAAAGTGCTGTGAGGTCGGCTTTCATCTGGTCCTTCTGCTCTGTGTCTTTTTTCACCTGACAGAGAGAACAGACGAACGCCTCGTGAACAAAAGCAAACATCTTCAATAAGAAAAATGTGCCCTGTCATTAGGGGTGGGTGAAAGTATCAATTCATCAATGTTTTGCAATACATTATCAATAAAGAGCTGACAAGTGTTTACTTGTCACAACTTAGAGTGCATTTTTAAAAATTATAATTTAAGGGGAAATAAGTTATTCAAGTTTACATGCACTTTACCTTTTCGGTGTTTATACACAACTGTCATGTTTTTTTTTTACTTTTGTACTCATTATGCACAAATATTTTTTTTTATTTTCAGATGTTTTATTGCTTAAAAATGTGCCGTGACATATGACATAGTTTTGATGCCATGTAAATTAACTATTACTTTATAAATTAACAAATTATTTTGTAATAATTTTTACTTCTTACTAAATCAATATCGATATTGAATCGAATTGCAAACAAAAGTATCTCAAGCAAATCCCATCGTGAGCTTCTTACCAATGCCCAGCCCTACTTGTCACGTCTTATCACTGACCTTTCCCTGTAGGTTATAATTCTGTTGCACCGTCTCCGCAGCTCTGGTGTAGTCCACCTTCAGCACGTCGTCCCAGTTCTTGAACTTGGACTTAAACACCTGACAAACAGGAGGAGAGCGTTTCAAAGGTCAGTTATTAACTTAATGTGCTGGGTAAATGACTTCCATAATTTAATAAATCACTGAGCGTCCTCACTTTACGTTTTGAGGTTACAAATTACCTTGCGCAGCGGCATAAGAATACACACTCACAAAGCACAAAACTCCACATTCAGTGAGCGGGGGCGGCGTATTTACTATTCTGATTGTTTTATATGTATGTGTTTTTCACACAGATCCATCCATTTTCTACCGCTTATCCGAGGTCGGGTCGCGGGGGCAGTAGCTTTAGCAGGGACGCCCAGACTTCCCTCTGCCCACCCACTTCATCCAGCTTTTCCGAGGGGATCCCGAGGCGTTCCCACGCCAGCCGAAAAAAAGTAGTCTCTCCAGCATATCCTGGGTCGTCCCCGGAGTCTCCTCCCGGTGGGACGTGCCCGGAACACCTCACCAGGGAGGCCCCGGTGACCCGAGTCCGGGAAAGGGAAACCTAGATCCAATTGTTTCTTTCTTCATAGGGGTTCGCACAGCTATTTACTTTTATTATGACTTTGCTACTGCGTCATTGATAGACTATGGTATGTTCCGACACACATTCGTGTTACGTCGCCACCATAGAAACAAACTCCGCTGTGAACAGAGGACCCCCTGTACTTGTTACTCTCAACTGAAAGTGACCAGTTGTTACAATTTTGCCATCTCTGTATTCTCTGTTACTGTCATCAAAACAGCTGCAGTATTCTAATGTGTGACTTTTACCTTAAAACTAAACTTAACTTGAAAAATAAAACCTGTGTGTATTTATGTACACCTTATGCAAATTCAAAACGATATCTGGAGGACAACCATTGCAGCTGATTGACATCAATCAGAGGTCAATTTGCCCATCTATTCTGTGCAATGATTGCATTATCAGTGACCGCTGGCCATGCAGGACGGCGAGACTTAAACAAAAAACACACAGGAGCGAAATAAGTTATTGGTTTTCCCAGGTCCTAAAGAATGTAGAGAAAAAGAACTGATTGTAAGGGGTGTAATATAAACATGTACTATATACACTTAAACTTAGTTACAGCAAAAAGTGAGAATTTGTGTACAGTAATCAAGTTACTCCCAACCTTTACCTAAGCATTGTAAGTTACCTAAGCATTGTTTTACCTTGGTTGAAGTGTCTGTGCCAAAATGTCTTACCAAGGCTGTAAGAATGCCTCAACAAGTAAGACCAATAGTACGAGTCAGGTTAAGTTTATGGCGCAATATTAGGAAGCGTTACCTGGCACTCGGTGCCCTCAAGGTTTCGGGTGACACTTGCGTGTTTGGGCCGGTGTAGCATGGAGCAAATCTCCTGACCCAGTTTCAAGGCTGCAGCTCGGACGAGTCGGGGAGACTTCCTCCCGATCCAGATGAACACGTCAGACCAGCAGTCCAGAATGTACACGCACTTGGTGTCCAGCAACGACTGCAGCTGAGGGAGGCGGTGAAAATAGGAGATGATGAGTGTTGGGATGATGGAATTAGGTCACATGGAAACTGGGCATTAGATTAGGAAAGCAAGTGTGATCAGAGTACAGTTCAAAAATGTACTTTTTGACTTTGTACGGATCATTTGGGATTAGTTGTGAGCCTGTTCTAGCTAATCTGAACTGGATTAACATACCAGTCTGAGCTCTGGCAGTGTGTCCAGTTTGATCTTGTGGTCTTTATGCTCAACAGACAGTTTGTAGTTAATCTGTGGAAGCTCGAGGTAGCCAAGACCCAAACCCACCTACATGACAACACATCAACAATACTTTGTTCTGAGTACTTTCATTGTGGAGATTGATTTGCTACACTAATCCAAATGTTTGGTTTACCTTGTATAGTTTGGTTCTGATGGCTGTGAAGTCATCTGGAACGTGTTTCTTGATCTCCTCCGGTTGTCCTCCCAGAAACTCCCAGAAATTTGGAGGCTCTTGGTTCTGCCTTAGAGTTGTGATCTCTGCCTTCCCCTTACGCTCGTTATTATTGATCTTCTCTGCAAATAACCTGGAAAGGGGAAAACAATGAGCCTGCTGGGCTATGTGCCACTAATGATTTAATACATCATCAAGACAGATTTAAACTCTCAATTAACTCCTGGGCTTCTAGAATAGATAGTGTGCCAAACTGAATAACTAACTCCACTATTATCCCCTGACCTGGCCTTTGTGGTGCCACTCAGCGTAGCGTTGGCTCCTCTCCAGATAAAGATTTCCAGTCCAGTGTCTAATAAGAACACATAGCTGCCGAACAGAGATGAAAAACTATTATACATATCAAGTACCAGTAATATAACACAAACAGACCCATGGCAGTTATTTGCACTTTACTTTAAAATTCAAGTAAAGTGCAAATAAGTAAAAGCAAAAAAGGAAAGAGAACTGAGAGAGCATCACCGTGGATCAAGAGAGCAAGACTTCACAGGTACAGACTCGAGTTGGATGTTTTTCTTTCCATAAACTCTGTATAGCCTGATAAAAGACACAAATATTGGTTTTTAGCACAGGGAGAGGCTCAAATAAATTATAGACAGTTAGCGTGTCGCCTACCTGGCAGGATAGTGTGTATCCTCCACCGTGTAGAATCCACTGGCAGTGCCTCCCTCGATGTACGAGATCTCATTGTTAAACACCTGAACATGAGATAATAACTGTCATTTAAACCAGCAGGTAAAAGGTCATCAGGTTTGACAGGCTGTCCAGAAAGTCATAACAAAAACAACATGTGAACGTTGACGTGTGTGTACAGTGGACCCCGGCCGGCTATTCACGGGGGATATGGACCGGGCCAAACTGCGAATAGCAAAAATGCGCAGATGACCCCCATTATAATTTTTATTTAATTTAAATTGTTTTTGGAGGGGTTTAAAAAAATACATGTAAATATATATTTTTTGGTTTTATTTTTTAAACCCCAAGAAAATCTTGAACAAGCAGGGATAAACCACTAAAAAGACTAAAAACAAACAAAAAAAATCCACAAATAGGTGAATCTGCAGGTGCCAAAATTCCAATTATGCGGGAGTCCACTATACATAGTTGCATGCACTAAGAAGCTGCTTTTACATACTTCACTGAACTCCTCGCTCTCATCTCCCATCTCTTCCCTTATTGTCCTGCACTCCGCTCCAAGGAAATTCCTGAGGTTGACAGCATGGATGGCGGAGCCAGCCTTTTTGTCGAGCGTGGCTTCCTGGCCAATCCAGTAGTAGATCTGCCAGGTCAACGCACCATTGTCATCCAAAAACGTCTACAACCAAGAGAGTGAGGGAGAACTTTAAGCCAAGTCTGAACTGCATACTGACTACTCCATGTCAGTGATGGCTGGGGCTGGCTGGCTGGCTGGCTGCCTGCCTGGTCACCTTGAGGACAATGTAGCAGTCGGCCTCGTAAAATTTCCCATGGAACGTTTCATCTACTTGCATGGGAACAAAATTCTCTATCTGCCACACGCTCACACCTGGGACCTGTAGTGAGGAGGGGACATGCTTACTGTGCATTTGTGACACACAAAGAGGAGAAATAATAGTGGGTTTGTTTTAAGAGAGAGAACATTACCTGCCCTGCGCCATCCATAAAGAACTCTGAGTAGTCCAGTTGAGGCTTTTCCAGACTCTTATCCCAGCGCCGGACCTTTAAATCTCCATATTTCAAATCTCCATCTTCCTGCAAAATGTTGCCAAGGTAATCAATCTTCCTCTTTGAAAAGGACTTCTCATTTCATTTTGAGATGTTTGGCTGTTTTTCCTTACCTCCAGGTTCTTCTTTTCTTGTGCGACGTCACTCATGCCCTTCAGCACCTGCTTGGCCTGATCGTCCTGGGAACAATCTTTCCTCCTCCTTAGCCTCATTTTCCTCGCCAGGGGATCTTTGGGGCTGGCCCCTGCACACACAAGTGCAAACAAACCCATGTGGTGGGACAATTTAAAACATAACAAGGCACATTGGAAGAGTACATGTATGCTTTTGGCTTTTCAATGATGTCTTGTAAAATAAGCATAGTTTAAGACAAGGTAGCGACAAGGACAGTCACTACTGGGATTAATGGAAATAGTTAACTAAAACACATTCATGTGTACACACACACCTCCTCCAGCAGCGGCTAGAGTGGCAGGTGAGGCTCCAGCCAGTCGTAGCTGGTTTTGCAGGGAGAAGTCAATGTTGTACCACTCGGCACCCCGATCAACTGGTTTCGGAGGCATGACCAGGTTGGGGTTCTCGCGCACATCCAGTATCTAGAAAGATGAACATAAACATATGTATATAATAGTTGTTCATAAAATTCAAACAACTTGCAGCAGTGTGACGACAATGTAAATTATTGGGATTTAGTAAAATAGTCCGCATGAAGGTGCCTTGAATACTGCTCTCGGGCCTTTGTCTTTTACCTCCAAGTCATTCAAGTAATGGACAGCCTCTGGCAGCGTCACAAGGCGGTTTTTGTTCAGCACGAGCTTCTTCAGCTTGCCACACCTGCACAGCAAAAAAGATACACATGATGATAAAGTGATGTGTGGAGTGTAATCCTATCCCAAACTATTGTATACACTGTATAATCTCTTACACTCACCTACAGAGTCCCTCAGGGATGAGTTCCAAGTTGTTGTTAGCCGCCATGAACTCTATGAGATTGGATAATTTGCCCATGCCAGGTGGAACTCCGTCAAAGTCCAGTTTGTTGGAGTTCATGTAGAGCTTTTTCAATTTGGACAGCTTACAGATGGCCGACTAGATAGAGATACAGTGAGCTTTTAACTGTTATTTCAATTATCAGAATGTCACATGGAGTAAACAAACAAACAAAACCTCCTTACAGGCAATGAGGTGAGCATGTTGCGGCTAAGGTTCAGTGTTTCGAGTTGGGTCCACTGGTCGATGCAGAGCGACAGTTCAGATATCTGATTGCTACTCAAGTTGAGTCTCTTCAAACTGCCCAGTGAATAGAGGCACTCTGGTACCCGAGTCAGGTCATTACAAGACAGGTCAATATCTGTAGGGAGGGAGAGGGAGAACAAAGTGTGATATCTATAACAGTTGAGAACACCTAAAACAGGGTGGTGTAGTCCTTCAGCTGTCAAACTTTTCTAGGCCACAAAAACTTTGTCATTGGGAAAAAAAATAAAATAAAACAATACTGTGGGCACAAGTGTGTCTGTTACCTGCTAAATTCATCAGACCCTCCAAGCTTGTGGGCATATTGCTCTGTGTTCTCTGGGTGTTCCTCAGGTGGAGAGTTTGTAATGCCACCATGGCAGGCAGCTGGCTGCTTACAAAAATGGAGAAGCAAAAAACAACCCCATCCCAAAAGAAAAAATAAATTAAAAAAACAATTTAAAAAATCACATATAAACATAAATAGAGCAGTAATCTTTCTGTTTTTAAGATGAGGAGACTTCAGGGCACTAAAGGGTCACAGTTCGGGGATCGGCTGTTCCTTTTTAATCATAAAATAACTAAAATGACAGAAGTCAAGCCTTCTTACCGCAACTGTGCATGCATCAGCGGGTTGTTGTTTAGGATGAGAGTCTGCAAATGAACAAGACGTCTCATCTGGGGTGGCAGGCTGTCCAGCTTGTTGTCACTCAAGTCGAGATACAGCAGGTCTGTCAGGTTGATGAACAGCTGGTTGGGGATTGAGTCGATGCCATTGTGGCTCAGGTTGAGCACCAGCATGTTCCTGCTGTTCTCCAGGTCTCTGGGGACCTCAGTCAGCTGGTTGTAGCTCAGGTCCTATGAGTCATGAAAATAAATGTATGGTGGATTCCAGCCTCTAAATCTTGTTTCCCGATAAAAACAACAAGGTCGCAGTATTTCCATTACAGCGAGATGGTATGTGTGCGAGGGTCAATCGCCAGGTGTGCAGGTTTGAGTTGCCGACTGTAATTTTATTTGTGATGATCTAGTTTAGTTGCGTCGCTCAGTGTTCAGTGATCCTAACATAAAAGTAGAAAACTGTGTTACCAGCACAGAGAGGTCATCAAGCTGAAAGATGTCATCTGGGACTCCTGAGTTTTTTAGATTGTTGGCACGGGCAACCACAGCCTGAACAAAAAGCAAAACACTTTTAATCTACATTAAATAACAAGTTGCCATACATTAAACAAAGTGACGGTAGTAAGGCAGGAAAACACTAAACTAAAGTTCAATGTCACAGAGGACAAATATGTAATTTAGAATGTGAAGAGAATTTTCAGAAAAAAATATGCTTCAATCGCACAAAAGTCAGAGGTCAAACTGCATCATGCATGAAGTGCACTGAAATTTCAGCAAATTGAGTATGTGATCATTCAAAAGATGAATTCCACAAAAGTGTTTTGGAGTCATCGGATTTTTGTGTAGGAAGAATGTGATGATGTGTGTGATGAACTGCTAATGGAAAAGCTGTACACTCACCTCTGTTCTGGCAATCGGTTAACATTATAAATAAAATAAAAAAACGTAATGTGTGGAGCCCAGTCAGCTGAATGAAGATACTATGTGGCAAGAAAAAGCAATAATTCTCCCTCTGCACATTTGTTACTGTGCCTGTAGCAGGTTAAGGGTGAGTACACTATTAAGTTTTAGTCTACAGAGGTTAACTTCTTGTCTTATTGTACTTGTATGGCAGTTGAAGAAGTATGATGCACTAAGTGTATTATCAAGTTATAGATGTGTACAGTATTGATTATTTGTACATTATATTCTACTGTGGTTAACACATTTCTACACTAGTATGCCCATTGAATGGTACAATGCTACTTATTGCCTGCAAAATTAATAAAGGTTGTATATTGGCCATTGTTGAACCCTGGAATAGATTATAACCACACAAAATTGTTTCCAGTGCCCCAAAACCGACTTGGTTTGACCTCAGAGCTTCCACTGTATATTGTGTTGTGTACATGTTAATTACCCTCAGGTTGGGCAAACTGGAGAGGTCCCCATGTAAGGTAGTCAAACTATTGTGGCTCACTGAAAGATGCTCCTAAACAAAGTAATAAAAACACAAAAGTATGTCATGCAATGACTTCAAACAAAACACCACACTGATTATTTAAGTTAAGATGTTTTTTTGCACAAATTTGAATCCTTCAAAGGGAAATTCAATATGCACTCTGCTGTATGTTTTTGTTGCAGACTGCACTCATGCGGGCATTCAAGGAGAGATGTCAGAGTGATGTGACACGCAAATGGTGGCTGTGCCCCTCAGCTGAGATGGAGCATCTCTCCAAAAAACAGTTGCATTTTCTTTTCACCATAGTGCGACTCAAAGCTTTACCTTATAGAAATCACTCCAAATGCTAGGATACTAATATTCTTTGTACCACCTACTCTCCATATTACAGTAAAATTGCATGACCACAGGCAGTTGCTCAACACAGTGACTTCCCTCTGCGTAAACAAGCTAATCTCGTTAACCTATTAATTGAAAAATCAAACAAGTTAGCTTTGATCACAGTAATCCCATCAAATATGGATCGTTTAAACAGAAATGGATGTTACTCAGATGACGTTTGCACAACGAAATCCACTGATGCAATCTTTTCTTGTTAACTCCATTCGTTTCCAAACAAATGTATTTGGAGCAACACCGTTACGCAATGAGACGTGACACATGACCGACTGCATGCGAGTGTCAGAGTGGGGAGGGAAAAAAAAAAAGATTTAATGATAAGTAGGTCTTTCATTGTAATTACTGTACAAATATTTGTACTGTGGATGAAAAATACCTTCACAACCTATGCAATAAACAGGTTCCATGCTAAGAAGTAAACAGCAATGTAGTTCTCACCAGCTTCTGCAGAGAGGAGAGCTCCTCTGGGAGGTAACAAAGTCCTGTCCTGTTCAATTTGAGCCATCGCAGGCTGCTCATGCATTTGACATGCTCAGGGAAATAGCCTCCCTGAAAGGTACAGAAAATAGATGATGAAACATTGACTAAACCCCTGAAGACATAATAATATGAGGTTTGTTTACCTGACAACAAATGTATAAACTTGGTCTAAATTCATCAATTTACTAGCTTAATTTGAACCTGATGTCAAACAACACATTATGTACAGCACTTGACACATTTATTAGACCACCACCCAATGTAAGATTTATCCCATAAACAGAATTAGTAACTACAAAAAACATTTAATGTTTCTGCAATGGTTAGTACAACTAAAAAGTTATTTCAACTATCCATCCATCCATCCATCCATTTTCTGAGCCGCTTCTTCTCACTAGGGTCGCGGGCTTATTTAAACTAAATGTAATGTTTTGATCCATCCATCCATTTTCTACCGCTTATCCGAGGTCGGGTCACGGGGGCAGTAGCTTTAGCAGGGACGCCCAGACTTCCCTCTCCCCAGCCACTTCATCCAGCTCTTCCGGGGGGGGATCCCGAGGCGTTCCCAGGCCAGCCGTAAGACATAGTCTCTCCAGCGTGTCCTGGGTCGTCCCCGGGGTCTCCTCCCGGTGGGACGTGCGCAGAACACTTCACCAGGGAGGCGTACGGGAGGCATCCGAATCAGAAGCCCCACCCACCTCATCTGGCTCCTCTCGATATGGAGGAGCAGCGGCTCTACTCTGAGATCCTCCCGGATGACCAAGCTTCTCACCCTATCTCTAAGGGACAGCCCGGACACCCCGCGGAGGAAACTCATTTCTTGTTGTTTCGGTCACGAGCTGTGGGTCGTGACGGAAACACGCCACCCTTTTCCGACTGAGGACCATGGTCTCAGATTTGGAGGTGCTGATTCTCATCTCATGTTTTGATTATGATGCTAAATTACTGTATAGCTATTTACTTGCATTCCTGCTGAGAAAAAAAAAAAGTTTTACGCTAGATTAATTTCTATCACAAGAGAACCATCTCAAATGAGGCGATTAAAAAGGTCAATTCCTGATCCCTGTACAACTACCATCAAAATGGTAAAACCTCGAAAGCACACTGAAATTGAATCCATCTGCATTAAAGCACTTCCTGATACTTGGTCTCTTCTCATTTTCATGACTTTCGCGGATGTCCAGTACTTCTGCAAAGCACTGTACACTGATGCAAGAAAACAAGAGATAATATCGCTTCACTGGCATATTACTTAGTTATATTTAAGTTGAATATGGCAGTACTGCACCAGGCACCTTAATAAATGTTTAAGTACTGTACATTCATTGTTATGGAACGAGATACTTTTATTACAGGGAGTTAATTCCAAAAAGTGGAGTTAACATTGTGATTACACATAACATATGTCTCAAGGCAGCTGTCACCACTGCCAAATTATGAAAACATGGTCAAGAATTCCTTTCCACAAATAATCCATTTCAATGTTCTTCGTTGATTTTGTGACCAAGTTTGCCTTTTTGTTAGCGAATGGAAACTAACAGCATTGTTCAACAACAACAACAACAACAACAACAACAACAACAACAACACACTACGGTTAATCAGGTAAGAATCACATTTTGTGCATATTTGGGTCACGATGTTTCGCGAGCCGTTTGACTGTACTAGCTCATGTCAAATATCTGTCAACTGGCTAACGCCCAGCTAGCGTGAAGCTAAACTAGTGTTTAGGTCTTCAATTGTTTGGCGTTCCGTTCACCTGAACCGTATTTAGCCAATTTTCTGAACAGTCAGATACCCACATTAATTCGGCGAATAGGGTTTCAAATTCTTACTTTAAAGTCGTTCCCACTGAGGTCTACCCCCCGTATAAAGGGAAGCACTCCTGTGGCAGCCATTTCTGATGAGTGATCTCATCAGCTGCTCAGCCGTCGCCAGGCTATTTTGGGAACATACTTTTCTTTGTCATATAGAAAGGCGGAAACTCGGCGTCATTTGCTCATTAGCGCCCCCTTTCATGGCTCAAATAATTCTAAGCAGAGAAGCGCCTCCCAGTGGTCACCTAAATTCACCACACAGCCTCAATCGTGTACCACTTCCCCATTCGGCGTGCTACAGTAAAAAGGGAAATAAAGAATTAAATTTAATGTTATAATTTTAATAGTAACAGTTCAGTTTTGGTAACGATTCGGTACCAACACTTTACGTCAAAAAATATCCGACTCGACATAAATTGTCATGTCATTTACCACTCAACATAAATACCGGAAATAAATGTTGTTTTTCAAAATAAATTTACAGATTTCGAGTTGTATTTGTGTCTTTTAGTGGTTAAAACCTTTATTCTGAATGCGTTGACTCGGAAGTGTATGTTTTACAATGACATCATATTTAAAGGCCCTCCCGGTCAGCTGTGACTCGAAAGGTTTCATTCGTAGACATCTACCGCTGAAAAATTATTCTAGGAGGTTCCACTATGGACAAGAATTCTACAAGATATAATGTACAGTTATATATTTATGATTTATCAAGGGGAATGGCACGCAGCCTCAGTCCTATCATGCTGGGTGAGTACAGAGCATCAAATGAGATGTTGCCCCTGGCCTCACTAGCATCATACAATCTGCTTTCTGCTCCCACTAACCTGTGTTTATTTTTAAAATGTAGTTCTCAACGTCGAATGACATGTGTAAATAATGTGTCAAATGTGATGCCCGTTCCTATCTCGAAAGATACATTTCGTTTCGGTTTAAATGCACAAATTCTACAAATCAAATGCTTTGTTTTTAATATTTTCCTGCCACCTTCAACCTCAAAACGCATTTTCTTTGGTTTTAACAGGAAAGCAACTGGATGGCATATGGTATGAAACCAAATCCTGTTCATCTTAACGCATGGTTACTTAAAACGCTTAGTCATTTCAAGTTTGCCTGCCAGCTGGAGTTTTGCTTGGCAAATTAGATTATCACCCTTTTGTAGCACATGATGTTAAACCAACCTCTGTTGGGGTTATTGTGGGTTCTAGAAAAATGATAAAACTCATGAAAAATTATTCCAGCCCATTCTGGAATAGTTGATGTTTTTCTTCTCTAGGCACACCGCCATAGTGGCGTATGGGGATGAGTTCTTTTTTGGAGGAGAAGGAATCTCCAGCTGTTCACCCGTAAGTCGTTTTTACTGTATGTTTTTTTACATTTAGAATATTAGCTAATTATTCCTTACACAGTCAATAAAAGTTAAGGACTTTTTGTATTTCAGACAGTTTTTGCTATCATTTTACTACTAAAGTAATCAGTTTGTTGTTCATTTAAAGGTCCCCCCTTCCATCACATTTTTTAAAATTATTTTTCGTAATCTTTGTCCTTTTATCGGGTTTACAAAATAATTTGGGTTGAAAATGGCCACAAACCGCATACATACCAGGTCACAGCCACAGTCGGTTTTGACCTACGTTATGCATAAAACAGTAGGAAAAAAATATATTTTGATGGAAGGGAACCTTGCCAGTCAAAACACTCCTGCTTAGTGACTTTTTTTTATTTTTTAAACATAGTTTACACTACTGTTCAAAGTTCTGTGATGAAGATAAATAAGCCTAAACAAATCAGATACACAAATACATAAAAGATGATTAAATTGAAAAATTATTCAAAATGGCAACTATATTCTTTTACAAATTCAATGAAAATGTTTAGATTTTGGAAAACAACAACACAACAGTAAAAACGCAGCATAATGTTCAACCAGGCTAGTGCAGAAAGACAGATTTAATTGCTATTTTTTAATGTAGTGCTCATAATAGTCATGTTTCATTCAGTAAATTTTTCACATTGTTACGATGACATTGCCCCTGTGGTTTGTTTTTTGTAATTTTACAAGTGAGCAGATTGTTTCAGATCTGGTCCAATAAAAGGTTGGCTAGTTTTTCAGTATTCTTGATGTGCGTTTTCCAGGGCGGAACAATGCTGGGACCTCCAGACACAGTTGTGGAACTCGGTGAGACCGAAGTCTCAGAGGAGATCTTCATGGAATATCTCTCGTCCTTGGGAGAAAGCACTTACAGGTGTCCTTTAAAACCTCTTCACACAATTTACATTTATTTTCCACACAAAAATCCAAATAGCTTATTGAGACTTTAGCCTTCAAGGTCAACGATAATTAGTAATTTAACTTTAAAATGAAACCATTTTTTGTGTGTGTGTGTTCAGTAGTATGTATGTATGCGTACTTTGACAACTTAATAAATAATGTGCTTTTTCTCTATTTTTCTCAAGTTTTTTGTTGAACAACACTGTAGTAAAATAGCTTCTCCCTACCGGTGTTTTAACAGAACAATAAATCTGGTATAGGATTTATTATTGCCACAGGACCTTCCCAGTAGCAGTTGTCTGAAGCGTCCTCTCTCGTGTTTTTCCAGAGGTGACAGGTATCGACTGTTTGAGCACAATTGCAATACGTTCACCAACGAGGTCGCTCAGTTCCTAACAGGCATGCCCATACCCTCCTACATCACTGACCTGCCGTCCGAAGTCCTCGCCACGTGAGTTTAAACCCGCCCGCCCACTCGTATTACTGTCTGAGATTTCTTATTCTTATACTTTATTTAATCAGGTAAAAAGTCTCATTTGAGACTAGAATCTCTCAAGAGAGACTTGGCCAAGAGGGCCTTGTTTTACTACTCCTAAAAAAAAAAAACAACACGAATGGATGAAGACCAATCTTTTTATAGCCTTCATATGATCAGTCAGGGAGGAAAGTTTGTTTGTGGAAGCAAAGAAAAAGGCGTGACTTGTTGCTTCTGTTATCATGCAAGCTGTAAGAGATTCTTTGTAACTGTATCGTAACCTTTACAGTGTTCGTAAGCAAACATACAATATGAATACATTTTGAAGTTCTTTTAAGGGTTTTCTGTCGCATTCATTAACTTCTACTAAAGAAGTCACCGCTTTATTCAGATGTGCAAATGTTGGGTGATGTGTTTTAATTTAGCACATAAAAACTTATTTTTTCTTTATTTTCAAGATAAAGGTCTTTTGTAAACATATGGCACGTGAAAGAGGCTTACCGTATATGCATTTAATAAGCTTACTGAACACTTAAATCCCTACTTATTCATTAATTGTACAAGGACTCCGTTGACGGCACCAATCTAATCTGCTTTCATCTCCAGACCTTTTGGCCAGATATTGCGGCCCATTCTGGACTCCATCCACATCGCGCCCCCTGGCGGCAACGTCATCAACGGAGGGAGAAACATCTAAATTGAAGGAGCAATGCACTCATAGGCTCACTTCCATTGGGGTCAGGCAGTTAAGAGTCAGCAACGCAAATTTCTTTTCACTTCTTCTTGCCCCCTTCAACAAGTATAGCCAGTTATTACTGAACTCTGGAATTAAGACCTGGTGCCATACGTCTTTGGAAAATAAGGCAATACTAAGCCTTCAAGTTAAAGGCAGCAATATAGATCGAGTTAACTTGTCACTTACCAAAACATTAGGTACACCTGCACAATCTAGTGAGATCCAATACAAGAGTTGTATTAAACAATCTGCACTCATGTTTAGTGTCACTGTGAGAAAGGTATGAATTTAACAATATTTTTATTATTGTGCTTGTAGTTTGCGGTAGTGTAGAACTGCACTGCATCATACCAAGAAGTGTTTTGTAATATTTAAGGTGTGTCAGAAAAGTTCCAGGCGGGGTGTCACAAAAGGTATATGTTATATCCACACTCCAGACTTCAAGTTTTCTCCTTGGAGTCTCACGCACTTTTGCAGCCTTCTAAGCCACGCCTTTATGCACTCCTGGAAGGCTTCTTCTGGGATCCTCTGCAGCTCCGTTGCCATGGTGTCCATGTCTTTAAAACGGTCGCCTCGATGATCCCCTTGAACTTGGGAGGTTGCCCCAATACAGTGATGTTCTTCTTGGCCAGGAACTGTCGATTGCTCAGGGCATTGTGAGCCGGCGCATTGTCATGCTGAAGCAGCCATGAGTTTTTCCTGCCGGAACTCTCTTCTCGCGCACTGAACAAAGCAGACCCCAGAGGATCTCCTTGTCGACGTGCTAGTTGATCGTCTGGCCCACATTGAAGGGGGAAACTCATTTGAGTTTGAAATATTTCTTTTGTGACACCTGTCCTAGAACCTTTCTGACAAACCTTGTATTTACAGTACTTTTATGGATATCCGTAAGTTGTGTAGGTGTGCCTAATACGATCAATCATATATCCTGATATTTTACCATTAAAAACCATATAACTGCGGGTTTTGAATGACTTCCATTTTATAGCTGTGATTGAGCCACATACATGCAGCTTCAGAAGAACCTTTTGCACAGTGGTGCACCAAGGTAGATTAGCGCTTTATACAATTTGGACCGAAGTACAACATTATTGAAGCAACATAATTCATACGGTGTCAGTTGTGAGACTTCTGCTGCTGACTTCAATGGAACAAATTTATTTCAGAGACATCTTTAATATATCTTTAATATATTGTTTTAGGAACACAAATTTAAAATCTTGAGTCCATTTTATTATACAACCTTTCTTTAGGTAATTTTCCATCACAGATCCTTTTGTACAGTTTGATTCAACCCAATATTTGCCGCCTTCTTACCTTACGCTATCATTCCTTTTGTTACACTGTTCTTTCCAATGTAAGCGTATAGTTGAGTTGACTCGACAGCCACTGCAGTTTTGGAACACACCCTGAAACTAAACAACCTTTTATGGTGCAGTATTTAGTTTTAAATATCTAATAACGTCATCAAAACCCCTCTTTATACACCAGAGGGTGTGTGCGTGCGTGCGAGTGCGGGTGTGGTACTCCAAATCTGTGCCTTCATTTCCCTCTGTTTTGCTAAAGAACTTGACATGCCTGATAACATTTATTCTTAGATGTGCTAGGTGAGTGTAAAAGCTTTGGAGGTGTTAGGGGAGCTCGAACTGTAGGTTTCTAAATACACATCGGTAGAAACCAACTGACAACAGCAACATTCTCAGCCTATAATCCCAGTGCCCAGTCATCTCTAATGCCACCAGAATGAACACTTACTTCATTCTCATTTGTGGAGAACGGATGGATGACGTAAATTATGAGGCGAGTATGAGGTCACATGACACTGTGTAAGTAAAGAAAAACAAGACTGATTCAACCAGCATTCTGTAAGAACCTCAAGAAACACGTTACCTTTGCAGCCAGTCGTCAACGTTTTGCAGCCATTACCTGTTTTTTTTTTTTTGCCAAGTCATGAAAATCCTTTCAAAATGTTAGATTCTAAAATGCTCTTATGATACCCAATTAACTGACATGTTAACCTGACCACTGAAATGTATTAAACTTTTTGTTTTGGCGCTTTATGTCATTGTAAGCATCCTCTTATCCTTTTAAAACACAACAGATATTTATAGATATTGCAAATTGTTGCTATTGTTTGTGTGATTGTTTTTGTTACTTGACCGACACATAAAGCCATTGACGATACCTTGAGAGTCACTGGTGTTATTTTGGGCAAAACAAATCTGATTTGGTAAGTTCATGGATGGACTGCACACACCACTACAATGCAATAGAACCATGTGAGTTGTAATGATGTACAGTGAACCTTACATATTAGCAAATCCCCCTATTTGCTTATTTTATTGGGATCCTGTCCTACAGTATTTGCGGCAAAAAAACCTAAAACAAAACCTTACCTCTGTTTTTGTTCTTAGGTCAAAGCAAACGTATTACCGTGGCGACATCTTTTGGCATCTTACACGTATTTGAGAGAGTGCCAGAAACATTTTTGAAATGGAGGTAGTTTGAAGGTGAAGGTACTGTACTGTGATGATCATGATTAAATATTCCTGCAGTTCTTTGAGCAACCACAAAGAGACAGTGTTTCTCTCTCTTGTTTTGGAGTTTAAATGCAGTTTTCTCCAATGCTGGATGGAGTGTGGTTGCATTGTGTGGTCTATGATTTAAAACGAGTCACTCTGTCACAGGTCACGCAGCCACTGTGCCTGCTCCACAAATCCTATTTTACTGAACTGAAGGTAAAGGCTTCCCCGTGTTGTGGAAACAGATGTGCAGCAGACGCGGTTAACTGATCTTGCTCCCCTCTGAGACCGAGTGCGTAGATAATGAATGCATACAGACAGACTTTGGATCTTGATCTTTGCAGGTGAGCTGCTGAATCAGCTCAGCACAATTTAAAACGTCCACATGGTGTTTGAAAAAGCTTTTATTTTGTTTTTGTTTTTATTTATTTATTTATTCCCCCCCCCCCCCCCCCCCCCCCCCCCCCATTTCAATGTGGGCGACGGTGGGCGACTGGTTAGAGCGTCTGCCTCACAGTTCTGAGGTCCGGGGTTCAATCCCTGACCCCGCCTATGTGGAGTTTGCATGTTCTCCCCGTGCCTGTGTGGCTTTTCTCCGGGCGCTCCGGTTTCCTCCCACATCCCAAAAACATGCATGAATTGGAGACTCTAAATTGCCCGTAGGTGTGAACGTGAGTGTGAATGGTTGGTTGTTTCTATGTGCCCTGCGATTGGCTGGCAACCAGTTCAGGGTGTACCCCACTTCCTGCCTGATGATAGCTGGGGTAGGCTCCAGCATGCCCGCAACTCTAGTGAGGAGAAGTGGCTCAGAAAATGGATTCAAGTCATTCGATGGTGTAATTTCAATAAAGGCTTAAAACATCCACATCAAGGCGGCATGGTGGCCGACTGGTTAGAGCGTCAGCCTCACAGTTCTGAGGACCCGGGTTCAATCCCCGGCCCTGCCTGTGTGGAGTTTGCGTGTTCTCCCCGTGCCTGCGTGGGTTTTCTCTGGGCACTCCGGTTTCCTCCCACATCCCAAAAACATGCATTATTTGGAGACTCTAAATTGCCCGTAGGTGTGACTGTGACTGGGAATGGTTGTTTGTTTGTATGTATGTGCCCTGCGATTGGCTGGCAACCAGTTCAGGGTGTACCCCGCCTCCTGCCCGATGACAGCTGGGATAGGTTCCAGCACGCCCGCGACCCTAGTGAGGAGAAGCGGCTCAGAAAATGGATGGATGGATTGATGGACATCCACATCATGGCGACCAGAAAATGAAGAAGTCATCATCCTATAATAGAAATCTTTTTATAAGAAATAAAGGGCAAATTCACTCGTAGTGGTGAGCTCTGTTAACATAATAGATAAACCTTTGACGATTCCTGACATACGCGTATTGGAGAGGGTTTGCTGATGAATTTGTTCATGTAATTTTATTTGTGTGTGGAATTTATATGTTACTAATTGTATTGCTCATAATTTATAGAGCAACCAGACTGTGTTATAATCATTTCTGTTTCGGTTACGACGGTAAATATTTCACTTTTCCTTCCGTCACATCACTGGTACTCTTCTCTAGTGGTTTTACCAATAACACACACAAAAAAAATAAAAGTAAAACAGACTAGTGGAGTCAATCCTTTAGATGCTAATATCCCGCATGACCTCATGTTTGACTTTTGAGGCACATTTTTGTTGAGCTCTGAATTTTACTTTGGAGGTTCCACTGTATTCATTAGTGATACATTCTTACATCAATTTAAATTTGACAATCACAAGTAACCATCTTTTTCTGCTTCTGTAATCCACACAAAATGCCTTCCTTTAAGGTCAGGGAAGGTCTCTTTTTTTTTTCTTTCATTGGCTCTCCCTTGGGTGAACTACTTCACAAGGACTTAATGCTTCAATTAGCGTTTGACATGCATAATTAAGAGTTTCATGTACCGTTTTCGAAGGTTACCCTCAGCTAAAATTAATATGCACTATGCAGTTCACGGAAACAAAATGTGTCTTACTCAGTTCAAAGTTCAGTTTGTACCATGCAAATACAAATAACAAGAAATGTTGAAAATATAGATACACATATTGCTTTGCTGTCAATGCATATAATGAAGCTCAGTGCCATGTTGAAATGTAATGTTTTTAGACTGATGATTATTCTTGTCCAGTCATGCTTGCTCAGACACTGTGGGTGTCACTTGAAATGAGTCAAATAGTTGCAGCACCCTCTTTTAGCAAAACACGATATTCATCCCTGCACCCTGTAACTCTGCATCCTCCCTCCCCTCCAGTTTGACTTATTCCACTTATTTCTGTTTCTTGTCTCTCAAGCATCTCTTAACTCAATTCAATTGGCCATGTGTTCATTTCCTCGAGCATGCTTACCTTCGCTGTGTCCTTCCTTGTATTTTCTTTCATTTGGACCTACTTCCCTTTCTCTCATATGTGGATCCCTCTCATCCCTCCTGCCTGACTTGTTCCAGATTACCCAGAGACCTTTTGCTTGACTGCACTGTTGCTGCTTTCCCAGGCTTTGTCACTTCATTTCTCTCTTTTGCCATCTCAACCCAGACTTTTCCACCTCTATCACTTGTCATCATCCATTTTCCTCTTGAGTCATAATGCCACAAAGCCTATTGTCATATTTCTTCTGAAGATAGTATTGAGGACTTCTTCAAGCAAAAGTTGTTGTTTTACGTTTTCCCCTCACACTTTGTAGTTTTAACACGACAGTAAATTGTGAAATGCTTCCCCTAATGCTGAACTAGGTGAGTGCTTAAGTGATCGTTACACAATGTTCGATGAGCTACATCCTGGGATCGTATCATTCCTAACTTAGAGTCAAAGTCATAGTCGTACTTCATTTCATTTTGGTAACTACTTTTTCATTGAGTCCAGCTCCTGTCTAAACATGTCCGCCAACCTGCTGTGCACAGCCAACCACCTGGCCAGGGTCACCCATTTGGAATCACTTCATATCAGCAGCTGCTGTGAGCTCCTTATCTCTGTCAAGCCACTGCCATGACCTTGCATATTAAATACATAGATGCATAAATACAGGGAGAAATGTGAACTGTCCTCGAGACCTTCTGCCGCATCACTCGGCATTCACTCTTATTTGCTAGAATGCCCTTGGCTCGGCCCATCTGGACGCTGCTGGTGAGGATGCATGTGTGCATCTGCCTGCCTGTGCGTATTTGTGCGTGTGCGTGAGAGGATTTCTATTTATTTATTTATTTTGTGTTTATATCCGTGGAAACCCACACTACTACTCTATGCTGCCTGCTCTGTTTAAGCTAATCAAGCGAGCTCCATAAGCTGCATGTTTAGTATAATCACCTCCACAAACTGGACAGCATGTCTTTTATATTACTTGCAAATTTGTAATTAAAATGTACATTATTGCAACATACACATTTCAGTGGCAATGCTGCATTAAAGGAGACAATATTATGCAATATTAGCACATCCATCCATCCAGCCATCCATCCATCAATCCATTCCATTCCATTCTGAGCCGCTTCTCCTCACTAGGGTTGCAGGTGTGCTGGAGCGCATCCCAGCTATCATCGGGCAGGAGGCGGGGTACACCCTGAACTGGTTGCCAGCCAATCGCAGGGCACATACAAACAAACAACCATCCGCACTCACATTAACTTACCAATTAACCTACCACGCATGTTTTTGGGATGTGGGAGGAAACCGGAGTGCCCGGAGAAAACCCACGCAGGCACGGGGAGAACATGCAAACTCCACACAGGCGGGGCCGGGGATTGAATATTAGCACAAGTTATAAAATGTCTCTGACATTGTTTGCTCAAAATACACAAATGATAAAT
Source organism: Phyllopteryx taeniolatus (assembly GCF_024500385.1). Taxonomy (NCBI): domain Eukaryota; kingdom Metazoa; phylum Chordata; class Actinopteri; order Syngnathiformes; family Syngnathidae; genus Phyllopteryx; species Phyllopteryx taeniolatus. The sequence goes on from NC_084517.1 coordinate 12,535,152, forward strand.
AATTACAGCACACTTAACATCCACTTGCGACAGTTACGGATGGCAGGATTCTGTCTCATGTTAAGGCAGGGAACACCTTTCATTACCATGAGAACCTGGGGAGAATCTAGGGCTAGGCGAGGGCTACCCAGTGTTGCCAGCTTAGCAACTTTGGCACTTTATCAATTTTTCCGACCTCGTTAACAACTATACTTCAAAAGGTGACTAGCTTTGACACTCCCTCCAGAGCAGGAGATGTTCACCGCTCTGCGCAATTGTATTTTCACTCATGGAGGCAGCATTTCACCACGTCTTGCTTACAGACATATTTTCGGACCTAGGCCGCTAACAAAAGATTTACTTAATCAACTCCAGAGATTCCAATAATGCTGTAAAAGCAATTAGTAATTCCTGTATATATAACAAAGAGCAATAATTCTGTATTCAAACAGAAATGTAATATTTAAAAAGCATGTCAGAGTGTAAGAGAGGCCATATACTAGGAAAACTACAGTACCACCTTCATTAATAGTTGGTGCCCTGCCATTTGTTTTGATACAAAACCGCCAAGGGTTCATATACGGAACTAATCGTGAGTTGTGTCTACCTATAGTTCCCTTGGGAATTGAGCCTGCATCCCAATGTTATCCCTCATTAGTGTGCACTGTAGTAGCAGAGCTGTTGTGCTGCCTTAAGCAGTGAGCAAAGGAGGTTGAGGTTCGGAGAGGTGAAAAGGAAACATTGAGGTGAGGTTGAGGAAAATTGCATAAGAATGTGGAAAAATGCCAGATCTTGTAGTGTCCTAAGTGGACAAAACAACATCACAATTACATGGCAGCCGATTGCTGACCGTAACAGCCTGTGGCGACAAAAGACGCTTGCATGTCATTGTTTTCAACTAAACTAAGGCATCACATGAAGGCAGCTTCAGCCCTGCTGGTAGGCTATAGAGGCTGTTTTGATTCAAACTCTGATATATACTCAAATTAGAACAAGCCTGGAAGCTTTAACTTCCTTCATAGCAGCAGAACCATTCCATTTTGTCTTATCCCTCTTACCCCACTGGATGGCATTAGCTCAGGTTAGTGTTTACGCCCAACATGCATGGAATATCTTGGGTTGCTCTGAACATGAAATCTTCTTAAAATACATCACAGGCACACACAAATCCCAACTTTATTCACTTTAGATAATTCGAAATAAAGATTCTGGTATTACAGCTTTTACAGTAACCGGTCTCATTAATTTGAATTTTAACATTATTAACCAACTCAATATCCTGTTTTGCACATTGTGCAGTTCATACAGAACAGAGAAGTGCAACAGCCCACGCGTAAAATAGCTATATGTACTACAACCTATTGTCGCCGTGATAACGTTAACATGACGGGGTCAGCATTTACTTTCTTGAATGGCAAATGCATATTTTTGTATGTATAGTAGCATTGCCTTCATACCTTCAACGAGGTCAAATGCAATTACAGTGTTGCCTCATTCACTAACACAAATGGTTCATTCACATATTATAATGATTACTGAAAATAATTTTCATTAAGTTTTATTATTATCATTAATTTGAATAAAATATGCATAAAAGAAAAACGAAAATATTAGCAGCGGCACGGTGTGCAACTGTTTAGCATTTCTGCCTCACAGTTCTGGGGACCGGGGTTCAAATCCCGGCCTCGACTGTGTGGAGTTATCATGTTCTCCCCGTGCCTGCGTGGGTTTTCTCCGGGTACGCCGGTTTCCTCCCACATCCCCAAAACATGCGTGGTATATTGATTGAAGACTCTAAATTGCCCGTAGGTGTGAATGTGAGTGCGAATGGTTGTTTGTTTCTATGTGCCCTGCGATTGGCTGACAACCATTTTAGGGTGTACCCCGCTTCTCGCAGATAACTGGGAGAGGCTCTAGCACGCCCGCGACCCTTGTGAGGAGAAGCGGTACAGAAAATGGATAGATGGATAAATTATTAGCATTGCTACTAATACTGCTACTACAAATTTAGTTTGTAAGGCGCAGATCATATACATAAAATTAATTTTTCATCTGTTAATTAATTCTTATGTATATATTCCAAACAACATTTGTCATGTTTTAATTAGTGTATTCAAAACTACAATAGCATAGTCCTCCAGAACGGACATTTATAATACATTTAAATCAGTTAAATATGAAAAGCTACAAACTGGGTTAGTCTTAGACAGCTGCAGATGAAGCTATTGTTAGAAAGACATGGAGGGTTTGAACCATCTGGCAGTGCTCATGAATATCATGAATACTGGACCTGCATCCCACTTAGTAATGTGAGCTGAAAAAGATGCTTTTCGTTATTTTCGCAGGATGAGCTGCTAATTGTAAGAGACTTTGTTGATGCTTCGATGGATTGTATTATCCTCGAAGTGTTTTCATGTAGTTATTTACTGCGTCCATCTGCTATCACTTCTATTGAAATAGAAAAATGTACATGTTGCACACGATGTGATGACACCTAAAAAGTACAACGGGAAAGCTTAATTAGCAGGAGGCTTAAGATGTTTGAATGCTGCTACAGCATTTTCTAATACAGTATAATGTTTTTTAAGGGGTTCCCCCCCCCCAAATATCTCAAAAAAAAAAAAAGAATTAATAAGGATAAGGGGTATAGAAAATGAATGGATTTGTCTAAAAACATGACAAAACTTTAAAAAATTGTTTGATTTGGCCTGAAAAACGTTGATGTTATTGTGGGCAAGTTAGCTGACTGTCCGAAGTGAATTTGAGTCTAATTGCTAATATACAGTAGTTTAAGTTACCTCATCCAGCACAACTGAGTTTTCAGGCCCCGGGCAGATTAACTTCAAATGGCAGCACATTGAGGCTGAAATCTGATTGGATAAATAAAATAAATAAGAATAAGATAATAATAATGATCTAATTACAGTGGTAGCAGTGCCAACAAAATAGAATAGACTATTGAGAATAAATTAATACAAGTTCATGGAACAAATATTAGAATTGAGGTGGTAAATATACTGTAGGTCAGTGCTTTTGATAATGTTTAGACCAGCAGAGAACACTACTACTATTACTACTACTACTACTACTAGAGACACCATTTTGTCTCTACAGCTGAGCTTAATGGGTTCCATTTTGTAACAATATTTTTTAAGCTCCAGTAGTTTCTTTTACCCTGCGATTGGCTGGCAACCAGTTCAGGGTGTACCCCGCCTCCTGCCCGATGACAGCTGGGATAGGCTCCAGCACGCCCGCGACCCTAGTGAGGAGAAGCAGCTCAAAAAATTGATGGATGGATGGATAGTTTCTTTTACAGATGTGGCGTTGCATTTCAATTAAAAAAAGAAAAAGTCGCCTAACAGATCATTTGGGCGTTTTCATCAAGAACCTACTGCTCAGATTTGATTGACACTGATTGCTACATTAAAACAGAATATTATTATCTTGCTGAAGGCATTTTATGTGACACAACTCTTGCTTTGCATCTCATTAGATTGTGCAGGTGTACCTAATTTTGTGGTGACTGAATGAGTCTTGTAGCGCGATTATACGTTGTTCCTGAATGGGTGCTTCTCATTCAGCAATCGCAAAGACAGTTGGCTTGTATTGGTTTCATATGAAGTAAAGGGAAAGGCCGGCCAGCCAACCGACTGAAAAGATGAGTGCAATAATTACATTCTGCAGGTGCCAAATGTCGGCGATGTGAAGTGCGCCTGATTAAAAAGTAGGCCCCGCATGAGGAATCTGCACTTTGCTGCTTTGTAAGTTCTCTCGAATAAAAGAGACGGAATGGAATTGAAATGGTGTGTACAGTGTACAGTAATTGAACCTTTGTCTTCAGTGTAGAATAATCAGTTACCCCGGTACCGGGTTTGTTTAGGATCTTTTTCATGTATCATTTCACTTAAAATGTTTTCTGACAGTAGCTTCTGTGAAATTTTGGGTAAATTTGAACTAAGAGATATGAGATTCATGCGATTCATTCAAGTGGGAAAAGTGATAGCTGTAGTGTAAGAAGGAGAAGATGCTGCGCAGCCTTCTTTCTCTTTCAAGAGTGAAGAAGTTATTTCATGGACACATTTGTATTTGTCCTTTGCTGTCTGATAAGCCAGTGGAAAAATAGTATTAAAGATATTTTCTCTTCGCAGAAGCAGAGCGCAGACAACACCAACAACTACACTAACAGCAGTCACCACAATATCCTCTTTATTATTGGCATGTTTGTAGGCCCCTAAAGTTGATTTATGATCATCTCCAGTGGAGCTTCATTAGAATGATTGCATTTAAGTATGAAGAATTAGTCAGGCGGCTCCAATCAGCAGTACGAAAACAGATAAATGGTGCTAAGTGACTGGAACATTTGCAGAGCCTACAGCTGTGAGATACCATGGTATGGGTTTAACTTGTTAAAGTTTATATGTTACAACTTCAGATACCCAGTGGGGTTTTATATATATAAATAGTAGGGCATCAATACAGGGGATAAAAGTGCAGAAGATTTCTATTAGAAGTTAAGCTAAAGAATTTTTTTAAATATTGGAAGTTTTATTCAAATTTATGGGCAATTAACTGGAAACCTGGGGTAATTTATAGAGACATAGTTTGTACTGCATGATATTTTTTTTTATCATAATTGTACTTAACCGCTTATCAGGAAAATTACTGTACTCTATTTAAAAATCGAATTTCTTTTTATCATCCATTTTTCTTACATAATTTTTTATAAATTGCATAAGCAACACAAATTACTGAAAGTTTTAGTAAGTGTAGCTGCAGAATTGCTCTGATTTTCTTTTTTTTGGGGGGGGGGGGGGGGGGGGGGAGGGCGGCATTTAATGTTTACACAACCACATTTTGTGTGTGTAGAATTTGTGGGGAATAATCATGTGTACTCCTAAAACCAAATGAAATAAAATGGCATTCACCAGCCATGCTCATTATGCTATTTCATTCACAACCCAAAATGCAAAGAAAAGACGGCATGATCTGATAAGAACATGGACTGTATTTTACAGAAGTCATACCCAAAATATTGATGTTATATGAAACATGTTTATTATTATTTACAATCAAATCACTGCTATTTAAGAAAAAAAAGTAGCAAGCTTTTTTCCTACCACTGCTCAATCTGGTGGGAGACTGACCTCCAATATTTGCTCCAAATCGTGATTCTAACAGCATAAACACCTGAGTAATGTTTAAATTAATGTAAAAAATTACCAATGAAAATCATGTTTTTTATTTGTCTGTTTAGATTTTCAGTCATCCAGGTGATAATCCACAAAGGTTGAATCTGTGCAACTGGACTCTTCTTGTTTGTTGAATTTTTATTTCTTGTTTTCTAAAAACATTCCAAAATGAATTGGGTAATAAGAATGAACTCTGAAGATCATTTGAGTCCTTGTGTTTGCATAAAATAAAAGAATGAAATTGTTCTCTAGGCCAGTTGTTCTCACTTTTAACACAAAGTACCGTATTACCTAAGAAAACAACAACAACAACAAAACACTTCTGCTGACCAAGTACCACCATCGTGACCAACATTAAAATACAGCAGCATAGTAGCCCTAAGTGTTAATAATAAAAAAAACGACAGAGGTTTTGTTCCCAAAAATTAATTTTAAAATTATTCCAAGACTGTGACATTATGCACAGTGTGAACATTAACATTGCATTAACTGTAAATATAGGAAAAAAACTGTACTTGTAATGATTCAATTTAAATGTACTGCACATTAAAGTAAAATAAAAATTGTACATAAAGAAGTACTTAAAAAATGCAAATCTGTTGAACTGAAAAGTTAAATACTGAACTGTACTTGGGAATTAATTATTTCGCATACCACTAAAGAGAGCCTGCGTACCACTCGTGGTACTCGGACATCACTTTGAGAATAACTGCTCTAAGCTATCAAATAATGTACAAGTAGTAGACCAAAAGGTACATGGAAAAAACTAATGCAGGAATGCATGGTCAGCTAAAAGCTAATACATTGGTGTATAGTGGAAACCCTTCCATCTGATTGATAGCTTTGGATTTGGAGGTCAGTCCGGGTCACCGCCCAACATTACAGAACGGGCGGCCTGATACCTGCAAACTGACTGACTGATTTACTGGATAACTTACTAACTTTGCTTTCCAAGAGTTCCTGTATAAGAGTGCGCTCGCACACACACACACACACACACACACACACACACACACACACACTAATTACGGATGTGTCCAATAATGGATTTCCGTAAATTTAATTAATTTTGTGCAGTACATCTTGGCTGTACCTATATATCAGCTTTATGTGCTGTCTGCTGTCCAGCTCTCCACTGCTGATCATTTCCCTTGAAAGCAGATGTATTGATCGGCCCTTGTCTTCCTTTTATGAAGTAATCAGTACTGCTTGTATCTTTTTTTTTTCTCATTAACATCTTTGTTATTCTAGACAGAGAATTGTAATTTCCACTGAGTGAATTAATTGAAATGTTCTTTTTTGAAAGAAAGGTCAAACTGAATATGTAGCTGAACCCCTAAGGTACAAAACAATCTGTTCTAGGTCAAGGTCAAACTTTCACCATCGTAACCGAGTAAATGGACTGGATATTATTTTAACATATATAGTGTGATAATAACATAAAACAAATAAAACCCATGATGATGGATGGGAGGTTTTCTGAAGGGTTTTTAACATTCCTAACTGCTATGAAAGTGTAAAAATAAGCCAATCGCTGTATAATAAACCTTAAAAAAAAGAATAAACTGTGAACTCATTAGAACCCTGATGTGTGAAAATCTCTCTGCATGTCTCTCTGCCTCTCTGTCTTCATGAAAATTAATGTTTGCTAGAACCCCAAACCTAAAGATCATATTAAGCCAGTATTAATATTAATATTAAGCCTGAAAGAGGTAATTTTATGGATTAAGGCACAATAACTGATTAATCAAGGAGAAGGGGAATCGTGCATGTGAAGTGTTAGTTGATGAGTTACTTCTGAATATCAAGCCTGGTAGTCAAGTTGAAAAATATTTTAAAAAATAATAATAATACATTTTCCATCCATCCATTTTCTGAGCCGCTTCTCCTCACTAGGGTCGCGGGCATGCTGGAGCCTATCCCAGCTGTCATCGGGCAGGAGGCGGGGTACACCCTGAACTGGTTGCCAGCCAATCGCAGGGCACATAGGAACAAACAACCATTCGCACTCACAGTCATGCCTACGGGCAATTTAGAGTCTCCAATTCATGCATGTTTTTGGGATGTGGGAGGAAACCGGAGTACCCGGAGAAAACCCACGCAGGCACGGGGAGAACATGCAAACTCCACACAGGCGGGGCCGGGGATTGAACCCGGGTCCTCAGAACTGTGAGGCTGACTCTCTAACCAGTCGTCCACCGTGCCGCAATAATACATTTTCAAAATCAAACATTTCCAATCAGTTGAACTACCTTTCCCACCCTAGCTACTTCACTCTAACTGTCTTTTAAAGGTCCCATATTTTACCATACCAACTTTTTGTAGTATTTGGGATGTAATAGTCATGATGGTGCCTCAGTAAATATGAATTAAAATCCTCCATTTTCTCCCGAAAGGCCCGAATTCGGGTCCTTTGAATTTTTCGAGCTCATCTATGTCACTATTAAAGCTCTCTGCCTTCCTCTCCACTCCCAAGCCAGCACTGTGAACACAACAAACGTGTGCTCTAACAAGTGGGTCTTCTACATGGAGGAAACCAATCAGAGGCAAGGGGGCCGTCTTAGCCAAATATGGGCAAAGCAGATACAAATTTGGGTCAAACAGCTGTCAGTGGTGCCTTTTCTGGACACTCGTTTGACAAAACCAAGGTGTTTTTTCAAATGAAATTGACACTTTGAAAACTAAGTCCATGTAGGAGAGTCACTCTATGGAGGTCTAAATAGCCAAAATATGGGACCGTTTATAAAATTACGCTTTGGAACACATGGAAAAAAAATCCAGATGATGTGACGTGGTTGTTCACCACCATGCATTTCATGTCATCATGTTACATACGACATACTGTATAACGTGTTTTCTTTTGTGCCTGTGCAGTTTCCTTCAGGTTGAAGTCGGAAAGTAAAAGCAGAATAGTAATTTCTCACTGATGCTTTATACCCAACCGGTCTGTGGGACATTTGGTACTGGGCTGCACAGAGAGACTGAACAAAAATCAGGTGCGGTTACCCGTACCTCATGTCAAACTGCTTGTCTCAGCCACATCACACGTTATTAAAGTAAGCCCACAAGCATGCTTCCTTTTCCCACATCCAATCTTTGTGAAGCTGGATTTTCTGTAATGATGCCGACCAAAACAAAATTAAAGTGTACACTGGACAACAGTAATTAAGGAACACAATGGGTGTCACTGTTTCCCATTACCCCAAGATGGTACGGGCTAGCTGAAGAGAAACAAGCCCAGGGCTCCCGACTAAATAAAACAGCTACATTCAGCATAATAGTGAGTTGTACTTTTTATAATTTGTGTTTATTTGTTTCCATGCAGGCCCAATAAAATATTACTTTACATGAAAACTCTCTTGCAAAAAATAATGAGGATCACTGCTTTATGCCATGTTATTGATGCATTTGACATTGGTGGTATTTGACTCAGTTTCCTTATGTATTGTTATGAATGAGGTTATTTTATTACATTATTTTCCGTCTGAAAAATTGAGAAGGTCGTGCTACTGATGAGAAGGCGGGATGGTGATTTTTTATTTTTTTTTGCCGTGAGAGGGGGCGGATGCAGACTGAGCTTTAGATAGATCGGGACGTGCTCCTCTTCAGGAGAATTGCACTTTAATTGAGTTTATGAAGCGATGAATGGTGCAGATTGACAGGAGGCATCCATCCATCAGTACCATAAGCTCTCACCTCATGATCTTCTCAGCCTTTCTCCTTTAACTCACTTACTGTCCAACCTTTTCCACTACATTTCCACCACTTCTTCTCAAACAATTTCATATCTTGATGTTCCCCCTTCCCCAGCATTGTCCCCAATCCGTTTTTGTCTGTGTCTCTTGCTCCCCTCTGATATCTTTGGGAGAATGTAGGGTTGCCTTTTACCCATACTCGCATGGCTTGAAAGAAGCACGACAGGATACTGCCTCTCAACTGTCGCTAGCAGAACCTGCAGAGCTGCGCATTTGCATGTGTGTGCTTTGTCAGTATCCTTGTGTCCTTGTGTGTTCTCTGAGGCGTGAGAGAGAGTATAGATTGAAGCCTAAAAGGAAAAATGAAAGACGGCTTTTCGTTTTTTATGTGGAAAATACTAACGAGTGCATGTGAGAATAAAATCGCAGAATGTGATTATGTGTGCAAATACTGTAAAAGGAAGCAGTTAGTGACATCTCTTTTCATGTTGCCACAAATTGTGCTAGCTGTCGCACAGTTTTGTCACGGTGATTAAAATTCCCAGCCCCCATGACAGTGCCTCATTAGTTGTTTACGTTTACTCTTATTTAAAAATAAGAATAATTGCACAATTTTGTTGCTCCAAGTCCCACCCTACAGTTATGGATTGTAATATTCTTTTCAGTCACTGTGATGAAAACAAATTCACCTAACAAGACATGGTCACACGAGATCATGTCATATACATGATTATAACATCTACTAAACCTTGAATGATAATTTTAGTGTGCATCAAAGTGCGGCATACATAAAGGACCTTTAACTATACCTATAGGTGTTGCTATCAGATTTTTTTGATATACAGTCGTGGTTTAAGTACCTGGCTTAAACCAGAATATGCGGAGCATTATATAACACAATATATTAAATAATCAATTATTTAACTCTGTAAATGAATTAAAATCATTAGAAAAAAATTATTATTTGAATTGACCAATTTTAGACCAGCTCTAAATTAATACAAGAGCAGAGTGGGCCATGCTTTTGCCACCCTTGTTATAGAGAACAGAATTATTATTATTATTATTTTTTTTTAATTGGAGGGTAAACTCGAGCTATGGTATAACTTTTACTAACTATACAGGTTAGCATTTAATGTCATTCAAGTGCAAAAACAAAAAACTCGTTGGAATATCTGCTTCCAGTACAAGCTGGACTGCTACTTTCTGTTCCGTTTTCTTTCGAAACAATTATTAATATTGCTGAATTATTGTTGAATTGTATCCATATTGTAGTGAACCCAGAACAGAGAAGTGTATACTGCGTTCCCACTCTGTATAAGTTAGGTTGATGTACAGATGTCTGTATTCTAGATTTGTATAGTTTTTGAACGTTTTGTTCAAATTCCAATTGGTTTGACCAGAAAAACCATTCAGTTGTGCCAGAAGTATATGGAGAGCTAATTATGGTCTGGTGGTAGCTTGACATTGAACAGTTGAGTGGGCAGTGGCCATGTTTGCTGCTGTCAACTCTTCATCAACAAGACAAACTGGATTAACCTTCACACCGGTTGTGTCTCACTGAGCAACACACTTGCGTATGCCCTTTGCTTCTTCCTGCCTCCTTGGCTTTTGGTGCCTTATGTCGCCTTCTGTTCGTGGTGCACGTCTCTCGTCTTCCTCCCTTCGTCCCTATGCAGCTGGAAATGTCATTTCCCTTTTCTCTCACGTCTTTTGTCTTGCCTTTATTCTTTCTGTATTATCTGGGACACTCTCATTCATGCCATCATTCTCCTTTTGACAATGTTTCTTCAGAGGATTGATGCACCCCCTTAACTTCCTCTCTTTCCTCTCCTCCTCCTTACTTTGTGTGCATATTTTTTTCCTTTCTGTGAATGGCTTTGTGTGGTAGCTCCTGTCTTATCTGGCTCTGTCAGGTGCCAGTTAAAATCCATTCATTGGAAGGCTGCATAAAGGTGAGCTGGTAAAATGCCATTCCTCCCTTTTTGTTGCATTGGGAGGAATATGTTTTGGCAGGACAAACTGGCCTACTTGGCACGAATTTGCTTGTTTATCTAACTTTCTGTCAGCGTAGAGTGGGAATTAGGTATCTTCTTTTATTTCTGTGTTGGTGACAATGGAGTCAGACCATCAATTTTCTATTCATTTTGACAAGAGATGGGCTGCACTCCGGACTGGTCACTAGCCAATCGCATACTGTATGAACAAACTTGAACCAGTCAAACTCACTCACAATGTTTTTGGAATGTGGGAGGAAGCTAGAGTACCTGGAGAAAACCCAAGCAAGCATAAGGAGGCAAACTCCAAGATGCTGAGATTCAAGCCCCGAAACTAAGAACTTTGTGGCAGCACATTCAATTAATTAGAATTTTACGAAAGTCTTTTCTCGCTATTTTTAGGTCAGGTGTGCATCTATGTTCCCTTTTTTTTTTTTTTTTTATTCACACTCACAAGTAGATAGTGAGAAAGTGAACTAGGAAAAGACCAATGGTTTTAATTTATTTCCATTAGGTATTTTACAGGTAAATGGCATGCAGAGCTGTGAATTTAAAGTGTTGTTGTTTTTAAATAATTTTCTTTGTCAGTTTCTGGTCATTGTTGTGTCGATTGAAACAGCCGAGCAACAACTGAAACAACAAAAACAACAACAAAAAAAAGGATGTGAGCAATTCTGTTTCACCATCCGTCACCTGCTAACTAGCTAAAACATTATTTTGCACATCGCAAATCAAACGTATGCCGTCAAATCCTATAGAGAATCATATTGTGTTTTGAATAATGAATTAATACATGCAGCAAGGATATTAATGGATTTTTTTTTTCTTTTTCAACTGCAGTTTTGCTGAGAGGAATTTCTTAGCTGATATGCTGCTTTCCTCTAACTAAGAGGAAAGTTGAATAAGTAATGCCAATGTTATATTGCAGAATCCTCTGACCTGAATAAGAGCATTTTTACACTTGCTATTCGCCCGCAGGAGACTCACTATGGCCATGAGATACTTGAACTTAGGACAGCTGCGAAGTATGACAACCTTGCTATTTTTGCATGAACACAAACTCTGCAAGGTTCTGGGTCAAGGGGCGCAATAGTCTATCCCAGATGACTTTGGGCAAAAGGTGGACTGGTCCCCAATCAATCACAGGCCATCCTAGAACACTGAAAAACAAATTGACATTCAGAGTGATAAACAATGTTTATTACCATGGTTGTAGTTTGCAGTGGCGGAGAACCGCATTGCGTCATTTGGCGTATTTAGTCATTTGGGGGCCCAAGGCAAACCCAGTCATGGATTTTAAATATGAATGTTTATCATCAACTAAAAAGTGGGAATTTGAGAAATGCTCCCATTTTCTAAGATAAAGGATTTTCTAGAGGATTGTTATCTAACAGGTGAAGCATCCCATCACTTTTGGTGTAATTGATAAGAACACTAATCAATATTTAATATGGACTGCCCCTTTCAACCACTTTAATACTCACATCGTCGTGATGAAAAACTTCACTTGTGTCACTCTCCACTTCATATCTACCGCATACTCCTCGGCTGACACTGACAGTAGTGCTACTGCAAGTGGAAAGAACGTCCGGTTCTTGCATTTGCAGGGAGTTGCAGTCCTGGGGGGAGGGCAGTGGGCTTGGCCCCTCTGTGCCCCCACCCAAAAATTGACATTCATGAAATGAAATGAAATTGACTCAACATTTTGTTTTGATGTGTTTTTATATTATAATAATTGCTTAAAATTGAAGAAAACGTTATTCATTTGTTTTTTTTGAGAGGTTCGGTGGGGCCCCTTGAAATCTTGGGCCCCCAGGAAATTGCCTGTGTTTCCCTAATAGTATGTCCTGCTCACTGGTGCACATGTCACAAGCACAAAGGTCAAACACTCCTTACCAAATAGTTTTCACAAGCTATGCCGTCAACACTATCGAATATTTTGGAGATGAGACATGAGAGGGGTACCCATTACATTAACAGCGCTATTAAAAAAGGAGCATTATCTGTGTTAATACAGCTCTGATTCTGATTCTGAAATCTCATTAGATTGTTGATCCTGTTGTACCAGTTGAATGGAGATGTACTGTGTGTGCTCACCCGGCTCATATCGCTAAATAACTGCTTATAACTGACTGCTTTGCTCTACTTCTCATAGCCATCTATTTAAATACCCAAATTAGTGATTATAATGTCTGTGTACAATATAGAGGAAAGATAATAGAGGCTTAATGCTCTCTTTCTTAATGTATTCCTGTATTCCTCTAAATGAGGAATCTTTTTTAAATTATTATTGTGCTCCTCTCATGGAGCCAAATAAGTTAACCTAGATAATGGAAACAACTCAGCATAATGAAGTGCAGTTCTACGCCAATGCAAACTACTTACCACAGTAATAAACATATTGTTAAGCCAGAATGTCATTCAGTAAAGCACAGACCTCTGATATATCCGAACAATCATTATTTGAGTCAGTACCCAATTTTACAACTTCATAACGTACTGCGGATGTCTGAGTTTTTTTTTTAATTAGCATTGATGTGAATACATATTCAGATAATATGAAAAAAAAAATGCTAGCCATCTTTTGTAATCCTACACTATTAACAAAACTGTTGTCTCTGGACCTTTTATGATGTTTTCGATGTTGAAAACACACATTGCCAGCTCATATGCCACAGGAAACACATCCGGTTGAATCCCACAAGATGTCAGAACAAATCAAGAGGCAACATGCCTCTTTTGAAGCGCAATACCTAAGGCCACACATGACAAAGAGAGAGAGAACGACAAGCATGCAAAACAAACATGCGGAAGTGCGATGCTTCTTTGTGTTTTTATGGTTTTATTTGAGGACCGTTATCCACGAATTACATCACCTTGTCCATCTTTTCCTGTGCAGTACGATAGTGGTCCGCAATGTAAAATTAGCGTCAATGCCCACCGGTTGTCATCATGACGTTAGCTGAGATTTGCAAAGCGATTATCACATTCATTTTCATTTTCTGTACCGCAATTGTATCCCAAGATACATAAGATTTACTGTGCTGTACTGATGTTGGATACCACCAATTTCGTTTCCAGTCCAGTACAAGGTAAAATTCAAGCAGGGTATTGGTGATACCGATCCCATACCAACACTTTGTGCAAAATAAACCTCTGGTAAATCTAAAATAAGATAAAATAGTAGTGTATTTTATATGACAGCTTCATAAATAATACAAGAGAGTAGAGTGATCGATATATGTATTTATTTTAAACTCAAAAGTATATTGCTCATAGCTGTTAGACACATGCTGTTTTATAATACTGGGTGACCCTAATTGAAATTGCCAGTAAATATTTAATTAAATAAATAAATGTCACAATAATTGCACAAGTTAGTCAATACGGTACATGCATTTTAAAATAATTATTTAACAGTGAAAGCAAATTAGATTGACTATAAATAATAATAGATATATTCTATAGATAATACGTGATTTTTCATCCAAATTTTCCGGTATATGTTTTTCTAAGTTCACAATGGCGAGATAAATTCTTTGGGAAAACCTTACCTGAATGAATCTATCCTGTTCCACCTATATGATATTATCTCAATGATACAAATATGAACTCATGCAGCTATTTGTTGAAGCATGCATGCATTTTGCTACTTCTTTCATAACCGTATTTATTAATTTGCACAACTCCAACAGCACCTATACTTAGCGATGCTTTAAACTCCACAGTTTCTTCTTCCTTTGTAGCCTACCTGGATTGTTCCTTTCTAAAAGTGGAAGAAAAAGTAGTTCCCAACAACCCTGTATCATTTTGCAACTTTTCTCTTAATGGTAGGTTAATTCATGTGCAACTAGTCATCTGTTTTTACCATCTCAATCTGAGGTTTCTATTAAATGTATATACAAACAACAACAAGCGTGTTGTTTGTTGTTACATGAAAATGCAAACTTGTAGAACTGCATCATGAGAGCTGTTTCTAATACTTTGGGTAGCTCCATGACAGAGGGAGGCTCTCATGTGATCAGTACATTTCTACATCACTATGAACAAGCAGGCATTGCAATAAATCACAATACAATTAAAGGGCAACACAAGATGACGGCTGTATTACACAAAGATTTATTCAAACAGGACACATACAGTAGGCCAATGCCATTTTTATACGTTTTTATGCATGAAAATCTGTTTATTATCCCTTCTTCCCTAAAAAACCCCCCAAAAACTTCCAAATAAATTTGACTTCAGTTACAATGTGTGACATCAGATTACCCAGTCTGCTTTAATATCTATAAAAAGCCCTTATATACTGTAAGCTGAGTACCCAACACATTTCACAGCAGACAAGTGGAACAGCATACATACTGTATATACACAGTTAATACATAGCAATCAAAGGCGACCGACCTACTGCTGCCTGGTACAATTTATCATGAAATTATGCATGATTTTTATTTTTATTATTATTATTATTTTTTGCAGATAGAAATCTGAATCCTCCTCCCACATTGAGCTAATGTGTTGGCAAAGCACTTTGATACAATGTAATATGTTATCACATTAATTACATGAGGGCGTGTGTACCATACAATGTCGAAAGATCACAAGCTTCAAAAATATGACATCCTCTGGTAAGAAGGGAATGCGAGCCAGGTGGGGGAGGGGGGGGGGGGTAAAGGTCGTGCAGCCATGAGTCTAAAATCTGGAAGCACGTCTAACTTTCATTGGTCAGATGAACATATCTATATATCTATATCTATTTATCTTTATATATATATATATATATATATATATATATAGTAGTTATTTCAATTCTTGTAAAAGCACAATACAAAACCAATCAAAACGACCAACAAAAAACAGACAGCAAACAAAAACCCATACACCGTAATCTATATATTGCTAGGGATCTTGGAGCCCAAGTATGTCTACCAGGTCGCATTCATGAAAACCTGTGGTAGAATACTTGCATTTGTTTCTTTTGGAGAGATTTACAAACAACAGTCAGTTAGCGCCGAGTTTAGCCAGCGTAGCCATAGTTTGTCATTTATGAGGAGAAATTACACACTAAGCTGATGATCCAAAAACGTCTCGGCATTTACACACTTTTGGATGTCAAAGTATCAGTTTGGTGTACTCACGTTTTTCCCTTTCAAGGCTTTTGGTCCTGTTTTTGAGCCGCAAGGCTGTGGACAGTATATGGAAGATATCATTAGTATTGCACCTCTCTTGTGCAAGTATTTACATTGTCTTGTACATTACAGGCCTGTGTAGCGCTTTGCCAGCAGTGTTTTTCCAAAGTCCATCCAACACTGAAGAAGAAAAAAACATGCTGCATTGCTTCCTGGATCCAGGTTGGAAATAGAAAACCTTGTGTTCTCTTGTTCACCAGTAAATGCATCTCTGATGACGAGTTTCTCCAAAAGAGCACAAGGATAAAAAGGTCTTAATCCACCATTCACGGTGTCTCCTTAAAATCTCACACCCAAAAATGTCCCCTAGAGCTTGCTGCAGGTTCAAATCCATACCAGTAACCTGAGAGCCGTAGGTACTGATTCCAAGTTCCACTCTTTTAGCTCCGTTGTCATAACCTCAGAGGTCAGTGCTGCTTGAAATACATTGCTTACAAAAATTGATAGAAATGCAAAAATGCTGAAACTGTGCAGCTTCAGCCAGAGAGTGTGTCCTTGGTGAGTGTTTGCGTAGAGAGAAAGAACCAAGACATCATGTCAAATCTGAATGTAAAATCACCAATTAATCCATGCAATGCCTTTTCTCTTTTCTGTCTCATCATTAACCAACTAACTCTTATGACTCAATTTTTTCAGTTGGGCACTTATTGCTTCCCTGACACATAACTGTATTGCTTGTTTACTCACCGTCATTCCGTGTTTGTTCTAAACCTCTAATGCATTCCGAGCTGTTCAGGACAGAACCCCACGGAATATTTTGGCGGAGGCTTTTTCCTATGAAGTGACCCACTAAAAGTGTGGCGCCCTGCGAGAATAAGTCAGTGAGAAGGGGAGGCCCCTGACAAAGGAACCTGCAGCATGATGCATTACATAGTGTGCGTCGCTGGCAAGAGCATAAGCGCGAATGTGTTTGATGCACATCCCATTGATGCTTTTGTATTCATGATCCCCGTTCTCAGCTGATCCCTTATTACAAAAGCATGCCAGTAGCACTGAGCACCGCTCCAACAGCTTGCCTAACAGGTTTTTCACATCTTGAAGTGGTACAGTGGAGAAGCCATCGCTGCTGCACAAGTGGGGCATTATATTGCTAATTTATTCTCTCGTATTAAAGTTTAACTATGCTGCTTGCCTCACCCCCACTTGTGTACATTTGTGGCTCCTTAATACTGAGATGTAAATTGGAGAATCTGGATGACTGACTATGGCAATAAAGTATGTACACCAGAAATGCATTGTCTTTGATGACCACAAAGTATAACTGTGAGTATCAGAAAAATGGTTCCACAAAAAAATCAGGTTCCAATAATTAGTTAGTTCAAATTAAAATTATCAAGTGTCTTTATAATGATGTTGAATTTATTAGACAATGTAATAATTACAATTGAAGAAAGCTTTTTTGCCCCATGCAGACGTCTCCAGTACTGTTACATACAAAATCCCACATGATGGCCATGATATGCTGAAAATGCTATATTTTACTGTCAAAATGCCATATTTTATAATTGTAGCATTATTTTCACTGAATGAATTGTATTGGAGGGGAAACATTGGATTCATAGTAGTTAGACTTGAGTTGGCTAAGATTATTATTATTATTATTATATATATTTTTTCCCTACGTAGAACAGAGGTCACAGTTTTATTTGGACGATGTGTGCATTAGTACCAGTATGCGCCATCTCAAAATTTAAGAAGAAAAAATATATTTTTGTTAAATTTTGAAGAAACTATGGCATTTATTGCTCATATATCCTAGTCACTAAACAGTTTAATTTGAACTGACTAATTATTGGTAACAGATTTTACATACCGTATTTTCATGACCATAAGGCGCACTTAAAAGTCTTAAATCTTCTCCAAAATGGACGGGGCGCCTTATAATGCGGCGAGCCTTATGTGTGCACCGAGTTCCAAAATCTATAAATGTTGTTGTGTGATGAGCACTCCGCTTGACTGACTGGGAGCATTTCCTGCCGACATGCTGCTTATATAGAGGAAAGGTGGACGTGACTGAGGACAGCATGCGGACGTAAAGGGGGAAGGGTCCGCGTGACAGAGGACGCTAAAGACACGCCCCCAGTAGGTATATAGTTCCGATATGTGCATCGGTTTGGCTAAGGACCCCCGAAAATGACTGCGGTCAAGCCAGCCGCCACTTGTAAAGTAGCAGTCAAGCCAGCCGCCCCTAATTTTGTTCATATTAGGCATTACTGTAATACGTCGCCAACTCGCGGCGAAAGCCACCTTCGAAATAAAAGCCTCCCAATAATACGGACGTAGCTCATAGATTTTAACAGATGTTTTCAGTCAGGGGTAATGACACCAAAATATGCAGTTTTCAGACTTTTATTTTGAAATACAATATCATATCTTCATCAAACCTCTTTTAGTGGAGTCCTTGGTGGTCTGTCGCACAGATTTGGACTTGTCTTGCGATACCAATGGGATTACGTTGGGGTGGCTTTGGCTCAGTAGGTAGAACAGGTTCGAATCCCTGCTACGACTGTCCGCATGTCAAAGTGTCCTTGGGCAAGACACTGAACCCTAATTTGCTCCCAGTGGGCCTGGCAGCGTCTCGCATTGCAGCAGTCGCCCATTGGTTTATGAATGTGTGTATCAATGCGAGGCTTTGTAAAGTGCTTTGGGCACTGTGATGGTGTAGATAAAGCGCTATATAAGTGCAGTTCATTTACCATTTATTTTTCCCAAGATATCAAATAAACTACATTTTTTAAATGTATCTCAAGATTCAAATTAACTTTGCTGGTTGCATTCCTTAACCGAAGAGCACTGACGTCTGCATTATTGGGAAGCTTTTATTTTGAAGATGGCTTTCGCCTCAAGTTGGCGACCTATTACCGCAATGCCTAGTATGAACAAAATTAGGGGCGGCTGCCTTGACTGCTACTTTACGAGTGGAGGCTGGCTTGACCGCAGTCGAGGCTGGCTTGACCGCAGTCGAAAACCTACAAAGAGACACGCTTACGAAGCACAGTTTAACCCGTAAGCTATCAGTTACGCGGAGGAACATGGGAATCGAGCAGCCGCGAGAGAATTCAAGATCATCGAATCCATGATTCGCAAGTGGAGGAAGCAGGAAAACGAGCTTCGCCAAGTCAAGAAGACAAAGCTGAATTTCCGCGGAAACAAGGCGACGTGGCCCGAGCAATGGATTAATGAGCAAAGAACAGCCGGGAGAAGTGTCTCTACACTCACCATTTGACTGAGTGCAATAACTCGGAGCTTGACAAAGCTTGTGGATGCTTGGGCTAACGTGTCTGCTTGCACTGTTGTTCGAGCTTTTGTAAAACCCGGCATCATTTCTGAGGAGCCGCACGGCAACGAAACTGACTCTGACAATGACGAGAGGAAACCTGGCATGTTTGATGGAGAACTTTCCCAGCTGTTCATTTCGGATACAGAAGATGAGGACTTTGATGGATTTGTGGATGAGGATTGATCAAACATAACGTGAGTACATTGTTAAATACTTCAATAAAGTACAACCAAACTCAGTTTTGCTCCCGCTGCCTTTTTAAAAACATTGTTTTAGCGTGCATGCATGCTACCGTATGTTTTAAGCTAGCGTATGCTTTACCATGCCTGCGCCTAATAATACGGTGTGCCTTATGTATGTGTTAAATACAGAAATAGACCCCATGACTGAGATTGCGCCTTTTAATACGGTGCGCCTTATGATCGTGAAAATACGGTACACATGCTTTATCACAAACATATGGAGGATACTTTAGTGGGACACGTCGTGGTCTACCTTATTCATATACTTCTGAAATGAAATACTTTCTGAGTAATGCAGCAAACTGTATTAGTTTTCTACTCATTGCAGTGATTCGCTTCCCTTCATAACTCTTATGAGAGACTTACTCTGGAGGGAGATTAACAAGGTTCAGGCAAATACTGCAAGAGGTTCAGGATGGTCTTCTAGAAGGCTGTAAGGCAGCAGAGTGAGACCAGGTGCTAAATTGTGTGTGACCCTGCTGGATGATCCTGTTCGATTAGGTTCCAATGTGATAGGTTCCAATGTGATGTACTAGCATGTGCCAAGCATACGAGATGCTCTGCAGCATGTCCTGATGAAAACAAATGAAGGTGAATTCAATGAATAAGTCAGACTGCTTGTTGGTCTGTTGTGTGCAGTTCAGACGGACTGTGTCACAAGGAGGCTTGGGACAACTTTGCTTAAAATAGTTGTACAGCACTAAAGTACTCTGCTGCATTTAGGAACTTCCATACTAGGAAAGTATGCATCACTGGACTCTGACACGGACTCACTCATGATTTTATCATTAGTGTTGATGAAGAGACTTCTGCAAACGTGTGGCTGTTGCCCTCCAAACACTATTATGTTGCTCTTGAAAGATGCGCATGAATTGAAACTATGAAACTATCCTGTAGTATAGCTAGCATGGTTAAAGGTCAACCTTTGTAATTAAAAATAATTTTCATTTTGCATGCAGTGTAAGTGTAAATGTTTCAATTCAAGCTTGCTGGCTTTGCAGCAACCACTAAAGTCATCATGCTGATACATTAGAATTTTAAATTCTGTTGATGGGAAGGGGAAAATGACTTTAAAAAGACCTTGATAGTTGCAATCTTTTGCGCTTTTCAGCTATTGTGGTTCATTCTGAAGTATGTGTAGCCTTTGCGGGATCACAAGGGAGTCTGACTGGAATTACCTACAACAGAGCTTTCTTATTCATGTGCACAGTTTCTGAGGCTGCTGTGTGATGAGAGAGGAATATGTATTTTTTCTCATGCTTTGGGGGTGGATGCGACTGTGGTTTCTGACGCTCCTGGGTACCCTCTGTAATTTTTGACAAGTGTGTACTCTGTACCACTCTTGTAGTTCACGTTCCTCTCATGCTCTTATTTGCCGCTGCAATAAGGCAAATAACCCTCACCCTCCTCTCTGGTATGAATTGCCAGGCTGATCTCTCACCCCTCTGCTGGCTGGAGGGCGGTGGGAACTGACAACATGATGGCATTGTCTCTGGTGATGGGAAGATACAGTCTCGGGGGGGAAACACTGCCCTCGCAGACTCTGATAGGAAAAAAATGGGTAGATTGAGCTGGTGCATGCAGGGTAAATAGGGCCTTCATGTGGGATTTCTTGCCACACAGCAATGCCGAGTCACTAGGGTGGGAACGTTTGGGATGGAACGGAGTTGAGCGCTATGCCAACACACTGAGAAGCCAATCAATTATTTACATCACAGCCACCACCTTCTCAGCTTGTCTGCTGTTTTGATCCAGTAATCTTCCAACGCACACCCACGTTATTACTGTCAAATATGATAAGGAAAAGGCAGTTTAAAAAAAGTCTTATCATACACGATATTTGCTCGCCACTCCCGCAGTTAGGCCGTGGATACAAAAGATATCAGAGCACATCTTTCAAAGTGTATTCTTTTGTTTCAGATCTCTTCGCGTTCAAACAGTGACCTCTGTCTTGCTGTTGGTAGGCAGTCCCTTGTGCTTGGGGTGTGTGTGCGGCGAGTGGCCGTAGCCCAGCGGTTGGGAGAAGAGCTCGGGCAGCGTTTCAATGCTGAACTGCCGTTTGTTGGAGTAGGCTTGGCGCCGGCTGTTGGGTTGATGGTGCAGTGGTTGGTGATGCTGCTGCTGGATGGTGTGGTGATGCTGCGGGCCCTGAAGGACCATGTGTGATGCAGCCGGGCGCTGGACGTGACTCTTGCTGGGGTCCCAGGCTTTGAAGGCTGATCCCGACGTGAGCGGGTGCGTGTTGGTTTTGGATATTTTGGGTTTGGGGATCTGGGAGGCGTTGATGGTAATGGCCAGCGGTGCATGGATGTCGGGTGGCGGGAGGAAGGACTTTTCCTTCGGGTGGAATTTGATTGGCTGGAAAGTAGGAGGAGACTGGCGATGGGTGTAATCTACCATTGGGTAGCTCTTGTAGTAGTCTCTGGGAGTTGTGTCTGGATTGATAAGAGAGAGAAAAAGTCACTCTGACTTACAAGCTCATTTCTTCCATGACCAAGCTCATAACTTAATTTACTTGAATGTCAAATCAGTTTTCCCCATTGAAATGCCATTAATCCATTCTTGTACCCTGCAAACACCACTATTTTTTGTTACGCTTTTAATAAATAAAAATAGAGCTATATTGTCTTAAAACACAATAAATCATAATAACAGACAATGTAAAGAAATAAACAGGTTTTAAACGTGTAATTACTGTCCATACGGTAGTGTTTGTGTTTTGGATGTTTGCCTTTAATTGGTGTGGTCTAGTGTGTGACGTCAAGCACTAGAGTTGGTAGTTCAGCGGGAGCGTCTGGGTGTAAATTGCGGTATACAGCAGCTCCTTGTTCTCATTTTGTATGTGTGTGTTGGACCGTTTGTCACGTTCAATAAATGACTGAAAGTGCTCTCCTCCGCTTTTCTTTCACGTCACTCGTGTGGCAGCGTATCTGAAGCTTGCTCAAGTTCACCTCAAATTTTGGCTCAAGACAAAAAACTAAAAAATCCACCAAGCAACGGCTAATATTAAAAGAAAACTCGTAACTCGGGGCACTCGTAAGTCAAGGTAACACTGTTCAATAGCTTCAACTTGTTACACGTACATAAACTGTCCAAAAGTATTCATTCCACAGGTCTTCTTTTAGCAATCCTACAATGACTATATTGTTACTAGAATATTACACAGTAGATCGCAAACCTCCACCAAGGCCCCACTCTTCTCTTTATTTTCGGCCACGTCGTCTCTCTGTAGCAGCCCGCTTCTTCTCTAACTAGCGCTCTATATTTTTATGGTTTAATAAATGTGATAAAGTACCAAGTACAATAGCCATAAAAGCCTATACAAGCTAGCCATTCAGGGCGTCCATATATGGAATCATTCACTGTACGGGTGTGAGCCTCCCACTGTCATTCTTTTGCACGCCTTAGACAGAAAATGTATTAAGACTAAGTCAACAGCACCTCTGCTGGTTGCAGCCAACTAATGCACTCCATTTTGCCTCAAAATGCTTCAAATCCATTCCACACAATCAATAGAATCCTTAACGATCAATAAATCAATTATTATCCCCATTCCTAACAATCTGTCATTTTAGAACAAATTAAAAAGTCGACGCAAAGGAGATGAAACCTGCAGGCTGTTTGCATCACAGAGGATACGAGTGCTGCAAATCATTCATTTACCCAAACATTGAATTGTCTGCATGCTATTATGAAAAATAGGGAGAACAACTTCACCGAAAAACAGACAACTACAAAAAAGAGGGAGAAGCAAGATGATGAGGGTGTGTTGCACAAAACCGTACAGAAAGAAAGTAGAACGGGTTCAGCATGTCATGACGGATTAAGCGCCAACTCCCTGAGAAGAACACAACTGTGCTGTTCGGTCATCACCATTGCAGTCCCCTCACTCCGCAACACACACACACACAAGCACCCACACATGCACACACAGACACACACTGGCCTTAAGACACCATCAACCTTGTTTTCCTTTTTTATGAATAATTTCCTTCCTCAAGAAAAACCAGCTGTTTAGAAAAAAAGGTGGACTCTTTCAGTATCCTGATGCATATGTACAATACATATGCAGTTTGTGTTTGCGTGGCCATCTGTTCTGTCACAAAGTGAGAAAAATATGTGATGTATATGTAGAGCTGTGTAGAAAAGTAATTTTACATTTGTACATCTTACAATGTGTAGCTTTAAAATCACAAGTGTCTAAGGTCTTCTGTGGTGTAAAATGTGTTCATAAAGACTGCAGAATGGCTCACACACATGCTGCATCACCTGGCAAGCCACCAGTGACTTGTATGTGTGTGTTATTATTATTTAGTTTAACCTATTCTTCCTATTCGAAGTATGTCTTTTTTTAAATATACTTTTTGTAGGAAATAATTCAAACTTGAGTGCAAGACTGTTCAGCTACCTTGTCTGTGCATTTTTAGTGAGTAGTATTTTCCTCGTTGCTCACTCTGTTCTTCTCATTTGTCAGAATCTAATGATGGTATACATGTGCACGTGTACGTCTATGCAAATGATTACACGTTTGTGTTATGTGAACCTACTGTATATGTAAATGTTGCATTAGGGTCTGTCAGAGAACCCAGAGGGCGAGTTGCAGGATTGAACATAGTCGCCTCACCCTGCCTCTGTCCAGACTGTTGTTACTCACCATTAACACCTCGCTTGGGGATGCATGTGTACTTGTGTTGCATTGACACAAACAATACGTCATCTTTTTTTGTGATTTTATTATTGGAGTCGAACTGTACATCATGCAACTTTGTCCCATCTCGATCCTTTTTCCTTTTTCTTAACAGCAAGTCTAGTTTGTCATTGCTGTTTACTTTCTTTCACAGGCTCACATTTCTATTTAGAGAAAGGTCAGCTGTCAATAAATGTCAGCGTTCTAGTGGCTGAGCTTGAGACAGATGAGAAACACATCCATAAATATGTGCTGATCCCAGTTATAATCAATACTGGACTTCCCCGGTTTCATAATGCTAATGGACTATTAATGCGGTTCAATGTTATGCATAACTGAGTTCCAAATTCCAAAAAGGAAGACAACTACAGTGGATATAAAAAGTCTACACACCCTGTTAAAATCCCATGTTTTTGTGATATAAAAAAAAAAAAAAATGAAAACAATATAATTTCAAAACCTTTTACACCATTAACGTGACCTACAGCATAACCCATACTACGTATAACGAAGTGGTAGTGCTGGGGATTTAGTTGGTGTTTGTAACTCTTTTGCTACTTATCTCATGTACAGTATACCATATGTCTGTATTTATTATCTCAGCATATTTTAGCGAGTGAGTGGTATACTTACCTACACCCTTCAGTGAGGAGTACTTATTGAAACCGATTCCCAGGTTGTTATGAGGGTGAGACAAGGCCATGGCTGGACCCAGAGGAGACAGGGCTGCATTATTCAAATGGTTATGATCTAAAAGTAAAAGAGAGCAAGAGAGGGAGAGAGTCTGCATTAAAATTTAGCCCTAAATGAAAAAATAATTACAAGAAGTTAATGTACCATTAGTTTTTAGTTATGATTCTGCAAACCATGGCCACTGTATTCTGATGCTACAAGAATCGGAGCACATGTAATGATTATCAGAGGCTCAATGGGCATTTGTGCTTTTGCGTCAGCCCCTTTACATAATATTTCAGTTTGAAATTTAAAAAAATCTCTTCATATCGCCTTTAGAGGTGCAACTCAACACACACTATGACAACAAAATGACAATTTGACCACAAACCTGAGAGCTCACACACACATTATCTCTCACACACATTTCATCAAATGCTACTATGTATAATACGTAGTATCACATCATTTAAAAATGCTGCCCCACATGTTCTGCCCAAAAAAGCAAAACAGACATACCTGTAGAGTTTTAATCCATTAGTGTTTAAATTTGTTCTTCAGTTCTCACATAATATTCTGATCATGCATCCTTCATGGTGGCAGTTTTTGTAAAAACTTTAGAGTTACATTCTCCCTGAGCATTTTAGTGGCAGTCAGAATCGTAGAACCTCAGGGGCAAACAACCTTGAAGCTTCCACTGTATTCTCTGCCTTTACAGACTCATAAACCTAACACCTGTGTCCGCCATCCCTCCAATGCCTGAGAGTCCCATCAGTGGGAATCCAGAGGAGTGGAAATGGGACAGGGGGCGATGTAGGGTGACTACCATAGAGTGAGAGATGTGCCACAAACACTGACTGATTGAATTTGAAGCACATCTTCAATTCCCCGTGTAATTGATATGCAGCGATGACATGCTGTGTGCGCCGCGCTGAGCTGAGAGGCACAACTGTGTGATGTCATTTTATCTGTGCGTAGCTGCATGCGACCACCGCTTGTTGCCTGGCTGGGGCCACCTGCACTTCCAAAATAGACATCATTTATGACCTATAAATTAACTACGCCAAACAAACAAAAACGTGATGTGTGCCTGCAATTACAGATCTTTGAGTGTTTTTTAATAACAGTGATAAGGGGGAGAGCTTTTGCTCTTTAAGTATCCTACATTCTCAAGCATTCTTCGAGCAAACACTAGTGGAAATAACGGGACAGACAGGGAGAGAGAAAGATGAACAGAACCAGCAAGGGAGTCAGCCAGCGATAGACTGCCGGAGGGGGAAAAAAAATCAACTAATTGATGGAAAGATCCTTGGCCAGTCTCCAGTTTGACCACAGGGCTGTTCCCAGTCACCAGAGAGCTCCCAGAGAGTGTAGCACAACCACGTATGGGTCCTTTTTGCTTTTCTGGCTTTAGTTCCTGCTCCTTTCTCTTTTATTTTTGATACATCTGTTGAATTATTTCACTACAACTAGTTTTGCAGCAGTGCACTTTAGTAAAGTCAAACTAAAAGTCAGAAAAGACGAGCTAATTATTTGACTCCTCGACAAGCATCCAGAGTGAAGTCATTTGAAATATACTGTACATGTTGTGACATGCTATGTTTCAAGTATATATTTTAATGGGGAGATTTTAAGCATGAACCTGACACTAACCTAATCAAAATCCACCAAAATTTCACATGGCATTTGCACAATGATTTATATGGAATTCATTATGAAGTGCTTTTATATTTAAGCGGAAACACAATTCAAATATAAGGTAAGTGACACTATTTAAAGCGGCACGCCAGATTATCAGGAAGTATAACAATGTGATTTATCCAAGCCAACCATAAAAGAAAGGTTATGATGATTAAAAAAAAGTATATCATTACTTTTCTAACAACTATATTGATTGAAAAAGTAACTATAATCCTGTAATGTAGGAGCAAAATTTAAGTTGGTTTCAAACAGTTTGCCACTTGACATCACTACATCTTTTAGGCTCAATTTTACATACAATTATGAGTTACTACTTAAGCTGGAAAGAAGAGGTTACCTCATCAATCAATATGGTATAGACAATGCATTTAGATAATGCATATATGATAACATAATAATACATATTTCTGCCCTTTGTTTATTTTATAATTTGAGACTGTGTAACTTTCCTTCCTTGGAACATCAGCAGTGAGCAAAATGGAATTTCAATTTACAATCATTTACATTTTCATCACCAACGTAATACACATCTATCTATTTTAAATTTAAAGCAGCCTGTTTTTCTCAGAGTGTCACATCTTCAACCTATTTTACATTTTGTGTGCTTTCATGTGTCGTTCCGGATGCTTCCCGTCTGCTTTGTCAGTGTGGTACCATTGTAGAAATAATTTAGGAGTGAGCGTGAGAGAGAGGAAGAGCAGATCGAAAGGAAAATGTTTCCTGTGTTTTGTATTCTTGCATACATTTCCCCCAATGCCCCATTTTTGCTGTGAGTGTGCACCGCGTTTTTGATGCGCTATATGGTACGGGGGGTGGGGGGGCCCTCCGAGGAGAAACACTCATACGTATTCAAATTTATGTTCATTACTAAGAGGCAGAGAAGCAAATGAGGACTTAATCAGTATATGAGTGTGCTTCACAAAGTATGCAGGGACATAGAAATAGGGAGAATAGACCAATTTGGGGCATGTTTGAGTGCAGAAGGACTTTATTTACATAAAGCACCGTGAAGGTCCACATGGCCTCCGAACTACTTTAGTTGGAGTTGAAGCATGTTGCAAGTGCATGCGCTTCAATCAGCATGTGTGCGCATGTGTGTGTAGGCCAGCAGGGCTCAGCATGAACGTAGAGGACTGCTGGAAGGGCTTCTGCCAGCCTCACTCTGACATGAGAACCAACACACACACACATACATATACACACAGAGGGGTGAATGGCATGGGTGGCATCGAGATGGAAGGAGCGACCTGCGCTGTTTAATGCATTAGGAATGAAGAGATTAGCCTTGCTCCCCTCACACACAACGCCGCTAATGATAAAAAGCCAAGCGACTTTTATCGTATACAGTTGAACCTCCGGGGTTGAACACAATCCTTTCCAGATTAGATTTTGGTGATAATATTTTCCCCCATAGAAACAAAGGAAACAGTTTGCATTACTAAACCTCACTATAAAGTCAATGTTTCAAGTCAGTGATTCCAACCAGTGTGCTGTAAGAGATCCTCAAGTGTGCCACAGGAAGTTATCCAATTTTACTTGATTGGTCCCAAAATGATTATCTATTACAAATAATATATCACCTTTCTGTGTAATAATAAGGATAGGACCCAAAAATGCACGACTCCACTACAAATGGACAGTCTCAAAAAAGAGTGGTTTAATATACGGGCAGAGGTCGGTACACAGGCAGGCAATCCGAAAGGCAACAGTTTCCAAAAACATGAGGCAAAAAGGCAAGGTCGATAATCGGAACAGGGTCTAGTCGTACTGTGAGTCGTGGAAACAAGGAATGCTGGTACGCGACGACAAGGTACAACGAACTGGCGACTAGAAAGAATGAGACACGAGGTTAAATGCAAGGGGTAATTAAGGTGAACGAGGCACAGGTGGTGAAGATGCTCTCAAGAGCAGGTGTGTACGAGACAGGGGGAAGATAACAACCAGAACACACACCCATGACAGTACCCCCCCGCCCCCTTTAATGGACGGCCCCAGACGGCCCTGGAGCCCCAGGATGCGCAACGTGGAAGTCCCGAATGAGTGAGTCATCCGCAATAAACGCAGACGTTCCTCAGGCCCGTAGCCCTCCCAGTCCACCAGATATTGGAACCCCCCCCCCCACCCCACCCCCCCCCTCCGACGAGATGACAACAGCCGCCTCACAGTGAAGACAGGGCCCCCATCCACGAACCGGGGGGGAGGCGGTGGCCTGGAAGACGGGATCAGAGAGGACTCCCGGGTGGACCCGCATTGACCTTGGGAGCCTAAGCTTCATGGTGACCAGGTTGATGATCTTTGTGATGGGGACCTGGGAGCAAGCTTCCTGAACTCCACGCGGAGTGGAATATGTTTGGTAGAGAGCCAAACTCGCTGACCCACTTTGTAGTTTGGGGCCAGTGTCCTCCTACACAAAGTCTACGGAGATGTCTGACCAAGGACGTTGTAGTATTGGCAGGGGTCGCAACTCCCCAGAAGGACGTTTACGAGAGGGCTTATTAGCAGCACATACCTGGCAAGCATTGACATAGTTGATAACATCCCTTCTAACATTGGGCCACCAAAAGCGCTATTCGACCACAGATTGAGTTGTGGCAATGCCTGGGCGACATACAGTCCGGTTAGTGTGAGCCAAGTGGATGACTCTTCCCCTTAAGGTTGGAACCACATAAAGCCTGTTTTCAGGGCAACTTTCAGGGCTAAGAGTGTTCTTCAGAGCCTCTTTTACCGCAGTCTCAATGTCCCAAATAAAAGCAGAAATGAAACATGACTCAGGCAAAGTGGTTTTAGGGTCGGATAAAGAATTCGCTATGCTGAAAATACGCGATAAAGCATCTGGCTTACCATTTTAGAACCAGGTCGGTAGGATAACGTGAAAATGAATCTTGTGAAGAACAGAGCCCATCTAGCCTGCCTCGCATTTGATCTCTTAGCAGACTTAAGATATTCCAGGTTCTTGTGATCTGTCCATACTAAAAACGGAGTATGTGCCCCCTCTAGCCAGTGCCTCCACTCCACCAAAGCCAACTTGACTGCCAGCAGTTCACGGTCACCTATGTCATAATTTCTCCTGGCTGGAGTCAGTTTTTTAGAGAGATAAGCACAAGGATGTAATTTACCATCCTTGAGACATTTCTGGGAGAGCACTGCTCCTATACCGGCATCAGATGCATCAACTTCTACCACAAACTGTTGTTTGAGATCTGGCAAAGTGAGGATGGGAGCGGAGGGAAAGCTCGATTTTAGTTTCTGAAAAGCTGACTGACAAAGCGGGTTCCATATGAAAGGTCTGTGTGGCAAGGTAAGATCATGCAAAGGCGAGGTTATAGAACTTAAATTTCTAATGAACTTTCTGTAGAAATTAGCGAACACTAAGAACCTGTCTATGTCCTTGCGTGACATGGCAGTGGGCTAATTAGTCATGGCATCAATTTTGCAAGGGTTCATTTCAATTTCACCTGGAGCCAGCACGGACCCCAGAAAAGAAACGGACGCCTTGTGGAGCTCACATTTCTGACATAAAGTTGATATATTGACATAAAGTTAATTCTGCAGTAACTGCTGCAACACAGAGTGGACATGAATGATGTGAGTCTCCTTATCCGGGGAGAATATCAACCAGAACACACACCCATGACAAGATTGGCCATTGTATATGTATACACATTTTTTGTTTAGTGGTGTGCAGTGAGATTTTTCTTTTTCTTATGTAAAATATATGAACCTTGTCTCAGTAAAGGTTGGGAAATACTGTTTTAACAAGTTTGACATCTTTAATGGAATACCAGTACAAAAAGGAGTGAAACACTAGTGAGAGTAATATGATATCACAATAAAATAGCAAGTCTTGAGTTTAACAATAAATGACAAACACGCGTCTCAATTTTATTCCATGTGCCACACAGTTTTTATGATGCTGGTGAACTGCGTGATATGCCGACATCATGCATGACAATGATTTGAATTAACCTTATGTGAGACACAGGCGTATAAGGAAGTCCTCGAGTTACGACGCACTCGACCTACGACGTTTCGGCTTTACGACGCCCGTGCCTCGTTCGCCATTTTGTCCCCAGCAACATAATGTTTCTGCTTAGCTAGTGCATAGTGCTTGTCTGTGTTTGTGCGGTGGGAGTATCTTTGCCTTTTTCGCCCTCCTTTTTTTCACACTCTCAGCAGTAAAGGCAAGTACAGCATCTTATTTTTTTATTTTAATGTATTTTAGTTTCTTTATACGAAGTGTTAACCTTTCCTGCTACGGTCACCTGAGGAGTTAACTCCCTTCTCTCGTTGCACAGCTGAGCTGGGTGGCGGCAAAAATAAAGGCACGAAGCACCGATTTGTTGCTTTAATGACTTTATTAGCTCCTCTGTACATTCAACGTCAACGGGTCCTCCACTAATCGCTACTCTTCCCCGGTCGCCGTCACTACACTTGCCACTGTACACGCACCGGTGCGCACTCCTTCCTCCTTCGCAGTCCCGTCTCACTCACACATCGACGTACACGCCCACACACACTGAGCTTGCTGTCACAATCACCTGGGACAATACCTGTATTTCGCCGTAAATTTCGACTTTAACGGTGAAATCCAACTTATGCGGAAAATCGTGTTACGTCGCCAGCGTAGGAACGGAACTCGTTCGTAAATCGAAGACTTCCTGTACTGTATTTCCCCCTTCTACCTCAAAGTCGAGAGGTTCTGGTCTCCAATGTCAGCTCAGGCTTCTCACGTAAGGTTTGTGCTTGCTTGGGTTTTTTCCCATTACAACCTTCTCCCACATTTCAAAAATCCATCCATTTTCTGTACCACTTTTCCTCATTGAAGACTAAAATACACATACTGTAGGTGTGAATGTGAGTGTGAATGGTCATTTGCCTATATGTGCCCTGGGATTGTTTGGACCCTGCCACCATTCCAAAATCAGGGGCAGGCTCCAATTCACCTGCGACCTTAGCGAGGATAAGTGGTATAAAAAATGAATGGCTGGATGGATGTTCCCCTCAAATCTTTGTGGAAGAACTAATTGTACTTTCTGCAGAGTGTATGACCTTTGAGGTTCAACTGCAGTTTATACCGTCAGATCTGTTCAAATGAGAGTGAAAGAGAGGGCAGACGAATATACTACATTACACATACATGCTGGGAATGTACCAAAAACTAAAAGGCCTTAAAGTAAAACAAAATGTTTGTGAGTCAGGCTTGCCTTCTGGCAAATGTGCTCATTTAAATTAATAAAGCATAAACTTGAGTCCATTTTACCCCCAAAACTGAGTTTGCAAGGGCTGTAATTGTGCATAATTTGGTCAATTTATTTAACCCCCTTGGAGCAAAGACATTCCTACGGGAAGTTAGCAAACCCTTGTCCTTGCCTTCATCCTCCTTTCCTCTCTCCATATTTTTGCTAATGCATCACCTTGTATCACCTTCTTATTTTCTGTCAGTGTTCATGTCGCTGTGTGATGAGGCTTTTAGCCTCTTCTTCCTTTCTTCCTTTACTGTAACTTTATGTACGAGGTAGGCCATCTGTTGTCCTTTATGAATGAAGCTGGGTGTAAGGACAGTCCTCATGCACTATTAAATCACTTTATCCTTGACCATCCGTCCCAGGACTATTTATACTATACTATTATACTATTACATATTGGATGATATATTGGGTGTATATACCTTTCAGTTCAGATGTACAGTTTTAGACATTTTTATGAGGTTTTATTAAGTCCATGCAAAAAAAAATGGTCGTCAACCACCATCCTGGAATGGATTGTCATCTATCTTCAATATTGGTTGGCAATGTACACGCATGTTTTAAGACAGTGTTTCTCAAACTGGGGTACTAGCTGTAGCTTGGGGGTGCACAAAATAATTAGCAATAAAGTATAATGTAGTATTATTTTAAAAAGTGCATACCTGTATATGGGGAATGGCTTACCGATGAAACAAACAAACAAACAAACAAGCACACAACAACAAAAGCAACAAAAATTACTCCCTACCTTAGCTTTGGGCTCTGATGTGATTGTTATGTATCATTACATAAAGCTGGCATCCCTGTATTATTTAAATTGTTGTTCTTGTTGTAAAAAAAGGGGCATTATTACAGGAATAAAGTCACTTTTTTTCGAGAACAAAAAATACATATTTTGAGACAATAAAGGGCATTTTTTCTAAAATAAAAAGTGTAGGACCATTACAAGAATGAAGTTGTGTTTTTCAAATGAACAAATTAAAACAAATCTATCCTCATCAAACTTTGACTTTAATATCATAATATTCTGATTTTCTCTTTGGAAACAAAAATATTTTATTCTATCCGGACAAAATATTTTATATTTTACTTATTTTTTTCTTGAAAATATATGACTTTATTCTCATAACATTGACTCTCCCCCCTCAAAAATAGGCACCTTTTTAATTCCTATGGCATTTAGGGTTTTTAAGTTATATATAGGGTAGTTGGCATTAGGATTATAAGTGGTTGTTGGAAAAAATTCTTCCCTGTAAAGGGTGCCTGGATGCAAAAAGTTGGAGAACCCTGGTATAAGATGTGTACTGATGTGAATGAGTTCATGAGTTGAACTCTTCGCTGTGTTGTGTGTTGTTTAGAAGGGTCACCTTGGAACAACAAGGCTCTGTGTTTGAACCTGGTCAGTTTTTCATGTTCCGAGAACCCCACGCTTTTCTTGCGGGGTTCCCCACGGATGCTCTGGCTTCCTCCCACAGACATGCACGTTGGGTTAATTGGACATTGTTGCTCGCAGATGCTATTGAATGTGTGTGCGTGTGTGTGTGTGTGAGTGGTTGAATGAAATCACGTCTGTGATCTGTGAACCTCGCCCCATCTTTGCTTGTGTATGACAATGCGCAATTCAGGGAAGCTTCTTTTATACCCAATCATGGCACCCACCTGTTCCCAATTAGCCTGTTCACCTGTGGGATGTTCCAAACAGGTGTTTGATGAGCATTCCTCAACTTTTTCAGTCTTTTTTGCCACCTGTCCCAGCTTTCTTGGAATGTGTTGCGGCCATAAAATTCTAAATTAATGATTATTTGCGAAAAACTATAAAGTTTGACACATTTCTTCATTATTTTCCTCACCTTCTGGTTAAGACCATACTTGAATTATTCTTAATACCACCCCTATTCCCACATTGTGTTTATTTCTATCATGTTGTGTACTGTTTGAATGTGTCAAATCGAGTTAATAGAGTCATTTTAGTCTCCCAATACCAATAGTCTTGCCTGATTCGCTCCATTCCTTCTCTACTCGCACACAATTTGCAGGGTAACTGAAGGTTTATAACCCCATTACAGACTGCAATAAATTTGGCTACTTGTCCAGTCAGCAATTTAAACAATCCAAAGGCCCACTATGCATCTACATACAGTGAAAATAGGGGAAATAAACACAAGGCAACATGAGATGAACAGGTGGAACTTGATATAGACAAGACCTTTTAAAACTCTCTCTCTGTTTTAAACGTATTGTTTGGGATAGTGTGCATAACTTTGGCTGGGAGACAAACATGAAATTAGGGTAACCAACTTGAAAATTCAAAAACACACGTTTCCCTGGTATTGTTTTGCTACCTATTACAATTGATATGTTCATTTTTTTCCATTTAACATAATTGTTCATAAATGGACTACATTGACCTTCAGTGAGCTACTCCATAAAATGTTTAATACTTCAGCCTCATACTGTACTACAAACGCTGTGCTGATAATAATACTATCGTTTATATAGTCTCAAAGTGGATAAGTGGCTGAAACATTTTCTAATAACTTCCATTATATTAGTCTTCTCATCATTTGTTACAGTTGTATTCAGAAAGTAAGAACTGAGGTTATCATTTGCTTTCGAGGTTTTTTGCACTTAAGAAAAAGCAACAAATAAGACAATGAGGAGTCAATATACTTTGTGTTCATTACTCTTAAGATGCATTTCAATTAAATATAACCTTACATGTCCTACATTCTTGAGTGATGACTTCACATTCTTTGAACTAGAAATGTGTTTATCCAAACATAAATAGTCGAGTCAGGCAACAGACAAGTGTGTGTTATTTTGGTCTATACACCGAAACAGAGTTGATGTGTTGTGGTCCAACTTCTGTACAGTATGCATTTGCATGCTCTGTGTGTGAATTAATTTTTGACTCTTGTTATTTCCTTTTCATGCCATACATTCAAAGAGCTACTTTGATTTTGACAGGCATCGAAAGTCCCTCTTGACTCCTTCAAAGGCATCGTGACTCGTCATAATTTCTCCCTCCTACTCTCCTTTATGCTCTAATCGTCCATAACGGAACAACAAAGTGATACTCTATTGCCCGATGTCTCTCTTCTCAAAATGCAAGGATTCCCAAGATGTAATTGTCCGGCAGCATCATTCGCAACCTGACAATACTTTTAAGCATGCACGTATTCCTGTAATCGTCTGTGAGCGTCAGATGTAATATGCGTCTTTGGCAGTGTTGTATAATCATCTCCAGCTCCCCATAACAGCTGCAGAAATTTGGAAGGAGGGGAAAGAAAAAAAACATGTTATGCAAGAGGACTCAATTTGGGTCCAAAATTCATAAGCCTCATTTGCCCCAATTAATTTGCCAGGAAGTACAATGGCTTCAGATTTCTGATTAGCAAGGCGTCACAGCTATCTGCAAAAAGATTATATAATCTAGCTGTCTAAAATTACATTTGCTTATAGCCTCAGCATAAGCATTTTCCACCTGAAAGTAAATCCTTGGCGTACAAAATTCTCCCAAATAAACGCTTCTTTATCCGACTGTCCCTCTACCTGTGGAACTAATGAATTGATAATAACCAATGGTGATGCGTCTGTGCATGTAAGTCACACTATAGCCGCGATTCCCTCAGTGCTGCAGAAGCGATGAATTATTGAGCTAATCTGAGTTTTGAACGTGTCCTTTCATCGCAAGGGCCAAGCAGACCCTGGAGCTTTTATACTTTACACTCACATATATTTTTCCAACTCAAAGGCTCCATCCCTTAAGATAGAAGTTCCCTCGAGTCCGGCTTGTCGAGCGTCTGCTCTCCTACTACAGACGCAGCATATTTTTACTGTGAAGAACTTTGGTGCAGATCCAAATACTGTATTTATAGCATATCATGATCTATTACATTTTACACTACACTGAACAGGTCGTAATGTTTGCCGTTGAGATGCATTATAAATGTGCTGACTCTGTGGGTCCGTGTAGATTTAAAATGTCTTTTTACAGGGAACTGATGGGCCTTGGAAGACGTATATACGCTTTCCTGTGTGTCATTCTACTCTTTATGTATTCAGGCAAAGACCGAAAAGGAATTCAAGATTTACATGTTCTGTGCTCTTAACCGTTGAGTGTTTTTTTAAAATTTTAAATCACAATTTGAATAATGACCATTGTCAGTCCTTCTGGCACAAGGGATTAAAAGCCTCTTTCTTTTTGTTCATGAACCCATCAAAGCTGTAACCAGAGACTTATGTTGTACCCATAAAAGATGTGAGCATAATAAAATAATTGATACATATGATATTATCTTTTTCTTGATTAGGGCCATAAATTCTTTCGCAGTTCGCATCATTCCTCAACCGTCCTTATGAACACAGTTCATGCATGTTCATGTTTGGAACATCCCACATGCATGCATGTTCATGACAATAAAAGATGATTCTTCTTCTTCTTCTTCTTAAAATTGTTTTAATGCTAGCTTAGTATTGCTAGTGCTGCTGTTTTGTTGAAGCTGGATATGCATTCTCTATGAAGTTGAGCATTACGCTTGTGCACGTTAGTGGGGGGCGTGGGTTTGGTCAGAGACTTGGGGGGGATTATTGAATGGAGGCTACATTCAAATCCTGATAGCAGTTTTAACACTGCAAACTCACACTTTGATTAATGATTTTTCAAAAAATATTTCTTTTTAGTAAAGCAGATAACCTCTGCAGAAGTTAAGATGTTGTTTTGAGCAGAAGCTGATGGATCATACAAGTAAAATAAAATATTTGATGAGCCATTGAACTACGAATTATGCCGGTTTTAAAATATTGATAACATCATGAGCTTTGTGTCAGAAGGTTTGACCTTACTATTCATTGAGTTGACAGGATGTAGCTGTTTGTCATAGAAAGTCAATAATAGATTTATGCGTATGTCCTCATTCTGACACAGACATTCTG
Source organism: Phyllopteryx taeniolatus (assembly GCF_024500385.1). Classification (NCBI taxonomy): domain Eukaryota; kingdom Metazoa; phylum Chordata; class Actinopteri; order Syngnathiformes; family Syngnathidae; genus Phyllopteryx; species Phyllopteryx taeniolatus. The sequence goes on from NC_084517.1 coordinate 12,571,964, forward strand.
GACAATTGCGCTTAAACGTGTACAAACTAGACGTAAAGGCTTGAGGTCAGTTTCTCTTGTTTAGCGAAAGTAAGCGGCAAGTGAGGACTTAATGTATTCTTGCACACAAAAAAAAAGGTCATGGGGCTATGCATATTATGTTTCCCATGAAAAATTACAGAAAAGACCTTTGAGCCAGCCAATGGATTGCAATAAAGAAGCAAAAGAAAGGGCCATCAGGAGAAAAATAGAGCAATGCCTAAGGAGGAGCACAGAAAGACAAAAGAGGATGTAAATGGATGTTGTACATGTTATAAGCTTTTAGTTACACAATTGCCTTTCTTCAGTGTCACTTTAATAGTTTTGAAGTGGAGGCAATCTGGTGTAATGTAATTTGACGTGCAATGCTCGATGACAGTGACACAATATTGTGTGCGTGTGTGTGTGTGTTTATGTGTGTGTGAGAGAGAGAGAGAGCGAGCGAGTGAGAGAGATGTGGAATGGTCTACTATTAATGGAATAGGCCTGATACACTGGATGGCGATGAAGCAAGTAAGCTACCACACACATAAAGATACAAACTCACTTGAAATGGCCACGATTGTAGAGACGAGGCACTCGCAAGTTCGCAACTTTCTCGAGCACCCATACTTTCTGAGTGTGTGTGTGCGTGTGTGAGTGAGTGTGTGTGCCCGCATGAGTAGGAATGATCTCATCCATATTCTTGGGATGAACCGCAGTGGCTCAGCTCGCTGACTTTACGTAGGCCCATAAACCCCCCCTGTGGCCATCCACCACGGTCTCCCATAACAACACTAGGCACCACTGATTGCGAATATTAAATGCACGCATCATAGGTGAAATACTCATTCACCCTCTAAAAATTAAACTTAAAAAGACATTGAATAACAAAGAATGTTTTTGTTTTGTTTTGTTTTTATTTTTAACAAAACTGTTACAGCTTTTTAAATACCAACATGTGCAGTGGAACCTCTGCGCTCAAACACAATCTGTTCCGGGATGGTGGTTGACCTTCAGTTTTCCCATAGAAATGGAATGTTAACATTCCATTCCAGAGTCTGACTCTAACCATCATAAACCATTTATTTTCCACACTGTTAATCTTTTAGTTAAAGTGGAATTTGACAATTTAGAGCTTCAATGCATGTTTATGGAATACGGGAGGACACCGGAGAAAACTCACGCAAGCACGGGAAGAAGATGCAAACTGCACATAGGAACGCCCGGATTCGAACGCCCGACCGACCTCAGAATTGCCACAAAATAATCAGTCATTCACAAAAAACACCCACTCATCAACAGGCAGCCTTTCCCTCTGCCCACCTTTTTGGATCAAGAGCTCTGCTATGTGTTTTAGAGCATAAATCTCCTGCCAGTGTGCCCACCCACCATGTCTAACAGAGATCTATGCCTCACACACACACACACACACACACACGCACGCACACACACACTGTGTGGGCGAGATACGTGTGTGTGCTAACACACGCCGGTGTTTGACCTTCAAATCATCTCCCAGCCCTTGCTACCACCTTCCAGCCCCCGTATTTGTGCTTTCATCTTGAGACTGATACCTGATGAACACGGTGGTCTGGGTTGGTGATGCAAAGGCCATCTGAGAATTGGACTGTAGCGTTTGGATGTGTTACTGTGATTTTTACGTGTAGCTTGAGGGAGCGGGGACAAAAGGGAGCGAGCAAAAGAAAAGAAACGATGGGACATTTTTAACAGTAATGGGACTGAAATAAAGACCACGTGAAAGGCAGCAGATGGCTTCGAATAAGAATAATTGACAGGAGGGTGAGAGAAGTTGACAAAACATTGTGAACATTTCAGCTGCCGTCTTGTCTCAGAACCACCTGCTCTTTGTCATATTTGGCCCCATTACTTTTTCCTTCAACACTTGTTAAAACAAATATCAAATCTTATCACGTCATGTTTTTTAATCCTCTCCTTATAAATACATGTCCACATGCACATATAGCTCTACGGTGTACATCAGTTTCTCAGCCCACTTCCTCCTCTTGTCATTTCTGTCGTTCTCTCTTTTTCCCTCCCACGAGGAAGTGATTTGTGAATTCTGTCATATGCTGTGCCCCTTAAAGCCAGGCAAAACATAGAGAGAAGTATAAAAATGAGATGACGTCTGGCAAGATAATTACATGTTCCCTGTCTCCCAAAATAATCCGGCTATCTAAAATATGTATTACTCTCATTTTGAAGAAGTCAGAAATCATGTTTCATATGCCTCACCTTGATAATAAAGGGCTTTACATTGAGGTTTGGGATCCAACACGAGGCCTTCTGTGTGTTAAGGATTGTGTTAAAGTGTGAAGTCTGCTAGAATGCATGTGCAGCTCTCTTTGCAAGTGTGTGAAAATGGGCATTTTGACAAATGTTCCTTCATCTAGCACAAGGACATTTAACAGTTCATCAATTGATGCTTTAAAAAAAAAATGCCATGGTGTGTCCTGCCTCTCTCCCAAAGTCAACTGGGATAGGCTTAAGCTCACCCTTGACACTAATGAGGATAAGCGGTATACAAAATGAATGGATGGATGATTATACACTATTTATATGAATTTGATATGGTGGGGGAAAAAAATAAAGACTTCCCTAGCCAGCAGCCTAGTGGAGATTGAACAGCTGGTTATAATTAACAAAATACTTACAGCAATGATTTTTTTATATCCATCCCTACAACTGAAGTCTAAAGACAAATAACTCAGTGAAACCATTCCATAAAATGAAGTGTTACCTCGGGAGTACAAATTGTTTGACAAGTAAGACGTAATCATCATAAAGATTACCCTCTTGTAATTATTCATATTTATGATGGCAGCTTTCTCTCTCGTGACTTTGTATATTAGGCACAATAAGGATTAGCACAGTTGCTAATAAATCACTGAATGACACTTGCAGCTTTGGGGGACACTTAAAGAGAGAGAGGAGAGCTATCGTTGAAGGGATCAGCTGCACCTGTGCCTTTCCTTATTTAACTTGTCAAAATATCCTGTAAAACACCAGGGTGACTTAGACATGGAAATGAAGGCGATGTTGGAGGCCTGTAATTTGTCATCCTTTCAGCTTTGTGGGAAAATGTCTTTCTTCCAAGCAATTTGTAATTATTTTCCACCACATATCTTTTAGAAACTATTATTTGAGTCACACCTCAATTACAAAGTCGTGAACAGAATGTTCATGTAGCTGCAGACCCATGACCAATACGTACATATATTTTACTGTATACAATCAAATGTTTAATAGCAAAGCAGATTTTTTTTGGATTGGTATGACACCCAAAGAACGCAAAAAGCCATTGAGTAACAGTCGTGATTTTATAGAGCAAGGTCACAACTTTGACGTTTGACTCGATTTGTTATTGATGGAGACAGAGTGGGTGAAGTGTACCACCTCAGGGTGCGGTTTACAACAAACTCATAGCGAGCCACATGACTTCACTATCCTCGACACACATGTTTGTATTTCATACTCAAATTGCGCAACACCTAAGTCTTATTCATACTGAAATAAACATCACTGTTTTTGTTGCCATTGGTGTTTACATTGTAAAGCACTGTGGCTCACTGCTGTTTTTCCATTTGCACTCAGAGGTAAACTGAGTTGCTAGAGGAGAAAGTTTAGTGCAGCTTTTGATTGCAATTTTCAGTTCATAGACAACAAGGTTAGAAATGATTGTCTTGACAGTTTTGTAGGTGATCACAAGAGGTGAAAGCAATGAAAATTACTTGGGGACAAAAACAAATTCCAAAGGAGTGTGCTCTCGCTATTTTTCATCCAATGCATTCCGTCCACCACAGTTGCTCATGTGTTGAAAAATCCCGTGACCTCAAATTTTCTCTCTCAAGGACTTTAAATGCATTCTTGAAGCGCAACCCGTGCCTGTGAGTGCACGTCAAATGATTCTTAAAAATCTAATTAGATGTACAAGATGTTGCCAGAGAGGGATGAATTTGTTCACAGATCATTTTACTAATGTATTACTGGTAGGCTTATACTGATAGTTTTAACAAATATGACAAAAAGTGATTTGTTTTTAACTGCAAACTCCCCTTTAATGTCAAATGCATATTTACAATGTAAAACAGTACAATATTTCACTGAAACATGATGTAAGATTTGATTTCATACAAATGCAGTACTACTGTATTTGTTATATTTGTGCATGCCTCGAGATTCAAAAGAAAATGACCCAGTGACATGCGCGCGAGCAACATACGCACCCACACACGCACGCACGCCTGCATGCTGTGTGAAAGACGTCAGCAATTTCTCCATGCTTGACATTTGTGTTGCTCTGCAGCCAGCACATGGAAGCTGTCCAGTGACATTTCTCTCTCTCTCTCTCTCTCTCTGTTTCGCTCTCTCCCTCTCTCATTCTCTCTCTTTCTCTGTCCGCCCATATTATCGTTCTCACTTCCTATTTTGACTTTCACTCCCTGATTCCCACAATGTTTCTCACCTCATTGTCACCCTGTTGCCGCCATCTGTCACACAGATGCACATACATGCGCAAGCATATGCCTGTGCGTGGATACTCAGGCACACACACCTCTAGTCTCCATATTTTTAGCATCCTAATTCTCACCCATTGTCTTACTCCTGCCTTTACTTAATTTCTGTTCCTGTTTTCTCCCTTCACACATCCACCTGTGTCTTCTCGGAGCTACGCTGCGAGATGGAGACTCCACAGCGAGTGACGGGCTGTGATTGAAAATGCTGTTAGCGCCTCTGTTAGTCCTTGTCCCATTATCTCTTCCCTTCATTCTTTCTCTATTCCCGGGGGCATCAAGTAACTGTGTGGTGGCCAATGCTGGCCTCTCTTTGATCCCCCATAATGCATTGTGATGGCTGTGTCAGCACTCGCCCTGATCTCACAGAAACAAGCTAAGATCAACAGAGCAGTGTTGCCAGGGAAAAGGGCTCCCCTCTCTGCTCTGTCTGTGTGATTATCTCTTTCTTTTAGTTTATCCTTTTCTTTGGTCATAATCAAATTTTTTTTTACAGTTCACCCCCCTTTTCCCAACCTTTTTCAACCCACTCCGTGCCTCATATCGCTTTCTTGTCAGTTTTCTTTCTGCAATTTATCCCGTCTCTACTGTATGCATCTACCAGTTGCTTCTCCAGAAGTCCCTGATGCACATGATACATGGTCTTGTTATTTAAAAGGAACACATTACAGAAAATTGACTTTTTAAATGTTTGTATACAAATAGTTGGGTGTCTGTTCTTGCCGTACCGTAAATATTTAGTGAGCTGCCTATTTCCAAAAATGTCTGATTGTCTTGGGCATAGAAAATGCAACTGGTAAGAAGACCAGTTGCATGCACAATTGCATGCAGTTGTTGAATTCAGCACAGAACACTAGCTTCATTCATTTGAGACAATCACAAACACTAGTCACGTCATGATTCTTGTCCTTGTAAGCGACAAAACGCAATGCTGTGTGGGATGTTGGCGACTGGGGGCTTCACACAAAAGGCAGTCATGTGTTTCAGAGCATCAATATGGGAGCAGAAGAAGCAGTGACAAACAACGTCCTTGTGTTCGCGACCCCACCTCAAAATATCCCAGTGCTAAGAGTACTCTGAATATGAGGGTACTTCCAAGGTAATTTTTTTCCCCCTAGAAGAAACCAGTCCAATGAGGACAGGTTGCAAAAGTGCTCGGATGACAATGAAGACTGTAAAAAGCAACATTATGTAGTTAGAAGGGCATTTAAATAACAACTAAGCCGGTTTAAGCAAACATATATAACAATGTTCCCCTAAAATAAATGCAGTACTTAACAAATAATTTGGATTTAACACTGACTTGTAATAATAACCCACCCAGGAACCCACACAAGCACAGGGAGAACATGCAAATTCCACACAGCTGATTTGGCAAAAAAATAAAATAAAACAATTGCAGTGGCCTGCAATTGGCTGGCTGCAGGGATAGGCTCCAGCTCTGTGACCCGAATTTGGATAAGCGGAATGCCAGATTCGATTTTCAACATTTAGATTCATCCATCGTCTCAAGCTCACGCGACACTCCTTTGTTAACTGTTTTCTCTTGCAATTTAACTGAACACAAAACATTCCCATAAGAGCTTTCAAAGCACACATTGCTTGGATCCAGGGGGCCTGCATCCCACAGTGCGTCTGCTTACGATTTACCGCTATGGAAATGAAACACACAATTAGTCACTCTGTCTGCCTCAAACTCTTTGCTTCCTGCTCCGACCCACATCCCTGTCTCCGACGTCGTCGTGCTGCACAGGTCTTGTGTTGTGCTACAGTTCAACGCATGTGTATTAAAAAGCAGGCTGTCGGTGGGTGCTCTCGAAAGCCCGTGGCTGTCACACAGCACATCGGCTGTCATAACAGACCTGACTCCCCCATCTGAGGTTCACGCATGGCTGAGTGTGATTAGGTTAAACACGCTTGCTGAGATGATTTGATGTGATGTCGCGTTGTGCGTGTGCCTGACAGATAGGGGAACGAGAGGGAGTGCGGGATGTGGGTTTGCGTCACATGCGTCCGTGGGGTGATCACGTGCGGGCAGTTTGTGGTTTCTTGTACGCTCCCCTGCCACAATAATAGGTACACCTGCATCAAAGGAAAGTTTCTCTCTGTCAAAAAAAAAAAGCTAATTTAGTGACTATATATGTATTACCAATAGCATTTCTCTTTGTAGGTCACTGATGTCGTAGTGGTTCATTTGCCTGACCTGGGATCAGTTCCCACTCAGTGAGTGTGAATGTTTGTCTATCTCTGTGCCCTGTGATTGATTGGAGAGTCCAAGGTGTCGTCACCTGGGAGAGGCTCTAGCTGCATGCGCCCCGAAGAGGACGAGCGGTGATAGAAAATGATAGATGCATATCTTTTGTTATTTTTATGTGTCACCCTCTTTGCAGCATGTTAAATTACACTTCAACCCTATTGATTTCTGCTGACAAAAAAGGATTTCAAAAACAATTTGGGGTTCCATTACCGCATGTTGGCATGTATTCTTCCAATTTCCTGTGGCCTGTGTTTGTTTATAAGTCCCGCCTCCCTGCACGTTCTGAATGTCCAGTCATTGGTTGGCTATTCAGTCACTGTTCCAGCAATCATAGTGTTGTCTCCATGTCAGTCATTATGTAACACCTTGATTGTCACTTAACTGCACACTTTATGTGTTAATGGTAATTTAGTTGATGTTTCTTTTTAAGGCCAAACAATAAACTAGACTTAAGATCATTTTAATAAATGAAAAAAATCAAAAGCTCAATTTTAAGTAGGCTGGTTTGTATTTTTCATTTACTACATAAAATGTTCAGTTCTCTGTTTTGTTGTAATATTTTAAACACTCTTTTTAAGTCATTTTTATTACAGCCTTTTTATTGGACAGCATTAGATGATGATGTAACAAAAAAACAAAGACAAAAAAAGAAAGGCACCACTGGAATGTTATGTCTGCATCATTAAGTTTGTAGTGACAAACCCAGAGCTGTCTTCCAAGAACACTGGCTTTCTATTGAGACTGGTTCCCGTCAGACACAGTATGTTTAAAGCATCAATTAGCTAGCAACAACATAGACGCTCACATGCGTTGGTGTCACATTGAGGTCGCCTTTTTTAGCGATAACCATACCTTTTCAGATTGCCCTTCCGAAACACAAGAAGACAAGGTTATTTAAGACATGTCCTCCCTTATTATCGCTTATTGGCATTACTGGTGAGCTCATTTAACCATGAGCCGTGAAAATCTGACACTTTTATTATTCTTAATACCATTTATTCAACAGTAATTGGCAAATGCTTCACGGCAGCACAGCTAAGCCAAGCAATATATTATTGGAATCAAATTGAAATGTCACCTTACTGAAAAGAGGATCAAATTCAAGCGATTCTTTGTTCTAGTATTATCTTAAAACTCTTTTTTTTTTTAAATTTATTTTTTTAACTTTTATTGGACACTAATTAAAGTGGACATTGTATCACACTTCTCTCTGTACTTCACGTCACATGGTACTGAAGAATCACTGATACATAGATCGCTGATAGATTGTTGACCAAAGAAAAAAAATTCAAATAAAATAAGAAATACCCATCTCTAATTTCCATCAGATTATCATGATCAAAATGCTCATAAAGTGCACCAATATGGTTTTCACAGGTCAGAGACGATAGTGGTACTGGTGTATCCGTACTATACAGTAAGAAATAAAGATACAATATTTTGTCCCATCCCTGTAACAGACAGTAGTTAAACTCAAGGCCTGGGGGCCAAATCCGGCCCGCCACATCATTTTATGTGGCCCACGAAAGCAAGTCAGGTGTGTCAACTTACATGATTCTTGCTAAAATCTGTACCAACATTTCTAATCATATATAATGAATAATAATGTTTTTTAAAGTTTTTTTTGGTTTCCAAACCCTTTTTTACAGTAACTTGAACAATAGTTGAAAACAATTATAATCCTTCTTATTTCAAAACTAGTTATCTGTCAATTTGCTGTGTTTATTTATGAATATGATGAGGCAATTAAACATTGCTATGGTTATAACAGCCCTGTGAGGGAAACTGTATTTACAATATGGCCCGTGACAAAAATTAGTTTGACACCCCTCCACATACATATATTTTTGGAGTGTGGAAGGAAAAAAGTTAAATAGTGCAAATCACTTCCAGACAAATCCATAATTACATACAAGCTGGCTTTACCATTAGAGGTTTGTGTATTAATTTTAACCTTCATTTTAGCAGGTAGACTATGGGATTGTAGACATAAAGGTTTTTTATTCCTTATAAAAGCACTTTATTTGTTGGAATTCCCCTTAATGTGCTTGCGTTTCCCTCCTACTCTTCATCATCCCGCTTTTCTGCAAGTCAGCACATGGGCAACCCTTGGCCTGATACATTAAGCAGGAAGACGTTGAGTCCTCAATGAGTGGGGTTATGGCTCATTATGGCCTGATAGCGATGCTGAAATGGAGCGCTATCCCGCCCTTTCCCTCCATAACATTAACACTATCAGTAGGCCTGCAGCAGTGGAGGATAATCCTGGCAGTTTAATGTATCGGCACATGCTGCACCGCTCAGCAGCTCATATCGGTGTCCACGGACGCACACCCCTCTATACGCTGCCCCCCGACACGTTGCACGTCCAGCACGGCAGGAATATTTCAGGATTACCTCTAACATACACGACTGAAACGCTCTCATATTCACGACTGAAATGCTCTCATACACATTACTGAAACGCTCATACACACTACAGATTTTTTTTTCTCACCCACACAGCCGAAACGCTCTCGCACACACTACTAAAACACTCTCACACAACAAACTGAAATGCCCTCTGAGTCACTGTTGAAATGCAGACACACATACAACTGAAATCCTTTCACACATCACACTGTAATACATTCATATAATATACTGAAATGCACATTACAGTACTGTGTATGAGAGCCTTTCAGTAGGGAGTATGAGAGCTTTTTAGCAGTGTGTATGAGTGTTTCTGTAGTTTGCATGAGAGTCTTTCAGTAGTGAGCATGAGAGCATTTCAGTATTGTGCATGACAGCGTTTCGGCAGTGTGTATGACAGCGTTTCTGTACTGTGTATGAGTGTTTCAGTAGTACATGTGAGTTTTATTAGTGTATGTGAACGGAAAAAAATCAACAGTAGTGTGAGAGCATTTCAAGAGAAATGTGAGTGCATTTCTGGGGCATGTAGGAGAGTGTTTCTGTAGTGTGTATGAAAGCATTTCAATGGAGTGTATGACAACGTTGCAGCAGGGTGTACAAAGCTTTTCAGTAGTGTATATGAGTGCACATCAGTAGTGTCAATAAAAGTGTTTTCGTCGTGTGCGTGACAGCGTTTTAGTAGTGTACATGAGCAAAAAAAAATACAAATCGGTAGTGTGCATGAGTGTGGAAAAGAAAATCAGGAGTGTGTTTGTAAAAGCGTTTCAGAGGTGTGTGTGTGTGTGAGTTAATCTTAAATTATGTCCCTGACGTCCCCTCACACTGTAGCTAAGTGCCACTGCATGCATGCGCATTAGAACAACACTCACGCACGCATGCATGCACGCACACGCCATTCATCAATGTCAAATGTGCAGAAACCTGTCAATGTATGGTGGGGGACCCTCAGGATTGATGTTGGTGTAGAAGGTGAGATAAACGAAGCCCCTCACATATACACACGTGCGGTATAAGAACAGGCACATACACACCTGGTGTGGTAAGACAGCCGATTGGCCAAATGTATCCTCTATACTCTCAGTTGTCTCTATAGAGCAGTGGTCCCCAAACTACGGCCCGCCTCCACATTTGGCCCAGCCCCCTGAACAATACCAGAGACGCATTATGATTTTTTTTTTTCAGTCTGGCCACGCGATCGAGACTAATACATGAATAGAACGTGACATTCTATTCCACCCTTCTGCAGTCTGTGCCCCTATTTGCTCAGCAGAATACATTTGTACGTATTTCCTGACTTTTTTTCTGTTAAGATCCCGGAAAGGGTTATTAATATTTGGTTATGTTTTGTTTTCTGTAAAACAATAAATGTTTATGTTTAGGCACCCCTGCGATCGTCAAACTTTTTCTGTTACAAACTGGCCCCCCATCAGAGAAGGGAAAGGTTATGTGCCCCTCACAGGAAAAAGTTTGGGGACCCCTGCTATAAAGCTTCAATTGTCCAATTTCTATCATGGCTGTCACTGGGTGTGTGCGGGAGGCGGCCCTGTCTATATTGCTTTGATGCGTGTGGCCGTAGAGTGGGGTGTAGTGTCCTTGAGTGAGGAAAATCTATTGCTCTCTTGTCAGACACACTAAGTCATGTATTTTCACTCCACATCTAACGTGTCAAAGGCTGTAGATCTTTAAACTGCAACGCTGCAGGTAAAATCCATTTTACTCCCATGTTTTTCTTTTCTTTATCCCTTTAAAAAAAAACAGATCATCCTTTGATTAGAATTCGGTTTTATGATGTGTCAACATTTCCGTTTCTTGTTTGATCCACCCACTTTATCGACTTGCAAACTAGAACTCATATGCATGAAGAATATATTCATAATATTTAATTCTATTTGTTGAAAAATTATGTCAGAAATGACAGGGTGACCTTATTTGTGTCTCATTGTGTTCTCATGTTCACAGTAGATTGTATACAAAGTTAAGCATCATAGTAGACTTTTCCAGTAATGAGTCTCATAGGTAAATATCATACTATCAAAAAAAAACTTCCACTAGTAACTCCAAAAATATGTTATTACATTTCACACAAAATTCAATTACATTCTCATGAGAACTGAGTATTTTTTTAGGCATATGTATACCTGTACATACAGTAAAATATAGTATGTAGAGTTAGAATGATTCTTAAAAAAAAAAAGAATCAAATGGGAAAAAAATGACTCTCAGGTTACACACTATCTGTTCCGTCAGCTGGCCCAAACAATCTTTGCCATTGGAATCAATAGAAACAATAATAATATATTCCAGTGTTGAATTGGGTCAGAAAATCCAAAGAAACAGTAAATCATGGCAAAATAATCTTTTGATGCTCACTGAACTGTGCCATATGCTGAGGTCTTGCACAATAGGCCAATATCAATGGTGGAATTCAATGTCAGTAATGATTTCTCCATGTTTAAGAAGTATGCGTTTCTTTTTTACTCTGCAGTCATTCCCCCACATATTTCACACTTTACGTTAAACTTTGCTGTTGCCCATTTTGCTAAAATATCTGATAACTGCTGCGCTGTGTTTAGCTTCAAACAGTCCGACTTCCAAGTGTGAGTCTTGAGTTTTGTGGATATATGTTCAATTTAAAATCCACAGATACTGACAGAACAAGAATGAATGAGCCAAAACATCCAGACAAACTATTACTACAGTACTATTCTGGTTTGTTATCTTGTACATAGCAATATTGTTACAAGTTTCAGATGATCTAGGGTTGATTGAATCAACGCAGGGCACACACAGTGCAAATTAAGACATCAATTTATCCCTTTTCTATACCACTAATCTCCGGCTAACTTTAGGTGAGAGGCGGGGTACACCCTTGACTGGTTGCTCGCCAATCACTGGGGACATATAGACAAAAAACATTCATAATCATATTCACACCTATGGACAGTTCAGAGTGTTAACTTGCATGTTTTTGAAATGTGGGAGGAAACTGAAAAAAACAAACAAACAAAAACTCCACACAAGAAGGCCAGAGCCGAGATTCAAACTCTGAACCTCAGAACTGTAAGCCAGGCGTGCAAACCACTATATCACTCTGCCTGCACTAAAGCATTTCCAAATACACAACTTAACTCAATGTCTTTTGGCTTTATTCCTGTACGCCATGAAGTCATGGCTTGGAGGTGCTGTCCCAAAAATTGTATTTGAAGTCCCTTTTACAAGAAGAGAGTCATCATCAGATCTATTCATTGTAGCTCTGTGATCATTTCTGGGCGACCTTAGTGTTCGGTCAGAGTGAGGAATCAGACAGTTTGGTCTCTGTCAGACAATGAATGAAAGAAGAGAGGAGAGTTGGTAGCGGCGGGGACAGAGCGATGTCAGAAAAAGCGAAAAGGAGCGGAGCGAATGCCTGCGAGGGAGAGGAAGAGGCAGAGGAGGAGTGACGAAGGCCTGCCTGCTAATGAGCGGGAAGTGAAGAGAGCAAAATGAAACATGAAAGAGTAAGAGAATAGAGCCCAGAGATGCAGTGGAGGATTGCGGATCCTGATTTACACCTTATTTAACCACGCATCAGCATGGACCTTATATCCCTGGGTGACTACTGTATGTGCTGTATAGCTATAGCAAGTAGTGATCCCACATTCATCTAGAGCAGGGGTGGCCAACTAGTCAGAGACTAAGAGCCACTTTTTTTCTGTGTTACTGCAAAGAGCCACATACACGGGTACACATGAACATCATCTTTTAATCATGTATGCACGCATACACAGACCTCTGCTCAGCCAGATCTAATGAAAATAACCACACCAACATGATAATATCAGTAATTTTCAACAGTTAACATTGTGTGCACTGTCTCACACACACAAACTCTCAGTTGAAGCAAGTCCACAAACAATAATAGAATAATTTTCAATAACATCTTTCTCTTACTATGCTGCTTAGTGAGACTTCTGGCATTCCTTATCTTGAACAATCCTCTTCAAATATGGCTTGTATTCTGTTGTTGCCACTCTAAGCAATTCTTTCAAATGAGTGTCAGTCAGAACAGATCGATGCTTTGATTTCACATGTTTCAGGGTAGAAAACACAGACTCGCAGACGTACGTTGACCCAAACATGGACAGTATCTTAAGCGCAGCTCGTTTGATGTTGGGGTATTTTTCAATTGGCACACTTTTCCAGAACTCAACGGTCCCTTCCCTTAAAACAGCTTTCAGTTGATCCTCCTCACAAAGGTCGATCATCTCCAACTCAGCCGCAGCCTCATCTGTGACGAGCGGGGCTTTCAAACAGTCTGGCTTCCAAGCCAGCTGATATGATGCAAGCGTTACGGTCTCCGAGTGTTTTGTAAATTTTTTGCAAAACTGCACCTGCTTTTCTGCCTTGCTTTTCAAAGCGACCAACTTGTTCTTGCGAAGTTCAGTCCCTTTTGGAAATTCCTGTTCGATGTTAGGGTGGAGTGAGCTGAAGTGACGCTGAAGATTTGAAGCTTTGAAATGCGCTAATGTTGCGTGACATATAAGGCAGATCGGCTTGCCATTACGTTTAACAAAAAAATATAAACTCTCCCACTCTGGCAAAAACGTCCTGTGTTTTTCTTCATATTTTCGTTTGGCGGTGCTTTTTTCCCTGCCATTTCAAGAGGTAACTTGACGGAAATTGTTTACAACACAAATGATATCACACCAAAGATTCTCTCGTCGCTCGTTTGACGCCACTCAAACTGGCTTACATGGTCAGTGTGCCATCTAGCTGTAGGGGGAGTGAATGACAGCGCCAGCCAAGCATTTTTGACGCATGTCATGTGACAGCTCCTGAAGGGCCGCATGAAACTAGTTACAGAGCCGCATGAGGCTCGCGAGCCGCGGGTTGGCCAGGCCAGATCTAGAGCAACAAAAAGTCCAGAGAGGCCATTAAGTGAGATGGGCTGTTGGTTTGTGAGCTTATAAACAAGTGTTATGGCTCCAATTCTTGCTAAGTCATCTTTAATGCAGACAAATATGTAAATGAATGTGCATTTACACAGTGGAGTCTTCCAGTATGCCAAAGAAAACTTCTTTGTAACCATGATCAGTGAAATTGGGCATAAATATGCGTCTTTATAACTCAAGTAAATTATTGCAACTTGTTAAAAGAAAAGGTGATGTAACACAGTGATAAACATGACCCTGTCCCAGCTTTTTTGGAACGTGTTGCAGCCATAAAATTCTAAGTTCATGATTATTTGCTAAAAACAATAAGGTTTATCAGTTTGAACATTAAATAGCTTGTCTTTGTCGTGCATTCAATTAAATATAGGTCGAACATGATTTGCAAATCATTGTATTCTGATTTTATTTATGTTTAACACAATGTCCCAACTTCACTAGAATTGGGGTTGTACGTCTGTCGTTGTCTTCATATTACATCATCCATCTTCTGTAAACTTCGATTGGCTGACAGATGGTGTTAGGTTCTCCTGAAAAAGGGCTTGATAACTCGGGAATGAATTTTTCTGTCAATACTAGCAATGGGTTCAGGCTCTGAGGGAGCAAAGCAGTCTTAAAACTCTGATGCTCCCTCCACCATACTACACAGTCATGCGAGGAGGTTTTGCTAGTTGGGTGCTTTTTCTTTGTGTTCCTTCCAAACAATTCAGAATCCTCTTTATCTTCTTTAATACCAAGTATGTCAAAAACACACATTCAACATTGGTTGCACCTGTCAGTAGTTTGCCAGTAGTGATGTGGAGCATCCAGGCGCTCTTTTGTAAATTGCAAACCTGTAGCAACGTTTCTTTTTTTTTCTGTGTTTTTTTCTGTGGTGTCCTCCAATGACATCCATTCTTGTTCAATGTTTCACTTCTCATAGATTTGTCAGCAGAGATGTTGCCTGTGTCAGAGATTTTTGCAAGTCCTGAGCACACACTTTTCTTCACTTCATTGAGCATTTCACACTGTGCTTTTGCAATCATATTTCCAGTGAGAGTGAGAAGCAACGGTGCTCCACTTTCCCTGTTTATAGACGATCTGTCTCACTATTGACTGATGAAAACCAAGACTTTTAAAGATACTTTTGAGACCTTTCCAGCTTCGTGAAAGTTAACAATTCGGTATTCCGAGAGCTGAGGCATTGTTCACATCGTGCAATGTTGCTTGAGAATAGCAAACTTAAAACTGGTGTGTGTGTGTTTATTTTTAATTTTTTTAATACCAACACTTCTAAGCTTGTCACATTGACTGGACTCTAAGTTGGCTGACTCCAGACTCTGATTAGCCCTTGGAGAAGTTATTAGAGGAGTCACATAGGAGTTTTTATTCCCTGCACTGTGAATGTTTACATGGTGTGTCCCATAAAAACATGGAAACATATAATTATTTGTGTGGGATTAGTTTCAGCAGACTGTGTTTGCCTATTTTGGGAACTTAGATATTTTGCCAAACAAATTAAATGAAAACTGAGCTTGTCAGGCAGAAAGAAGCCCCTATCTGGAACTTTCTCCATCAGTTTAATAGCTCTGCGTTGCAACTGTTTATCCACTGGATCCGCAGTGAGCTGCTTAAAAATGTATCCAAACTCATCTAAGTTGCAGATTTCTACATTTCTTTGTGCCATTAACATTTAAGAACCCTAAAGCTGTCAGCATCAGCCTGAACGCACATCCATGGGGGCTTCTAGTTGTTTATATTCACATAAACAGCCCCTTATTTTCAGTTTCTATATAACAGTGGTGTAAGTAGCCGTCAGCGCACAAGAGTAAAAGATAAATTGGTGACCCAGTGTAGGCTCACGCATTGTTGTATATGTTCATGCTTGAATGAACTTCACACTCATACACGTATAGAAATAATTCCCAAAATAATAATGCTCTGTTTGGCTGTCATCCCTCTGTGTCTCAAGCTGTCTCTGCAGTGGGGTGTCATTGACAAGCTGACAGAGGATATAATTGGCACCGGCCCCATGTGGCCATCTGATGACACTCCATGGTATTCAAGGGCGCACAGATGTAAACAAACACACTAAAGCTTTACACACAACACCCCCCTACGTCTTTTCACTTAACAGCCGCTCTGCAGGATCCCGTGATACTCATTTTCTTATCACGCTGATTCCTAGCTCAGTCTTCCACCTTGTCCATTGACAGAAGCACATACTTATCCTCTTCCTTTGCTTTTGCAATTCCTGCTTCCAACCTTACCTCCCCTCCTCCCCTTCTAACTGGGATTGGATGCAAATTATGCCCCACACATGCAAATCTGTTTTAAAGGAGGCGTTCCTGTGGTGAACTGGAGCGCACCTTTTTATGCCGTGACAGAGGTGGAATTTTTTTGTTTTGAAGGTTACCTGAGAGAAGTGCTGAATAGAGGATAAAATGTACTGCTCTGTACTGTATAAAACAGTACAGAGCAGCATGATGGTTGAAACAACAACAACAATGGTACTGATTCAACTTCCCATAATATGATTATTCATGTTTGTTCTAAAAAAGAAACTGATCTTCTTATTTTGTGTCAAGTCAAACACAAATATTTGTACCCCTTGCCATACCTGCCTGATAACTGTTTCACATTTTGCAAAGAACCAACATACTTCACTCTCACTCATATGGGATGTTAAAGCCCATGTAAAATGTAACAGCGCTTGTACCAACACAAACTCTTGTCTGATTTAAAAAGTATTTTAGTTGTTTTGCCCTCGACTTTGCGTGCAATTGCTGTGCTCGCTCACACCTGTCCGAAAGCAGGACACCCAGGAGGTAAATCACCCAAATGTAAATCAGCTAAACTTCCCAGCAATGAGTAATCCTGTAACCTCAGCATTCTGCACAAATCACCACAGGAGTGTTCTATTCTGAGAAATAAATTAGGCAAAATTATGTTTATTCTGATTTTCATTTTACATGGGTAGCAAGTTTTAAAAAATAATAATTACTTGAATTATGCATCATTGATTTTGTCATAATTTAGCAGTGTTCATTCCATTTTACAGTGCAATCATCTGCCGGAGGTCTTGTAGACACTGTAGCTCTAGAATATTGCATTTCATCGAATAGCGGGGGTTGTGCTATCCATGGAGCTGAAATCATTACAGCAGTAAGTTTAAGTTTGAATGCCCCAAAAGTTCAACCAAAAATTTCCTGAAAAATATTTATACGGTTTGGACCATCATCATACATAATGCCAGCTTGTTTATAAGGCAGTGAGATACCCCCTAGCTACTTCGCCCCCTTCCACTTTCCCTCCCCCTCACCTGCTCACTTACTTACTTTTCTCTTTTCCCGTACTTGCAATTTTTCCACATCTGCTCTGTTATAACACCCATTTCATTTCATTGTATGAGGTCAAAGCTACTTTTCGACCACACACAATCGTTGCTCTCCATCAGTCAAAAGAAGTGCGTGCACTTGTGTACCCCTGTGTGTGATGTGTTCAGGTGACGCAAGCTTAGGTGCAGTTTGTTTGTTAGTATACATGCAACGATCTGCGAATGGATTGCGAGTATGAGGGTATGTGGGAATGTGAGAGCAGGTGTGTGTGTGTGTGTGTGTGTAGAAAAGGGTGGCTGTCCTCAGGGCAGCTCTCCCCACTAGAAGAGAGTGGGGCAGCAGCTGACCAGCTGTCCCCCTTGCAGCTAGCAGCATGTTGACTCTTCTATCTGCTCTCTCTTTGCTTGTCTCTCTTCACCTCTCCTGCTGACCCCCCTCTTCAAAACTCTTTATTTTTTTTTATTTTTTATTTTTTGCTAGCTTCATCGTTTCTGTCCTGTTTCACCAACTGTATCTTCACATGACCTATTTCTTTCACCAGCTTTCCTTTACCCGCCCCTTTCTCTCTCACAAGTATTCCTCAAATTTTACATCCTGCAGGTTTCATCCCTCCCTTCATCTCTTAAGCAGTATCAAAAACATCTCAGCCTAAACATGAGCTCAGGAGAGCAGGGGAGGGAGGGGCAGTGGATGCTTAGAGGATTTGGCTCGGGTCTTAAAAACTTGCGAAAAAAACATGCTCAGTCTGTGTTCATCAGATTCTTCCCGTGACTTGTGGCGCCCGTCCCTACCTGCTGCAGGCCGTGTCAGGATCAGAGCATTTCTAATCATCTAACGTGCAGGTCATTACTTTGCACGACGTGGCTCAAAAGAACTATTCCGTTTTATGGCTAGCGATGGGGTCTCCTTCATTCATTTTTACCTAAAATATGACAAATTCAGCTGACAATCAGCAACGATATTCTGGTGACATTCATGTCAAGTCGGCAACAAAACAACAAAAGCAGAATAAAAAAGATAAAACAGAGTTTGTTTGCAGGTTTATGCTGGACTAGCTACAACAGTTTATGGTATGCTGTTACGTGCGGTGGTTCCTCAGAGTGATCCGACGAGTTTTTGAAGATTTTTTGCTTTGACTTGCGGGCGAACATTTGAGATACAAGCACTGTTTGGTGGCAGTCAACTCAACTCAGCTCACTTGACAACAAGCAGCACTTTGGCTTCAAGCTGTTTTTTGCTAGTCCCAATTGAAGTTCACCATCAAATTAAATATAAAACAAAGAGAACAACACTGTGCATTTAAAATAATCACACAGCTTCAGCTTTGGCTAACCAGTCTGTTTAGCCTAATGCTAGCAAACAATGCAACACAGCATAGACAGGCTAATGAATAGCATTGGTGTGGTGTTACAACTATTTAAGCAACAGCAATTTGAACATAAATGGTGAAACAACACATACAGACAGATAATGTCCATTGAACTGATTTAAAAAAAAAACGTTTTAATTATTTACATTTAACTTAATTGTTTTACTTCTGTATGCTTTTAGTAAGTAAAATAGTATAGAGGGCTATTTTGCCTCATGAAAACAGACTGCAATAGATTAATGGCATTTCCATTCATTTCAATGGGAGGAAAGATGAAGTTACTCTTTTTCAGTATCTTAGTCCATGCCCATATCTGACCACAAGTCTATCATTTTGTGGATAATTTAAGTGTATTTCCGGATCAAAGATGTGTAAATAATGCAGCAAATGCAACCATGGGATCATTACTGTCAGTGAGCTTTGATCTAATTTATCTCTATTTATCTCAAACTCTGGCCTCCAACATCACATCACAATAGTGGACTGTGTGTGTGGGTCTCTCTCTCACCCTGTATCTCTTTGGCCTGAAGGATTTAAATGAGTTTAATTAAGTGGTAATTATACAAAGACAGCTGACACAGCATGATCACGAAAACCTCATCCTCCTTCCCTCAATGTCATCACTGTGTACCTGTACTACTGCTGCCAACACGCTTCCATTCTTCCTCCTCGTTATAGTTGTATGACATGAGCAGTATAAAAAAAATATCATAGAGCTCTGAGCTAACCTACTTTGAAGGTAGTGGGGAAAATAGAACGAACGCTTACAATTTGGGAGAGGGAAGATTTTCATAAATCCTAAAATGATAAGAACAAATTGCGCAGTATGAATGTTCCTTGTGGTATTATTATCCACATACTTCTTCTTGACCCATTAAAAGAACAAACAAAACAATATACTGGCTGTGTTGCCTTAATGGGAAAATGCACAGCGCTGAACATTTTTTTTCCTTCCAGATAATGATGTTATGGAAGTAAAGTACTACGACAAATTGGTGTGAGAAGGCAGGGGAAGTAAAGAGAGTAGGATTTAATAGCAGGGGAAGAAAGAAAAGAGGCGTAAGATAGAAGAGTGCTAATAAGCACAGTATGAGGTGAAAATGAGGCCAAAATGTGTTTACAGCCATGGTGGGAAGATAAAAGTAAAGTTAGGCTTTTTTCTATTGTCTGCATGCACGAATAAACATTGCATGGGTGTTTTTGATCATGTGAAGTGAGAAAATAAGACTGCAATAAATTATAGATGAATCAGCTTATACATGATCTGTATGAATCATGTTCAGTGCATTCATATTTGGTTACGTAACTACCTTTTGTGAGTGTTGTGACGCACTATAATTATAATTAATCAATAAATAACACCAATACATGCATGCCGGCCCAGCAACAAATAGTTAATATCATGACGCGTTTGATAATGAGGGCAGATGTGACGCAGCAGGGAACTTTTGTCCCCAGTCATCACAAATGAGTCGTCAGGAATCATATTTCATTTCTGTGTGTGGTGTCAAAGAGTCGAAAGAAAGAGAAAAACAGATGGGTCACTCAGCATTCACTCTGAGGGTTGGGAGCTCGTGTAACGGGGCTAATTACCTCTTGATTAAATACAACCTGTCTCGTGGCTTTGTGTGTGTAATGACGAATCAGACAGAAACAATTCACGAGTGACACCTGTGGCTTCCTCTTTGTCCAAATACAGTGGAAAGTATCTTAACAAATCAGCGGCTTGTTCATAGGACGTGTCGAAACAATCCACCTCAGTGTCATAAAATATGCGTTACCTGTACTTTTATGTAATATTTTAACATAATCAATCACCATACAAGTGTAAGTGTCATATATCAAAACCTAAAAGCAATAAATACACTCTTAACGTTAACAACAAGTGACCAAGGCGTAATGTTGGGGTTAGACGTGCTGCAGATTGACCTCACACATGAAATTTCTTAACATTAAATCACAGTAGCTGGGATGAAGCGGTTTACAACCTGATGAGAAACTGTCAGAACATTTCAGATGGTTAGACCATAAGTTTGCTAAACAAAATGTGATTGATTGTTTGATATTGCTGTTTAATTTTAATATTTTTAAAAACTTTTAAAATTCATTATTGTCACATCCTTTTTCAGTGGTGGGAAGTAATGAAGTATGAATACTATATTAGTGAGATTAAGTAGATGTATTGGGCATCTGTAGTTTTTATTAGTACAACCCCAATTTAGTCAATTAAATATAGGTCGAACATGATTTGCCAATCATTGTATTCTGTTTTTATTTATGTTTAACACAAAGTCCCAACTTCATTGGAATTGGAGTTGTATTTATTAGTAGCTATTCGCTTTACAAATTTACTTTTAATCCCTACATTTGAACACAGATATCTGTAATTTCTACTCATTTTTTTTCATCCTCTGTGGATGACGACACAATGCACAAACTCATATGTCAGCAAATCTTGGTTAAATCCCACTTTGTAAGATTTTAGCAGTTTTCATCTTGTGTTTCAGACTACTATCGTGTGTGTGTCTGTGTGTTGTTACACTGCTCTGTCCCTTTCTCCTCATATCTTACACCAAACTAATAGTCATGAACTAAAATGCCCAAGTCTGTCTTGTCAGTTTGCGGGTAAGCGTTTGTGTGAGGGCTGACCGTTGTTGGAGCGTAACGCCCTGGCCGAGATCCCATTGGCCCCTATGGGGTGGTGTATTCCGGTTCCATCCACAACTCCTGCCTCGCCTGGCTGCTTCAGCAGCTCTGTCAAAGTCCTGAGGAGAAGAAAAAGAACATTACATAAAGCAAAAAAAAAGTGACCATGCATGCATTTCATTGTAAAATCCCAGCACAGAGAACCTGAGGCTAGAATTGTAAGGAACACACGTACAATGTAGACATTTGGAATATCCTCTAGATAGCCAAACAGCCTTTATATAAGCGGCCCGGTGTTCATCTCCATAAACCTACAGACTTTAAAGAAAGCTTTTTTTGAGCTTTCGTCAAAAAAGTGAAATCAAAGATAAAAAGGAATACTGCATGTCTGTGGATGTTCGCCAACGGCAATATGGAACAATGAGTTACCCTCTCTTGCCATTTTTTATTGTGTGATGCCCTTTGAACAAGTTCTGCTGCCTCAAAAGTAAAACATTCGGCGAGAAAAATCTCAAACCTGTACCAGCAGATAAAAGCTGTCTTGTAACAGACTGAGAACAGACGGCTTTATTTTAATAAACGTAAACGTTTCATTTGTTTAGTGTGACCTAACCTAGAGTAACATTTTTAGAAATAAGCAGAACTTAATTTCTTTAATACTTCTATATAATATATTTTATAAGCTACGGGAGGCGGCACAGTGGGCGACTGGTTAGAGCGTCAGCCTCACAGTTCTGAGGACCGGGGTTCAATCCCCGGCCCCGCCTGTGTGGAGTTTGCATGTTCTCCCCGTGCCTGCGTGGGTTTTCTCCGGGCACTCCGGTTTCCTCCCACATCCCAAAAACATGCATTAATTGGAGACTCTAAATTGCCCGTAGGTGTGAATGTGAGTGGGAATGGTTGTTTGTTTGTATGTGCCCTGCGATTGGCTGGCAACCAGTTCAGGGTGGACCCTGCCTCCTGCCCGATGATAGCTGGGATAGGTTCCAGCACGCCCATGACCCTAGTGAGGAGAAGCGGCTCAGAAAATGGATGGATGTATAGAAGCTACTGCACTTTGTATTTACAAAGTGTTAGCAGGAAACACAATGTGATGTAACACATGGGGACTGTTTTTCTAACAACAGCAAATCTCTAGAAAATCATTTCCAAATGTGCACCCTATTTCAATATTTTGTCATTACTTGGTAGTGGTAAGGGTTTGTAGATTGTAGTCAGTTCATATTATTTATTAGATTTATTATCCGACAAAAGCCTTTTTTTAAAAGGCTCTCTCATCCTCCCAAAATGATTTATTTTATTTTATTTTTGTACTAATTACAGTGTATTGTTTGCCATCCATCCATCCTTGTCCCAGACAACTTCAGGCGAAACCCTGACTCAATTCTGATTTGTTTTGCAAAACGTTACAGTATTTACATACATTGCAAAGCTAAACGTCTCAACTGGGGCGTGCAATCTTCAAAATCCCCTAACCTGACAATAAAAGGTTTAGCACAACCCTGTAAAAACCCAACTTGGAAATCAGCAACTGAAATGATGCCTGTGGTTATGAGAGCCCTAAACATCAAACGTGAGTAACAGCGGAAGCTAAATGCTGTCACAACAGTGCGACCTCGAATACTGTAGGTAGCCTTGCTCTCACGCCAGGACGCCATAACTGCACGCTTTGCCACACACGCACACCTGCGGCGTGTGATACCGCCATGCACGGAGTGCACAGTGCTGTGCAATCTAGGACAGTAGACAAGACTTTCACCTCTACAACATTGATTTATTTAATTGAAGTGCATCACTAATACACTTTTAATATGTCCCTAATTCTACTGAAACACACGAAGGCCTACAAAGATGTGTCATATATATATGTTTTGTCAGTATGAATGTGTACAATTGAGCGTGAGTGAAACACAAAGGCCATGCTTAAAAATACCTCAGCCAAAAAGTGTTTTGGGGAAGGAGTGGTGCTACAGTCCAACCTACGCACATCATCTGAGTTGAAAAGTGTGGCCAAAAATATTAAGGAATAAAAAAAGTATATAAAAAAGAAAAACTTATTTTGGTAATGCACATTTAAAAACATGTATTTTCTTCCACAATTTCCCTTTTGAAAAAAATCTGTCCAGCATCACACAATCTGTAATATAATTTTCACTTATTTTTTGGTTTCTGGTTGTACATTTAAGTTGCAGAAAATTGTACAGTTGAACTATTACAATGCTTAAGTTTTTGTATGATACTAATTTCAGATAACAAAGTAATCTGGAAGAATGACAACTGTAGAGATTGGTTTGATTTACATATCTAAAAAGTAGAAGGCAAGAAGTACAAAACCTATTTATTTCCCACACCTTCGCCAAAAACCAATATTTGTAAAATACCTTGCTATAAAAAATAAGTGTTATTCTAGTATTCTTTATTAATCGCCGGTAATTGGTTTTATGATGCATTACAATGCACACTTATTGCAAAATATTAACAGGTCATACTTTAATGTTTTCGGAAAACAAGAAAAAAAAAACAAATTCAACAAACAAAAAGAGTCCAGTTGCCTTAATTCAACCTATGACCTACAGTGGTTTACTAAGAATCGTCGTGTACACAAAGAAACAACAAAACCTTTGCCAGCACATTCGTATTTTGTACTCATATTGTAACAGTAGGTTAAAAATGACTCAGGCAATTACCATATGCTATTCGGCTTACAATATGTATCATAGTTAAAATAAAAACAGCCCACAGCTACGCCGGGGTCAGTACAAAGAAACCAGCTGTCCTTTGTGACCCTCCTGACAGATTTACGTTTGACATTTGTCAGTAAATAAGAGCAAACTACCATGTTTGTTATTGCTATTTTTCTTAGTTGTAAACGAGGACAGCAAGCGGCATCTCGTACAAGGACAAATGGCTAGATTGACGAGCGCAGCCATGAAGAACATCATGTGGCCATGCTCTCACTGTGATCTCACTTGCCCTTGCACCAATTCTCTTTCATCTCGTTAATATCTGTCCATTTCCATTCCATTTCTGCATCTGTTTTCCACCCCCATGCTCTCATTCTCCATGGTAATAAAGGGAGCTATATGCCACTTTCTCTCTCGCTCTCTTCAGGATGCTGAAAGGCGCTTGTTGTTCTCTATCTATGTCCCAGGAAAGATCTTCCCTTTCCTCCTCTGATCTTGTCTGTCTTATTGTCTGAGCATTCCACTTCTGACGACATCCAAACAGCACCCCCACCCCTTTCCTGTTGTGGTGGTGCTTCATTTCCATGCCTCCTGTATCACTCCCACAGCTGTCTGACTTTTGTTTTTCCATCTTGTCATCTGATTCGGTCCATTCTGAACTGTCCCAGCAGTGTTTAGTTTGCCACTCAATTTTAGGCGAAGATTTTAAGTCATGTTCCTTCTCTCTCTTCAGGACATTCTAACCTAATTCCGTTTGGTAATCCTAATTTACAAAGATAAATAACTGCAAAAGTCTTAGCCCATCACTGGCCATTGCAGTCATTTTGACTCCAAGTAAAACAATAAAACATAATGTACGGGCGTGCAGGAATTCGGGGAATGAGGGTTCCATTCCATTTGGTTGGAGGCAACTTTCTGCAACTTTACATTTTGTTTTTAAATTTAGTGTATAACTGTATTTTAACACTGCCATCCCCATATTTTAGGAGTAGTGTAAATGATGTGTGATACATTTAACTGTAAGCTATACAACTATAACTCTCAAGACATCATCTTTTATTCATTGAATAAAGGTGCAATATCTATGTTGTACTTTTCTTGTCATCGTGGCTGTTGTCATTTGTTTACAATAGGCCATTTACTCAATATCAATGATAATTGATAATTGTCTGTAATGTGTATTTTTTCTTTTATGCTATTCTATGCAACCAGCTGCTATCCATGTATTCTTTTTTGTGACAACTCGGTAAAAATGTTATTTCAAGCATCTTTTAGTATATTTTTTTGCGCTATAGTCTGGACTGGGCGGCACGGTGGCCGACTGGTTAGAGCGTCAGCCTCACAGTTCTGAAGTGTGGGGTTCAATCCCCGTCCCCGCCTGTGTGGAGTTTGCAAGTTCTCCCCGTGCCTGCGTGGGTTTTCTCCGGGCACTCCGGTTTCCTCCCACATCCCAAAAACATGCATTAATTGGAGACTCTAAATTGCCCGTAGGCATGACTGTGAGTGCGAATGGTTGTTTGTTCCTATGTGCCCTGCGATTGGCTGGCAACCAGTTGAGGGTGTACCCCGCCTCCTGCCCGATGACAGCTGGGATAGGCTCCAGCACGCCCGCGACCCTAGTGAGGAGAAGCGGCTCAGAAAATGGATGGATGGATAGTCTGGACTGACATATATTTCTTTCACTTCAAACTTGCATGCAAATTTTCACCCATTGAATATCATGGCAGTTCAGAGGTCATTGTGACCTTCTTGTCACATTGTGTAGGTGATGGATGGATATCAGCACTTCAAATGACACGTCGTATTTTAAACACAAATGTTTTTTGACAATATGTCACAATTCATTTGATTGACTTTGCGACTCAGTCTTTCTGTTGCTATGGCGCTTCATTTAACACTCCTCCATGGCTGCTTTGATGGGTTTCTTTTTCCACAGCAGTTAAAAACATGAAATTGAAATTGTATCCATCTGCACTAGTTCTCTAAACTTTTATTAGCTCTTTTTCTGCAACAATCAGTGTTATTCTAGTATTCTTTATTAATCCCTGGTAATTGGTTTTATAATGGATAACAATGCACACTTATTGCAAAATATTGTTAGCCTAATAGCATAGTTGCCTAGGTCATAATTTAATGTTTTCGGAAAACAAGAAAAAAAAAAAAAGTAGGAAAGCCCTTTAAACAAAGTGCCAAATCGATCCACAGGCACGGCGACACTTTTATTATTATTATTATCGTAATAAACCACTGAAACTTGGCATCATCATTAATTTCCCCCATTTTCTACCACTTTAGTCAATCCCATCAATCCCAGCGCCCATCACATATGGAAACACACAGAGTCCCCCATTTTATTCATTAAAGCATCGTACATAACAATAAAAAAAGCAATGGCTTTTCCATTGAGCTTTTCAACAGTGCACGACAATGAGTAATGTCATCAGCACGTCATTCAAACAGCTGTGATTATTTCAACACTTAGATTGGAAATAAAATGGCACCAGACTGACAAGTGCACCGATATTACAGTTGATTGCAAAATAGTAAGTGGCACTTGATTACCAAATGAAATACTAAAATGAAGACATTTTCAGCAGAAGAGGAAGATGAACACCAAAGGAATCTTACAATCACATTTGAATGTGTGTGACGTTTGAGGTAAATTTCATTATATCTGCTACCGAGGTACCAGTTGGTAACTGAAGCCGTTTGGTGAAGGTTTACAGTTAACAAGGTCTGATGGCGGTGAATGTTGACAGCAGCAGTTTTGGGAGAATTGCGTGCAAGGAACTATGCATCTATTCTGCCTTCTTATTAGAATAATTAGCTGTTCAGCCGACCATTTTTCACAGTGGAAGAAAGTGGACGTGTGGAGTCCAATTTAGATCATGGATACCTCGAAATAGATACTGTGCAGACCAAAGGTTAACTTAGCATCGTAAAAAGCTACTGCAGTCTTTAAGGCCTGAAGATGATTTCAAGCTTCATCTTCTGAATAGAAGTTAGACTTTCTGTTCCGTGATATATAATTTATATAGTTATACTATGAGCGTAGTACAGGAGTAGTGTAACAGTATCAAACTGTAGTTCTTGTCTGTGATTGACTATTTACTGTACAGTAAATACAGTAAATCTTTTTTTCATTAGATCGGTTTTCATGAAACTGTCAGAGGAAGTAATACAAAATATACACTAGCTAAGATTTAAATTGAGAGAACTTGTGCAATTTTAAGAGGAATTTGGGTGAATTAGTTCAAGTGTGACAGCGCGGTGGAAGAGTGTTTCACACGTCTGCTTGACATGTCTCCAGTATGGAGTTGGTTTCAATCTTGGCTCCGGCCTTCTCGTGTGGTGTTTGCATTTATCCGGCTTCCTTCCACATTCCCAAAATATGCTTCTTAAGTTAATTGAACATGCTAATTTGTCCATAGGTGTATATGTTTTTTTTTTTATATATATACATATATATATTTACTGTATATCTGCCCTGCGATTGGCTGCAGACCAGTCCAGGATGTATCCTGTTTCTCACCCAAACACAGCCGTGACAGGCTCCAGCTAACCTGCGATCCTGATCAAAACAAGCTCCATAGAAAATCACTCGATAATGTAGGAAGCGTAAAGTGTCCAACGTTGAATATTTCCTGAATCTCTGAGCGGTGAAAAGTACTTTTATTCCCCTCCCATAAATTCCAGACATCGTCCATTACTTTGCAACTCTGCTCGAGTCTACTACACAATGACAGGAGCACTTCCAGTTTAAGTTGAATTAGGTCTCACACTGTTAGAGCTGCAAACACAAACAATAGTTTTATAGTGCCCAACAATATTTGTGTGCCGCAGTTCCCAGGGGCAGTGTAGTGGCTCAACTAAACACACTTAACTTGCTTGTTGTTGTTATGACGTGACCAAAACTTACATGATTAATTCATTCACCCACATTGCCCCTTCTCGTTTGAGAGTGGAGGAGAGAAGGCAAAGACACTTTAGTTTGTAAATAGCATATCAGAGAGGGTGAAGGAGTCAAGCACTGTGAAAACAAACAGCTGCAGCAGTGCAAGTTGCAGATGATCACAAGATTGTGGCGGCTCGCTGCTTCTTGTGTAACTAAATACGCTCGCCAGTTCTGAATTGCCAAAGATGCTAAAAATAAAGTGAGAAAACCACCCTCTGGTCATTGAATAAGACATTGACTGTTGTACACACACACACACACACACACATCAGTTCCTGGGGGCGTATAATATAACACAGCATTTTGGAGCTGAATCACTCCTCACTGTCAAAGCAGGTTAGTGTGGAGTAAACACCACCCACAGATCATTCCAAGGGCCCCTAACCTAACGTGGACGGAAACTTGGAGGCAGATAAAACAGTGCTTCTGGTTTTAGACACAACAATGGACTCTCTAAGATGCAGGACAATCTGTTGCGGGACAATCGATCGTCACCTCCGAGTTGTTCTGATTTCAAAACTAATATTCCTAGAGGAAATAATGGAAATGATCCATTCCAGGGTCAAAGTGTCAAACTTTTGCACAAACATTTTTAAAAGTAAAATCTCAACATTCGTAACAGTCATTTAAAAAAAAAAAAAAAAAAAGAAAAGAAAAAATAAAGGCAAAAGGAAGACAACACCCAGGAATGGTCACCAGCCAATCATGGAGGACATCACACTCGGCTTCATTGAACACGAACTTCCTGCACCGAAGTCAGGCGAGCAAACAACAATAACATCAGTGACTCAACAATCACACAATGTAAAAATAAATTAAGCCACTCTTAACTTTAATCATGAATTTCAAAGGCAATTTGCAAATGTGACCCCCATCGCAGATGTGCCCATTTTCTATGTTTAGCACAAACATTCATCAACTTCATTTCTTGAGATTCTGATCATGTATTTGTTGCTAGCATTGATTTAAAGTTATTATTGAATGAATCATAAACCCTCCGTGGGATTACGGGGCATCTCTTTAAAAAATTGTGATTAGATTTTATTAGAATATTTTGACAATGATTGTAATTATACCACAATGCGGTGATTATATGAGTGAAATATTTTATTTGGGGCGGGGGGAACAGAGTAGGAAAAACGTCTAGAAATATGCTCTTGTTTTATGCGCTTATTTTTTTTGTGAAGCAAAAAAAGATGACTTGCTGTATTTTATGAAAGCCACAGCATCGGCTGTGTATTTTCGCAAGGCATGTAACTCATTATTGCAAGGTTTATAATATCGGGCAGCAACAGTGACCTTACATCAACAGCGGGTATCGATGTTGTGATAATGTGATGTATCTTGGTATTGATATTTTAATAACAAATGCCTGTGCAAAATATCTACCGATATTCTATATTGGATATATTATATCAACAGAAGCCCCGCTATTGCTTTAAGTGTTCTAATTATTAAGTCAATAGAATATTCCATGTGTTTATCTGATATTTGAGTGACTGTTTTCTAGGTTTCCCAAAGCTGCTTGTAAAATCTACAATGCAATCAAATTACCTTGGATTTCTGTCTGTTAAGCTTTCCTTTTCAAGTATTCCATTGTTAAGCAATTGAACCTGGTGTTCATATCTGTAAACAGTATGCAACTTTTATAATAACGTCACAAGGCAATGGTCTATTCAT
The DNA here is from genome assembly GCF_024500385.1 of Phyllopteryx taeniolatus. Lineage (NCBI taxonomy): Eukaryota > Metazoa > Chordata > Actinopteri > Syngnathiformes > Syngnathidae > Phyllopteryx > Phyllopteryx taeniolatus. The sequence continues at coordinate 12,601,744 of NC_084517.1, forward strand.
CACTAGCTTTGTGTGTCTTTTCATCACGATACTCATGCAAACTAGCCCACCAATGCCATCAGAAGGAAGCCCACAAATACATCTGCATTTAGATACACAAAAAAATGCACACACAAGGTCAATTCACCAAAAGTAGGCTAAATGAGCACTCATCATCTCAGACATAGTTGTGTTATGGCTGCCAGATAGTGCTCCCTTGTAGGCTTGGTACTGAGCCTGGATATGTCTCCCACCCTGCTGTATTCGTATTAGAGCTGACAGCTGCCAAATAATGTCCCTTGGCGTGGCCTGTTTGTGTTCATACATTCCAAAACAACAGAATCAAGCGTTGACCTACTATTCATAAACACACACTTTCTCCTGCTAACAGTTTGAACACACATGAATTAACGTAAAAGCGTAGTAAATTCAGAATATCACATAGAAAAATAAGTTAACCAAAAAGCACTGCATCTTTGAGAAGAAGTAAAGATTCATACAGTGATACTTGAGTGTTACAATACTGCTTTGAGTCTGTATACTAGGTGTGAATTGCGATGTATATATATCCTTCTTCTGTTTTTGTTCCTCTCTTTGGTTCAGGATGTTCCTTTTTTTTGCAAAGGGATGCAAGAAATCTACAAAAAGCCAAAGAAAAAGCAAAATGGACATTTGACCAATTGAGAATCTTGAGAAGGGCATGTTTCCTAAAACATTTGAATCATATAACCTTAGTGGATATTTGTAGGCTTATGTAGCTACTTATATAATATTAGAAGTTCATATTAAAATGATTTATTGCAATTGGACACCATTGTTAACATATTGATAATTTAATACTTCTCTTAAAGGGCCAATCAAGAGCGAGCATTATTATCTTTGTAAAGGAAGTATGCAGCTCTTGTATTGGATGTCATTACACTGTGTATGTACTGTATCCTGTTGTGGACAATGATTTACAGGATTATGATTTTTCAGATCAATATCACGGCCCTGACTTTTCTGGAGAGTTTAATCCATGTTTTTTTTACTTTTTTTTATTTATTTATTTTTTTTAATCTCCTTCTTTTCTCCACAGTGGTTGCATCTTGGTCACTGATGGTGTAGTGGTACAAAGCCTGACTTTGGTGCGGGCAGCGGGGGTTCAGTTCCCCCTCAGTGAATGTGAGTGCGAATGGCTGTCCGTGTCTATATGTGCCCTGCGACTGACTGGCGACCAGTTCAGGGTGTCGTCCGCCTTTCGCCCGAAGTCAGCTAGGATAGGCCCCAGCGCCCCGCGACCCTAACCAGGATAAGCGGTGTTGAAAATGGATGGATGGATGGTTGTATCTTGTTGTGACAAAATGACAAAAAGGAGCCAGCATGCTGCAGGCCCAATGAACCAGTTGCTGGCAGGCTTTCAGTGCTGAGAAGGCGTTGTTGGTAAAGATGATGTCACAGAAAATACCATATGTCACATTGTGAGTCACTGCCCCCACTCATTATTTTTAGGGTTTGGGACTATTTTAGTAACAACAAAAAGCACTCACAAAGAATCATTTAGCTTCAAGGGATTTGTTCTGAAACATTCAGCAGTGTGACGCACATGCAGCCCACGCATGAATATGCCTACACGTAACACACAAACGCAACCCTAGACACGCACAACACACACACACATACACATTTGTCAACAGGAAATCAATCATATTGCCAGGCCTTTGGCATTATTAATGATAATCAATAATGCTGTGATGATGATGATGATGTGATACAGCATCATCCATCATTACACACTATTATATTGATCTTTTTTATCAGCTCTATATTATTATTATTATTATTATTATTATTATTATAAAAAGTGGTCGAGTGGATACCAATGTTTATTTGAAGGAGTCTTTTATTTGAGAAGGGGCCATTTTTGTACAAATGTTTGTGTATGGTATAAACTATGTGCCGCTTTCCATTGATTTGTTGACAGAAATGGGTTATCGGTAATTCTGTGTTGCAACGGGAATATAATAGAACGTTAACTGTACCTGCTTAACATTAGATGTTCATATGCATGAGTACTTTTATTTTCCATTCCTAGCTTGAGACATGACAAACCTGTATATTAGTGTGGGGGCCACTATATATGGATAGGTTCAGTACTAGCACTAAGCAGTAAGTAATTGAACATATATATTTAAAAAAAGAAAACGAATTAACAAATTTTGTTCAAAAGAAGACCCAATCACAGAAGCAAATGCTATGAATTAATTATTAAAAATGGAACAATACCAGTCCTTGGGTTTTTACTGATGCCGAATGCGGATTTTATTGTATGGTATACACACTACTGCAAAAGTTAAAAAACAAAAAAACTAAACAAAAACAACCACTTCAACTATCTAATTAGCTTCAATACAAGAGCAAAAAAAATTTGTTTGCATAGATAATAATGCATCGGTATTAGTTTAACAGTGTTTATTATTGTGATTGTACTTTGCACTGCATCAAATGTGGTCTCAATCTTTGAAATTCCCAAAACAAAGTTTGTGACCTTAGCTGATTTTAAGATTCCAACTTAAACAGCCATTTGGGAGTCTCATGCGCTTTTTAGCCTTACATGTGCTAGCTTGCACACCTACAGTACTTACTGTTCCTTTAAATGTCAAAATGGGTTTGCGTGCACAGGTTAATCAGAGAGGGCAAGTTTCCATGTAAATGGCTCCACACTCTACATTTTCCTGTCAGGATATTTAAAAAGTCACTATAATGCCTAGAAACAGAAGAAAAATATTACCCCTTAATCTCACCCGTGAGGGTCAACATCTCAACCAACCATCGTTTTGACATGACTTTTGAAAAGTTCAATTCTTCTTTCATTCCATTTATGAATGTGCATGCTTGGCCCTCATACACAGGCTGTACATCTCATGTAAAATGTGTCAAAGTCAGGGCCATTGTGAAAAATTAGTAGCCCCACACCACTGTCATCGGTGCACAGTAGGAGACAGTGGATCATGAAATGCAGAGTTAAGTGACCTTGGATTTCAACCTCAGGCACGGATGCATGTGACCTGCACTGGCCAGGCACTATGATGATTATTCACCCGAGGCACACTCTTTAAATGGAGGTGAGACACAGGCTCATTCCGAAAGTGAAAGGATGCACGTGCGATCAGAGGATTATCATTCTTTTGATTTTTGGACGCTTGAATGAAAGGGATATATGGCAATCTACCAGACTGCTTCTATTTGTGGTTGAGGGAATGCAGCTGGTTGGAAGGCAATGTGAACTAAAAATGAACTTACAAGCGGCTTAGTCAGTATTGCCATAGTGTTCGATTCATGCTTTAAAACAATGTGTGTCACTTTTTGTCATAATCGTCTTCGGCAAATCCAGAGTACTGCTCGTACTTTTGTGGAGTTGATGCAATAAGAAACTTTAGATGCTACACAATGTGGTGAAACTGAGAGCAACCACACAAAACAGAGTAGTCAAAGTGACTCAGCAGCCAACCTGTGTTGAACCCATTGCACGCATTCACACATATTACCTTCACACTGCATTTACCTCAAAGTTCTGCAAAGGCGTGAGAGATATAACAAATATAAGTACACACAAAGACACATACACTGCAAGGAGCGACAAGTGCAATGCAATATAGTAATGGATCAACAGGCCTTGCCAAAGTCTTGAAAATAAATGAACACATCACTCACTTGTGCTCCCACATGTACTGTAAATCTTGTCTCCCACCCCTCGCACGACTAAGTGAATAGTTGTCATCTATCAACCTGTCCATTCCATTGCACCCAACCGTGTGTATCTCATGTCTTTGCTTTGCTCTTTATGTCTGCTTTCCTTCCATCCGTTCACTTGGACCTACAGCTGCACTTAAGAGACTGAGAGATTTAGCTTTTGACCGAGATAATCCAGATACATTTACACTGTTTAGACGATCTTCAATAGCATTGTGATCAGGGCTTAAATAAGGCCACTTTACAATTGTCCCATGTTTTGTTCTGCGACATTCTTGTTTTTTTTTAGCTCTGCGTTTTGAGCAATTATCCTGTTGGTGGACCCATGACCTGTGGCTGAGTTTAAGACACTGTGATGCCCAGACACTGGGCATCACATTTCACTTCAGAATGCCGCGATAGTCTTGAGATTCAATTGTATCCTGCACGAGACACAATTGTTGCTACTCTTCCGGTATTGTACAACAGCATAAAGACCCAAAGCACACAGTTAAAAATACCAAGTGTGGCTAATTAATTAAATTAAGCATTGAAAATTCAGAAGTGGCATTCTATGAGTTCTGATCTAAATCTAATTGAACATCTGTAGAAGGAGGTGAAACATGCAGGAGCACAGGAGTTTTCTCTAAGGAGTGGCCAAAATACCTGTCAACAGGTGCACAAGTCTCACTGAGAATTATGAAAATTGTTTGATTGCAGGACCAGTCTAGGCCTGCACAAAAAAAGCAAGACCTGATTTTCACTAAATTTGTGTTTATTGATAGCTTTTTCTTTATATATTGGAAGGGTGTCAGCCATTTAGCCTGCATGTTTTTTCATCAAAGTATTGCATTTACATTTTACATTGAAATCAGCGTAATTTATAGTTTAGGCAAATGTAGCCACGCCATTTTGATCTCCATCAATCAGACTTGGTTGAGTGAAAATATGCTGAAACTTTATTGTCAGTTATCTGCTCAAAAATGTTATGTTCATTTTCATAGGTTGTGGACACTTTGTGAAAACAGGGTGGTCTAAAAAGGACGTAAGACAGTTCTGGTGGTCAGTGGAGATGACATTTCATTGGTTGTTTAGCTACACTGCTTGAACAGGACAGAATCTGTGTACTCCAAATACTCATTATGTTTTAAAAGTCAATTACAGTATAACCACTCCATCTTGCCTGTCAGATAAAGACCATTCATTTGTGAATGAAATTGAATATCGTGAAAACTGCTTTTTTTTTTTTTTTTTTTGCCTTGCATTGTAACTGACTTTAGTTTAAAGTCTCTTTTATTAATGTGTTTAATATTCAGCAGTTCCCGTGTTGCGCCGGGCACATATCAGAGAAACTGCTAATGGAGTAGGAGTGCAGAAAGTGGCGAGAGGTGGTGGTAGATTAATGGCGTGAAAGAATAAAAAATGTACCCGCTGAGTTAGCTTCTTTGATTAAATGCCAATTTTAACCAATCTTTTCTTCTGTCTGTTAATCTCAATTCCTTTCTTTCTTCAAATTTCTGCATCTTTCTTCCTTCCCTCTCTGCACGGCATCTGCCTTGTTCTCTTCTTAATTGCGCTCTAACTCTGATCTTGCCATTGCTGGTTTTCTCACACTGACTTTGTCCCTCTTTCCTTGTGTCCCACACTCTCCGATTGTCTCACTTCTCTGTCTCGCTTTCTCCTCTTCTCTCTCTGTGTCTCTCCATCTCCCTCTCCTCCGTTACGTGTGCTGTTTAGCTGCGCTTAGCTTCACCTGTCAGCTCGGATCAGAGCTGTGGAGCAGCAACATGACAAACTGCCCTCTGATTCACTCACACACTCACCGACAACACACAAACACTAAAGTGCACACACACTTGTAGCATCTTCAGCCCTTCCTGGCTTTCTATCCTCGGTTTATTGCTTTGCATGGAATGTATATTTATCATGATCTTCTGTTGTACACAGCCCTGAACAATTTCAACTAATGTGTTTTTTTTGTCCCAAAAATATCTGTCCAACCATTTTCTATACCGCTTGTCCTCATTAGGGTTGTCGGTGAGCTGGTGTCGCCGGTGAGTCCATCTCAGTGGCAGACAAACAACCATTCCCTCATTTGAAAGCAATATGCTTCACGATAGCCAATGGTGGGACAGACAAATTGCGCAGGAAGGCGGGACTTAAACAGAAATGTGAGCCCCACCAGAGGAATAATACACGCCCACTGATAATATGAAAATCCTGGCTGGACACTTTTTACTAGTCCCAAAAAAGCAAGAAAGAAAAAAGCTGTTCCCCTCAATGTAATTATAACGTTTGTTACTGAGACTGCAAAGAGTATAATGTATCCATTTTCGACAGCACTTATCAACATCATCATTAGATCACAGCCCCGGGTGAACTGAAGCCTATCCCAGCTGACTTTGGGTGGTAGGCGGGTTACACCATGGACTGCCACCAGCCAATCGCAAGGCACGTATAGACAAACAACAAACACAAATCACATTCACATGCAAGGACAATGTAGAGTCTTCAATGGTTTATATAAAGGTGAGGAGAGTTGACTTTCCGAAGAGGCCCCATCTCCTCAGTCTACATCTATGCTAACTTATCAATATGGTTTACAGATGGTCAATTCCACGCACAGTGTCGCATCATCGCCGACTTGCATAGTACTAAAATACTCCTCACTCAAACTGGAGGACGCTGGCGTCTTCATGCTTCGATTGGGAGTCTTCTTATTTCACTATACTTCTTTTGTATGCAAGTAAACCTACTTTTCTCATGTTCTTCATCTCTTAACACCCCATATTGAGACAGGTTCTTATTTTAGAATAAATGTTGCAACAAAGCCCCAAGAAGCCTCCCACCGTCGTGGGGGAGAAAAAAAAAGAAAGCAAAACACATGGAAATATTTTACTGACTAACACCAAGGTCTTGCTTGCTCCAAATGATCACAGTTTGACCTGCAAGTTGTGTGACCTCTGCGGTATTTGAATTTGGAGGTACCACTGTTTGTTTCTTCAGAAGTTTTTCCCAGCACATTTTGCGTGTAACACTCCAACGTACTGTTACACAAATTGGTATTAACACTTTATTAACTAAGGACGCTGTGTTTTAATTAGCTGTTTTCTCTTGTGCCTCCCTCATTATCTTCTATTGTCCCTCCTGTACCGTAGTTGCCATTGTGGTGTAGGTATGTTTCTTGTCTTCACCCCTGCCATTCTCTTAGCGCTTTATGTTATAAAACTGCTGTACCAGCTTTCAAAAAACTTAGATTCCCAGTGCTAGTGTGTAATTGTATAGCTAATCCTATGAGTAACCTTTGATTTTCTTTCTTTCTCTTTTGCAAAGTTCATGTATCTTAATGGCAAAGTGACAATTTAGTGCTAATTGAAATTCTAAGTCGACTTTTGTGGAGGTCTGCGGTTTAAACATCTTTCAACATGTTCTTGCCTCTTTACATGCTGCTGTCTCATATAAAGTATTCCCATATCTCACTGAAAAAAGGAGACAGGCATGCATCAATAGAATAAAATGGGATCTTAGCAATGCTACTATAGCTGTCAGTGAGAGGAAAACCCCATAAATCCACTTAATGGCTGCAGCTCAACTGGTTGGAAGCACATCATGTAAAGGGACACGGGGAGCTGGGGGTAAATAGTGAGAGACAGATGGCACCACAAAGAGATTTAGAGGAAAAGTGAACAGTAAACAACAGCTTATGATACACTGAGTGCTTATGTGAATGTATAAATAATGCCGTGACACATACTGTATATGAGTGAAGATGTAACACACACACACACACACACACACACACGCACACGCGCACACAGACAAGATGGACGTGTATTAGATGAATTGTTTCATTCATTGAGTGCTACTGGAGACAATCATTTCATTGGTGAAACTTTATGGCACTGAATTGTCTCATGATCTGTTTTTGGTGTTTAGTTCTGTTTCATGTTATGTCTTGTTTTCTTGGGACCCATGTTCTTGTTTTGCTCGTTGGGTTTTCGTTTCCACCTGTTCTCCTCAGACCTGTCCTTTGTGTTTACCAACCAGCTCCCTCCAGCCACTCGTGTCTTGTCCAGGTGTGCCTCGTTGTCTCGTCAGTTTGCTTGTATTTAGTGTCCTGGTTTCGTTCAGTCTCTCTGTTCTTGACTTGACTAATTGAGCTAGTATCTTCATCCTCAAGCATAAAAAAAATTGACGTAAACACAATTACAATTCAGATTTTGACTGAAATCAGTGGTTCTCAATATTTTTTATACAAAAATACTTAGCTTTCCAAGTACCACCATCATGGCCAACACTAAAATACAGCAGCTGATCTGATCTTTTGAAAAAGCATCCCTCTCTGGCCTCATGACCTCTAATTTTCATCCATTTTCCATACTGCTTATCCTCACTAGGGTCGCGGCCATGCTGCAGCCTATCCCAGCTGAATTTAGGCGAGAGGTGGGGTACACCCTGAACTGGTCGCCAGCCAATCGCCAGATTCTTCAATTAACCTACCATGCATGGTTTGCCCCCAACTTACAATGAAAATGGTACAGTAGAGTGAACCCTTTCGTCACCACCACCATCTTCTAACTCGCATTACCTGTGACTTACATAACTTTGTGCAAAGGAACGAAAAGGGCAATATTTCTACGAAGAAGCTGATCCATCCACAATCAAAAACAACTATCTGTCCGTTTGCAACATCTTAGGTCATCATCCAGCCTGATAACTGACAAACAACTGAGCATATGTTGCTTGTGGGTTCAGAAGGTGGCATTCTATTACTATGCTGGGCCCTCCTCCCCCTCCTAAATGAAAGCAGTTAACATCTGTTAGAACATCCACTGGCTTTGAGCCACAATGTGTGTTCAGCATATTGAGAGGGCTGCATCCTTCTTAAGATTTATCACGCTCATTTGTGCAAAGAGAGGCAGGAGCAGTTGTATGTGGCCAGAATGTAAATGCAAAAGATGAACAAAAAGGTGAACGGACAATTGAGAGATGTGAGAGAAAAATGACACTCAAAGGTGGAACTGTTAACAAAAGTGTGTGTTGGGGGGAAGTGTGTAGCATCTGAGTGTAGGCCAAAATCTGATTGATGGTATACAAAGTAAAAAAAGGATTTAGGACTTTCCCATTTTGTTATGCTGGGGCAGTGGGAACAGTTTGGACTTTTTAGTTATTATCCTAAAAATTGCACCATTGTTTGCGCGTATGTATGCGGGCTCCTTTCTGGTTCGTGGACAATTATGTAAGAATTAGTCAGACTGACAATCATTTACATTCCGGGACATAGTGAAGATGGAGTCAATCATTGCTGTCACCAGCTATGACTTATTTGAGGTCAAGACCAATGTTCAAGGTGGAAGGTAGAGGCAATTACAAAATGCAATCCATACTAACAATGTTGGAATTACTTACTTATATTACTCCCGAGTAGTGCAACTCCCCCAGCACACTGCCAAGAGTGTTGCATGTGTAGCATGCCCATACGTTGTAGTGAGTATACACACATACTGTAGCTGTTGTCTTGAAGGAATTCCCAAAGGTTGGATCTGCCATTAAGTTGTTTGAAACTAACTGAGTAATAACATTTTCAACTGAAATGCTTCATTCATCCTGATCTGATCCTGTTCATCCTGTCTGGATTAAATGTTTCCCCCCATTTTTTTTTAGCAGTGTACTTGACTCATCCTTGCTATGCGACTGCTTTGCTTTATCATAATTACAGATTGTCAAAAAGCTCGAATTTACTTACACAACTAGTTAACTTTATAATCACTATGTAGAAAAAAAAGACACTTTTAACATTGAGGATGTTAACAAGACACAATGCACCACTTTCTGTGGTATTCTGCATTTTCCTAGTCACCATATGCTGTCCTTATTCCTTTGTCTTTCATGGCGCCTTTCTATGAGCTTATTTGTCTTCTGCAGTTTCTCAAGCCAGCTGTCTCCGTCAGGTTTATTTCTTCCCATCTATCTTTTAACAGCCGAGTCGCATAGACAAGGCTAGATTTATTGGCTATAGCGGGAACAGGTAGTTTCTAAAGCTTGTTTTTGGAGGCAAAATTGAATAATAAGTAGAAGTGGCTTGCGCTACCTTTAAAATGAATCAATAATGGCATAATTCTTTTGCACTTCACATGACATGTTTGGGTATAGACAAGTGGGAGCTGATGTGTGAGTGAAGAATGAGGGAGTGAAAATGGGACGCAAGGTGATGGATTACAAAAGAGATGTGTGTCGAGACAGAGGAGTGGATGGATAAGATAAGTTGAATTTTGACCATCATGGCTGACTTGTAAAAATAAGGAATCTCGCTTATCCTGTACTTTTCTATCGTCACCATGTTTTTTTCACTCTTATTTCATGGCAGCCCATTAGGGAAAAGCGATTGTTCCCATTCTATCTCGAGACCGAGGCATCAGAATCTCTTTCCCGTTCTCATTCTTCAATTTGTCTCCTTCTTGCTTTGCTTCTTTCTTCCTTCTGCCACTGCGATACTTGACATTGAGATATTGACTTAATTAGAATGCAAAGAAAGACTGTTAGTGCACATTTATAGTTTCCTCTTGGTAAAAAGGTTGTAATGCAGTCCAAAATAGTCTTTTGGACTTGACCCTTATAAAAAATAAAAAAAATAAAAAAGCCTGTGTCATTTGGAAGAAATGGCACACCAGGCTTCTTCTGCTGTAAATAGTTCTCAGTGGTCTTGAGTTGCACCGAAATTGACAAATACTGCGTATTTCCTCAGCTGCTCATGCCAACATATTTGGAATTGGCAGCAAATGTGCTGTAGCTGCCACTATCAACCCCAAAAACTAACTAGGGAGAGGAAAATGGGACAAAGTGGCTGAGAGAGTGCAGAAACGATCAAAAAACAACAATGGTGGTATGAGAACAATGGATGAAGATCAAGCACAGGAAGGGGGATGAAAGATGAGAGCAAAGTAAAGATGTGAATTTCCCCTATTCTCTTTTCTTTCTACTCTGTTATGGCACAACAATTTGAGCTGGCGTGTATATTTATTTTCGGATTAGAACGAAAAGCAAAGGTACAAATACGCAGATCACAAGAAGGAATGCTGAAAAAAGGGAAAGGAGAAAGACGAATTGTTTAATTTAGTTTTGTCAGTCGAAATGAGAAAGCAGAAGAAAACATTTTTTGAGGTTTGGCCAAGGAAAGACAAAAGCAATCAGATCAAAGCAAATGTGTAATTACAAGTGGACCAGAGCCAATCAGGAGTAGAGCTAAGATTACAGGAATGCGATTTTAAACTCAAAATAGATCCAAAATAATCATGAATAAGAAACTTCACATTTATCAAAACGTGCTTATGTTTCTGTTTCTGAGAGGCTGTTCACGTAGGGTATGTGTGCCATCATCCAGTTTTCTTTCTGCAGATCTTGGCTCAAAATCCGTCCTGATTTGCTGAAATAAGCCAGTCATGTCCAGGTTTTCAGCAGAACCCATTTTTAGAGTCGGAACTCACAACGCAAGGCTGGGTAACAACAATGCATGGGGTGTATACTGGTCCAGGAAATCATTATAGTGTGGAGAGACATATTAGATGTTATTTTTTGCAACCGTTTAAGCTTGAAAACAGCCTTCAGAGGAAGGTTATTGTGATTTTCTTTTCTTCCATCCAATGCAAACAAAATGTTTTTAACCTTAACTTTTCTACATGACTACACGAGATAGAATATCAGACAATGTTTTTTTATTTTTTTTATTTTAATATTCCCTGCCTTTACAATGGTAGAATATATTAAAGACTCCATTCGCCACTTGTCAGGTTTCTATGAAATGTAGTGTTTGGTTTAGAATTAGATGGGTGGATCCATAGATAGACTCGAAGCTATATGGCACATAGACGATCATAATGCTTGCCACTGTGAATGCTCCAACAAGCAGCTCCATGTAAGCCGTTGATTTTCTGTCAGCGCGACTTGTAGCAAGTGTCAATCTCCTCTGGAACGAGACCATTATCAGGATCGCTGGAGTGCAAATGGAACCCACGTTGGACGCCATGTTCCTAAAGTTGACGCCCCACACATATAGTACATACAAGTCGACCCAAGACTCACACCGACATAACCACACAATCTAACAACTCAAGTTGGAAGGTGCTGACAAAGCGGTGTCAACTCACAAACCTCTCAGTCTTAAATATCAGTGTTTATGGAAGTTGAAAAACAAAAGCAATATAATAAATATAATATGTGAATAGCTGGTAGATTTCTCAAGGAATATAAATACCTTTACTTATATTGAGATAGAAAGATCACATATAAATTCAGATTTAATTTCAGTATTCATACACATGCTACTTTGCATTTGTATTTAACATAAAGTAAGGAAACTGATTAATGGACAGTGAACGCGATAATGTTGGATGTCATGGCTGCAGTCCATAAAAGCAACACAACACACTTACGTTGTCTCATTTATTTTTTATATTGCACATGAGTAATTTGACCACCTGGATGATATAAATACTGTACTATCCTTTCTATATGACGATGTGACCATCTGTCATGCACATGTGTAGCCAGAGATTAGAAACATGCAATGCTTTCCACTGAAGCCTTAAAGGAAGACGATGAACGCTGAATGAAGAAAATGGGAGCGGGACTTTAAGTGACTGACATAATGAGGAAGAGAAGCATAAACACAGCTGACAGGAATCAGATGAGACAAAGAGGCAACATTTTTTAAAAAAGGTGTTTTGATTTGCAGGTGCGGCGAGGAGCCTCTGCAGCAACAGTTGAGCTCAGAGGAGGAGGTTCTGCAGCAAACTCGCCCGCCCTTAGGGATAGTTTGCACGGCCACTTCTACTTGACACTCACTTTAAGTGGATGGAACAAACCTAAACCACCGATCACGATTAGCGATTTATCAAAGACAAATGTGTATGTGTTAGAAATTGAAATAGAATTGAATAGATGTATAACTTTTAAAGGAACCTCCACTGTGTTTACAAAATACCCAAAATGTTGTCAATGTACCTATTAGGCTGTCAGGGGTTTGGTTCACTTGACTAGTTGTAAGCATTAGGGTGTCTTCATATTTTACACAGTTGGTTGAGTTAAAATGAACACTGCAAAGACTCGGCTCATCATCTGATCAAATGCCAACCAACTTTAGTGTGTTTTGTGTCAATCCAGCTGAAATAGGAAAACAGACCAAAGACCACTAGTCAAAATGAAAATGAAAAGCAAGGTTGCCTCCCTACAGTATTTTACAAACCCCAATTCCAATCAAGTTGGAATGTTGTCCATCCATCCATCCATTTTCTGAGCCGCTTCTCTTCGCCAGGGTCGCGGGCGTGCTGGAGCCTATCCCAGCTGTCATCGGGCAGGAGACGGGGTACACCCTGAACCGGTTGCCAGCCAATCGCAGGGCACATACAAACAAACAACCATTCACACTCACAGTCACACCTACGGGCAATTTAGAGTCTCCAATTAATGCATGTTTTTTGGATGTGGGAGGAAACCGGAGTGCCCGGAGAAAACCCACGCAGGCACGGGGAGAACATGCAAACTCCACACAGGCGGGGCCGGGTATTGAACCCGGGTCCTCAGAATTGTGAGGCTGACGCTCTAACCAGTCGTTCACCGTGCCGCCGTTGGAATGTTGTGTAAAACAGAAATAAAAAACAATACAATGATTTGCAAATCCTTTTCAACCTATATTCAATTGATTACACTATGTTCAAACTGATGAACGTTACTGTATTGCAAATATTCTCTCATTTTGAATTTGATGACTGAAACACATTCCAAGAAAGCTGGGACGGGGGCAACTAAAGAATGGGTAAGTTGAGGAATGCTAAAAAAAACACCTGTTTGGAAGATTCCACGGGCGAACAGGTTAATTGGAATCATGTGAGTGTCATGCTTGGGTATAAAAGGAGCATCCCCGAAGGACTCGGTTGTTCACGAGCAAGGATGCGGCAAGGGTCACCACTTTGTGAACAACTGCGTGAGCAAATAGGCCAGCAGTTTAAGAACGTTTCTCAATGTATAAAGGCAAGAAATTTAGGGATTTCATCATCTCCTGTCGGCGGCACGGTGCACGACTGGTTAGAGCGTCTGCCTCACAGTTCTGAGGAGTGGGGTTCAATCCCGGCCCCGCCTGTGTGGAGTTTGCATGTTCTCCCCGTACCTACGTGGGTTTTCTCCGGGCACTCCAGTTACCTCCCACATCCCAAAAACATGCGTGGTAGGTTAATTGAAGACTCTAAATTGCCCGTAGGTGTGAATGTGAGTGCGAATGGTTGTTTGTTTGTATGTGCCCTGTGATTGGCTGGCAACCAGTTCAGGGTGTACCCCGCCTCCTGCCCGATGATAGCTGGGATAGGCTCCAGTGCTCCCGCGACCCTTATAAGGATAAGCAGCTCAAATAATGGATGGATCATCTCCTGTCAATAATATTATCAAAATATTTAGAGAATCTGGAGGAATCTCTGCACGTAAGCGGCAAGACCGAAAACCAACACTGAAAGCCCGTGACCTTCGATCCCTCAGGCGGAACTGCATTAAAAAACGGCAACATTGTGTAAAGGATATTCCCATGTGGGCTCAGGGACACTTCGGAAAACATTGTCAGTTAACGCAGTTCGTCGCAAGTGTGCCATTTCCATTTGATGAGGGAGACGTTACAAAATATTTTTATGTTCTGCATTACACAGTCAAACATTTTTTGAAGAAAATGCAATGGGAATATTGAACTGATTTCAGTTATTCTAATGAGTACCCTTTGATCAATTTGGAGATATTTGTAAAAACAATGAATACCGTTTTAATCCCAAAATAATTACGAGCTAATTCAACGAAAACGGTGTCTTAATTTCTATGACTATGACTTAGTTTCCTGACAATAGTTTGTCCCTCGTGTGGATGTGTTTTGAAGATACTGAGGTAGTATGAGGGATAAAAAACATCACAGGATGGAAATAATCATTGTTATCATCCGCTCCCAAATCCCTGCAGGAGGATGAAGAAATTATTATCAGATCATTATTATTAAGAGTGTGGAAATGTTTTTTGTTTTTTTTTGCACCATCAAACAATGTTTTCGAACTGAGACTTGTGCATACTGGGAAATTTATTTTACAAGAGTTGCTTTTCTGAAATAACAGCAACTTGGTTTTGATCTGTTAAGTGATCTTAATCTTAATCTTTATTTTTCATTTCTTTTCTGATTGTTTCACTGTCTTCTTTGACATTTGTGATCCAAAATCGTTGTTGTACATTAAAGGCTGATCAGAATCCGATCTAATCACCCATGTTACTTAGAAAAACAAAGACGTTTTAAGCAGTACTGCTCACCACAAGCGCTGAGACTCGAGCTGCGGCTGTAACTGTTTGAGAAAAGCCGAGCTGCTGTAAACACCTGTCAATGGCGATGATGAAAAGTGCCACTGCGGCTGAACAATAAAGGAAATAGAAAGCAGTGAGGATGAAATACAATATAGTAAAGCAATAGAATGGCCCATGGAAATGGCTGTTTAGATCCCCTGTGACTCATTCAATCGGTTGTGCCCTTGAACGCAAAGCTCTTCTTGGGAATAACTTATGATGAGTTGAGCAGCGCTATTAAAAGGAAAGGGAGGGACATTGCACTACTGGATGTGTTTGTGTGTGTGTGACACTGTAAATACCAATGGATTCAACAGCAAAGTTGATCTCCAAACAAACAAAAAAAGACCAAAAGGTGTGGCTGTTTAATAAAAGTGATATACAAATTCGTACAATTCCTACATGAACATAACTGCTTTCTTTTTAGCAGGGAGGGGCAACCGGCAGACCTCGGGCTACCACGCTCGGAGTGGCCCCTCGATTAATTTTTGAACATAAAAAATGCTTCCTCCTCCATACATGATCAATTTTAAGTTGTTGTCTCACCGTTCACCCCCAGATGGCAGACATTGCTTAATAGCGCTTCCACTGGTTGTTTCCCGTTAGAGAAGAAAAACCTTGAGACCCTTTCAGTCATGAGTGATTTTATAGTGCTGTTGTATCGCGTAAGAAAGTGGCCAGTCTAACAACACAGAGTAGAAGAGACAATAGTCGCATCATTAACTAATAGAAAAAGCATACAAGCATATCCTGGTGAGACACCAAATAATACTATCCTATGCTTAAATTTCGCTGGAACTCACAAGGATGTTACTGTATTGCGCACAAGTCACAGTCGGGGTTTTATGTTAACAACGTGGACAAGCAGCTGTGACCACAGTTAAGAAGAGAAGACTAGATACGTCAGCGCGCTATAACGGCCCGGCCGACAGACATGCCTGTGACGTTCCCATAAATTGCAAAGTCGTAATGTTCTCATTGTCACAAGGTTTACTTTTTTGTCAATGTCACAGCATGTTCTATCGTTACAAAACATTTGGAGACTTTGAACGACATGCCGCAACATAGTATAATACAAAATCTTTGAGTGAGTTGATTTTGGTGGGGGGAAAAAATACACAAAATTAGTTCTTGCACTTCATGTCGGTTTGCTGTTCAAGAGGTTTTGTGCCATATTTGAATGGTAATTTTTATGCATGAGATGCCTTTGCAGTGGAAAAAAAGAATCACAGTGTGTGGTTATTTTGTTGTTTGCTTCAAAACCTTTGTTGTTGAAGAGTGGATCTTTTATACATGCATTTAAGCATGACATATAAAGATGCTGTGATGTACATTAGTTCAGGAGAAAAACAGACATATGCATATATTTTGTCCATATTTATAAGGGAATATTTGTCATACATCTGTTTAGGAAGTGTGTGGTCATATGAGGCCCCCCGGTAGCGCTGATGAAAATCTGTGGCCCCTCCCATCATTTAAGTCGTCCATCCCTGCTCTATAGAAAGCTGACCCATATTCATCTGGTAATGATTTATGTTAAAACGCTCCTGTGATTTCAGTGTGTCAGTTCTTTCTTAAGAACAGACACGGAACAAATACGTCTGCCAAATCACATGATATCGCTCATAGTGAAGATGGTGTTGATGCGAGATAACACTCAATATGTTATTGTTTGTTAAACTTAAAAAAAGATCCCTAACAGCAGACATGCTTACAACTTTATACCTCATATTCATCTTTAGTCTCGTGGAACTTGAAGCTCAAAATATTTTTACTTTACTTAATTACCTTGTTGTCATAATTCTATGACATTGTTTGCATATCACTACTATTTATTTATTTTGTAAAAATTCTACCTGCTTGCTTTAACATTTAGTTGTGATACATATTCTTGGACTTTGTCTACTCTTTACATTCAGCGATGTTGAAGTTTAAACTATAAACCCTTAATTTGCACAGAAAAATATGTTTTATAATTTTTATACTGCTTGTCCATTTGGGTTCCAGGTGAGCTGGAGCACAAGTATTCAGTCAAATAATTTTTTTTTTTCACAGATAAAATGCTGTACTTCCAAGTATTTCAAAAAGTGTTTCAAGCGTTGGTAGTTGTTAACTAGTTAGAAAAATATTTGGTGAATTACTTCCCTTAAATGATTAATGTATCAAAGGATACCATTTATTTTGAATCTTACTCTGCAGCAGTATCAGACTCGGCAACTGACAGACGACGAGGAAAACAAAAACACAAACAGCCTCTTGGGAGATGAGGAGCAGTGCATTGGAGGGGACACACAGGGAGCAAAGCACACCTATAATGAGAGGTCTGCGCGTGTATGCGTGCGTGTGTGTGTTTTGTGCTGTCCATCATTGCACTACTGACTGTGGTGATTGCCTGACCCAAGCTTTCAGCGCATTACCACCTTAACAGCTTTGTGGCGAGATTTATTTTGTCTAGTGCATGTACGTGATACAATCAAACACACACACACAGAGTAGCAGATCCTTTCTTGATCGCAGCTGGGTGGAAGGGCTTCACGATAAAGGGTTGAGAAGTAATTTGAAAATGTGATTGGCGTGCAAAGATGAGCTCATCTATTTTGAATAAAGACATATTTCTGTCTAAACAAGGCAGCATCTGATGTCAAGCCCATCATGCTGTAAAAGGTCGTGAGTGGGAACTTGGACCTTTTTTGTAGTGTTTGCAAGATTTTTCTGGGAACTCCACCTTCCTCCCACTATCCAAGAAGAAATACTCTAAGACGCCTTTTGTAAAAACAAACCGAATTTTTTTTCACAATTTAAAACAATTCCCGGGTGTCTTAATAGCACATGTGACATGCTTCCAAAAAAGGCCCCAAGGATCAAGAATTACATCACTCTTAACATCTACTTTGAAGGGAGCAGTACTGTCTCATGCAAATTCACCCCTCCCCCTATATTGCAGCGCCAATGCTGAATATGGCTTTCTTTATCATGATGCCTACAGGAATTGAGCTAGGGGTGGCTACTTGTGGATCCTCAAAGCTAAAAAAGCAAATGGAAACTGCAAAGCACACAGAAGACCCCTCCAAGAGAGAATTGGTTGCCTTTGTATTTGTGGGGACAGCGCTTTATTATCAAGCCACTGAATTACACTTTAATTTAATAGTATAGTGGATCCGTACATGTGGCGCATGCAGTGGTCACATCGCCAAACACAAATACACCCCATCCCCAAGTCGACAACTTCGCCGAGCATTCAAGTATCTGCCGCTTATCAGAAGCTGATGCCGATATTGTTTGCTAGCGTGAAGATGTGCATCTAATGCCTGGATCGGACTACAAGACAAATTTGATCTTTCACGATTGCACTATGTCAGACTATTGCCATAAAATATTGTATTCCGAAACCACCGCATGCCGTCTTTTACGATCACTGGGATTTATCTTGTCAAATCAAACACTGTCGAGGAGGCGTGACCAGAAAACGTGTCACCTTTCACCACAACCGGATACAACCGTTACCATGGTGACAACAATGGATCGGTGCGGCAATGTTGGGGAAAAAAGAACAAAAACAGAGAGAGAAAAAAGCATGCAGTGTCACTGGTTGCTCGGGAGATGAAGTTTTGTGTTGTCCATTCAAGGATCGCTTGAGTTATGCTCACATACCTTTTAATACAATATGGCTTGCAAGCAAGTATAGCAAGCGAGTGCTACCACTAATGTTTGTACATAAACATGCTCACTTTCTTTTGAATCATGCTCCAAAACTTCAGTAAACATTGGTTTGTGTGTGTGAATAAATGTTGACAATGGTGTTGACACAACCAACAATTTGGCCCTACAATAACCCCACGATGCCAAAAAGAAAAGTTGACGATTTGGAAATCTCCCGTGCAGTGTGATATATATGGCGGTCTGGGATAGAACCATACACATAAACATGAGTGAGTTTCACATCGCTGGGAAATCCTCAGGAGCTTATAACACCATTGAATTTTGATTACGTTGTGCACATCGCAACACAACAATGTTCATGGTATCCTTTGTGTTGCTGTCAGAGGGGGGGAACTTTTTTATGGTTCAGACTCAGCTGTTTACTTGAGACTACAAATACTGTCACATTGGGCAAAACTGTAAAAGGGTCAACTGTATTATTCGCGTCAGATACGATGTTACGGCGTTGTGTGCAAAGAGCCCATTGGTAACAGTAAACTGCTTTGTACAATGCTGCATAGATAGCATATGTGCTGCTGATGAGGACTATTGTGATACCTAAGGAGGTGGGGTTTATTACAAGTGACTGAAATTCAGAATAATCATTCAAGTAATTGCATCATTTAAGAAGATCACATTTCAGAGGATCGCATCTGCCAAGAGCTGACAGTTTTCATCATGTCATGGGGGTCACAAAGCCGAATTAATGAATGCTGGTGTCCAGTATTCCTCTCTCTCCGTTAAACCCCACACCATCGTCTTACTCATCTGCCGAGCAGGCTGAGAGATCTGGTCATGACGGCATTTTAAAGGAGCCCCAGTGGTGCAATTCTTAACACCCAATGGGCTGGCTGGTCACACCCAACACACTGACACACACTCTGTCTGTCTCTCCCTTGTCCTCACTGTTCTGTGTACTAGAATTAACCATTGGCTCCTCTCCAGTCACATCCAGTCAATATTCCAGCCATCCAAAAACCACCCGCTCTATTCGGATCGTTCACTGGAGGCCAAACATTGGCAGAGTCACAGTTGTGTCACAGCAATCAATCCAGCATCAATGTGAAATAGCTATACCACCAGTATGCAAGCAAAAGACAACACGACTCCACATGCACGTTTTGTCAAATTCCCACCAGAGAAAAAGAACTAAAAGGATAATAATGCAAATGGGAAACAATGACGTATATAGACAGTGTAAGATGGAGGAAGGAGCTTTGACTTTTATATTGCATCTTCAGAAGAAAGTCATATCTGACTTTCATAAATCTGAAATGAATTTTATAATTTTTTTTTAACCAAATCAAGTTTTTATTTCTAAACATAACGAGAGCCAGAAAAAAATACTTCCATGACATATAGTGTAGCAACTACTTGTTCAGTGGTATTTGTGGTTTAACAATTGGATGCTTTAATTCTTGGACAGTAATAATGAATCAAGTCATTAATAAGGTATAAAAGTATGTATGAAACTTTGTGGAACATTGCGATAAATTGAAACCTGTACTCCACCATACGTGGCAAAAATGACTGAGAACAGCAAATTCGACTTCTGTTGACCCAAAGCACTTTGGCTTGGTTATTCTCCATAAACGTGTGTCGTCTGAAGCTAATGTCTTTCTAAAAGTCAGTTACTAAACATTTCAAAATCAGAAAATTTATTTGATTATGATGTACTGATAATGGAACAGAGCATCTTCTTTTTTAAGGTCTTACCTGGAATTGGTCATGTCCGTTTGTCCACCCCGACTCTTCTCCAGCCCCAACTTTGTGAAAATTCCGATGAGCACCATGATGGCCACCACACCACAGATAATATACACGATCATGTGGGTTCGATCGCGGTCGGGTTCCTGCTGGAGCTCTGTAACGGGTGCCGCCGGTCGCCCGGTGTTTGCCCAGACGGGTGTGTCATAGTTTGAACAAGAAGTCTGATCCAAACTGTGGATTTTGAATTGGCAGCAGAAGCGGTAGAAACAAGAGCCACAACAAAAGCTATAGATCCCCGCGTTACAATTGAAGGGTGGGTCCCACTGGCCCATGACATCGTAGTAGCCCCAGCAACGATTAGCACCGCCTGGTGCCGTTTTATCCTCTGTGTCTGCAGTCGGTGTTGCCAGGGCAGCCTCTGGAAGCACTGAGGGTTCAGTTGTGAGATTATTTGGAAAAGCCTGGGCTGAAACCTGGCCCAAAGGCCGTGGGTTTAGTCCCCCCAGAGAGGTCAAACCTAGAAGAATGGCCACTGAGAAACTGACCAACATTGGTTGCATGTAGCTAGACATCTTGGATCCTTGGTGTTGATGCCTCAGTGCTGATGTGTAATTGATTGACCCAACATTGAAGAACCTAGGTTTGGAAAAACAACAAATAAAGTGTTATATATCGTTCTCACACAAAACTTCCATTTATTACCAATCAAGGAGTCTGTGTGATCATACAACAAGATACAGTCACCGTGGTAAATCTTGAAAATTATGTATTTCAGATGGCCTGTAATAATTTAAGCAGTGCCCGCCTTTTAAATGTAATAAATCGCCGACGATCAGGGTCATTTAAACGTGGCAGCCAAAATCCCTATCACGAGTAAAATTTTATGAATTGTGCAGCCCTAAATAAAACCTCTCGGTTTTGGAATTTAACAATAGTGTTTGAGAAAAACATGCTTATAAAGTGTGCAAAATTTTGATAGTTTGAATCGCGGTCATGCATGACATCACGTGAGACCTTGGCATACCGCACAAAACCTCAATTTCCAAAGCGTTAAACAAGTAACTCTTGGTGTGTGTTTTTGTGATTTCTTTAGCTTTTTTGCATCACTTATTATAACAGAAGGACCAGACTCAACAAGGGGTGCTAAGAGAAGAAGAACACTGGTTCAAAATTTGCATAAACATGAAATTCGTAAGACTCCAATCTGACCATATGCTATTACTTAAAGTTAGTTATTTTTCTTTTACTGCTTTTACGTCTTACTATTAAAAAAGGTCTTTACAGGTTATAAC
The DNA here is from genome assembly GCF_024500385.1 of Phyllopteryx taeniolatus. Classification (NCBI taxonomy): domain Eukaryota; kingdom Metazoa; phylum Chordata; class Actinopteri; order Syngnathiformes; family Syngnathidae; genus Phyllopteryx; species Phyllopteryx taeniolatus. Next base: position 12,623,493 of record NC_084517.1, read on the forward strand.
AATTAAAAATGTTTAAGTGAAATGCATGAGGCACATCTGTGACAAGAATCAAGTTAATCTGATTATACGTTAAATATTAAAGAGTTGTCATGTTGAACAATGTTTAAATGTTAAATACAACATTGCCTGTAATATTAATAAATGTTTGATGATGTTGTTAGTTTGACCCTAGGATGAAATATTGCTTTTTCCATTATTTCCTATGAGAAAATGATAATGGTACAGTAGGTGTACCTGTATCCCAGAATATATTGTCTTCAACCCCAAAGGGTCTACTGTGGCAAGCTCATTTACATGCATGTGTGTAGAAGCGTGTTTGTGGGTGAGTGGTCCAAAATAGTCAAAATGTCACCTTTCACAGAGCCATATGGCATCCAGGAGTTGGAAACAAATCCAAATCCGCTGGCTTGCAGTGGGTCCAGTTTAGGAGCGCTTGTTGCCCACAAATAAACGTGCTTGTAGCATTTCCTGCAATCAGTTTCCCACTTTGCTCAATGAAAGAACAATCTGTATGAAAGTATCTGTTGTCAAAAGAAGAGAGAGGGATTCTTCTAAGACTCACAGTCCCAAGCTCCCATCTTGGTGGCTTTCTCAATCCTGAGACATGCTCGTATTCCTGAGTGGGTAACACATCTGATGCGCAGCGCCAAATTACTTCTGACGTCCCAAGGAAAACTCACCGGAGTGTGTTGTTTCCCACAGGAGTTGTCTGCCTCTTCCACTCCACTCGCTTAACTTGCATCTTTCATCCTCCCGCTAACAATGTCACTGCACAATGGACTCGCTTTATTTTTAGTGGTGGGCATCTTTTTGCAGGTATTCTATTTTCAATTGTCTCCCTATTCTCAGTCAATGAGCCAACAGGTGAACACCGCTTTAAAAGAAGACTCTGGCACTCATCCAGCTGTAATCCTCAGATGAGGACTGTCCAGAATCCTTTTGCACCTGTGGTATCTTTTCCTATCACGCATGCACAAACAATTTCAATTCCCCTGCTACTCTTTCTTTGTCAGCCACTTCCAGTCACCACACAGGGAGTCCAGTGACTTTTTTCAACCAGTCCGCTGTTGCTTGACCCCTCTCCCATCCACCCTCCCCTGTGACCCCTCCTATCCCTGGATCCCAGGATTTGTAACAGAGCCTGGACACCAGCTGCGTATTGTCTATTTAGCCTTGTCCTACTTGAGGAGGGAAGGATGCGGGAAAGACAGGAGGGATGGTGTTGTGATGTTGATTTCTCAACGTCTTAGTGATGCCGCACAACGGAAGATGTTAAAAAAGGCGCTGGAAATACTTCAGAGGAATCTCACAGCATGGATCATTGTTGGCTTTTGGTTAAGTTCTCTCTTAAAAGGGGTAAACAACTTCCTACCCTTTTGAAATGTCCAACTCTTGTCCTCTCCCGCAAAAATACCTGACCTCTTTCCAAGCCAGACGGTTGGACTTTTGTCGAAGCTAACTAAATACCAGCATGAGATCAAGATAAAGCTGGTCTCTCAGCAATTTTTCTAGGATAAATCTCCCCGGCTTGTTGTGGAGTACGGAGGCAAAGTGGAGATGCGACAGCAGTAACTGTTTTCAAAGGAAGCCCTCTCGGACTGCAGCAGATGCTCTTTAGTTGTTATTGGGGCTGGTTCAGGTGCAAGTTTGCCAAATTTTCCATTCACATTATGAGGACCTGAGCAAAAATTGACCCCAAAGCATCTCAAACCAATAATATGCAACAGTTTTTGGGAAATTGTTGTATATTATCTATCACGAATCACACAAAAGATTGTTGTCAATTCTCTCCTTGTCCAGCTTCAGCTTCTTTGAAAACAGGCATAATTTGATATATATGTATAGGAATTTTATATATATATCATATGTATGTGTTTTCACTGTGAGATGCTCCAAACAGAAGTGGGAAGAGACAGGAAAGCCCGGAAGCAACAAACTGCTTTCTCTTTTTATGTCATTCCATCCTTTCTCTTTGCAGATCTTCGTCCATGTGTGTTCCTTTATTTCCGCATTCTTCCCGTCTCATCGCTGCGTCTTTATCCCGTCACTTGGTAATGCTTCCACTGCCGTTCTCTTCTGTTCTCTGACAGAACTGGATGGCAATATCTCAAACACGCCTCCCTCTTCTGCTCACTCCTCCCTCTTGCACTCCTCTCTCTCTCACTCTCTCTCGCTCTCTCTCTTCCTCTCTCTCTCTCTCTCTCTCTCACACACACACACAGACTTTTGTTGGTAAATGAGCGCACGGTCTTTCTTGCTGACTCTCCTCCTTTGCCCCCTACTATGTATCACTACCACGCTTGTCTCAACAATGTCCCACATATTGCTTTGCTTTTTTGCCATCAGAATTCCTTGTTTCATTTTCCTCTCATTCCTTCCTTCCTGTCCTTATATTTTTCTTTTCCAACCATCTCCATCTGCTGTTTTCCTTGGCTCCTTCTCCTCCCTAGTCATTGCGTAACCAACTATGAAGGCTTTGTTATCCTTTATATCCAATTGTTCCACTTTTCCAAAATTACTAGACAGTCCAACCAAGGAAAACAGTGGCGCTGACTAAGGAGCAGTTGGTAATGTGCAGGCGGACATGCGTGTGTGATTCATGGGTTGTGTGTGTGTGTGTGTGTGTGTGCGTGTGTGCGTGAGTGCTTAATTACTGCGCTATAACACATCTGCACACCCTTGCCTCAATATGGGCATGTGTGGTGCACGTGTACTGCTGCAGTCTATCGGGAATGATTTAGTGAGCGAGATCACAGGGATGGATGGCAGAGGAGAGGGAGAAGAGAAATTGGGGAAGAGTGAGATAAACATAGTGTACTGGGAAAAAACTGCCGGAATAGAGGCAGGGTGAGGAGGATGGTGGTGTACCTGCCAAAGAGAGAGAGAGAGAGAGAAGGGGGGGAAGAGGTAAAGAAGTGAAGAATTATCACCAGGGAGGGGGGATTAGAAACATGGGAATAGATAGTGACAGAGGGAGAGGGGAAGGATGTGGGGAGGGCGTGAGGGCAGATAGTAGAAAAAAAGAGTACGGCTTCCTCAAGGGAAAGTGACATATTTTGCCAATAGAGAAAGGGAGACAAAGAGAAAGAGTCAGCGTACAATGTATTTCCTTGGACACTCACTCAGGATGTAAGATAGGAAAGGATAGAAAAGCAGATGACTTTTAAATAATATAGAGTGCACAGAATTTTCTCAAAAGGAGGATGTTGCTACGACCTTGACTTTGAGGAAATATACCCGTAATAATAAAATACAATTTTAAAAAAAATCAAAAAATCATGGTGAATCTCCCATGAATGCTTAAGAGATTCTTGTGCAAGCTCTTCCGTGATCCTCGTCAACTTGTTATAACTATGAAACCATCTCTGAGAACATTTAACAGCAATAAACAGTTTGAGTCCATGTCAATTGCGCCTCTCCCTCAGAACAAAAATCTCTGTTAGTTACCAATAAAATTCCTTCTTTTCTACTTTGAGCTTCAAAAGTCTCTCCATTTAAATAAAAAATACTGCCAGTGAAGAAAGTCTTCCTTGAGCAGTCCTATTCCACATTATTGTTTTGAGGGTTTGTAAAAGTGAGAATGATCTTTTTTTTTTTTTAAATACAAACATTGGTGGCACAGTGCGTGCAAGCTGGAGTAACTTTGTTGACTCCGGTACAGTTTACCTGAAATCCTTCATAGCCAAAATGCTTAAGACGCTTGGCTAGCCATAGACATCTGTAGACAGCATGTTTATGAGGCGAGCTAGCTTTGTGTATGCCTGGTTTAAAAAAAGAATGGCACCAATGTAAACCTGTGTGCTCTCATACGCTCTCTTCAGTCACACTGAAGGAGGCTGCCTGCCACAATGTGGAGGCAAGAATATTGTCTGCCTCACCTCACACTTTTTGTGAAGTTTTTCTGAAGTTTAATCTGATCAGCAAAACCAAATCTGTAAAAACAAATATTAAATGCATTAGCCTGACTACTCAAAATCAGACTGCATATTAGGAGTGTCATTATGTAGGAGTTGTGAAGAGAGAGCACAGGCAGTTGCCAATACCCTCGATGTAGTAGTACAATAATCTTACCACTAGATGATGCCATTACTCTGCTCTATTTCTGCTTTTAGTGAGGGATTGCGCAATCCGAGGTGAGGCTGGCAATGACGTGTATACCATTCTTACGTTCTGTTCATAGTTTTATGACCATCATTATATTTTTTGACTTTTACATTCCTGGTACTCTTCCATGGTGGCATCAGATAGTTAATACTAGATGCTGCAGTCAGATAGAGCATCACAGGATATACTCAAGTCTTTGAAGACAATCCAACCTTCACATTTATGTGTGAATTTATGTTGACTTTGGAGTTTTTACAGTGTTTATCTTTTTGTCCCTCTCACATGAATACAATTTGTTTGTGCTGCTCTACTTTTATCATCCAAGTAATCCCAGTTTGTTAGTGCTCATTTGGTGTGCTTATATTCCAGCTGCAGTGTCTTCAAATAAGCACACAGGCACATTACAAATGTGTAGCTTCACACAAATGCAAATGGGCACACTCATGACACCACACTATGTGATACGCCACAAATCAGCTAATCCGTTTCCGCCATGCAGCCAATTTGAGCCTGACATTAAAGTGCCCTCTGTTGAATTTGAGGCATGTCATTCTTTAAGTATAAAAATTGCTGATAGAGGATTGGCCCACGATCAAATACTCCATCATTTCTACAGGACGATGCGTGTGAGTTCTATAACAGGAAATGTCGAGGGTGAAAGGTGCTGAAGGGGAGCATAATGGGGAAGAAGGAGGGATGAGGTGGGTGGAGAGGCAGAGGGATGGAAAGAGAGTCCTAGGGGACGGATGAAGACTAGCGAGTACAGACTGACTGGAATATGTCTGCGTGGCTGTGGTGCAAAATACATTCCAAATCCCTCTTCCTCTCTGTCCTCTACTTCCCATTCACTCACCCCTGCAAGGTAATTTACTGCTCAAATTGATTTCCACATATACGCACACCAAGCACTTCATTACGTATACCGCACAAGCCAATGAGAGCGATACAAGAGCTGTATCGAAATTTCTGCTGTTACAAATATATATTTTTATATTTCTTATTTAACCTTTATTTAACCATGGTCTCATTGCAATCCGAGATCTCTTTTGCAAGAGAGACCTGGCTCATATACCAGCATGAAATTTCAGACATTAACAACATTAAAGGAACATAAAAACATAATACGCACTTTTGATTAGCAAAGTCAGAGACTTATTGTTTAACAATGACAGCTTGGGAACTTACCTGTGCCTTTTTCATTCTGCAAAATGTGCAGTCACACTGGAGTCCAATAACTCACCTAGAAGGATATAAATGGGGAGATAATGTGCCTTAAGGGAGGAAAACGGCCTCTGTTTGTGCAGTACACCTAATTCTGACATGCAATGTGTAGAAAACTGTTCAAAACCAGAGTCTTAGAAAGGTGCACATATGAAAATACAAGATGGCGCCTACCAGTGTGGTCGCCTCGGTAACGCGCTCTCTAGTATTGTCTTTGTTTTTGTGTTTTTCGTCCGTCTTTGGAGACCTTACACGACTCACTTACACAAGGGGAGACCTGCTAACCATCAAGGAGTCTACTCCAGACTTTCTGTCACCAACTTTCGAATATCCGCTCAGTTTTTTCCCCGAGTTACTCACCGGAGCGGCGTCCGCGGTTTTCGGCGCATGGAGACGGAAGCGGCGCCACAGAGGGAAGCGAGCTGGCATTCAGGTGAAATTCCGCAAGAGAGGACACAGATTGGCGTTCCCGTCGATCCACCTCGCGAACGTACGCTCCCTACCCAACAAAATGGACGAGCTTCATCTTCTGTTAAAGACAAAGACTTCGGACGTTCCGCGGCCATGTGCTTCACGGAGACCTGGCTCTGCGACGCTGTACCCGATGCCGGCATTATGCTTCCCGGTTTCCACATTCATCGAGCGGACCGCGACATGGAATCATCGGGGAAAACAAAGGGCGGCGGGATATGCCTCTATATCAACGAAAAATGGTGTACGGACGTCACGGTGATCAGCACACACTGCAGCCCGCATTTGGAGTCGCTATTCTTAAATTGTAAACCATTCTACTCGCCACGTGAGTTCGCATCATTCATTCTCGCTGGCGTCTATATTCCGCCTCAAGCTAACACGAACGCCGCATTGCTAACGCTCGCCGATCAAGTCAACGAAATTGAAAAAAAACACCCCGACTCACCCCTCATTATTCTCGGGGACTTTAACAAAGCTAAACTCAACCACGAACTCCCTAAATACAAGCAGCACATCGACTGTCCTACCAGGGAAAATAATACTTTAGACCACTGCTACACTACGGTAAAAAACGCATACTGTGCTATACCTCGTGCAGCCTTGGGCTCGTCTGATCACTGCTTAATTCACTTAATACCGACGTACAGGCAAGAACTTAAATGTGCGAAGCCTACAGTGAAAACAGTCAAAAAGTGGACAAATGAAGCCAAGATGGAACTTCAAAGCTGTTTAGACTGCACAGACTGGAGTGTCTTTGAAAATTCTGCTGGCAGCCTGGATGAATATACGGACACTGTCACATCCTATATCAGTTTCTGTGAAGAGGTCTGTGTACCAACAAAATCATTTCGCACATTCAACAACAATAAGCCGTGGTTCACTGCTAAACTTAAGCAGCTTCGCCAAGCTAAGGAGGACGCATATCAGAGCGGGGACAGGGCCCTGTATAATCGAGCTAGAAACCAGCTGACCAAAGAAATTAACATTGCAAAGAGGATCTATACAGCAAAGTTGGAAAAACAGTTTAGCGCAAACGACTCTAAATCAGTCTGGCATGCATTCCAGTCGCTGACTAATTACAAGCGACGATCCCCCCAAGCTGAGAACAATAGCACACTAGCCAACGACTTGAATACCTTCTACTGCAGATTTGAAAAGGACAGTTTCACACCACACACCAACCCGGCCGCACCCGCGACCACAATCACACCTCTGACCTCTGCGTTAACCATCCATGAACAGGATGTGAGACGCATCTTCAAACAACAAAAGATTAACAAAGCGGCAGGCCCGGACCACGTGTCCCCATCCTGCCTCAAAGTCTGCGCGGACCAGCTTGCGCCAGTCTTCACTCAGATCTTCAACAGATCACTGGAAATGTGCGAAGTTCCATCCTGTTTCAAACGCTCCACCATCATCCCAGTCCCCAAGAAACCTGCAATCTCGGGTCTGAATGACTACAGGCCTGTCGCTTTGACATCTGTGGTCATGAAGTCCTTTGAACGTCTTGTGCTGGACCACCTCAAGAGTGTCACAGGTCCCCTGCTGGACCCCCTGCAGTTTGCCTACCAAGCGAACAGATCTGCGGATGATGCAGTCAACATGGGACTGCACTTCATCCTAGAACACCTCGACAGTGCAGGGACCTACGCGAGGATCCTGTTCGTGGACTTCAGCTCAGCGTTCAACACCCTCATCCCTGAACTCCTTTCATCCAAGCTTCTCCAGCTCAGCGTCTCACCTGCCATCTGTCAGTGGATTTACAGCTTTCTGACGGGCAGGACACAGCAGGTCAGGCTGGGGGAGGCCACCTCATCCACACGCAGCATCAGCACTGGGGCGCCCCAAGGTTGTGTCCTCTCTCCGCTGCTCTTCTCTCTCTACACGAACGACTGCACCTCAGCGAACCCGACTGTCAAACTCCTGAAGTTTGCAGATGACACCACTGTCATCGGCCTCATCAAGGACGGTGACGAGTCTGCATATCGACAGGAAGCGGAGCGGCTGGAGCTGTGGTGCGGCCGACACAACCTGGAGCTGAACACGCTCAAGACTGTAGAGATGATCGTGGACTTCAGGAGGCATCCTTCGCCACAGCTGCCCCTCACGTTGTCCAGCTGCCTTGTGTCAACCGTCGAGACCTTCAAGTTCCTGGGAATTACAATCTCCCAGGACCTGAAGTGGGCGACCAACATCAACTCCGTCCTCAAAAAGGCCCAGCAGAGGATGTACTTCCTGCGGCTTCTGAGAAAGCACGGCCTGCCACCGGAGCTGCTGAGACAGTTCTACACAGCGGTCATCGAATCAGTCCTGTGTTCTTCCATCACAGTCTGGTTTGGTGCTGCTACAAAAAAGGACAAACTCCGACTGCAACAGACAATCAAAACTGCTGAAAGGATTGTCGGTACCCCCCCTACCCACCCTTGAGGACTTGCACGCTGCCAGAACTAAGACAAGGGCATGCAAAATCCTCTCGGACCCTCCCCACCCTGGTCACCGGCTCTTCCAGCTCCTTCCCTCAGGTAGGCGCTACCGATCATTGCAAACTAGAACTAGTAGACATTCCAACAGCTTCTTCCCTCTTGCAATCAACTTCTTAAACAGCTAACTTACAATTCCATTACAACAAGCTGGCAATTTTTTTTTTGACTTGAGTTCGTTGTCACATTTCTGTGGGGCCAATTATGTATTACTCGTGCACTCACTGTAGTTGTCTCGCCGTGCTGCACTATTTGCATATAGTGGCCACTCATGCCAGAGTAGCATCTGCTCCATTTGCACACTGATTGAGGAGTATCTGTAACATTTGCACAACCATTGTCCCAGATTATCGCACTACTCGTCACACTCCTTGAAGTCTCAGTGCCCTTTGCACAATGGTCATTGCACCGGACTATTGCGATATTAGCCATTCGAACTGCTCTAAGTGCTAGAGGACTCTGCATCTTTTTGCACAATTGTTGTTTGTTGTTGTTTTTTGTCAATGTCTTTATGTCTCCAAAGTGTTCTGTAAATTGACTGTCTGTTGTACTACAGCGGCTCCAACTACCGGAGACAAATTCCTTGTGTGTTTTGGACATACTTGGCAAATAAAGATGATTCTGATTCTGATTCTGAAATCAGATCTGAAAATGGAAATTTAAAAAAATGAAAAATCTGTGTTAATGGAGGACATACATGTTCAGTGTAGAATTTTGCTTATAATGTTTCTGCAGGAAAATGTATATTTACTCGACCGCTATCACAATAATTTCATTATGCCACTTTACGCTTTTACAGTATTCCTTTGAAGGGTCACCAGAATAGACTTTCGGATGGAAATAAGGAGACTAATTTATTAAGATCCCAAAAAGCGGGAGATAAATTGTTTGTTCACTCAGCACACAGTACAAACAAAAATGAATATGAGAATTGAAGAGGGATTAAATGATATTTGAATTGAATCTGTGACTGACAGGGGCTCTTGAAAATAATATTTACAATTTGCCCACATTGAGGTGGTGGGTCCCAAATGGATTTGTTTTCCCTCTGGGCCTGGCAACACATATGCACATATACAAAGAAAAAAAGCGTTTAGGTATTTACTACCTCATCGTCGCGTAAACATTCACAAAGTTGCCTCTCGGCCTTTTTTGAGACTTAAGTGGTATTGGGATCGATAATGTAGGTAATGTATAGTTAACACCGTATATTGATTGCATTGACTGACCTCCACTGCTCAAAGTTATAATTTTGAGGCTGCAGTATTGCGCGTGTACTCCAGGAACTCTCAACGTCACCATAGGTGCCTCCAGGTGCACATCAGTCACACCACATCAGTAACTCAAATAGCTGCCTCGAAGCCAACCTTTCTCATCATCCCTGCATCTTCTTCAAAGCCCTTCACCTCTTTATACCTTGGCTTCATTCTTTGCCCAGTCCCCCTATTTCTCAACTCATTTCCCCATCCGCTCATATAAATGTCTGCTAAATTTCAGTGTATGTCACACCACACCACGACACGCCTGTCACTCCTACTCTGTTTTCACTCGAGGGAGCGGAGGCTTTTCCTTGCTCCATGTCACTCCCTTTCGCTCGCTTAGTTGCTCATCATTCCTGTACTCTCTGACTGTCACTCACAGTAGATTAGTTCAGGGGGGAGACGAGCATGGGGAGGAGAGGATGGAGTCATGGAACTCAAATAAGGCCACAGGAGGACATTTGGTACAAGGGAAAAGTCTCATCATGGGGATGCGATGGAGCCGATGCACACCAAAAGGGCAAAATGCAGTCGAGAAAGTAACGGGATTAAGTTGAAGTGGGATAAAGGTTGGATGACATCTGCAGGTTTGATTGTCTGAGATTGTCTTTTTTTTTTTTTATTTTTTTTTTTTTTTTTTTATACTCTTTTAGAATACTCTTGACTTTGTCCTTGTCCACACAAACGTGAAGTCTAATTGGGGGACAGTGAAAAATACAAAATGTTTCAGTCCTGCCAGGCACTTTTACAAAAGTGATAGATTTTAACTTTAAATAGATAGATACAATAGACAGTTGTAATTGCAATATTACACTTCCACAATCTTGCTCAACGCCTCCAAGCTCTTTTTTTCCCTTTTTGTTTCATAAAATTAGAATCTTCTCTATAAATTTTGGTGTAATTCAAATAACTAATTGAAAACTAATTGAACAAACACACTACTACTACTACTACTATGCACTTAAAAATATAACAACAGATGTTTACACATTACATTTAAATTATTATATTTTTGCACAAAAAACATGTTTTGACACAATCTAATTGCCCACTGTGGCACTGCGTGTACTCTGAAGTTCTCCGCTTTCCTTCCTCTTCCTCACAAGAAAAGTACAGAGCGACTGTCCTGTTTCCACCCTGCCGCCGCAAAAAAATAAGATAAAAGACAGAGCATGTTGTGAAAGAAGAACCCTTCGTTGACCTCTCTGCAGAGTGAGTGAAATTTTTTTTTACTAGGTGTATATCAAACTAATGGAGTAGTGTTATATTTGCTGTATTTTCCATATAGGGCATGACCTTTTCTGACCATGACATCCAAATGTTCTGGAGTTAATTTAAAACTAAACCTAGTGTTGCATGCTATGCACAAAGACACAGGAATATTGGGATGTTTGTTGGAACTTAATAGTGTTGTTTTTCTAAATTATCTCTCCTACACCTACATGATTAGTGGAATTTTTTTTTCTAAAGCTATTGTTTTCATTAGGGTTGACACTTATCCCAGCTGACTTTGGGCGAGAGGTGGGGTAATCCCTGAACTGGTCTCCAGGCAGTCACAGGGAACATATATTTAAACTCACATTCACACCTATAGACAATTTAGAGTCTTCAATTATCTAACATGCATGATTTTGAAATGTGGGAGGAAGTCGGAGTACCCAGAGAACACCCGATAAATAAAACAATGTAAGGACCAAGTCCGACAATCCGAAAGCATGTACCTCTTCTAAGGTTCACATTTTTTTTTCACCTGCAAAATCAATGAGTAAAGCTAAGAAAAAAGTTCCCAAAAAAAACTACTATAACTGCTCAAGCCCATTTCTGGAGGAGAAAACGATAATTGTTGATTTGTTAAACAAAACCATCCACAATAGTGTTAATTTAATATAAAAATCTCTCTGATATTTGGATAGTAATTTAAATAAAAGTGAACATTTTAGACAAGAAAAACAGATTCTCCCTAAAATACATCATAACCATAGGAACGGCTGCGAACACGGCGTCCATTATTTTGCCTTTATCTGTGACAGCCAATTCAACTAATTTGACCTCTGGTTTTGGTCCTGCATGTATCAGTAAAACTCAGTTAAACCTAATGAAACTTTTATTATCAATTATAAGATCCACAAATTACCCTCATTAACCAAGGTTATCTGCATTTGTTTTATTAAAACAAAGTAATTATGATTGGATACATTCTTGGTATTTGTGTATTTGTTGTTATTCACATCAGATTAAACACTCCATTTTACAAGAGTGCAACTGTCTGACAGCACCAGTAATCATATCAGATGTTGATAAAGTACTGTGAGTACAATTGGACACAGTGATAAAGAGAATATTTACTCATCCATATCGAGATGTAATGGATTTTTCCTTAGCTAGCATGCCAGCCATCCATACATTTGCTTGGAAATTATCATTATTATTTTTTTTTATTTTGCATAATCCTTTGCGCAGTCAAAAAGAAAACTATATCACTCACTTTAATAAATAAAGGCACACTGCTGGAAGCATTACATCTTCTTCAATCTTTTTTTTAAGACGCAAAGTAAAAAACAACAACAACAACAACACGTAAAGATGTTTGCCCAGCAAGCGCTATAAAATATAATATGTTTTTTTCCCCCACAATTTTGGATGGGCAACATATATCTCGATTGATGGATGAATGCAAATGATTTTAACCCAGCAAGCATGTTACCAAGTCTAACTAGTCATGCTTTCCATTAGACGTCAATAGAGGATAATCCTACCGCTTCTCGGTGGGAGCTCTGTGTCATTATTAGCTGTCTAGCTGGCTCTGTTTCATCCTAATGCAGTATCAGCCCCCTCCCCCAACCTCCCCTCCCCGCTAAGCCTTCATGGTGTGTATGCTGTGTGCCTCTGTGTGTTTGTGCGTGTGTGTGTGACAGCGAGCACAACCGCAGTAACTCAATCAGCCGGTCCGAGATGGCTTCTGTCCTCACTTGAGCCAAAGAAAAGAGGCCGAGTGCACAGCGATGCTGCCCGAACAGATAGAGAGACAAGAAGGTCATCTGAAGGTGAAGAAAGAAAAAGTGCTTTGGTCAAATGGTGGAACAACACAAAAGATTGAGGAGCCAAGAGAAATGACTGTCTCCTTCACACACTGAGGAGATTGAAATGTTCGGAGAAAAACCTTGTTGATGCAGAAACCCTCCCCAAGTTGCTCTCGATGCTTCTTGCTCTCCTTCTGCTCAACTTTTTGACACAAAGCCGCTTTGTAAAATCCTGTAGAAAGGAATGGCAGCATACCCAATTCACACATGTGTGCAATGTGGCATGTTATACTTCAGGGTTACGGTTCTCATTTGCTTTAGATGATCAGTACATTCACAAGCTTGTGACAATACACTGTTTGAACTAATGCATTTCAATGGATTAGCCTAGTTTCCGGCTGATATTTTTATCAGCGAAGTTCCGAAACTGGTGGGTGAGTCATTATTCGCCGGTGACGTCACATTGCATTTCACAGCGCTTCTCCCTGCAGCTATTTATCCAGTTCTATATTTATCAACTTCTTGCACTTAGAGAAACACGTTTGAACTTGAGCAGGAGATTACCTGCGAGCTGAGGATAATCTGTTGATTCTGTAAAGGTCCAAAACCGCAATAAATCCAATATATTTTTTGAGATATAAATATGGAGCATGTGAAGCTATTTTTACTGATATGATCTAAAATGCTCACAGTGAGGTGCATGTATCAAAGTCGGAGCTTCCTCTGATTTGGTCCTGAAACCTTTTCAAAAGAGGAAGTCAAGTCAAGGAATCTTATAGCAATGCCCGAATTACTGATTCCTCCATTTGGCTTGCGAGGAGTGTAACTGTGAGAACTTGTAAACATTCAAATGAAACACAATCCGTTCCGGGATGCCGGTTGACCTCCGATTTCACCATAGGAAATAATGAAAACTTGAAATAATTTACCCTGTGAGCCTGAACAGGATAAGGGGCATTGAAAATGGATTAATGGATAAAAGGATGAACTAATTTAAATTGTTGCCAACGGAAAACCTTTATTTGCAATAAAAACACAGTTTTAATTAACAAAAGACATTAACTGCTGTTTATAGTAAGTGCCAAAAACAATAAATCTAATCATCGTTAAATTTGATGCAATTGAGTGATGGATACGGTGGCGAACATGCAGAGGGAGGCTTCTGCTTGTGCCTGGGAGGTGAGTCTCTTTATGGCACCGCTAAATAAATGCTAATTTTAAAATGTAAAATCTGTTTGTCTTGTTATTTTTGTCAACTTATTGTTAACTGTCAAACTTAAACTTATTAAAACACACTTTCTATAGTATTTCTTAGCACCTATTCTGACTTTCAACCACACAGTTCTCGAAAGAGGCAAACCATGCTTGGCTCAAGCTGTTTATTTGTCACTCCCAGGGGAAACTGACACACAAAACAAAAGAGAATTAAACATTAGATCACTGACGTCGGGCTGAAACTTCATAATTTGGTCAATTTCATATCTTTCCACAAATCAATGCTAATAATGTTGAGTCCGCAGTGGGTCTGATATTTTTTGAAATGATTGACAAATCTAAAGTACAGTATTTAAAATGGCTTGCTCTCTTTGACGATGCAATGTTAATGGCTCAACAAACAGGATGTTTTTGTTGTTTGTTTGTTCTGTTTCCTGAAAAGTGATGTTTTTGAAGATGTGAGGTCTCCGCCCGATGCCATTGACATATTTAAACACCAAACTGTTCAACCTATTTTTGTCTGACAAATGTCTGCTAGCTTAACATACAATCCAAAATGCCATGGTCGGGCTAACAGATATTAGCATAGGTGTTACGGGAATACATTTTGAAACCTTCAAACAACTTCTACTTTAACACATATGGAACAGCAACACATATAAACACAGAACACAACAAAATTTGCAGTACCCTCTCTGCTCTGTGGGAACTACAACTGTTACAAAAGTTAAGCTGGGGACCAGCTCTGCCTCCTATTATTTTTTATATTTTTTAACTAACACAGAGGTGTTCGTATGTCCATAATGTTTGTAAGGTGAATGTTTATAAGTAGTATTAAAAATATGCGATATGGCAAGCGTGTGGGCAATGAACCGATATAGTGGGGGAACACTGTATGTTCAGATGCTCACTGAGCTGAAGTCTCACAAAATATACTGAGATCTTTGCAATGTCACGACAGTGACTCAAATTCTGTTGTTTTAAAATGTATGTTATGCATTTTTCTAACAAATAGTTAGTTTGAACTGAGCGTCTTTTAGAGGTTCCACTGAACAAACAGTTTATTAAGTCCATGAGTTACTCACCATATTTGTGTAATTACTCATATGCGGGCAAGGTCGGGGGGCTCATACATTGCATGCTTATGTCAAGTGTCACTCAAGCATTCATAAATGGCTGCATCAACAATTAACTAGTGAGCTGTGGCTGCTGGAGCACGTCTGGTTTAATACTGTGCTCAAATGATACTAGCCGCCTCGTGCCATCAGCGCTTAACAAAGTGCCGCAAGCGTTACGCAATTCTACTTCCAGACGAACAAATTCAGTGAGGCCTTAAAGGGCCATTCGCCCCGGATACTCTCAAAGATAAACCCTGGGTGGCGGCCAGTTGTGTGCATTAGAGATTTACTGGCACCACAAGTGATTTTGTGGTCCCTCTGAAAATCCCTGATGTTGACAACAAGCTGCAGCACTTTTCTCTCTTTTCTTCCCACAGCTCTAAACTTCAAAGAAGAGCTTTTTTTTCCCCAAGTAGTGCAGGTCAAAGAAAACTCCAGTTTAATATTCTAAACTTGTAAGTAGTCCTACTGACTTTAAAAAGGTATTTTTTTTTCTCCATCACCAAAGTCCATTGCAGTGACCTTATTGGTCCTTTTATAACAAAACAAAGCTTACTTTTTATTTTCCAATGGCAGATTTGCGGATGTCTTATACCATGTTTAAGGTTTCTCAAAATTGAAGCTTGAAGTAACTTTATGTGCCTCGAAAGCTGAATTGCAAGTGATGTTGATTCATAGCTGCAAAACAGCAATTGTTGTATTGTACAAAAAGCTTTTCTTTTATGAATGATCTAAAACACTCATACAGTGCAAACATATTGCGTTTTGTTGGTTGAGTCAAAGCAATTATTAACTTTCATTAGCATTAGTTTGGCGGCACGGTGGCCGACTGGTTAGAGCGTCAGCCTCACAGTTCTGAGGACCCGGGTTCAATCCCCGGTCCCGCCTGTGTGGAGTTTGCATGTTCTCCCCGTGCCTGCGTGGGGTTTCTCCGGGCACTCCGGTTTCCTCCCACATCCCAAAAACATGCATGAATTGGAGACTCTAAATTGCCCGTAGGCATGACTGTGAGTGCGAATGGTTGTTTGTTCCTATGTGCCCTGCGATTGGCTGGCAACCAGTTCAGGGTGTACCCCGCCTCCTGCCCGATGACAGCTGGGATAGGCTCCAGCACGCCCGCGACCCTAGTGAGGAGAAGCGGCTCAGAAAATGGATGGATGGATGGATGGATAGCATTAGTTTGATCATTGAGAAAAAATAGAAACTTTTATGTCAATCCTTTCCCATTGAAAAAAATAAGAATGATTGCTCCAGTATGTTAATGTGCAACCTTTTTAGGTCAAGTTTCATTTTCATATACAGTCAAAGTAATTCACCACCTGAAGTCTAGACATTTACACATATTACTGTAATTGAAGGTCCCTTAGTGCTGTTCATTTGGTTGTTTTACGTTTGATGATTTTTATCACTGTGTATCACAGATACTGTATAAATGCCATGCTCAAACACACACAAACAAGCACTCTTGGTTAGCACAAGCCTCCAGTTAACCATTGATAACTTCTGCAAAACCTTTGTATTAACTGTAATGACCCTTAACAGTGACTGAGTCACCTGCATGCACACATACTTCTTCCTCTTCTATGAGGGGCCGACGTTTTACATAACCACCAAAGGTTTATCGCAGATGTAATCAATACCTTATGACTTTCATTAGCTTTGCAGATTGTATTACGATCATATTATAGCCACAGAGAAGTGTAGCTCTATCTTTTAATGTCATCATCTCTCGTCTAACTGGGATTATTAATGGTAATGGAATGGATATTGTGCAGAAGAGCAAGTGCAGGAAGTACAGTGAAGCATAACCACTTAATCTGTTATGAGACATGGTATTTAATAAAAGTTAAGCATTATATTACACTGCTGGAAAGTTTTCAACCAATGTGAGTCCCTGTGCCCTGCGCTTGACTGGTGACCAGTCCAGGGTGAATCCTGGCTCTCGCCCAAAGTTAGCTGGGATAGGCTCGCACTCAACCGTGACCCTAATGAGTACATGCGCTATAGAAAATGGGTGACTGGATGGATGAGAGTCCCTGAATGGTGCACATAATAAGTAGAAAATAAAGCTGTCATTATATGTGGATAAAGTTGCAATATTTCATGCATACACCCTTAAAGGCAGAGCTGTGTGCGGTTTTAAAACTGCTAGCTAGATTTAGCTTTATATTATTATATTTATATTATGAAAAGTGCATACATTTTGTTTAAACAATGTGACTTCATTCTCATACATTCTGATATTATTCTAGTAACCCATAAAGGGTTTTATTTTATGTTTATTTTACATTATTATATTTATGCATCCATCCATCCATCCATTTTCTGACCCGCTTCTCCTCACTAGGGTCGCGGACGTGCTGGAGCCTATGCCGGCTATCATCGGGCAGGAGGCGGGGTACACCCTGAACTGGTTGCCAGCCAATCGCAGGGCACATAATAATAATAATAATAATTATTATTATTAGTAGTAGTAGTATTGTTTTCATTGTGACCCTAAAGGTTATTTGTTCTGAAATCTATCTGCTGAAATCTAACTGCTGACACCTCACCTGAAGTGTTGCAAAATTAAAGGTTTGCGGTCTAAATGAAGATTGTTGTCTGGCTCATGTAACAAACTCATCTCCAAAGCATCGCGTTTAAGACACCTTAATAAAAAGATTTAAATAAAAAATAACACTGTGAATGAACCTTAGATGTAAGTGATGGATTAATGATTACATGTGGAAAAAACCTCAAGCAGTACATGAAATAGCTGTTGAAATAGCAGACACAAGTGTCAATAGGTAGACTAAATTGCTTGTATAACGAGGGAGGATGTGTTATAATGATAATAATAATAATAATAATAATGACTAGTATTGTATGTTATTCTGGTTGACTTGTTTTGAAGAAAAATTGTAGCATGCTCATTCCTGTGTGAGTTTACATGAGTTCATTTCAGACTGAGCAGTCACACATATGCATAAAAGCAATGTGGGCGATGGTTTAGTTAAATAAACATTCTACCCATTTACATGATAGTAGCAACAGTTCAATTGCAGTGCAGTTCTCCCGGTGAATTTTAGATCAAGGCATGAACGTAAAGCACATTATGATTTGCATTGAAATTCCTGAGTCATTCCTCTGGAGATATTTTCGTTTAACACTTACATACTGGACCTTTTCCATGCACACGTAATATGTTTCGAGTAATTTTGATCTGGGCTCATAATTGTCTATATCATATTATGACTTACAGAGCTTTTGTAAGTCAAAACATATTAATAGCCTGTCTGACATTCCAAAATGGATAATTAATCCTTCATGTGAAAAATAAAAGGAAAAGTGTATTTTTCTAGGTACTTGTTTTTGCAATTTCAAATCTCGTGCCTGTGTCCAGGCACCCTCTGACCTCATTTTGAGTTTTGTTCTTTATGCTTGGTATGTATAAACATTCTTATGCTGTTTTACTCTTTCAGTGTTTCGAGATTCCACCGTAACCCTTCAAAGATCAATGGGTGGTGGAACTGTTTCAAACTCCGCTGTGAACAACATCCCTGTGTATTTGCTGCCCTGCTCTGTTTTTGCTTTCTTTTTTGCAGTCTCCTCGGAGAGTGAGGTGGTAAGGTCATTTCAAAAACCACACGGAGCAACCACAACAACACCCTATTGTTGACCACCCCAAGGGAACACACCCTAGCGAGGCATAAAGAGAGGGACACCATACTGGAAATGTAGAAATTTTTGAGCCCCTGTACTGAAGAATGACATTTTTAAATATTTTAATTTTTGTTTATTTTTGGTTACTTTAGGAAAGGTTTAATTTCATGCTTATTTGGCGGTATTCCCCACTTATTCAAAAAGTTTTGGGAGTTAAAAAAAAGGAAAAAAAAAAAGGAAAGAACATAATTTTTTAATTTCAATTTCAATTTTTCACAGATTTTTGCTATTCTTAGTCAGGCCCAGTCCCTATCCTCTGTGAATAGCAGATGTCCACTGTATTTGTATTGCTGTAAATGTCAAAAGGGATAAAATTTGACCCCAACAATATATATTGGGGTTCATTGAGCCCTTCATTGATTGAAACTATATGGACAAACAATTATTTTAGTGTGGGAGTGTTCAGGTTGAAATGTATCAGCTATGTAGGCTTCTTGACTGTGATTGTATCTGACGTCCTGTTAACAATCCTCCATTTAAAAGGTACAAACAGCAAGATGCTCATCATTTAGCTCGGGGCGTATCACACAAGAACACAATAATAGCATCAGCAGTGAGCTGTGAAATCACTGTTGGGGAAGCAAGTGTTGAGCTGTTGAATCAAGGGAGGCCTAAACCTAAAGATGAAAAAAACCAAAAAAAAACAGGCGGCGAGGGACGAAGGTGCATTTAAGTTTAATTAGTGAAAGCAAACTAATCAGGAGCAGGATGAGAATGAATTAATGTTCTAAGGGCACTGCCATAAGGTCCCATAAGGTTTTACACTTTGTTGCAGCCCATATGCTATAGCCTATTAATTGGCAACCAAACCCTTCTTGAATCCATTATCAAGTTTGTCTTCCCATATTGATCCAATTGCTTTCCCCTTGTTGGTCACTTATACTACCCTCATGAGACAAAAGTGTAGCCCCCTTCTGACATTTTTCTTTTCTGCATTAGTAATAATGCAGTATCTCACTCCCAGCATTGCTTTTTCTCCACTTGTGGAGGGCAACAGTCTAGAGCACTGGTGTCAAATTCATTGTGATATTCCTATCTCACAACCCGACTGTGGTATGGATATACATTTCTACGCATTGTTCTTCTCTTGTGTGGCTGGTGATTGTCCAAGATCTTCCATAACATCGCTTATTGACGTCTTGAAGAGTTCCATCTGTTTCAAATTTATGTCTGATGCGAGCAATAATGTGCTGTGTTGGTGAATCTCTGTGGAAGTCTTCTTCCTTGATGACAAATGTTCTTTATTCAAACCTTAATCATACGCTTGCCATTATTTAGGATTTATTTGAAACAAAAACCTGAAACAAAAACAGAAACAAAAATACAAGTAATGGGCAGTCAAAGCCTGAGTTTTTTTTTTTTTTGAAACACCCTTTAGTCAAGATGAGATGGTTTGAGATAACAGTTCTCACGACTCTTACACTTTCTCTCGTTTAATGGTGTCTTGTTTGACAAAGGCCTCATTGAACGGAGGACTATGACAATGACACCCTGAAGATGGCAAGACTTGACGTTGACACTTGTTCTCAAGTCCATAGATTTGTCGTTCAGCTGTTGAGGACAAGCTTGCTTCCCAGCCTTTACAAAAGGCTCTCTAGGAACTGCCAAATTAATTTGTCTCTTTGAGTCTCCAGATTATCTCTGTAAAAGAACATGTCTGCATCCCAGAATTTCCTTTTGATGTCAAAGCTTGTTATTCGGGTTTTGTAGCCCTCCAGCAAACCTGACCAAACACTTCAGAAGTCTGAGTTTAAGGTCAAATTTTAGTTTCTTGTCTGAGTATTCATCTTTTTAAAGATGTCTTTAGGGATAGAAATGTGAAAATGAGGTGATCTTGTACATTAACAATTCACTGTCATGAGTACATTTCTGAACCAAAACAACATCTTTTTTTCCAATTGCCACAACAGTGCAACAGTGTTTGGAGGTCTTCTTTAAATTATTAAAGAAGCATGGTATCATCCATGCAAGAAGGTTGTTTCTCTGCTATTACAGGATTTTCAAATGAAAATAGCTAATCCAACAGCGTAGTTTTGACCATTCATGAAATTGTAAACATTGAAGTCTCAGGTTGGAAGATTTTGGAAACAGAATCTTAAATGTTTTAAGACCAAATACTTTAGTCTTTTGAAAAGGAGGACATGCAGAAATGTGCTTACTATAATGGGTTTTATTAAGATCTGTATTCAAACCTGGTGGAGTGAGATTTTAGTGACAGAAAGGCCATCTAAACTTATGCCTTCTCATACCACATCTATGTTTCGCCGCAGGGGATCTAACGCCATTTTGGCGAATTTGATCGGGGCACGTGCAGGCAGACAGCCACACAAGCTCCTCGGACACATGTAGTGGATGACAAGATTTATTTCAACAGTGGGCATCCAACCCTTTTAATTATTGTAGAAATAAATTAATTGAATTAATTAATTGAAGGTATTATTATTATTATCATAATTGTCATATTTTTAAATCATACCACGCACTGGCCGGCACACCGCGATAGAAGTCGGCACACCGCGATTGAAGTCGGCTGTGGTGATCCCCAGACCAGCGCAGACATCCCATTTTAAATACGCTGGGTGTACGCCGGTCCACAAAATTACCACAACCGGGTCTTGACCACATTTAAGTCCGCCATTGGTGAATTTGATGGAGGTGCAGGCAGAAAGATACACGAGCTCCGCGGACATATGGGGTGGATCCGATGTATTTCATAAATATGTGTACAGCAGACATGGAACCCGTAGGTGTGACTGTGAGTGCGAATGATTGTTTGTTTGTATGTAGCCTGCGATTGGCTGGCAACCAGTTTAGGGTGTACCCCGCCTCCAACCCGATGATAGCTGGGATAGGCTCCAGCGACCCTAGTGAGGAGAAGCGGCTCAGAAAATGGATGGATGGATGTTTTACATCACCCCACTGGCCGGCACACTGCTGTGGGGGAGGCAATCGTGCATGGGTGTGGACAGATTCCCGAGGTCCTTGGGCATATTAGTTATCCCAGCTCATACTGCATTTAATCACATTGTCTTTTGGCACACTGGCCAAGTGACAATTCTCCTGTCACGCATGGATCTTGCGAGATGGTTATTGAGCCTCTATTAAAGGTAATGAATGAAAGAAGATGCTTTGATTGGCTGCGGATAAAGTCAGCTGTGTTCACGCCCACAAGGGGTAAGACAGCCCCTTTTTTAAATACGCCGGTATCTACTCCGGTAAAGAACCACGCTTCGTACTGATGTCCACAATCTTTTATTGCTCATTCAGTCATGGAACACCATGAAAACACCCAAGGGTTTTGAAGTTTATTTCTTTTTCTTAAACAATGTACATAACCTGCGGCATGGTGAGCTACTGGTTAGACCATCTGCCTCACAGTTCTGAGGTCCGGGGTTCAATCACCAATCCCGCCTGTGTGGAGTTTGCATGTTCTCCCCATGCCTGCGTGGGTTTTCTCCGGGCACTCCGGTTTCCTCTCACATCCCAAAAACATGCATGGTAGGTTAATTGACAACTCTAAATTGCCCGTAGGTGTGACTGTGAGTGCGAATGGTTGGTTGTTTGTATGTGCCCTGTGATTCGCTGGCAACCAGTCCAGGGTGTACCCCGCCTCCTGCCCGATGATAGCTGGGATTGGCTCCAGCACTCCCACAACCCTTGTGAGGATAAGCGGCTCAGAAAAGGGAGGGATGGATGTACATAACCCACCACTAACCACCCGTGCACAGACATTTATCATGATGTTCCTGAGACATAGTCTTTTTTTCTCTTCAAAATGAAGTTGGGGTCGTTTTTAGCACAGCTGCCTCATATGTCAGAGGTGCGGGTTTCCAATTTTCGCTGGCCTTGGTTTGCATGGATTTTATTTGGGTACTCCAGCTTCTGCTCAGTGCTCACGTTCCATGAAAATGCATCCATCCATCCATTTCCTGAGCCGCTTCTCCTCACTAGGGTCGCGGTCATGCTGGAGCCTATCACAGCTATCCCGCTGGTAAATGAAATCAGCGACCCATGAAGCTTGTCAGCAGAAGGAGGTGTTAGTTGTATAGTTATGGAATGTGTTGTACACTTCTGCAGTGTTTGGCAAGGGAAAATGGTTGATAAAAGATGGATAACAACATTAAATGTTAATGAATCTGTGCATCTATGATGGTGTCGGATTACATACACAAACATGCTTTTAAAATATGCACGAAACCATCTATGTATATGTGCGTCTTAAGAGTCCATCCATCCATTTTCCAAGCCGCTTATCCTCACAAGGGTCGCGGGCGTGCTGGAGTCTATCCCAGCTATCACTCACATTCACACCTGCGGGCAATTTAGAGTTTTCAATTAACCTACCATGCATGTTTTGGGGATTTGGAAGGAAACCGGAGTACCTGGAGAAAACCCACGCAGGCATGGGGAGAACATGCAAACTCCACACAGGCGGGGCTGGGATTTGAACCCCGGTCCTCAGAACTGTGGGGCAGATGTGCTAACCAGTCGTCCACCATTCCGCCGTCTTAAGAGTCATCACATAAAAAGGTCTGCAATGATATGGAAGAGTAAAATGAGATTATATGCGATATAATGAGGCTGCTGTAGAGCAGGCGACAAATCAAACTCTGATAAGGTCAATGTCTGAATAATGATCATAATGTGATCATAATAGTGACAGACTAAGCCAATGAGACATTTTTCCTGGGAACTAATGATGTGAAGGGTTAGTGCAGTGCACATATGTTTTTGTGCTGTGTGCGATTATTCATTTGAAAGTGATTGTGCACTTTGGGTAGACTGAACATTTGCATTTCCTCTACTTTCAGGTAAACTCGTAATGATTGGTTTATTTATGCCTCTGCATTTCACTCAATCAGTCTTCAAATGAAGTTTAAAAACAGAACATTAGTGGCTTGATTAGTCATCAAGCAACAAACCCCAACAAAATAAATTTACACTACAATTGTGAAGCAATAAACTCTTAGCAAATCCATTAATATACAGCCCATAATTGGATATGTTTAAACTACTCTTAACTTTTTGTCTATAAATTGTAATGAATGCCCTGAAATTGGCTGCTGACCAGTTTAGGAAGTATCCCTGGAGCAATCGTTAAATACTGTAGCTAATTGCACTGGAAACGGCACTTTTTCATTGCCAAAAGTTTGGATTTTTTTCACAAATCGATACTATTGGTCTTTCCCCATGTTGTCTGTTATTTTTACACATTGATAACCAATTTAAAGTGTTGAAAATAGCTTGAGAACAAATCCCCAACAAATCTCAGACACGTCAACTTTCTGAGATCTGTCGGTCAACTCCACCACTTCCTCTTTCTACGGGGGCCTTATTCGGACTCAAGATTGAAAGTCTGGATGTTAGGCCACTTCCTGACCAAACATGTTGGGTAACTTAAGCAAGATGGCGTTTTTGTGAGTTCCTGAAAAGTTATGATTTTGGAGATGAAAGGATTCCGCCCAACATGATAATATATGAAGACTTGTAAAGTGTTAACCAAAATGACTTTTCACATCGAAATATTTTTCTCTTTATTATCACTAATATTGAGTGTTGGTGAAAGACCAGAAATTAAATTTCATCATCTACCATATTACTATGTTGATATTGTGTTGCGGGGCCAAACTGAACAGTAATTCATGCAAAAGATAAGATGTAGTCAGATTTTTGTGTCAAATATGTGTGGTGCAGCAAATCAATGTAATTATTCTGTAAAGATTAATTGTTCCATCTCTATTGTATTTTATTACATTCATTTGGCGTACCCACTCTGACCTTATTAGTGGGTAACCCTCAAACAGCTGCACTGTGTATGTTAGGGTTGAGCATATCTTCCATTTGTGATTGCAAGTCTGAGAAGTGGAGGTGAGTAATGGTTTGAAGCAGGAGAAAGGCACAACAACATGCACATTTTAATACATACAAACAGTACTGCATTACATATTTATGAGAATATATTAATTTTAGTAGGGTTCTATAAATCTGTGTCTAAAGCAGACAAAAAAAATCTGAAGAAATTATTACTCCAACATATTGTTCTTATATTGTTCTTATTTGTCCCTGTTAATATTTCAAAAGATATTGCTGGGACAGGCTAAAACTTGCAAATGCAACTTGACTGTGGAAACAGTGCTCCCATCCTTTGCTTTGCTGACAGATTTGTTTTATTCTTCTCGCTATTTCTTCGCTAGTAGGCACAATCCCTCCCCAACTAATTTAGAACATGACAGCAGCAGTTTTCCAGGCAGTTTCTGCGATATTCTGACGCTGTGGTGGTAATCAAGATAACAAGCAGGGAGACAAGAGTGTGCACGGGGAGAGAAAGGAAAAGTGATTTAAGGCAAAACTCTTGGTTACTTAACACAGCAGTTCACCCTGAAGCAAAGCATGACATCTGTGGTGATGAAGTTATCATTCTTAATTTTGTTTATGTCCAAATTCATATTTCAGTGCCCATTTTTGGAAGTGATATAATTTCCTAAACCCCAGGCATGTTACCCTCCCAAGTTCATTTGTTATTAACATACTACTACCTCAGATTTCTTGATCATAAAAAAGCACTTGTCACATATCAGTATGCATGCAAGTGAAAATGTAACACTAAGGAAACTTGGCACAGACATAATCATCCATCCAGCCATCCATTTTCTGAGCCGCTTCTCCTCACTAGGGTCGCGGGCGTGCTGGAGCCTATCCCAGCTGTCATCGAGCAGGAGGCGGGGTACACCCTGAACTGGTTGCCAGCCAATCGCAGGGCACATACAAACAAACAACCATCCGCACTCACATTCACACCTACGGGCAATTTAGAGTCTCCAATTAATGCATGTTTTTGGGATGTGGGAGGAAACCGGAGTGCCCGGAGAAAACCCACGCAGGCACGGGGAGAACATGCAAACTCAACACAGGCGGGGCCGGGGATTGAACCCGGGTCCTCAGAACTGTGAGGCTGACGCTCTAACCAGTCGCCCACCGTGCCGCCCAGACATAATCATCTTTTCTTAATTTCATACAGCCAGACCCCTTCTTGAGCCGTCACCTTATCGTGTGGAGGGGTTTGTGTGTCCCAATGATCCTAGGAGCTAAATTGTCTAGGGCTTTATGCCCCTGGCAGGGTCACCCATGGCAAACAGGTACTAGGTGAGGGACCAGACAAAGCACGGCTCAAAGACCCCTTATGATGACGACAAACGATGGACTCAGTTTTCCCTTGCCAGGACGCAGGTCACCGGGGCCCCCCTCTGGAGCCATTCCTGGAGGTGGGGCTCGAAGGCGAGCGCCTGGTGGCCGGGCCTACACCCATGCGTGCCCTCTCCAGGTCAGGGATGAGATCCTGCCCCAAGTGGAGGAGTTCAAGTATCTTGGGGTCTTGTTCATGAGTGAGAGAAGAATGGAACGGGAGATTGACAGGCGGATCGGCGCAGCGTCTGCAGTGATGCGGACTTTGTATCGGTCCCTTGTGGTAAAGAAGGAGCTGAGACGAAAGGCGAAGCTCTCAATTTACCGGTCGATCTATGTTCCTACCCTCACCTATGGTCACGAGCTGTGGACCGAAAGAACAAGATTCCGGATACAAGCGGCCGAAATGAGTTTCCTCTGCAGGGTGTCCGGGCTCTCCCTTAAAGATAGGGTGAGAAGCTCGGTCATCCGGGAGGATCTCAGAGTAGAGCCGCTGTTCCTCCACATCCATAGGACCCAGATGAGGTGGCTGGGGCATTTGATTCGGATGCCTCCCGGACGCCTCCCTGGAGAGACACGCTGGAGAGACTACGTCTTTCGGCTGGCCTGGAAACGCTTTGGGATCCCCCCGTAAGAGCTGGATGAAGTGGCTGGGGAGAGGGAAGTCTAGGCGTCCCTGCTAAAGCTACTGCCCCTGCGACCCAACCTCGGATAAGCGGTAGAAAATGGATGGATGGATGCATACAGCGAGAGTTATTGAAGCAAATAGAAATTGTACAAAGTCATCAGTTCAATAATGATATTAACGTCCCTGTGAAATAGAAAAAGAGCACATTTTTTCACAGAAATGTAGTTGCATGCAAATGTATGCGTCTTTGCCCGCTTTGAATTTATATGCTTTGGCATGTAGGTATGGTGAAGACCTGACAGCCTCTCTGTGGTCTAGCAGGATGCTGGTCATTCTGCTGACGCATATAATGAAAATCAATTGTCCATTATGCTTATTGTGCTAATGACTTAAGCTGTGCATGAGTCAAATTGTCTGGCCGAATGATTGTCTATTTTCAATGTTGTGCAGAAAAGCTGCAGTTCTAGTATTTATTACTTTACTGCTGTAAACTTGATGGGCCTTTTGGGGGGGGGGATGTGTTATTACTAATTTCCTAGTTAGAGCTTAACATTTTTCAGCGAAATTTAGGTACACACAGGAGATGGTCATCTATTAATCTGAGACATTTGCATATCTTGGGTAGAAACCTCACATCTCCAAAACCACCACTTCTGGAAACCAAAAAAAGCAACATGTTTGTTGAGCCATTAAGACTACATCGCCAGAGAGAGAAAGGCATTTTCAACACTCTTTATTAGTAAATAATTTGCACAAATAACATACACGTGGGGACTGATTCGTCGATTGAGTTTTGACCTAGGAGGTTTCAGCCCGACTCAGTGATATGGAGGAAAATAATCAAAATAATCAATAAAAATAGTTATCAGAAATAAAAAAAACTTTAAAAATCAGCTACATATCTAGTATTTCATTCCCCCCCCCAACATATTTTCTCCTCCAATGTTATAATAGTCACACAGACAACCATTATACAACGTAGCTGAAACACAATTGTACTCTGTGCTCAGTGCTTAGTGGGACTCACTGGAGTTATTTACTACCTCACATGATTAGTTTCCACATTTCAACTTGAACTCTGGTAACTCCATTTGTATGTGACAGTTTTAGAGCTGATACATTACTGGTACGTATCCAGTGCCTTTGGAATTTTCAAACAGTGAATTTGATAACTATCTTCTTGTGTAAATCAGCAATGGTTTGATTGATGTGATTATTTATATTCTCAAGATGTGTTTTATAATTTTTTTTCTGTTTATAGCTCCTTCCCCGCTTCATGATCATTTGCACCTTCGCATTTTCCACCTGCCATCAGCATCCTATCATTAATGAAAGCACATCCTTCACGCACTGAAATCAAAGCGGGATATGGATACAAGTGACATAGTTGTTCAGGAAGTTGGAGAAGAAATCTTGTGAAAGTTGAGAAAAAGACTAATTTAGTAGCATTGTCTCGCACACTGCATCTAATCTTTGCAGCATCTGTGGGAACTGTGTGAAAACATGGGTGTGAAGTAAATGTTTTTGGAAAATGAAATAATCCATCCATCCATTTTCTGAGCCGCTTCTCCTCACTAGGGTCGCGGGCGTGCTGGAGCCTATCCCAGCTGTCATCGGGCAGGAGGCGGGGTACACCCTGAACTGGTTGCCAGCCAATCGCAGGGCACATACAAACAAACAACCATTCGCGCTCACAGTCATGCCTACGGGCAATTTAGAGTCTCCAATTCATGCATGTTTTTGGGATGTGGGAGGAAACCGGAGTACCCGGAGAAAACCCACGCAGGCACGGGGAGAACATGCAAACTCCACACAGGCGGGGCCGGGGATTGAACTGTGAGGCTGACGCTCTAACCAGTCGGCCACCGTGCCGCCGAAAATGAAATAATGAGAGACAATGAAAAAAAGAAAATTTGGCAAGGATGGGAAAAAAATTCTTCTAGCACTGAATAGGATACACATACCTGAAAGTTGTCCTTGAGCAGAAGTCTCACAGTTTTACATCTCAAAAGAATTGCAACTGAGATAAATAATCAGATTTTTAGCCGTCATGGGAAATACCTTTTGTGAACAGGAGCCTGTTTAACTCCCTGGCTTGATCTGCATCCTTTATGATTATCTTCCATCCATTCATCCATCCATCCATTTTCTACCACTTATCCGAGGTCGGGTCGCGATGGCAGTAGCTTTAGCAGGGACGCCCAGACTTCCCTTATGATTATCACTATTGTCTTATTTTATGCCTCACTGAAATTAGAGAGAAATAAAGTGTGTATTGATGACACCAGAGGGTTTGCGGATACACTGACGCTTAATCTAAAACAGTTATCACCCTGGAGATAAACATTTGTGTTCATTTGCACTGCAGCAACAACTGGAGGAGTTTGCAAGGAGGGTGTATCTATGTTTGGAAGACAATGTTCAAAGTATTCACCTCAATGTTTTATTAATTCTGTGTTGATATTTTTATGCAACTACAATGTGTTCAAATGGATTTAAAAAAATGATATTTTGCATATTTTGCAACTCATGTAGCTCAATTAGATATCTAAGTGCAGTTCTACACCACTACAAACTTCAAACACAATAACAACCATTATTTCATTATTTCATCTCTCACAGTATTAATCATAGTGGAGTATTATAATATCAACTCTCTGCTGTGACAGCGGGAACATTGTTGTTTTCTTGTTCAGCGTGAACAAAAACACTGAATGCATGTGGGCCAGCTCTGCCCCAGCCTGAATGTGCAGCAGCTTGCCCCAAACATTTTACAAACGGCCTGAAGCTCAGTAACAGGCCAAAGGAGGGCACTCTCATGTCTTGATGTGTAAGAACATATTTCCTTTGTGCAAGTTAATGGGGATGTGAGGAATTAATTGATGGACATAAAAACAGGCAGATGGGCAGACAGACTCATGAGATCAAACATATAAAGGTGACGGATACCCTGACAAGAAAAGCTGCACACCATTATAAACAGATGGGAACCTTGCAGAGTACAGACAATGTGTGTGTAAATGTGTACGTTAAGCCTCTCACACATGCAAGAGTTCAGCACTTTAGTTGAGCATAAGGAGGATGTGTGTCTAGATTGTCAAAGGCCATATGATGCTGCCTCTGCGGATTAAACACAAAGAAATAGAAAACTCAGACACCCACATAGACTGTTAAAAGAGAGCACAACATTCCATAGTAAGTGAAGGTGGTACCTGGAAATGTGTATATACAATAACTTAACCAACATATTAGGTACGCATAGATAAAACAAGTACAGCATGCAGTAAAAGCCATGCAGAAAACCCTCCATTCACAATATTCATTCTTGCAGCTGTTATCAAGATAAAGTCACTAACCACAAAATTAAGTAACTTCGACAACACATTATCAGTAGGGTAAAACTAACCTGACTGACGGTCTAAACTCAACTCACGTTCCTTATAAGTGGGCGAACAATCCAGTGCTTGGTGAATTCTGCTTCACAATGATAGGAAGCTATTGCAGTATCAAAAAGCGACGTCACTGTGAACGCTTGGAAAATCCTGTCGTCTCATCTGCCAGGTGTTTTGAACCAACTAGAATAGCTTTAAAAAGGGAAACCATATTATCTTGCAAACATGATAAAAGCGATTTTTTTTTAAAATATATTAAATAGGCGTGTCATGGGACCTTTAAGAGATTCAATACAGGAGCTGAATCAAAAAGTCCTTACCTCTTCAGCGATAACAGTAATACTCCAATTTCACTGACACTGTCAGAGATTTATGTAACTAAAAAAATGTCTTCCCTCACTGTCTTGTGTTTATGTTCAGTATCTAAAAAGTTCAAGAAATTGTATTGCATTGGTTTTCACTGGATTGTGAAATTGATTGAAATGTGAGGCTATTGCGTTTATGTATCCCAGTATGAAACACCAGACAAATTAGACATTACTGAATTAGAATAAATTCACTCTCCCACTCTCTCATTTTTTGTGTATAGTTTAGGAGGAAGATTAACCCCATTATTGTTCTCCAAACCCTTACAACAAACATAAAGCCAATTATAGTCACATTTGAAGGAAATACACTGGAATATCTCACTTCCTGTTCTTGGTATAGCTTAATCTTGAGTTGCAGTTGTCACTTCTGACTAGAAAGACCAATGTGATTTCTTCCAGTCAATCAGCAAAGACGAAAATGACACGAATGTGAAAAAGTGAAACTTTATTTCAGTATATTATTATGTTATCTGCAATGATTATTATTGTTGTTAATGAATATTATCTATTATATAACAGAAACAAACATTACAGCAGTAATATAGTTCCATTTAGAATGAATATTCATAATTAAATGTATACTTCACACTTTACAGTTCCCTAAATTCATAATTAGATATGATAATGTATATCAAAGTCAAATAGTTAAATCATAATTGGTTGTCATTATTTTGAATATGATCGAGATTGTTTTTTGTTGTTTTTTTGTTTTTTCAAACTTAATGACGTAAGTCTTAACACTTCCTTTATGATTCCTTTCATTTCCATGTATTATTAGTCAGGTAATGCACAGAACAAGTCTTTGCTGACACCATTACACTAATAACTTGAGATTTAAACATCCCGTTGTTTGATTCTGCATGTTGTGACATACACAATACACAATAATGAAGGCTCGCTGTGGATGGCCTGCTGCTTTTGGTGTATAATCTCCTGGTAGCCTTCGGTTTCAGCATTAAATCTAATAACAGCGACTTAGTTTGCAGAATACGCCTGACCTACATCAGCTGCTCACGTGTTTAAATCACACTTGCCGTATCCTTCTGCAAAATGTCTGCTTTCAAGGGCACGGGGGCTTATGCGTCTCTGGCACACTCACGCACGCACTCAAACACGCACACACACAGAGCAAGGCTCAACAGTTTAGTGAGGATGCCGCTGTCACATTAAGGCACGGATTGGTTTTTCCTAAAGCTTTCCACACTTGGATGCTCACTGCAGGTGGTTAACAGGAGAACCATAATCTGCACATACTGCACCATCATAAACGTACACATGTGGGCAGGGACAAAAACACAGAGGCTCAAGAGAGTCACATGGACCAAAATGGGTACTACTCTACAGTAAAGGAAACATTGTTAGATGGTTCATACACTGGCTATTAACTTGGTTAAGACTTAAACTACCATAGGTCATTTGAAACCTTCTTGTCACATAGCGATCCCAAATCGAGCTCTTTAGCGCCTTAGCCCTCTTTGTTAATTATAAATGTGTATTTTTCTTTTTTTTTTTATGGAAGTGTGGTAACATCGTTCAAGTGGGAGCTTGAAACAGTCCCGCAGAAACATGTACCTGTTGGTCTTCGAAGTGTCATCAGGAGAAATCTTGAAAAAGTCAAGGATAAAAACAGCATAAGAAAGATAAGAGACAATAACTGTAAGGAACAGAAGTCATACAGGGGTCAGAGAGTTCATTTAGCAATGAAGCTTTACAACTTCAGCAAAACGCCAAAGCTCACATCTCTCCCAAAATAGTTCACCCAAGTGTCAAAACTAAAATTCCCTTCTTTTCTATATAGACAGATATATAGACTCCAAAATGCATCATCCCTTTGCCATTATATAAGCACTGCAAGTCAAAATGTTTCGATGTTTTGTCACTATGGCAGAGGACCATTGAAACAGCCCTCATGTCCACCTCTCAGTCTTAGCCCAATGCTTTATTGACAATGGTTCTTGTACTAGTTTTTGGTCCAGGTACCCGTGAAGAAAATGGGTTAGTTCAGCTCTGCGCTCTTTGGCTAGAAACCTCTCTTTCTTGTCCCCACATATTTTCTTGCAGTCAAATATCTGACTCCGGTCCACGTAGGGTTTAAGTGAAAGTGTGCCTCGTCAGCTTCTCCTCCTGAATTGCCTTACCGCATCTCTGACTTCTTTGTCTCGAAGACCCATGCGTGTTCAATTGGACTGATCTGGCATATAATCAGAATTAGTTTGGTCTTATTAAACAAGTCAAACCTAATCTGTGCCAATGTGCATTTGCATTCTCGATTTGTTACTGGAGTCATTCTGTATTATTAAATGAAGTTGTGATTGTCTTTTTCTTTTTTTAATCATACAGGTGTTGGACTACATCCTTATTTTTCCTTGAACCTGAATTCTTCATGTTCTCAACACATTTTGGACAATTCTATGCTTCCAACTATGTGGGATCTCTACCCCAATCAAACACGTTGGGATGCTGGAAGCGAGATGGTGAGCCAGGCTCTGTTCCAGGCCTAACATCTTTGACCTCATAAATGTTCTTCCAAATGAATGAAAACATCTTACTTGGAAGTTGTTATACTGTATCTGCAAAAGTAACTTTGTATTCCATTTTCACTTCCTGTCTAGGTGTAATGGCCAGGTTAATTATATGTTCCTATTTGAAATATTATTCTGTTTTATTGTATTTCGTATTGTGTATAAATGATATGTAGATGATATTGCATTCCCATCTCTATAATGTGTTCACATACATGGAGTGCAATTATGAGTCAGTGTGAGGAAAGCCTATTCAACGTAATAATTGATTCATGATAAATGACTAATGTATTGCTGCTGCCCTTCATTGTGGCCTGTAGTATGCGGTGAGCCCACTTGACATGCTGCACACCAATCTCAATATAAAGTGCATGTATGTACTTGTGTTTCTCAATCTATGCATGTGTGCGTGGCTACGTGCATGTGCGGGTGCATTTGTATGTGAGTGCTGTAACAGCTGGTTTCATGGGTTTAAGATCACATACAAATTGTCATGTGGAGCCAGACCGCTAGCTTATTAAGAATACATGTTGGAGTACATTATACACTGCTCTTCCTACTCCCTCCATCCTTCTATGTCACACCGTGTCACTCAACATATGCTTTGGTCCTATGGGACAAAGAAATATTTTGTCATCTGTGACTTTCAATAATATTGAAAAAAAAATTTGTTTTCTTTATTTTAATTTTGTATGTGGAAATAAAATGCCCCCCCCCCACAGCCCCCACCCCCGCATACACACACACACAAGAACGCACTAGGGATTTAGCTATTTAAATTTCCTGAAACGCATACTCACATACTCACTCACTCTCTCTCTCTCCTCACACCAATCTGATTTAATTTCATTATCAGCTTATCGAAGTACCGGTAAGTAGTCGTAATGTTCTTTGCATCAACTTCGTTCGTCAGGTTTGCCCGTAGTGAAAGTGATTGGTTTGTTATTTTTGCGTCTACCCTTTTCTGAACAGTTTCTACTGACTCTTTCTTGCTCAGATTTTATGAAGCAAATCAGTGGTTCCTAAGTCTAAAAAGAATCCTATTCTGCTATAAATATGTGATTAATCACAATCATGATAATGCTCTTACTTATAAAAACTTAGTCATTTTACAGACGTAGTATGAACATAAAACCCAAGAAGTGCACTCCGTTTTGTCTCAATTGCTTCAAGAAACCATACATCAACAATTTTCCACTATGAACAGAATACTCAATTAAACACAATTATAACGTACATTTCTACTGTAAGCAATATTTCACGTGAATTAAGTATTACCACACACTTTTTGAGTGGATGTAGTTTCCAATAATGAAGTGATTCATTTTGACCAGCTGTTGATATTAATGTAAGAAATGCTCCCGTTCTGTGAGAGGCATAAATACCAGGACAGACTCAAGCAGTCACTCAAATCAGACTGACAGACTCATATATGATTTAAAGTTCAGCTTGATCATGCACCGGCCTCCTTTTACACTTGACACTTCAAGTTGGAGCCTAGAGCATAATGCATAGTGGAAGCTTTTATTTTGCAGCAGAGAGAAGACCATTTATCTTTATCTTAGTTAAACTTGAGACAAAGATAACTAATGATAAAAGGCTAGATATCAGCTAGAAGTTCTGCTGCAACATGATTGGCTCCTGCGTCATGGGAAGGGCAGTCTATGTAGATGTAACGAGATGACCATTCCAAAGATGTATTGTCCAGCCATTGATCTTCCATACGGCTTATCCTCATTTGGGTTGCGGGTGGACTGGCGCCTATCCCAGCTGACTCTGGGCAAGAGGCTGGATACACACTCAACTGGTCACCAGCCAATCGCAGGGCACATATGAACAAACAACCATTCGCACTCACATTCACACCTACGGGCAATTTAGAGTTTTCAATTAACCTACCATAGTTTTTGGGATGTGGGAGCAAACCCACACAGGCACGGGTACAACAAGAGAACTCCACACAGGCGAGGCCAGATTTTGACCCCGGGTCCTCAGAACTGTGAGCTAGGTGTGCTAAGCAGTCCTATACCGTGCCACCCAACATGTATCATATTTCTATAAAAATAAAATCAAAGAAGTTTGTTATGGTTAGGGCTTGGGTTTGGTCTTAAGGCAGTTTGGATGGGTTAAGGTTAGGATTAGGTTCAATTAGGTTTCGTGGGAAACATTAACGCTGCCACACTTATGTCACATACTTCTTTACTGGTCTGGAAGCAGTAGGGCATGTTATACCGAGATACAGCAGCTAATCACCGCAGCGGCGCGTGTCCTGGAGCCTGTAATATTGGAGCAGGGTGTGTCCTGCCTGGAAACTATGTGGTGGAAATACTAATAACGCAGAGGGTGTGGGGAGAGAGAGCGACAGAGCGAGAGAGAGACACAGAGAGAGAGAGAGAGAGAGGAGTTATGACAACTACTAAATGTAATCAAGGTAAATATCATCTCATCCCTTATGAATGAAAATTAAATACTAACAAAGATCAAATATAGGCTCATTAACGTTGTTTTAAATATGATCATAAAAGTGCAAATAGCCCTCTGCTCCATGTTTAAGGTACATGTATATATATATATATATATATATATATAATGTACTGTATTTTTGTAGGGAAAAAAATGTGCCATAAAGTTGGTAGCCTCGGAGACAGTGTTAATGACGCGGCATCACAGGGCATCTCGTCTGAATAACTGTCAGTGATGGGCCGCTCTTGCTGTATATTGAAGTAGTAATTATCGGTTAACTTTACTGGACAGGGCTGCTAAGAAGCAGCTTACATCCTAATTAGACAATGGTCAAGTAAATCCATATTCCCTCTCGTCTCAGCATTGTGTCTATGACAAGCAAGAAAACCAAATCAAAAGACCACTCGGCCCTGACCATAGGGCACACTTTCTAGAGTAGAACTCGATAAACCTCCAGAGAGCCACTGCAAAGTGATTGAATTGTTGCTTCTTTCTCTGTGTACCTCAAAAACTTTGACAACAAATAGATTGTATCATTTTCTCAAAAACATCCATCAATATGCATTTTATCATATAGCATAATGTACAATATAACTATGCAATACAATAATAGTCATTACTGTTATATTTTACTACAAGCTTACGAAGTATTATTCTTATTTCTGGATTTATGCACAAAGCAGAAGTGTTTAACATACGGCACTGTATTGCTGCCATACCGGAAAAAAAAAAACTTCGGTATCACGTTTTAAAGTGATAAACTTTACAATTTAACGTGATCAATTTCATGTTTCAATGTGATAATCAAGTTATAACAAGATAAGCTTCACTTTCACATTCAGCAAAACAAAACAAAGCAATTTCTTCTGGTTTAGGTCACTGACGGAGCCCTAATAAGGTACATGTGTCTTCTTTTTGTGTCTTATAAATCAAAATTACTTGCTAAATAACTACACTGCTCTTCTATAATACTGTAAAACAATAGGGCCAAGTGTTTTAAAATGTTTAAGACTTAAAAACAAGATACACATAACTTCAAAGGGCTTCGCCAGTGACCTGAACCGGAAGAAATTTGTTGCGTTTTTTTTTAGCTGAAGGCCAAAGTCAAACTTATCACGTGGTAACTTTTCATGTTAAATTGTGAAATTTATCACGTTAAAATGTGAATTTTATCACGTTAAAACATTACAATTTTCATGTTATAACGTGACATTTAACTTTTTGTTTTCTCGTGTCGGCACAATACGCTTCCATAATAACAAGGTGGCAGCAGAAAAGTTAATGACTGACATATTTTGGGCAAAAAAAGTACTGTGTTTTTTCAAATGATTGAATTATACGAGGCAATATATCCTGACTGATTTGAAATGAGAGGAATAAAGTGTTTATGTTGACATGTCAGGCATTTTCATTACAGTATTGCATGTCTACAAAATGAAAAAGTCAGCCATGTTTGTTCAGTGGCCTCTATCCGAGAGACGAGGTACATTACATCCTGTACTAGTCGCCAGTCAATTGTACATCATCCCAGAACCTCTCTACTGTGAGGCAGACGTGCTGACCAGATTTTCTGCCATGTACTCTATGTAGTCAAAATTTTCCTTTTTTAATTACGTAACTCAACACTGTCCATGCCATCTAAGTAAAGGTTTACACTCTGAGAAGAAGCCAGTTGACCTTGGAACCTCAGGCTACAGGGTGGCTGTCAAAGACAGAGCAACTCCCCTGCTGGGGTTGATCGACAGTTACCTGAACTCCTCCATTGTGTACCTTTAATTCATTAGACAGAGCGAGGAAAGCATATCATGAATAATAAATCATTCTGGATCATTACACCTCATAGGCATATTCATTGCATCGACACTGACAAAAGAGTGCTCATTTGCTGTTTCCACCAAATGAATTCCTGATGTCTAATTTCTACGCCGTACACTGTGGCCCAGTAGTGTCATATGAGGAGAGGCCATTACATCTTGCAGTGCCCGACAAATTCTAACTTGTACAGGCTTTGCCCCAGCACACTTTCACTAGAATGTCATAACAGGCATGCAAAGCAGTATTAATAATCTGTTTACAACATACACTCACCTGCTGCTTGATCACTATCATTTGGTCCAAGGTGTAGTCCGCCTTTCGGCCAGTCAGCTAGGATAGGCTCCAGCTCCCCTTGAGGATAAGCAGTTTTAAAAATGAATGGAGGGATGTTAAACGGAGTTACTGACGGTGTAGCGGTACATCCGCCTGACTTCGGTGCAGGCAGCGTGGGTTCATGTCCCACTCAGTGATGGTGTGAATGGTTGTCTGTGTCTATTCAGTATGTGCCCTGTGACTCACTGGCGACCAGTTCAGGTTGTAGTCTGCCTTTTGGCGGAATTCACCTGGGATAGGCTCCAGCACCCCGTGACCCTGAACAGGATGAGCGGTATTGTGAATGGATTAATGGATGTATTTTTTGTATGTATTTTTAAACAATATTAATGTATTCATATTTTGACAATTGTCCTAACAATTACAATGTTACATTAAAGCAAAACTATGGAAAATAATTATGTTCACAGAAAAAGTGCTGCGGGCAACTAGCATGCAGATTGGTATATTCTTGAACATAAAATATCCAGCCATCCATCCATTCTCAATAACGCTTATACTGTTCAGGGTTGTGGGGCGCTGGAGTCTATCCCAGCTGATCTTGGGCGAAAAGCAGACTACACCATGAACTGGTCGCCAGTCAGTCGCAGAGCAAACATAAAACTTTCTATACCAATACAATGTATTTAGTTCAAGAACTGATTAAGTTGCGTTTGGTTTTAAACACAAGAATAACTGAGGCAGCAGTCTATAGATGACACACATGGGTTAAAATCTTTGGCTGGCATGAATTGCAGAAGCATGACTACAGCTCCTCTACCTTCAACGTCAGCTCTCAGGGATTAAGGGGGATAATTGGGTCAGACAGTTCAAGTTCATACATTATCTATATTGTTTCCTTTTTTTTTTCCACTTTCTTTTGAGGCTAACCAATCAAGGGATGGTGGTGATGGCACTTACTGTATAGTGCTGCTGCTCTGATGCTGTCCTGCTCTTCCGGCCCCCAGCTCACTGATACCCTCTGCTGTTGTCTCAGCTTCTATCACCTACAGTCCTTCAGCTCTACAATTTGACAGAGACCTGTATTCTACCATGTATTACACTATTACGTCCTACTGTATGAAAGCATTTTGGAATTTCTTGGACTCTAAGGAGTATTTCTGTTGGTAAGCAGCTTGAATTATGTGGTTGTCAATCAGTATGCAATGTTTTTAGGAACATTTTAGGAACAACCAAATTGTTTAGGGGGGTTAAGACCAATTATGAGGGGCCCTCTAAAATAGGACTCGCGATGCCACTGCTGGTACACTTTTGGGGTGGTGTCACAAAAATGCAAAAAGACAAAGAACAAGCAAAAACACACTTGTAGAGTTACTTTTTTCGATGCTCACTGAAATAAAGTCTGTGGTGTCAGATTTACTCACACCAAAAATGTATTTTGATGATGAGAGTTTGTTTGACATCCAAAGTATATGAACATTTTTGTTGAACTCCAAATTGATTTGTCTTTGTGGTCCATGGTAATCAGTCATGTAAAGCGTAACCATCTCTGCATTATAGCCTCAGCACCAGCTAGTGAATCCAACTTCAGTTAATTTCCCCTCAAGGACATCACACCATCATTTCATTATCATGCACATGTTTGAGCTGTAAAGGGATGTGGAGAATGAAAGTATCTGCTGCACTGAGGATAGCATTTGCTGATAATTTAATTACACAATCCATGTGCTCTACTGTATATGGACTGATGGCTACACTGCTGGGCGATAAGTGGGCCATGATGAAAAGACAACATGGAGCTGATTGGATACTGTGTGATTCAATCATAATGGGATGAATTTCCTCCTGCTCGTGTGTGTCTGTGTGTTGTCCTTTGTGTGACGCTTCCCTGTAACTTTGCACTGTATTCCCAGTGGCAGTAATGCAATACAGTCGTCTTTTATTATGTCCTGATGACAGACATGGATAATTATCTCATATCGTAGCTTATTGAATCTCACAATTTTCACCTTAACGCATCAATCAAGCAACTGGTTTGACGCTGTCAGGCCTCATCTCATAATATCAGACAGCATTGACATGGATCTGAGGCTAAAAGATCACTGCTCTCTATAGCAATCCATTTACTACCCCTTCCCTAAGATGATGACATGGGAAAAAAAGTTGTTTTTTTTACCATAGAGCCCTAAATATAATTATTGATAACAGTTCAATAAAAAGGTAATGGAAAGGGCTTACAAATTATACTCCAGATAAAAACATGGATGGAATTTATTTTCTCTTTTCACTGTTTTAGTCATAATGGAACCCGTTACCCCAGAATGCTAAAGTTGAGTCCTGTCCGCCGAATACTAACACATCGTCATTTTCATGAACATATAGACAGACAAACAAACACTAATACACCGCTCCTCATGCTTTACTTTTTATAGAGGTACTTATTTTCAAGTTTTGCCATTCCAGTCACATTGGTAGTGGCCAAATCTAGGCGGAAAATGATACAGCCTCGTCATCTTATATCATCCTACATTTTTTTGTTACACCAGGAGTTAACTGGCTGTTCGCAGGGCAGAGATGTTGTTTGTATGTGACTTCACAATAATCACTGCTGACGACTGCTGCCTCATCCCTGTCAGAGTGCACACCGCTGATTCAACAAATATCAATCCACATATTTTCTATGAAGTTTATACTGTCCAGGGTCGCGGGGAGCTTGGGCCGATCCCAGATGACCTCAGGCGAAAGGCGGACTACACCCTGGACTGGTTGCTAGTCAGTTGCAGGGCACATATAGAGACAGAAAGCCATTCACGCTAACATTAACACTGCCGCTGAGTGCTGAAAGTGTCGAAGTCTGGGGTATCTACCACTACACCATAAATGACATATTGCACAAACAGCAAGTTTCTTATTTTTAAGGTCAGCTTTATATCATATGTAAACATCCTTTTGAGAGTGGACATTTGGGGCTAGTTATATTGTGAAATAATAAACAATAAATAAAGAGTGCAGTCGGCCCCAAATGGTAACTAAACGTGTTTTTTGAAATGTATACATAGATACAAATTTCTTCTGCGCTCTTCAATGTGCACTATGCTTGCAGAATATTGTGCTAAGTGCTCATATAAAGGTGGAGAAAGGTGAAATGGTCACGCACTTAATCACATAAAAGATTATATATGGTAAGGTAATAATTGGCTTCACCGATGAGACTTACCGGTAATTAATATGACAAAATTCAATTTTACAGGGCAAAAATCAGAGCAGTCCACTGAAAAGAAGGCATTCTCTTGCATTATCACTGCCTTACCTTTAAAGGATTCTATCCTTAGCATTGGACAAGAAAGTCTTACATATTTGTCTCCATTTAACAGGATGGACAATATTAAATTTAGAAATGTAATATGTTCTCTTCTGTTTTACATATTTCATCCTATATTTTTTATGTTCTGTGTTCCTAGATGACATAATTGTACCAAATGTGATAGTGAGTGCGTGTACTTTCGAGCGCCAATGTTTTACAAAGGACAAGTTTTGACCCTCAAAGCTTAGTCCCAGCTGACTTTGGTACTTTAGTACAGTGTGCGTGCGTGTGTGTGTGCGTGTGTTTGTGTGTGTGTGTGTGTGTGTGTGTTAATCGAGGGCAGCTGCACTGTTCACAGCTACGGATAAAAAGCGCAAGAGAGTGTGGGGGATCGTGGCGTGGGTGTCAATATAGCAGTGTGTGGATTTGTGCTTATGA
The DNA here is from genome assembly GCF_024500385.1 of Phyllopteryx taeniolatus. Lineage (NCBI taxonomy): Eukaryota > Metazoa > Chordata > Actinopteri > Syngnathiformes > Syngnathidae > Phyllopteryx > Phyllopteryx taeniolatus. Next base: position 12,664,471 of record NC_084517.1, read on the forward strand.
GAAAAAATTGACTTGAACTCTCCTTCTGTGACATCTGAATGGGCCTGTTACTGATTGTTTGATTCAAATAATTTTCTTTTTTATAGTTTGTTTAGTCTGGGTTCAAATGCTTACCTTAATTGCCAAGGCAGTGATCCCATTGGTACTCTCTCTGAAAGAGAAAATTGAGGTATTCCTGATTACAATTATTCACAAGTTTGGAGATGAAACACTGGAACCCAATAATTATGTCAAAACAGAACAGGGTCAGCGGCACGGTGCAGACTGGTTAGCACATCTGCCTCACAGTTCTGAGGACCGGGGTTCAAATCCCGGCCCCGCCTGTGTGGAGTTTGCATGTTCTCCCCGTGCCGCCGTGGGTCTTCGCCGGGCACGGCGGTTTCCTCCCAGATCCGAAAAATATGGAGGGTAGTTTAATTGAAGACTCTAAATTGCCCGTAGGTGTGAATGTGAGTGCGAATGGTTGTTTGTTTATATGTGCCCTGCGATTGGCTGGCGGCCAGTTCAGGGTGTACCCGCCTCTCGCTCGAAGATAGCTGGGATAGCACACCCTAGTGAGGATAAGTGTAATGGAAGATGAATGAAAGAATGAACAGAAAAGAGAGGTAAATGTTTCATTGAAATGATACTTATTGACACAAACCTCCCTTAAAGCTTTTACAACGCTGATTACAATCAGCACCAAAATGTACGCCGGCTTAGATACCCACATCCTCCATACATGTGTGTGATGAATTGAGATGAGGAGTTTCATTTAGACATACAATAAGTAGGGCCATCTTACGACATGCAAAAAAAGGCAATTACAAACCTTTTTAGGGGGGCGTCAATTTTCACCATTCACGGCAGGGCTCGCCCCCTATCTTCAGGTATAGCAGAGTGTTCACTGTACAACATTGAAAGACGTACCTTTCATTGTTGATTGGAAATGTGAAATAAAATTTCTACTGACTTAAAGTCATGTGAACCGTGTTCATTTACACTCAAGTCACCTAATTTGGTTCCTTGCTTATCAAAGGCAATAGAATGATTGAGATTTTTTATTATTTTTGAGTATGATGTCAGAAAAGCCAAGTGTCCTCCAATCAAAAATGTGCCACCGTCCTAATACTTTGTGACTGCATAGTAGACATCCATGTCACTAGTGTGAGTGGATTAGCAGCCCTAGAGCAAGACTGATGGTACCTGCTCACGCCTCAGTTCACGTCACTGAGCACTGTCAGACCGCCGGTACACTCACTCCTGCACCCCCGGGGGATGTCAACCCTCTTAGACTCGTTACACACCCACAGAAGAGGGTCGTGTGACCCTTTGGGGTTTGTGTACCTCAGCATACTGTACATAGGACTGGGATGGATGGGTGGATACATATACTGTAGATGGATGGATGAATGAGTGAACTTGGCTATAAACAGAGACTGATAACTATGGAAATCAATAGGAAGAAGATGAAGAGTTGGAAAAATGAAGGGAAGATTACAGGGGTAGATGAATGAGGAGTGGCAGCTGGAAGAAAAATGGAACAACAAACCAAGGTGATGGAGGACATGAGAAAGGAAACATTTAAGGGGAGAAAAAGCAGTATGTGCACGATCTGCCTCTGAGAAAAGATGACTTGGCCATGAGGTGAACTTGAACAATGTTGTTTTCCTCTGCTGGCCAAAGCATTGAAAGACTTACTGTAACATTTTAATTCAACAAGTCGCCTCTGAAATCCAAATATGAAATTGTGCGTGAATTTATGTGGATCAGCCCTATCTGGGTCATCATATCAGCATTATACATCGAGCCTCATAATTTCCAAATTGAGCTCAAACCTTAGAAGTGGTGCTAAGGGGTGAGACAACTAGCAGCTTTAAGATTGTATATACTGTTCATTATATACTAGTAGGTTACATTTAATTACTTTGTTTATGTCCTAAACATCCTGTACAGAATTGTCTCATAAATGGATGTATAATAGATGTCATTAAGCAATCCCATTAGGAAATTCACATGTGTTACAGCACCATCCAAGTGTCAGTGTAGCCAATATTTATAGTAGGGGTGGCCTGAGGTCTGCGTGCAAATGCAGCCTATGTTAATGTAGTCTCTAAGTTTGTGATGAAAGGAAGCTGTTTGCCCCGAGTGCCAGGAAGTTGAAATCCCATTAAATTGTTTATGCCATGAATGCAGCGTGCACACATTTGCCTCTCTTTGCCCCCGTCCTACCCTGTTCCTGAACGCGGCCTCTGTGTCTCCTGTCCTCTGATGTATCTTAACTCACTCACGTTATCCCACACTGCGACTTCTTCTCCCATATTCTCTCTAAGTTAGCACTGTCATTCAATTGTAGCCCTCAATCATTCTCAGGAGAAAATCGGGGAAATATCCATACTTAAACTGATCTTTTTCATGAATCAACCCCTTATGTTCATATCCTCCCCTCAATAACACCATGGTGCATGCTTTCACAAAGAAAATCATAGGATAACATCAAATCTTCATTAATCTTAGCCCCTAACAGTTGTGAAACTATGAAAAAAGCAGCATTTTGGGCACAACAGAGCTACAACATTTTCGAGTTATGAACAAAAGCAGGGTGTTTTGCTTTGCTTTTGTTGATTACTTGAGAATGTGTTGCAATGTGTACCCAAGTGTATGACCCACAGGATCAGAAATCTGTTAGCTTTCATTCATCTCCATTACTAGGGCTCTGTCCATTGTGACACGAGATAATATGATGTGATATTGTGAGCTGAGAGAGGGTTGAAAAAAACCGAAGGTCCTCTTTCAAACCTGTCAGTATGCATTACAACCAATTGATGGTGCTTATTCATATTATGTTGGCTGAACAGTAAAAGTGGCTGATTTGGTGATTAGGGGACATACAGAAGACACAATGCAATGTTTTCCTGCGCTGATTCACATAAATAGTGGCGTGTGTCTGAGTGTGCACATGTTGGGACAATGTGAGTGTGTGTTTCTCCACTGATGGTGTTTGTATGCAAGAACATGATGGTGGTGTCCCCAGGCGAAGAACTTGAAAGTCTTCCAAGAGAGGGGGGAACGAATTACAACCTTAATACGCCAGTACTCCAGATAAGGCCACAACCACAGAGATGGCACTGATTATCTCACTTCACTGTTGTTTGATTGTGTGCGTACAGAAAATGTGCAGGTATGTTGTTGCATGTGTGACTTTAACTCTGTGCATACTAATCTGTACGATAATTTATGTAAATGCAACCGAAAGAATCTTAAATGGTGCGTATATGTGTGTGTGCGTGCGTGTGTTTGTGTGTGTATTTAAATCAGTAAACATCTGAAAAAAACATTACCAACGGGCCCTTCAAATGAGTCATTAGCACCGAGAAACAAGATAGCAAATTAGAAAAAGGCTCAAGTTAGGTTCAAGTTAACCCTAAATTATATCTGCTGTGTACAGTATATTTATTGTATGTGTACATCAGAAAATTAATATAACAGACAACATATTCTTCAAAGGTGCCGAGTTCTCACACCTGTAAAGCCATAACCCACAAAGGGCAGTGTTGACATTGTTTTGTTTTTGGCATGCTGGTCGATTACCGAAAACAGGACGACCCTATCCACCTGCTCTAAGGTTATTCTACTTGCTAACGAGTGGTTTGCATCTCATGGTGTTGCGTCTGTACTTTTGTTCACAATGTCTTTTATGAACAGGGGATTGTGATCCCTTCACTCCTGCACTCGGGGAGGTTGTCTTAAATTGCTGCTATTTTATTATATCTACCAACACTTGACCTAGAATGGAGTTCATGGAAGGACACCACGGAGGAAGCCGCTGCTGTCAAAATAAAAAATAAAACATTTTAAGTTTGCAAGAGAGTACCTGGATTTTCCACAGCACTACTGCCAAATTATTGTGTGGACATATGAAACCAAAGTTGAGTTGTTTGGAATACAGTGCTATGTGTAGAGAAAAAAAGGCACAGTACACCACCATCAAAAACTCATCCCAGTATGGTGGAGGGGGCATCATTTTTCAATGGTTCGCTACCTAAAGGCCTGGATGGATTGTTATCATCAATGGACAAATGAATTCCCAAATTTATTAAGACAGTAGAACCAGTACTTGCCAGAAATCTCTGCAGCTCCTTCAATGTTGCTGTTGGCCTCTTGGAAGCCTCTCTGACTGAGTTTCTTCCCATATTTTCCTCACATTTGGAGGGAGATACATTTCTTGGTAATGTGACTTCTGTGCCATATTTTCTCCACTTGATAACAATTGTTTTCACTGTGTTCAATGGTACATTTAATGCCTTGGAAATTCTTTTTTACCCGTCTCCTGAATTATACATTTGGACAATGAGATCCTCTAATGTTGTGAAAGCTCTCTGCAGACCATGTCTTGTGCTATAATATGTGATTAGAAAAATGTCAAGGAAGGCCTACTAGAAAATCTAAACTTTATTTGGGGTTAATCAGAGGCACTTTAAATTGTGGCAGGTGTGTGGTGACTCTAACATAATTTTGAATGTGATTAATTCTGAACACAGCCATATCCCCAATTATGTTTAAAAGGGTGTACGCACTTGTGCAACCACATTAGCTCAGTTGTTTATTTTTAGTTCCCCATTGCAAATATTCTATTATTTTTCAATTATGTTATATATGTCATAGCTCACATTAATGGTGGAAAATGTTTTGAAATGATATATCTTGATTTAATTTTTTCCATCACAAAAACCAGGCATTTGGACAGGAGTGTGTAAACTTTGAGACAATTCTTCCTACCTTCCATCCTTCCTTCTGAGCTCCCTCCCTCACTTCCTTTAATAAGGTACAGTAATTTTAAAAGTTTATACTACGTTTGGCCCACCTTAATATATATACTGTACGGTACAATGCGTGCAGCACTGTGCATTTACACAAACTACCAGCAGATGGCGGATGTATGTACGTCAGTGACTTCCGGGGAACGAAAATAGTGGCGGACCAATATGGCGGCGCACCATAACAGCAACTTGTGTGTTGAACGGTAAAACTACTTACGCGTGATTATGTTAAATGTGGATGATAACCAGTATTATCTGCGCCAGTGATTATACATTAGTGCAACAAAGGCAACACGCTTATATTAGCTTTGAGGGCTCTAACGGACACTTGAGCAATGTGGGGTGAAATCGAACCACCCGTTAAAATACAACCCACGCCGTCTGATAAATGTGTTAAGGACGACCAGCGCACAATACCTGAGAACCCGTTGATACTGCTCCGTATTCCCCACAGTGACGATCCAAAACCACTGCAAGATACCCAGGTGAGCCAAAAGCATTAGGTACAATCACAGAGGTGGCAAAAGTACTCATTTAGGAGTACACAGGTAAAAGTTGAAGCACTGAATGTACTTAAGTACAAAAGTCAGTTATGTGCAGTACCCGTTTTGATAACTTGCACAAAATTTTTGTAGAGATTAGCTGCATAGTGCATCTACTGAGTAGACGAACAATAACAACAAACAAACAAAAACATCACTGGATATGCAAAAAACCGTGTTCCCATAGATTTGCTAACGTTGTGAACTGACGAGCAAAGCATGCTAAATTGGCCATTATTGATGTTGAAAAAATACTCCTTGTATGCGGTCTTTGCATTTTTGGAAACTAAAGAGTACAAAGTACCGGCATTTCTTTCAAGTGTAAGGAATAAAAGTAAAATGTTATAAGAAAAATAAGTACAGATACCTGAAAATTTTACTTAAGTATACTTCCCACCACTGGCTTTGTAAAATGAGCACTCTATTGTATTTTACTGAGGTCTCCTATATTGGCTTGATTTGACCCCAAGGTGTCTCAAGATGTCCCTGCTGATGTCCACGCCTTGTTGGAGGCTGTAGTTGCGAGTGGAAGCCAAGTAAAGAGTCAGCAGATAGGAGATGCGGAACTGACAACAGAGGAACGTAGAAAGGAGCTACTTCATCAATACGGGAGCAAACCACTGGTCTTCCTGGAGCGCTATCATGTATGTGCACTGTTCTCTGTCTGCCCTTCAGTTTACATAATAAATACATAACAAAAGAAGTGGCAAAAGTACTCACACTCTCTACTTATGTAGCAGTACAGAAACTTGTGTAAGAAAAAAGACCTGTAAAAGTAAATGTACTGATTCAGTACTTTCAAACAAAAGTAAGAAGTTAACGATTGAAATATATTTAAGTACAAAAATAAAAATAAATATAACCTTACACAGGATCTTATTTCTTCATTATATTTACTGCCAATTAAATACAATATTATATATAATACCTATTTTGATAACTTGGCACAACCACAGAAAGCTTATGCACACACAATCTCACAACCTCTAACTTAAATAGTGCTCAAACAGAAGGGAAAAAAAATCATGTTACATGTCTCAAGTAGTTTAAGAGTTAGCTAGCATTGACCTTTATGGTATCAAAATGTGTTCCAATAGCTTCGCTTATGTTATAAACTAAGTATCAAAAAGATTTATAATTGCCTATGGCACAAGATGGCATGTAGATAAAGCTCTTCAACACACTTCAACATAGTTTCGTGGCACCGAGATGCCACAAAATAGCGGCAAAGCAATTCTTTATACTAGACATTGATTTCTCTTGAGCAGAAAACGGCAAATAGTTGAGTTTTCATCAAATTGCAGAGCATAGTTTCCCAAAAAAGTTCTGCGAATAGGTGAATCTAAGTATATGTATGATGTGGAAAGACTTTGTTTAAATGACCTGTTTCCATTTGCAGAGTATAGGGCCCAGCCGGGCACAGCCCGAAAGGGTAACATGGGTCCCCCTTCCCATGGGCTCACCACCTGTGGGAGGGGCTATAGGGGTCGGGTGCAGTGCGAACTGGGCGGTGGCCGGAGGCAGGGACCTTGGCGATCCGATCCCCGGCTACAGAACCTGGCTCTAGGGACGTGGAATGTTACCTCTCGGGCAGGGAAGGAGCCCGAGCTGGCAGTGCACCATCAACACTGTGTATAGTGGGGATGGGGCGCTGCTGACCTCGACTCGGGACGTTGTGAGTCGGTGGGGAGAATACTTCGAAAACCTCCTCAATTCCACCGACACGCCTTCCCATGAGAAAGCAGAGTCTGGGTTCTCTGAGGCGGGCTCTCCTATATCTGGGGTTGAGGTCACCGAGGTGGTTAAAAAGCTCCTCGGTGGCAAGGCCCCGGGGGTGGATGAGATTTGCCTGGAGTTCCTAAAGGCTCTGGATGTTGTGGGGCTCTCCTGGTTGACACGCCTCTGCAACATCGCGGGGACATCGGGGACAGTGCCTCTGGATTGGCAGACTGGGGTGGTTGTCACCCTTTTTAAGAAGGGTGTGTCCCAACTACAGGGGGATCACACTACTCAGCCTCCCTGGTAAAGGTCTATTCAGGGGTGCTAGAGAGGAGGGTCCGTCGGGAAGTCGAATCTCAGATTCAGGATGAGGAGTGTGGTTTTCGTTCTGGCCGTGGAACAGTGGACCAGCTCTACACCCTCGGGGTTCTTGTTCACAAGTGAGGGAAGAATGGAACGGGAGACCGACAGGCGGATTGGTACAGCGTCTGCAGTGATGCAGACTTTGTATTGGTCCGTTGTGGTAAAGAAGGCGCTAAGCCGAAAGGCGAAGCTCTCAATTTTCCGTTCGATCTATGTTCCTACCCTCACCTATGGTCACGAGCCTGTGGGTCGTGACCGAAAGAACAAGATCCCGGATACAAGCGGCCAAAATGAGTTTCCTCCGCAGGGTGTCGGGGCTCTCCCTTAGAGATAGGGTGAGAAGCTCGGTCATCCGGGAGGATCTCAGAGTAGAGCCGCTGCTTCTCCACATCGAGAGGAGCCAGATGAGGTGGCTGGGGCATCTGATTCGGATGCTTCCCGGACGCCTCCCTGGTGAGGTGTTCCGTGCACGTCCCACCGGCAGGAGACCCCGGGGACGACCCAGGACACGCTGGAGAGACTCCGTCTTTCGGCTGGCCTGGGAATGCCTCGGGATCCCCCTGGAAGAGCTGGATGAAGCGGCTGGGAAGAGGGAACTCTGGGCGTCCCTGCTAAAGCTACTGCCCCCGCGACTTGACCTTGGATAAGCGGTTGAAAATGGATGGATGGATTTGCAGAGTTAATAACTTTTTGCAACCCTTAGTTTCAACCTCATCTCATTCATTTCCTACATTTCCAGAGATGCCTAAAGCCGGTGCATCTGCCAGCTTTTTCCCATGTCAGCACTGACCCACGGGCTCAGCACTATTGTGAAGTGATCCAGAGGCAAGCAGCAGGGAACACCCACAAGACGCAAGTTCGAAACCAGCGGTACGCTGCACTCATGGCACTGCAAAAAGGTAGTGGATTTTTTTCTAAAATTCTATAAACAGTGCATTCATCCTCTCTGTACTGGAATTTAAATTACAAGCTTGAAAGATTTGGTAAGCGCTTGCTGAGATAAATACAACAAGCCAAAACAACAATAACAAGAATTGTAATGCTGTTTACCCAGTCAACCAAGTGATGTTTAATTTTCTTTTATACTCTTTTCTTAGAGGGTCAGTATTTCAGTGAAGAACAGATGCGAACCAGGGAGCCACTGCTGTATGAACAATATATTGGACAGTACCTAACTGATGAGGAGGTAACAGTATAATTTATTTAATCACCTATATTTTTCTTTCTTTTTGACAGTTTTAACTTTATCTCACTTGGATTTGTATGAAGGAATACAATAGAAGGAAAAAAGTGTGAAACTATGAGAGGGAAAATTTCAATAAGGTTTTGAGAAATACGTTTTCATGTTATGAATGTTTTTTTTTTTTTTTTACAAAATGTGTGCCCCAATTTTAACACGTAAATGTCAAAATTTCCACACAAACCTATACATAACAATACGAGATGAGCAACTATGGTGTCTCTCTAGAGACCTGACCTATATTAATCAAGTATTATTATTAAATATTTGCTAAACTCACTTCTACTTAGAAAGAGTTGGTTTCCTTATGTGTAGTTTTCTTAGGAACAGACTCAAACATCTGTGCAATCATAGTGACAATGGTGTTGACATCGTCTAATCACCAGTACTTGATTTTTGTAAAACGATGACTTTATTGCCATGAGATTACTATCCCCCCCCCCAAACAATTATATTTTCCTGACAATAATCCCCCCCCAGAGAGTTATGACAGCCTTCCTAATTTGTATAAAATACATTTATTTTACAATTTAGGTGATAGAGCGCGCCCACGAGGCCATGTTGGGTGGTGCACAAGAAGGACAGGAGGCATCAGCGGGAGCCGCAGGAGGCCTGACACACCTCCTCCTTAACTCTTACCAAGAGCGTCTCATCCAAAATCGTCTGCAGGAGGAGCAGGATAGAGAGGAGGGTGCACGGGAAGAGGACGAGGATGAGGAGGATGAAGGCAAGAGATGCAAGAGCTTTCGTTAGAAAAGAAGACAATAAATGCTATTACTGAAATTATCTTTTTTGTGTGTGTCTTTCTCCATGTGTGTCTGAACATTCCTACTGAAGAAAACAGAGTCCACGAGAAGACTTGGGAGCCGACCTCTGAGGAGAAAGCACTACTTCGGGAGGAGTTCATCAGTCAGATGCACCATCGCTTCCTTGATGGTAAAGACACGGACTTCAACTACAGGTCAGTATGCACGCAAAACACTTGAGTTATCTTCAAGCTACAGGCACCAGACATTTCTTCAAAACATTTATTGGAAAGTTCTTGGGCAGCAGACTAACCACGTTTCGTGTGTTCAGAAAAACAATTTGCTACAAACTGCTTGTGATTTGGGTTTAGTTTTGGTGAAGTGGGATTAGTACTTTACAGTATTAGTTTTTCCAAAAATTATAGTTTAGAATTTGTAAATGAGATTGAATACCTGTATTATGTAAATCAATCATTTAAGACTAACCATTCCACCTCATGTTCTGGATTGTGTTTGGATGGAGGATAATGTTCAAAATAGTTTTTCTATCTTGGTTGGTGGGGATAAAGATTTGTTTATTTATTTTATAGAAATTAGAGGCAAGATTCTCCTTTGTCTCAATCTTTTCTGCTCCAAACACAAATCCTCATGCTTGGGAGGAGATTTTACTGGGTTACAATAGAGTAAAAACATTTAGAGCTATTATCTTTTTTCAACTTACTTTGTGCTTAGATGTATGTTTTAGTAAGGGATTGGCATATAGGAATTCAGTTGTGAACTTGATTGTTTCTTTATTCCATCTTAAAGTAACTGAGCAAAAATGCATTTTTGCAATGCACTACATCTTTGCTGGCAATTCTTCAATTCAAGTAGAATTTTTGAAACAATGGGATAAAGGCATTGAAAAAAAGTTTAGAATAATGGTAAGTCTCCCATTCCCTTAAAAATCGTTTTCATCAATTGTGTGCTTTTGTGTCTCCATGATAGCGAAGTGGACGAGAACCCTGACTATGACAACCTTGACATCGTCAATAGAGATGCAGAGGAAAAGTACTTTGATGAAGACGATGAGGAAGAAGATGAAGAAATTATGGCAGAATAGTGACCACAGGGATGATAAATCATAAAGTTAAGTGGTCTATTTGTGTTATGTTGCACAAAAATGCATATACTTACAATATGTAATAAATGTTTTTGGTATTTTTTATGATGATTTTTCTCATGGGAAACACAAACCCTACTGGCAAGAGTAAACTGGCCAAAATGTTTTGTTGATTAGTATAAGATACTTCATTAGGTACAGATGCACAATCTAATGAGATTCAGTACAAGAGCTTTATAAAACAGATGATTAGCTCCACACACTGCAAACTATATTTGCCCTTCTTGCATTGTATCTCATGCTCAGGTTGGGCTGGTTTGTAGTAGCTTTTGTCTTGAAAACAACAAAAACAAATGTATATTACTTGTCATCATGAGGAACAATATTTTAGAAATGATTAGTCAACATGGCTGTAAGTCTATTTAATTAGAAAGGATCATAGTTTCACTGTTAAATTGGTGGTGTCGAACTAATTTTTGTCACAGTCCACATCATGGTTATGGTTTCTCTTAGAGGGCCGTTATGACTGATAACTACATCCAATACACAATTGGCCCCACATGTTTTTTTTTTTATTAAATAACCACTATATATAAGTCTACACACCCATGTTAAAATGCCAGACTTTGGTGATATAAAAAAATGAGACCAAGAAAAATGATTTCAAAACATTTTCCACCATCAATGTGACCTATAACTTGTACAAATCAATTGAAAAAAATTACTCTTATCGAGAGAGAAGATATAAATATTTATAAAGATAAACAATTGAAATAATGTAGTTGCACAAGTGTGCACACCCTCATAAACGTGGATGTGGCTGTTTTCAGAATTAACCAAACACATTAAAACCGATGTTAAATGGGAGTCAGCACACACCTGTCACCATTACACACCTGTCATCATTTAAAGTGCCTCTGACTAACCAGAAATACATTTAAGATGTTCTAGTTGTCTTTTCCTGACATATTTGCTTTCTAGCAAAACCATGAAGGTTTTGCGCTAACGCTGACGGCTATTGTGTACAGTTCATAATGCCCTCCACCTTGTCTAAGGCCCCTGTTCTAGCTGAAGAAAAACAGCCATGTTTCATTGGACCATAACAAAATCTCCCAACCAAATGTGGGAAAATGTGTATTTGTATGTGTGTTCAGCAAACATCTCTTAAACTATACAATATCACATCGATTAATGGATGGCTAACCCCTGTGGTAACGTGTAAATCTTGTTGAGAGGTAGGGAATACAAAAAGAGTGAGCAGAAAGAACTTTCATGGCTAACTAGTTTCAACATTTAACATGAGCCCTTCTTTCTTCACTTTCTATCAGCCAGCCTCTGTAGTAGGGCGATGACTGTGTCCTGTTTGGAGGAGAGCAGTTCCAGGGCTGTAGCGATCCTGCACAGGGACTTTCCCATCCGCACCTCCCTCCTCTCACGTCGCCTTTCTCTGGCTTCCATCCGGCCACGAGCTACACCATCTAGGTCAATCTGCTCCTCCCTATGCTTTAATATCTCCTGGTAGAAAGAGGAGCCGTGCTGCTCATTTCCCATGTGGCCTTCAAGTCCTGATATGGCTGATGTGGAAACAGAGGATGTGAGAGAGGAGCATGTGGAGGGGAAATTGGAAGCGAGGTTTTGGTTGTTGCTACGGCGGAAGCATATGACATCTGTTGGGAAGGACAGAGCGTTGCGGGATGCGTTCAGGTCTGTGTTGACGGTGGACACAAGAGAAGGGGAGGCGGTTTGTGTAAAACAAGGTGAGGAGATAAATGATTGTGTTGGATCAGTGGAGGCCAGATGACGGTTGGATGTTACAATGTCCCTGTTAAGGACTATCAGGGGTTTGAGGTCCGGACTTTCTGTTTGGCGAACAGCTGACATTGATGCAATGGCACCAGTGCTACTACTGCTGACAGCAGCCTGACCCTTGACCCCTGATTCCACTTGAAGCGACGTGGGGAAGTTCCCATTAGGACGGACGACGGTGGTGGGCGGCGGAACGTGTAATCTTGGTGCGACCTTTGCCGAGGCTTGTGTGATGATAGCTCCACTGCCTTTGCCGCGTTTGTTGCTGCTGTTGTAAGAACCCACAGTGTCACAGAGCGTGGCATCCATCAGCTGCAACATGGACAAGCGTTTGAGCTCATGTAACTTTCATTTATTGTATGTATTCACAGCATGGGCCAGCTGTGATTGACTGGCAACCAGTCCACTATTCCAGGGTCTACTGTGCCTTTTGCCTCAAAAGTAAGCTAGGATCGACTCTAGCTCACCTGTGAAAATTGATTAATCAGCAGTTCACTTATGTTTACACTTTTATGACTATTATACCAAATATTTGGAGGTCAACCAGCACCCCTGAATACATTTTATTTAAACTTAGGCGATTCTCTATAATTTTATTATCTTTACCACACAAACAGAAAAAGGTTTTTTTTCGGACCATCATACTCACATCAAAGAACTCCCAGGATGTTTTGGCGTGTCCCGTCTCTCGACTGCGATCTTTGACCCTTTTGTACGTGACAATCAGGTTGTTCCACTTGCGGCGAATCCTTTCAACAGGAAGGAAGTGCCCCTTGGCGGCCAACTCCTCCTGGACGCTCTGGAAGAGCTGTGAGCGCTCCCGGGTTTCATACAGGCCCCACCGGCGGCCGACCGCATCAATCAGACACAAAACAGCCTTGGAGGAGAAATCGGAACCGAGGGGAGGAGCAGATGGCATCACTGAGGCTGGGGGAAAAACACACAGCAGGGAAACTTTTTAACGATTTGAAACACAAACCAAAGAGTATTCATCACTCAAATTTGCTCTAAACAAGCTTGTAGAGTCCAACCAGAATTGCTAAAAAGAAGTAAGGTGCCTGAAAATCAGTTTATATTTAGGCACATCTGAAACTATCAATCAGCCAATCGAATGGCAGTAACTTGGTTGGTTGTCACAATTTTCCATGAGTTCTGATTTCAAACTCATTTTGTTGTTAAAAATAAATGCAGGGGTAATTGTGTGATTGTAATCATAATGAGATGGCTATCCATTATATGATATTCAGTCATAACGGCCCTCTGAGGGAAATCATAACTATGTGGCCCACGATGAAAATGAATTCGACACTCATTGCATAGGCCAAAGAACATCATTGCATGTGCCAAACACGCCCACGGGGCTGGCTGTTCAAAATGCAAACTATGAGCTATGGAAATGGCTTAAACAAGCGCATTTAGGTAATGGCCAATTAAAGTATGTAGCTTCAGATTATGTACGTTTTTCCTTATAAAAAAACAAAAAAACCTAAAATGTGTTCTCACTGTTTTTTTTCTTTCAGAAAGATGGGGGGATTCGGAGATACAGTCAGTCAGTACTGTACATGCTTTTCATTGGACAGCAGCGCCATCTGGCGGAGGACTGCTCTCCTGTCCCTATTTTTCATTCGGCGAATGCGTGATGTAAATACAGTAATATAAAAATAAAATAAACGAGGTGAAGTGAGCACTCACACAGTTGTGCATCAGTCGTTGCGGTGATAGCTGCGTGGCGCGCCGATAGCACCCCCATCTCCTCTGCAGTGTGATCCGGCGCTCCTCTTCCTCCTCCTGCGCATGCAGGGTCGCTGCAGGGCGCAGGCGAGCCTTGGCTGCCAAAAACCAGCGCAAATTGCTTTTCATCTCCCTCCTCCCTTTTGACGTGCACGGTTGCAGCGTCGCAGCTGCCTCGTTGTAGACCGGTGGCCTCCATGGCGGACACACACGCACACGCATACGCGTGCACACACAAAGAATCACACAAACCTAGAGAGGGAGGTGGCTGCGCAGGCGTTCAATTCGGAAAAAGTTTCGAGATGGTGGATTTCAGACGAATCCAGATGCGTTTAGCAGAGATTATTCCACCACATTACACGCGTGTGTGATGGACACACGTCACCTCGGTGTGTGCGTGAGTGCATGTGAGAGAGTATGTGCGTTCAGAGCAGCACAGACATGGCTGCGCTGCGGCTGCCCACAATCTGGCGGCTGCGCAGAGCGGCTGCGCAGTCAGCACAGCCTCGTTAGGAGCTGTGGCGTCACTGACAGGCGCACAAGTCTCCTCGCTGGTCCACGGGGCAGGAATTTGATTTGGGAATTATAAACTTCATGTGGCATAGGATGTCATCAATTAAAACAATAGAAGTTACAAAGATAGATTTTATTATTTTGCTGTTAGCTAAGCAGTTTTTTCTTTATTTGCCTTTTGTAATGTGAATTAGCAGGTTAGATTTGCAGCAACATAAGCCATGGCAGGTTTAAAAGGTGGAAATGTATACACTGTGGTGAAATACAAATAATTGGTATACAATGAACGCCCACTATTCACGGGGGATACCCGCAGACCGAGCCCTGCCACAAATGTGAAATTCCGTCAGTGACGCACCCCACACACACACACACACACACAAATGTTTTGGAGGTATCACGGTAATATACCAAGATAAACAGTGAATAGGTACTTTTTTTTTTTTTTTTTGCAAATAACAGACGTTAGGTTCAAAATATGAAACCCAGAATTAGGTGAATTTGGAAATGCCAAACTGCAAATGTGTGAATGTTCACTTATACTGTACTGAAACTGTACTTATATATATATATATATATATATATATATATATGTTATTTTCAAGAAGCTCATAGTGTATATGGTTGAAGCAAATAAATAACATACAGTATGGTATAAATGTCTAAAATCATACATTTATATAAATATGAAGTAAAATAATAAAAAACATACTATTATACATTAAAAATATACTATTACACAAATACTATTAAATAGGAATGACTTACACAAAAGAACAATTATATCAGTCAATTATTTCTCCATCTCAGTTCACTTCAAACTACAACCACAATACTAAAAAAGTCTCTCTGTCATTTTTTATCAAAACCAAACATTTTTATCTTTGGAAATTCTTGCTTTAGATTAAGCATATGTAGTTCAATTTGTGGCCAGTGGTTATGTATTAAGTAAGGCTACAAGGGGTACACAAAAACATGTCTTTGAGAATTTAGAAGGCCTTCTTAAACTCTTCATCAAATAACATTTTCAGTCTGGACCCCTTGGTAAGGAAATAAGGTTTATCCTGCAAGAAAGCACAAAATGATGCTTGAAAAAAAACAAAAAAAAAACCTGATCAACAGTCTTCATTCCAGCAGCGGATCTCACCTTGTTATAGAAATCACAGTTAGAGAAAATGAGCTGGACGTCATCTACAAATTCAGCAACATAGCAGTAGTCGTTCTTCTGGATCTTTTCTGCAATTTTGCGTAACCACATGGGAGTCTCGACCACTGCAGTGTAGTCGTTCAACTGTGCGTGTTAAGCACAAACACATGATCTATTTTTGATGATTATTCTGACACAGAGTTGTTGATGAGAAGAACAGATACCAAAATCTTACATGGACACATGGATTTGTTGCAAAAAGTTGTTCATCATCAGCACTAAACAGATATAGGAGGAGGTACTGGCACCCCTGAAAGGTAAGAAGGGGAAGGTTATCGACACACAGAGGCATGACCCCATAACCGAAAAATAATGGCAGTAGTATTGTACTCACTAGCATGTGTTTGGATATTTGTTTGGACAGGACTATATCGCTTTCCAACTGGTCAGAGTAGCGCCACCCTTGAGTTGTTGTGAAGATGCAGAAGGTACACATCCATGTTCTATTATTACTGTGTAAACAAATACATGTCTGTCAAAAATTAAGTGTAAAAAATGTTAACATCCGTTTGGCAGGGAAAATCTTCGGATGACAGTCCCATTTTTTTATTTTAATACCAAAATGTTATTGACAAATGCAATTAATTGCATTAATAAAAAAACATTTGGTGACGTACAACAAATGCGAGTGTACCCAAGCAGAATCTCTGTCAGGTGTACTGTACAAGCATGACGGATTGTAATCACCTCAAAATGCTGTTGTCAATGTGAGGCAGGTGGCACTTTGGATGGAAAGAACGTGGGCATTGGTCACACACAACTAGGTCTCCATCACATTTACACACACAACACTCATCATCGTTTTTCTGCTCCTCCTGTTGAGTACATAGTACATTTAAAGTGTAAGACACAATGATATATCTTTCCCACAACATTGAAATAAAAGGATAAAAGGAAATTGGGTTTCAATTAGAACAATCTTACCAGATCACTATCAGTTGGTCTGCACAATTTGCAAGTACACAGCAGTGGGTGCATCCTCAAGAGGTTTTCCTGAAATAAACCATAATGAGCATTTTCATCTCCTTATGTCTGCCGTCATCACCACGAAAACAATAAAAACTGCATCAAATGTCAGTCACTGATAGCTATGTACCTATCGGGTAGCTAGCTACTCATAGCTGTGAAGGAATGTAGGGGCCACAATGGGGGAAAAATAGATATAGAGAGTACAATTACAACCTGTTTTGGGAGAAAAAGTCCAAAGTAACAATTTCCAAATAATATGAAATTCAAACTGAACAGTCTCCTTGAATAATTGTGTTTGAGTTCTCAGGGTGTGCTGAGCCTGCACCGGGTGATTGAAAAGTAACTCCCTATTTTTAAGTACTGGTAATTTATTTCTCAACTATAATTCTTACAAGAAATAAACATGAGAAGAAAGTGTATTGCATGGAGTTTTATTTAAAATTGGATATGGGCGCCAGCATTAGCCACCAGTTTCTCAAGCCGCCTGGGAACCGCATTCACTGATTTCACAAGGAACTCTCGTATTCGCCCTTCAAGTTCTTCCAAAGTCGTTGGTTTGGTAGAATAGACTTGCTCCTTTAACCAACCCCACAGAAAAAAAGTTGCAGGGTGTTAAGTCAGGACTTCTGGCTGGCCACTCATACACAAAAAAATGAGAAAAATATTACAACATATGAATAAATTATAAGTATTTTAAAATAGGGAGTTACTTTTCAATCACCCTGTATGTACTGTCAAATCAGGCTTTCTGTGTCCAAACCAGCAATAATGGGATTCATATTGCCACTTCCACTATTTGTAAATGTAAATAAAGTTTGCAGTAGATTTTTACATGAATAACAACACCAAGCGACTGGCCTTCCCACAGGATGTCTTTCTTCCAGGAGGCATCCTTGTCGTTGAATGCCTCCTTCACGAAGTCTGCTGGGGTCATCCAGCAGGTGTTGGTGCGAATGCTCTTACCACATGTCCCTGTTGAGGAGAGAAGGTGTCTGTGAGGTAAACTTCTCTGACCTTAGATGAGATTTAAAGAAGCATATGCTCAGATTTCATGGATTAGTTACCTGATGCAAATCGCTTTTTGTATAATTTGCCAGCAAGTGCTCCACATGTCACATTGACCACCCAAGCGTCTGTATTTGTAGTATGGCTACTCGTGGGCATCTCCTTAGGCTGCACTTCACTCGTTTCTTTCGATTCAAACTCATGGTTGGAATCTGAGGGGATATAATTACTATATGTGATGCATGCAATTATTTTACTTCATTGTTAGTACTAATGCATTTTAAATCCTTAACACCTGTTTGTGTGCAGCTTTTTCACCTGTAAAGTGCAGTTTAAAGATGCAATGGTTAGCATTGCATACTGGCATCTCAGATGTTTCACACTAAAACAACAAACCTGAAATGGTGCCGTTATCAGTGGTGAAGAGTAATTTCTTGGCCTAGCAGGAAGAAAAAGTAGGAATTAATAAAAAATGTAAAAAAAAATCACAAATATCACTTATTTGCCGTAGGTTCTTACCTTCTTACGTCTGAAGTTCGCACTTTGCAGAGGTCCTCCCTGCAGTTGATTACACAGAAACCAACCAAAAATTATTATTCTATGCAACTAAACAATCCAATTAAGACTCAGTGTAAGAGCTTCATTAAGAGATCTGCTTTTATAAAGACAATAATGATCAATTTAGCTACATTCGTGGAAAGAAGTCCCCCCCCACCCTAAGCATTAATTATAAAATGCTGTCAGTTGTAGTCTCTAAAACGGTGGTACTCGGTGATGGTGGGATTTATGTACAAGCCAGGTCATTCCTATAAAATTACATCCTGGTGTGCCAGTTAAAGCAACATATTGGGTCGTGACTGTTGGGCGGAAACCTTCTATGTCCAAATTTTGTCAGATCTCTTCAGATAACGCAAATGTAGTGACGTGAAGTAAAAGTAGTAAATCAAATTCTCAAACCTCCAAAAGCTTTGCAATGGGCGTGTTCATACATCGGATGCTTATCTTCCAGTTCTTGTTACAACCCTTTCCCCCGAGTTTTTCAAATTCAGGGGGAGTGAGCCACTGTTTGTTGAACAAAATGCATGGCTCCCCTAAAATATAAAAGATTCAGAAACAATTTTAGGCAATTAATTTTACAGTATGATTTATGCAATACAGTTTGCCTGTGACCTTTTCTTAGACCATCTCTGTTCAAAGTCCCTTTTAAGTTTCCACAGGTCACAGGAAGGTTGGACTTATAGATGGGCCACATCCATATCTCATTCTTCGCTCCCTTAACTGGAGAGGCTGGAAAAAAAAAGGAAAAGAACATTCAACAACAAGGACACTACTGTGCAATGACAATAGAATCTAAATATAATTCTAAAGCATCCCATAGTAGTTTGTCACAGGTTACTTACAGAAGCATATTTTCGTTTTCTTTGGTGTGGAAGATGATTGCGAGGGCTCCTTCTCCTCTTTGCACTTATTGTTGTTTTTCTGTGTGTTCTTTGTCTTTGAAACTGGGATTTCTTGCCTGCTTGCTACATTCTCATCTTCAGATGTCTTCTTTCTTTTCCCGACATCGGTCTCTTCTTGTCCCTTGGTGTTAAACTGACTTTTCTTTGATGATAGAGACGATTGCGAGGGCTGCTCCTTCTCACCGCACACATCGTTGTTTTTCTGTTTCTTCTTCTTTGGCACTGGGATTTCTTCCCTCCTCTGTACGATATCATCTTCTGATGGCGCCTTTCTTTCCCCGACATCAGTCTCCACCTGTCCTTTGTTGTTAAACAGACTTTTGTTTGGTGATAGAGACGATTGGGAGGGCTGCTCCTTCTCACCGCACATGTTATTTTTCCATTTCTTCTTTGACACTGGGATTTCTTGCCTCCACTCTATGTTTTCATCTTCTGATGGCTCCTTTCTTTTCCTGACATCGGTCTCCGCCTGCGGCTTGCTGTTAAACAGTTGTGTATCCAAATAAAAGGAGCCTGGTGGAGTCAATAGATAGGAGTCAATATCCAATACAAATCAGGGTCACTTAAATCTAATTGGACGAACGTTTCTGGACATTACACCTACAGGAAGTGAAAACGATTGCTTCCACTCTTGTGTGAAGACTTGAGGCCCCCTGGACAGGGAGCTGCACGGGTGAACTCAACTGAACTGTCGCGCAGTGTTCGAGCTTTTGCTATCAGTTTTAAACAGTGCCTCAATGTTACAAATGCGACAGCCAACTATAAATTCCATGTCGTATCAAATTAACTTTCACAACAAAAATTACGTTTCCAGACAGGAATGACGCGAGATCCAGCCGACTACTGCTAAGCTATACCATTAATAATAATAATACAATACTACCACTACTACTAATAATAATAATATGCCAAATGCATTTTTGAGAACCCAATTCAGTATATACTGTATGGATATATATATATTCATCCATCGATTTTCCATGCTGCCTAGCCTCACTAGGCGTGCTGGAGCCTATCCCAGCTATCTTTGGGCGAGAGGCTGGTTAGACCCTGAACTGGTCGCCAGTCAATCACATCCATCCATCCATCATCTGAGCCGCTTATCCTCACAAGGGTCGCGGGAGCGGTGGAGCCTATCCCAGCTATCATTGGGCAGGAGGCGGGGTACACCCTGAACTGGTTGCCAGCCAATCCCAGGGCACATATAAACAAACAACCATTCGCACTCACATTCACACTTACGGGCAATTTAGAGTCATGAATTAACCTACCATGCATGTTTTTTTGGGATGTCGGAGGAAACCGGAGTACCCGGAGAAAACCCACGCAGGCACGGGGAGAACATGCAAATTCCACACAGGCGAGGCCGGATTTGAAATCAAGTCCTGTGAGGCAGATGTGTCGGCCACATCTCTATCTCTCTCTCTCTCTCTCTCTCTCTCTCTCTCTCTCTTCTCTCTCTCTCTCTCTCTCTCTCTCTCTCTCTCTATGTACACACACGTATATATGTGTGTTTCACAATAGTATAGTATTGTGACAATTTCATAATTACCTGTGGCTGAAAGAGCAAAGCGAGGTAAGTCTGTCTCTGTCATGAATGCGGTCAAAAAATAGGAGGATCATTCCCAACAGCCTTTCAAATATCCACAATCCTTTTATTTCTTGCCCCTCTATTTAATATTATTGCATTATTATACTATAGCTACAGTGACACAGGCAATACAGTACATATGGCACCTCAAAATGTTGTCCAGGTCAGTCACGTTCTGCTACGTTGCTCGACTAAGGAGTCTAGGTTATCCACGACAGACTACACGATACTATAAACTATACTGTACTTAACCATTTCAGTCCTACAACAATGTAAATGAGTCATACCATCTTTGAGGCTTTTGCTCAACTGTTGCAGGGTGGGGTATTGACTTATGATGGTTTCCTTGAAGACACACCTCCAAAACATCTTGATGGACTTTGGTCGCTCGCGCTCCAACCAGTCCAGAATATCATAGAGGGCTTTCTTCAAGGCCTCTTTGCTCTTGGTGCGGTCCACTTTCTGCACCAAAAAATAAAATAAAATACAAAATATACATAAGATTAATGATGAAGAGTATTGTAGTTTAGTCCCCAGCATTGGATGGCAGTCTCTGTGTGTTTGCGGTTTCCCGTCATCTAATCTTTTTCAATGTAAATATTTCTGTGTATTTTATTTAGCTTTATAATGTCCTGTTACCCCTGTCTTTGTTTTCCGTGCCCTGGCCCAAGCAATTTCTCTCTGTTTGAGGAGTTTTCCAATTTCAGAGTAAAACCAGGGTTTATTTTAGCTGCTCACCCTAAATTAAAAAAAAGACCATGTTTATTGACCTTATAACTAATATTAACTGGTTGTGAATTGAAATAAATATTTACTTTTTATTGAGAATTAATATGGATGTCATACAGTTTTAAAATTGTTTATTCATATAGCACTGTTCAGACATTAGAATGCAACACAAAGTGCATTACAGAGATAAAACCAGACAATTAAAATAGCATGAAATATACAAGAACCCACCCCTCTCATCCCAACATATAAACACAAAACACACCCACCCGCACACACACAGCATATATTAATAGTGTAGAGACATGGCAAGCCACTGAGGATCCTTAAGACACATCTTACAAATTCTGCCAGGGTATATAAACTTATGAGCACAACTGTACACTGTACTGTTGTTTAATCTGTTACACAATTACTGCACTACTGCTCCTCAGGAATGGGTTAAATGCTGAAAACAGATAAGATATTGTATCAATGCCGAACAAGTCAAATACTGTACTCAAGCCAATTAGTTCAACACTTTGTAAGACACCTTACCACCCCTTAACCAGACATGCAAAGGCATGAAAAAGGTGACAAAAACAAAAAAACATTGTAGGGGTGGGCCAGGGGGATCCACCGGGCTCCCGCAGAGAATGTTTTTGATTTTAACATAAATGAAGCAATCTGGAAGACACTGAAGAGTACAATAAAATAAACAAGTTTTCTTCATGCAGAAAAACATTTATTTACACGGCTCAAGTACATTTCTTTGCTTTTTTTGTTTTGGCCTCCAACTTGAGCCAGGCCCATCTCCACCTGCATCTGACGCCAGCTTCAAGCTGTGCCACATGAATAGCATCCTCCTCTTTAAGCACTCATTCTGGAAAAGAATTGACTAAAATCTTTGTCTGTTTCACTTCGTTTTTCACTATTACCAACTTCAAAGGCTAATCCCAAATGCATCCTCCAGGAAAATATTAGTTACAATATTTTTCTGTTTATATTGACCATTTCTGAATTTGAAGTTAGTTCATTCTGTCTTGTGACATAATCCTAACATTGCTCCGTCGCTTGATACATTTAACTTTAAGTACCGTTACTTCTTAACAGCAGAAGTGGCGGAAGTGTTTTTTTTTCTGGTCTCGTCAACTCCACACAGGCGGAACCTTAGGCCGATGCGCCAGCATATTAGTCCGCCGCGTAATAATATTCACAATTACATCTGTCTCGATGGTGGATGTGTGGAATGGATCTAGCTGCCGGCGCTGAAGGAGTGCGAAACAGCCTATGACGACAGCGACGGCGAACCCTCCCCATCAGAAAAACTCATCGGATCTGTATGAGTCACGGAAATGGCCTATTTTGAGTTCAAAACAGCGAATTTCTCCGAAAGGCGACAGATTTGCATGTATGCTTAACGGAATGTAGTATATTTTACCTGCTGTTAGAATTCAACTTGAACCAAATGGTATTACTAAATCAAAAGTCACAGCCATTAACACTGTGCTGATGTAAGTGATGCACTTTATGGAAGTTTATTGATGCCACCTGATTTTGAATTAGAGTTGTTAACACTGGATTTTTAGCATCAAAGTCAAACTTTGAATTTTAAAAAACATCAAAAATATTGTGGTTTTCAAAAATTCAAACTTAAAAAAATTTAACATCTCAAATTAAATACGTGTATAACAATTCAACATCTTGAAAACAATCAGTGTAAACCAATTGAAGAGCGCAAAAAGGTGTAAAAAAAATACATTGGGTGAGAACCCAAGGATAAAATAAAATACATTGGGTACAGAAAATGGATGAATGGGTCTACATTCAAATTCAGAGGGTTAACCAAGAAAGCGAAGTCATTTCGCAATTCACCCAATGTCCACCCAATCAAGTGACACGCCATTGGTCATGTGACCCTGAAAGGCCACCAAAAGCAAATCTATATACTTAAAACTGAAAGTTTGTGTGTCCGTTTTCAAAGAACCACACGTTTTGCATGTTCCTGTGCATGTTCCTGCACAACTCCAAGGTTTCAACGCCCTTTTTAAATACCAAACTAATAATACATATCATGATAGGTAATTCTTACTATTACATGCGACCAAGGACACGTAAAAATATGCAGAAACATGTACTATAAGTGGAGGCTTATTGCAAAACGTGCCAGAATGCGCAAAAACGGACAGCTCTTTTTTTTTAAACTATGTTTGATTTTGATGCTACAAAAACAGTTTTATAAATTATAATTCAAACTCAGACGGTAATCCATCACTTGTATTTATTTTGCATGTATTATCATTCCACCGGCGGATGTGGTGCAGTGGTGTGGAACGGCTTCTTCCGCCTCACCTTGTAGAATTTTTCCGGAATCAGATCGTAATCCCTGAGTTGACGTATAAAAGTCTGCGGGTTTTCCATGCACGACATTTCTGTCTTGGAGCAGTGGAAAAACCGACGTAGTTCTTCGTCTCCCGGGAAATCCATCAAGCTACAAAAATGCTAGCCGTCACCCCGAGCAAGTCAATTATTCACGGCGGTCAGTGACACTTTTTGTGGAGACCACCTGATTTTCGCGTTGCAGTGCTTTGAAAACATTTAAAATGGCGCTCAAAGACACGTCCGAGGAGGAGAAGTCACCACCCATGCACTGCCCACGGGGTCGGTGACGTTTGGAAAGTGAAAGTAAAGGTCGGACTTACTTTCCACTCACCCTCCTCGTTGTAAAATGATAAGCGTTCCAGCTGTACAGGTATCCTTTCGTTTTATTAAGAACGGGGAATACGACCATATCGTCCACATGTTGGCGTGGTTCGCTACTTGATTTGAAGGCTTAAAATTTTAAGAACGTGTAGTTGACACTGAACGTCAATTAATCACCGATAGGGGACAGCATTGCAGTTTTACAAGACTAGTAACGCTTGCAATTCAGTTGTTACTTCAAAGTACTGAATCTTATAGGCTAAAAAAATTTAAAGTTTAAGTTCTTTTCCGATTCTTTTGGACTACAGGCCCTTGTCGCAGAGTATTTTTAGCTTCTAAGTTAAAAATCTTTATGGCAATTAATGCAAAAGTGCTCACAGTCTGTACTAAGTAGGCCTAGTTGTGTAGAAAAAGACTGGTAAAAGCAGAAGTACTTATTTAACTATTGTTTCAAACAAGTATAAACTCTGAAATGTACTTAAGTGAATACGTAAAAATGTTTATTTCTTAAAATTTTTTGGTGCGGTTCTCTGTTTACGACTTTTTACATCGTGTCGTCATCCACTCGGGTTGAAAAAACTAACCAGCCTATTTCGACAAAATAACGTACAGGTAAGTATGTTTTCTAATGTAGTAAAAGTAAAACATAATGAGGAAAACGAATATTTAAGTAAATCATAGATGCTTCAAAAATCTACTTATTTGTACTGTAACGTCTTGCAATTGTTTGCTTTAAACTATATTTAGCCTCTTCTCAAATCCTCTTTTACTCAAATTTATTTACTAAATCAGTCAGATTATTGTTTTTGACTTATTTTGTTTGATGCTCATATACTTCTTCGTATCTTCCCAAGTCATTGAAAATGACATCATCCCGGTGCTCCTCACAGGTCTCCACCACCTGTAGGACAGTTGCTAAGCGTCGGTCCAAAGCAGCGAGGTGTGGCTCAGACAGAAGAGGAGCAACTGTTGCAAGAGGATCCTGGGCCAGCGACTGCTGCATGACATCACTCAGGCGGAATACTGGATTGGACAAGAGACGCAAACGAAGGAGGGTGGAGCGACGGATTCTGTGCAGGTAGGAAGAGAGCAAGTAGAAAATGCAGTCAAAGGACAATGTTTTGATAGCACATATCTTCTTCGAACAAAATCCCACTATTTTCTCATAGTAAAAATAAACAACAAAAAACAATGGATAAAATTCACTGATCAAACAATTCACCAGCGACTCGAACTTACTAGGGTTGTTTTAATTTTTTACAAGTATATACTTCCAACTTTGTGGGAACAGTTTGGACAATGCGGTTTTCTTTTCAGGTCAGTAAGGCATGCTTGGGATTGCGAACCAACATGAGTGGAGTTAAATGGACAAAAATCCTTGCAGACACTGTCCAAAATCATATAGAAAGGACGCTGTTCTCAATGCAACTCTTTCTTCGTGACTTTCGGTCAGTGTAAGACCCAGGTGCCCCATTACATTTGCCCATATAGTGTATCAAGCGCATACTTTTTGCACTTTTAAGTGTGCAAACTAAGTTTTACCTGCAGCACTGTTGTAAGGGAGCTAAAATTGATAGCTCATCTTGAGAGTGACGTCCAAACCTGCAAAATATCAGTATAAGTACTATTAAGTAACTGTGCATAGAAACTTATAGCTTTTTGTCCAGGATTGTTAGACCTTAATGTATTTGATATATTAATATTTTTCATATTCACTGACCAACTAATAATCAAATAAACATTGTTTGATTTGTAGATTGTGTGGTTAAATGGAGTACAATATAGTGAAGCAATGGAGGCAAAATGTTAAATGTTAATTCAGTGTAATTAAGAACAAAATGCCATTACTTATAAAGGTTGAGCTACTGTACATTTACACTAGGGACAAACTCCTCCATGCAGCAGTATTCTGCTCGATACAACACTGCAATAAAGCAATGTAGAAAATGTAGGCAAATGCCAATCCCAAATTAAGTTTTGCAATCTGATGTAAAAGGTGTGTTGATGCATTGTTGCTTATTGACTTCATGTTCATCATAATTTTAGCTGATGTATAATTGATGGTACAGTGTGTACTTACGCTCGTCCATTATCCAGATGCAGCAGAAAAGTTTCATTGCCAAATTTCTCAAATGTCTCATAGTGATGTCTATCCATGTTGCCTTAAAAAAATAAAAAATAATCCATTTAGACTTTGTTAGCATACACTTAATTCATGCAATGTCAAGTTTTGTCATTGTTCCCATTTTTTCATGACCTCTTTTAAATATTAAATAACAAATGGCTTTGCAATGTAATCTTTACATTGCGAAGCTCCCTTGAATTTAAAAGTATTGGCTTGAATTGAGAATGCAGAGACTGACTCATGAGAAAGTCCAATATAGCCATGTCTATAACATCCACCAGTCTGGTGCCGTGGTTGTAAGGAGGCGTCTCTTTGACGGTGTCACAGTAGGCTGGGTCTTTTTCCCACCTGGCACAACAAGAGCACTCAATATTAGACATGAAGTGGTTAAATTTAACAATGAAAATTTCAAATTTTTCTACCGAGAGTAGCAAAAGAGTATGCACACATTATAGTAATGACAACTTAAAATAATGTAATACACTGTCTGCAATCAGGAAGTTTATTGTCTGTCACAACTGCAGGGACTGCCCAAGAGCAACAAAAGCATGAAGACTTTCTTACTGCTATTTTAAACAACACTTAGCTTCATCGTGGTTGGTGTGCATCTCTTTTATACATTGTCTTCAGTATTGTAATAACAGCATGAACTACAGCATATCAAATTTATTTCCTAAGGAAGTGATTTAATCTGCCTTTAAAAAGGCTAGCGCTAGATCACAGGAAAAACAAACAAAACCTATGGAGATGGAGATGACGCAAATCGTATTCACACACTATAGCTTTAGATACTAATTACATATTTTGACAGCATTTTAGAATACCGTGATTCAGTTTTAAGATTCAGGCATGTAAGTAGAAGTTCAACAAATTATGTTATACATTCATTTCAGTGTAAGCAAAGAGGTAAAAATAAAACAAAAATATTTTTGATAATTCACTATTTATTCACTTAAATGCTTACTAACATTGCCTCCTCTTTTCATACACCTAAAATCAGTTTCCCAACCACTGTTCCGCTGCACAATACTGTGCCGTGAGAGATCATTCAAAATCTACATTCTCCAATTCCACTTAAATGGTCCAAAAAAAAGTAGTGTAGTGGTGCATTTGCCTGACTGGGTTTAGTTCCCACTCAGTGATGGTGTGAATGTGAGAGTCTGTGGTTGTCTGTCTCTATATGTGACCTGCAACTGACTAATGACCAGGGTGTAGTCCACCTTTCGCCTGAGGTCAGCTGGGATAGGCTCCAGCACCCAGCGACCGTGAACTAAAAAGTAAAAAGTATTATTTTGTTTCTTCTAATGTATTTTTGTTCATCTGGTACAGTAAATGGATGGATGGATAGTATTTCATAGATTGACAGGCAGATAAACTGAGTCCTCTTCCACTGGATGACAGAAAGTACACTTAACCTGTATATTGAGGAGGAAAATCTGAGTTATTATAGAAGAGAATATAAATACAAACATATTTGTGTGCCTTTGGGCCATCTGCCGCCTCTAGGCCACGGCCCCATGCCATACTTCTTCAATGCATCTCACTTTCTTCCTTATATCACGCACACGCCCTAGTGAGATACTGGACCCTGACAAGAACACAGACTCTCAACTATTGTTTACACAAACCCCGGAAAGGTCTCGGAGACCCCACTCTCTCACAGGTTAAACAGAGACCCCATTGTGTTCCCAGTATTTGCATTTCACCCAATCAATGTTTTTTTGCTACAGTATCTATAGGTTTATTTCCTGTCTCCTAAATTACTGCCTTAATTCCTTTTATCTTGTTTTATAAGAGACAGACCAATTTCATTGTTTGAGGTTATCTCCAACACATGGACCCAGGTTCTCATTTGGTCAGTTCACCCTTGCTGGCACGTTTCCTTAAATTTACATCCTCACAGCAGACTCCTTGTTGGATTATTTATTGTTGCTGTGAATTTCTTCATCAGTATCCACCTGTTGCCATTCATACAACGGAATAATAGCTTTTTGTTCAAATAAACTGGCCCGGATTTCACACAGCGAAGGTAAATGTGTGAGGAAATTGAGTTGATCATCATTACTGTATTTCAGTGAATGTACTTTTTTGTGACATTTTTGTTCGGTGGTGTGCCGTGAGATTTTTGTAATTTAATATAGATGTTCCTTGGTTCAATGAAGGTTTTGAAAAACTGTCTTAAATAATTTGCAAGGGACTCTAAAATTTTCACAGTTCAATTTGTATTTCTCTAAAAAAGCAAGCAATGTGATAGAGTTCTACTTATCCGACAGGCGGAGTACTCACTGGGCCTGTTTGGTGCGGCTGTATGATCGTCTCCATGGTGACCTCCACGACCTGCGTGGAGCAAGGCTGAGGTCAGGTAACATGGCCGCCAAAGATACCTCCAGTGAGTGAGGTTGACCGCAGAGTGGGTGCTCTGTTGAGCAGTAGTAGTCACACTGACCGTAGAAACACACATTCCCCGCTAGGGGGAGTCAAAGGTACATTTTAGTGGTAGGACATTAAAGTGTCTTTAGTGTGAGGGAGCGAGAGAGTAACAAAATCCCACAGCAGGAGCATACCAGGGGAAATGAAGAAGGTGCGAGACAGTTTGCGATCAATGGTAATCTCTCTGATCTCACTGGTGACATTGATGAGACGACCGACCACTGGGGGGATTCTGTTGAAGCCCAGCAGTCTGAGAGACAGCAACACAGAGAGATCAGAATATCCATCCATTTTCTGAGCCACTTCTCCTCACTAGGGTCGCGGGCGTGCTGGAGCCTATCCCAGCTGTCATCGGGCAGGAGGCGGGGTACACCCTGAACTGGTTGCCAGCCAATCGCAGGGCACATAGAAACAAACAACCATTCGCACTCACAGTCATGCCGACGGGCAATTTAGAGTCTCCAATTAATGCATGTTTTTGGGATGTGGGAGGAAACCGGAGTGCCCGGAGAAAACCCACGCAGGCACGGGGAGAACATGCAAACTCCACACAGGCGGGGCCGGGGATTGAACCCGGGTCCTCCGAACTGTGAGGCTGACGCTCTAACCAGTCGTCCACCGTGCCGCCGAGATCAGAATAATTAAAATAAATAAATAAATAAAACACTGGGGGGGAAAAACAGACATTCATTGAGGCAGAACACACATGTCCTGTAGGTGGCAGTTGTGTCTGCTGTCAACTGTTTCACATCAACATTTTCTTCCTTGGTTAATGTCACAGGCTTAAACAAAGTTTCACAGAAATCGGTCCAGCTGTTTGAGTTACACTAATTATGAACTATTCATTTATTGCATTTTCACTGTCATATAGCAGTACCTCTGGGGTGAACACATTTTTGGGGGGGATGCTTAGCGGACTTCAGTTTTGTTGAGATTTTGAAACTTTTATTTCCCTTAGGAAATAGAAATGATCAATTCCAGGGTGGAACTGTTGCCATCATAGAATTGACATCTACTTGGATGTCATTCATGCGCAGCAGCAGTTGCCATTCACAAAGATGAATTGGAAAGAATACAAGTACAAGGTCTTCACATCAGGCCCTCTGCTTTGTTTGGGTAAATTACACAAGTGATTTTCTTTTCACTTCACAACATGGTTGAAGCTTCACAGAGAAATACTTTGTTGGTACCTGTCAAGGTGAAAAGCTGAGATCTCTGCATTGTGTCTTTCAAAGTCGGAGAAGTAAAAGAGGTTCACATCTGTCTCTGCTTCTCTGGATTGTCTACAAAAGAAAACACTCATGCTGAGTTGAATGTTGGATAGCATTAGTAGTAACCCTTGTGAGGATAAGCGGTACAGAAAATGGATGGATGGATTATGACATAGTGGCCTTACTTTCTAGGTTTGAGCAGAGCTTGTCCATAGTTTGGGAAAGATACCAGCAGTTTGAGCTGAGTGCCTCCTGACTTTTGAACTGAAATATAGAGGAAAATAAAGATTGATTGATTCATGTCCTAAAAAATGAATCATACCATTCATATTGTGGAAAAACTGGAGGCTTAACAATTGAAATTCTGATGTTTTTCCTCATCTTCTGACAGCAAAGTTGGCCTAACGCACAGTTTGACCTCATGGCAATAAAAAAATGATTTTAAACTTTTAAACCTGCATCACAGTATGTGAAAATCAGTCCTTAGTCAATAGTTTAATTTGTAAATCAAGACACTTCCTTGGGTTCTCACCCAAGCAAGTCAATTTCCTCTGCACAAAGGCACATATTTCAGGGGAAAAAAAAGATTGCTTCGGTTGCCACATGTCAAACATGGTTTGTATTTCCAAATGTAATCTTGACAAATAAAACATCATAGAAGAATGTAATTTAGCTCTCATTTACTGTAGATTGGATATAAAGTCTACAGAACCCTTATCAAATGCCAGATTTGTGTGATGTATATATAAAAAACGAGACCAAGATAAATCATTTAAAAAAGAAATCTTTTTGAGAATGGAAGTAAAAATAAGCAACTGAGATAATGTGGTTGCACAAGTCTTCACACCTTCTGATAACTGGGGATGTGGCTGTGTTCAAACTTAACCAATAACATTCAAACACATGTTAAATGGGAGTCAGCAGACACATGCCACCATTTAGGGTGCCCCTGATTTAACCCCAAATAAAGTCCAGCTGTTTGAGTAGGCGTTTCGTTTTTTGGTTGTTGTTTTTTTTCAAGCAGAAGCCTGAAGGTTTTGTGCTAACAATGATTGCTGTTTGGAAGTGCAGCTCATTCCATGTTGATGTCTGCCTCTTGGCAGCCTGCCTAACAAGTTTTCTTCTCATATTTTCTTCAAATTTGGAGGGACATCCAGTTTTTAGTAATGTCACTGCTGTGCCATATGTTCTCTACTTGATGAAGACTGTCGCTACTTTGTACATTTTTTGTACCCTTCTTCTGATTGATACATTTGGACAAAGAGATTCCTCTAATTGTGTGAAAGATCTCTGCAGACCATGTCTTGTGCAATAAGATGTGACTAAAATAATGTCAAGGGAAGCAATTAGAACATTTGAACATTATTTGGGTTTAATCAGAGGCACTTTAAATGGTGGCAGGTGTGTGCTGACTCCCATATGAGTTTGAATGTGATTAGTTAATTTTGAACACAGCCATATACCCAGTTAACCACATTATCTCAGTTGTTTATTTGTACTTCCCCTGTCAATTTAATTTGGTTTTAAGATGAGTTGTACAGTGTTTAGGTCACATTAATGGTGGAAAACGTTTTGAAATGATTTATCCTTGTCTCATTTTTATATATCACAAATAACTGGCATTGCAAGTGGTGTATGTAGATTTTTTTTTGTATCCACTGTATTTGTATAACCTACAGTAAAGAAATATTTAGCAGCCTTCTCTAGGTCTATCAGTTAGAGAGAGAGGTACTGCAAAAACATCAAATCAGCTTGTAGCTTCAATCTTCATTGCATAATACACTTCTCAATATATAATTTACTGTACTCTGCACTGTGCTGAAAGTGTGAGCATGTTGCCTGAAATCAACAAACACAAAACAAGCCTTTATTTACGTATGAGTTCATCCAGAATGTACAAAGTCATGAATGTGCTTGAGATGTGTGTCTTTGTGCACGGTGTATTTCTGACATAGTGATACTCCAAACAGTCTGTGGCTCTGTGGACAAATTATTCCCGACAATAATTTGAATTCCTTGATGACCAAATGATACAATTTTAATGTATAGTGAACAGTATAGCAAAGTCCAATTGTACATCATGCAGTTTCATCTTGCACACTTTTGTCATAAGGGTCTGCCTTGCCTGGCTGTCTGTCTTTTATTTTTGTTCTAAAAAAATCTTCAAAGGGCTCCCTGCTCTGAATGTAAACTTTGGCACATTTTACTGTCTCCATTAAGTTTGGGGGGGGGAAAAAACAAAACAAAAAACTGTGATTTGCCTGTCTTGCTTCGGCTCCATCACAGACTAAACTCATTTCCATAAAGGCATACTGTATGAGTCCAAATGAAATAAGAAGCATGGTGGTGACTTAGTTTTTCTGTTTAACGAAGAAGAAACTGAATTATCATAATTAGATGCGAACTAAGCACTTCTGGGACCATCATGGTTAACAGCTAGGTCAGCTGCTAAATGTATTCTTGCTTTGTTGAGCAATGCAGGTTTCACAAGTGAAGTGCAGAATAATGTCTGTCTGCTTTTAAACCAAAATGACAACTAAATATTTAATACTAAATGGGGATAAACTTTAGCAAACTTTACAAGCATTTACCTAATCTGATGATGCAATGTCATTTAAAATATAACGCTACAGTCGGTGCATAAATCTGTTCTTTTTTTCACTTCATTGCTGTAGTATACAATACACAGCACATAAACAACCTACAATGGGGAAACAAAAAATCAGCACTCTTCACTACGACACTTATTCTCACCTCTCACCTGTCATCACTGCACAACATCTTTTCTCACCTGCTCCAAGGATGTGTTGCGTTGCCAAGTAATGAGTCATCTTTGCCACAGTGAGGTCCTTTCTGTTGTATAGTTTCCACCGAGTAATGCCCAAGTGGAATTGCAACCAGAGTGGGTGTGTCTCTGCGTCGCTGGTCCAAGAGACTTTGTCGTAGCCTTCTTCTTGACCCGTACTCTGCCTTTCAGGGAGACATTTGTTGGTGAGACATCATGCCAATATAAGTTACCTTAAAGACCCTGTAAAGTGAATTCAGAGGGTTTTTTTCTGAATACATTTTACGTGTGTGTGTGTGTGTGTGTGTAATGTCAGAAGCCACATCCATTTCCTGGTAGGCTGCTAATGAAAGCATTTCGAAATATGGGCAATCTTGCACTGGGGCGCGCTCATCCTTGTGTGCTGCCCCGCAGTGAAAACAAAGTGCAGTGTGAAAAGGCCTTAAAGGCCCAATGCCATCAACATTTTTATTTAATTTTTCATAATATTTCATGTATTTTTATCGGGTTTGCAAGATAATTTGGGTAGGAAATGCCCAGGATGCCCTTTTTCAAGCTATTGCATTCTTAATCTATTACACCAGGCAATTGAGACGACCGAATTTTTCATTAATATTTGATATGTGAATAACCTTTGCTCTGATTGGATCGTTGTCATTTAAATATGGAAAACATCTCTGCTCTGATTGGTGCTTGACGATATCACGACATTTTTGTGGCGGCCAAGCAATTATATCAAAGTCGCTTTTGGATCCTTTGATGTGGTCTTACTCTCAATGTGAAGCAGAATTCACCAAGTGTTCATTGGATTGTTGGCCCACTAATCGGGAACGTGAGCTGAATGGGTATGTGGGTCCAAATAAAAACAGGGGAGCTCCCATTCACTTTAGCATAACCAGCGTGCGATGCCAATCGCTCGCGCACATTTTG
This sequence comes from Phyllopteryx taeniolatus, assembly GCF_024500385.1. Taxonomy (NCBI): domain Eukaryota; kingdom Metazoa; phylum Chordata; class Actinopteri; order Syngnathiformes; family Syngnathidae; genus Phyllopteryx; species Phyllopteryx taeniolatus. The sequence goes on from NC_084517.1 coordinate 12,698,156, forward strand.
GCGACAATGACCACAAGCTTTGCTATTTCATCCACAGGTCATAAATTGTCAACATAGGTAAGTATTGTAAAACACAACATGCGTACGGTTAACTTTATAGACCGTATGGCTTGGCAGCAGCTAAGCCTCCCTGGCTTAAAACCCGGTAATACCGTGTTGCCATTCAACTGTGTTGGTGGGGAATGGCAAATTTACAAAAAAAAAAATTTTTCAGTTTACAGGGTCTTTTTTAGCTAGGGAGAGACAAAATCTTTAACTGTTTGACGTAAAAATTAAATAAAAATAACAATGGTAGGCCACCAACCACTCAGGTTGGTTACGCAACAGCAAAACTACAGCACTGTTTTACTGTCCAATAAAACCAATTTCTCATCCAATATCAGTTGAACATTTCCAGTATTGCACTCACCAATGACTGTCACTATAGATGTCTTCCTCCATGTCATCACCCACATGCTCGTTTTTCTTCACCCTTAGCAGCCAGTCCTCCTCCAGCAACCCTACTTCTGGCAGATTGTACAGTGGGTGCTTGAAAAGTGCCTCCAGCTTCGAGGCCCCCTTGATGACTTGATTTACTCTTCCACTGCCAATCATTTTCTTCCCTGTGGCAATGGCATCATTCTGAGAACTTATTGATAGTTTATGTGACGAGGAGGGCTGATGGTTCTGGTTATATGTTCTTGGATTTAAGGAGGAGGAAGATGAATTGGGAAGGACACAAGCTGTTTGGAGGACAGTGAGACAAAAGAGTGCTAGAATGATGTGCAGAGCAAGGGACAGACAGGCCAGGCAAAGATAGATAGAACGAGTGGATGGGCCTAGGTTCCGTCTCCCCATGCTGGAAAATTGAAAGGGAAGAACAGAAGGAGAGACATTTGAAAACCAAATGGGCTGTTGAGGCCTGCCCACTTCAAACCTAATCACGATGAAATATTTCCTTTTTTTTTTTTATTTCCCCCCCCCCCCCCCCCCCCCCCCCCCCCCAACTGGGTGTCTGATTGAACTATTTTCTATTTTCTCCTTTTTCTTCAGTAAATTGTAAGGTCAGCATGAAATTGTTCCGAGCCACAACAGCAGATTTCATTTTCACCCTCAGTACTTAAAGAAACACTACACAATAGTTTGACCTTAAACAGCTTCTGATTGTGAGAAGTGTCTCAGTTGTTGCCATGGTGACTTGCATCATCTATTTTAGTGGTCTAGACTAATAGTGGACCAGCACAGAAACCTCTACCTTAATGTTGCTCAGACTTGTATGGGAACATCTTGTGTCTAAATGCTGAGACAGACATGATTTGAATTAAATTCCATTTTAAATCTGTTGGGTTGGGTTGGGTTGTTGAGCCCTGGAGCAAATAATTTCCCTATCTAAATAGACTATAATATAAAGTATGGTAATGAAAATCTGTTGACTTTTACTTCTATCAATATAATAAGCTCACACACAAGTAAACATTCAGAAGAATATAAATCACATGGTATCCAGAGATGAATTGTAAATCCACTGGTTTAGACTGACATGATTATAGTTGATGAGCAACTCAGGCATTAATTTTGTGTGTGTATGTGTGTGTGTGTGTGTATATATATCATTGGCATGAGATAGGAAGAGCTCACTGAAAAAAAATCAATAAATTATTGAACTTGCTGCTCCCATATTCCCCTGGGTACCGCGGGCAGAAGGAATTACTTACATCTCTTTCCCTTCAAGACCTTTATTTCTTCTCCCACTCTCTGTTCCCCTACTTCCTCGGCTAATGAGACCGATATCTGATTTTTCTGATCATTCTACCATGGTGTGCAGTCATGCTTGTTTGTTATGGCACACTTCAATTCAAACAGAGGAGAGACATGTTGCACTGACCTGTGTCATTGTGACCTGCACACAAATGATCTCTAACCACATCTGTCAATGAATGGAGTGATAAACACAGAGTAGAAGCTGCACCATTAGTATGACAATGTAGTGTTACTATAACACAAAATATTATCCTTTCCTTGGACAGTAATCATAACATCTAGCTCATAAAAATCCATTGTTATCTATAAAAAACGGCTTATGATTCATTTTGTCTCTTTCAGCGTTTCTTGTTCTAAAGGATTAAAAAGAGGTCAGTGTATTTAATGCTGCCACCTAACTACTATATGTTTCAGTTAATTAGCTAACTGCTTTGGGTCTGAATGTATAATGAGTGTTGTTGCAGGTCTCAGAAGTCTAGGCCGGTGCTCAAATCTGCAGTGAATTATATGACATTACACAGTTAGGGTGTACAAACATATTAAAAAACTATTTTTGTCAATATGTGCTGTACAATCTGATCACTCAAAGTGGATAATTTGTATAAAATTATATGTCATTTTTGAGTGTTTAACCATTTAAAATTCTAAACTTAAAATTCTAAGTCCATCAATACTGCATAAGTGATGGATTTTTCTCAATTGGTGATATTTTAAATACGAACAAACCATATCTCATTAAATATTGTATTTTCAGACTTGACACAATTAATTAATTGATTAAACATATCTTATATTTTGAATATGTAATGTTTCATTGTCATCTATTATGTCATCTAAAGCCTTATTCTTAATAGAGCACAAAACAGCTGTTGCAGTTTAATGTAGGTTGCTTGGAAATAACCCATAATTTGACACCTAATTGGAGCGTCCGCATGCTTTATCCACCAAGCAGGCAGGCAACCACACCAAAATGCAAACCAAGGACAATAAGACAAACTCATTCCAGAATGACATCTGGCATTTTAGAGTGAAATGTGCAGAATTAACTAATATGTGCTTTGATTGCATTCTGTCACGTAACCTGTGTGTGCATGTTGCCATGTTTTGTATTAGAGATTGTGTCATATGCAGTCTTCCTTTTAATATGTACTGTATGTGTAAATTATCAGCATACTGATTTTTAAGTTAATTGTTAGTGTCCTTTTCTCAGCCAAGAAATTGCACTTACACATCGCAAAGGCAACAATTCCGTCTGTCTGTTTTGCACAAGCACATAATACATCATCTTGATGTGTCATTTAGAAAGGAAACCAGAACAAAGAACACACTTTCAGGACATGAGTGTATGTGTGTAGTTAGTGGAACTATTTGGAGGACCAATCGTAGAGATAAATTCATTCATTGTCATTTATAAAGGAACCCAGGACACCTTGGACTATCAGGAATTCTACAGGTTCTGGGAATTCTTGAAAATTTCTTTTAAGTGTATTTTAAAGCTGCCCTGCGATTGCCTGGATACCTGTTTAGGGTGTACCTAGCTTCTTGCTCAAAGTCAGCTGGGATAGGCTTTAGGTCTAGGATAAGCTGTATAGAAAATGGGCGTATGTATTTGAAGTCCTTAAGAGTTTATAGTGTATGTGCATTGTGCCTGTCTATTGTATTAATTTCTTTATATTTTAGCAGTGAAAATGCTACGTTAATTAAAATTAAAAAAGGTAGGGTGCTATTTCCACACCAAGTAGCATAACTGTTTGAATCTTGACTTGTTGACTCATTTTTTTCTGTTCCATTCTTTGTTGCATGGACGTGATGTACTTTCATTTCAATTCATCCCCAGATGAATGGTATCAAATAGTGGTATGCCATATATGTTATTTTGACACCCTTCACACCTCATGAAATTTAAAACACAAAATTGTAAATCAAACTGAAATGAACTTTCCTGTGTTTTGCCAAGTCTTTTCTGACGAAATAAGTAAGGAAGCAATTTTGTCTTTGTTGAGTTTTATTACAAGAAAGAAGGAAGTCTTTGCAAAGAGAGGAAAAGGTACAACTCGTCATGTCTTGTTACCCCTTACTGAAGCTCAAGCAAAAATTCCCCTTCGTTGTACAGAAGTGAGAGGGACTGAGGAGAAAAAAGAAATACACCCCTCTCATTTCCACAACATTCTCACACAATTCTCATTGTCCAGGTGCACTCAAACTTATCTTTATGGGAATGGTTGCATGCAGAGGATGAGATTGGAAGAGAAATCCAGGGAGTAGTCAAAACAGTCAAGGACACAGAAATACTGTGCTGTCTAAGAGCTATGGCACAATAAAGCATGTAAAGGTTAAATAAATTTAATATTTGATGTATATGAAACATTTTCCACATCAACTGTTTGGTGGAAATGGAGGTTGTATGTGCATATGTATAATTTGTCTTTTGGGACAGCACTTTTCTTTTACCACCTCTTCTCCTTTCCAGACCAGGAGCATGCATTCTGTCACCATCTTTTTTCACTCTTCTCAAAGCTCAAAAGCCCAATCTTTGTGAACGCATTGACTCTTGTGGGTGCTGCACGCGCAATATGGATGGCCATGAATATTTCATATGGAATGAGAGAGAGTAAGGAGAGAGGTATGAGGTTGAGAGACAAAAAGACAGAGGGTGAATGGTAAAGTGGTGACGTAAAACAGGTTGGAGCAACAGGAACAAATGATGTAAAGTAGCCACAATGCTAATAGAGAAGAAAAGCAAGGGTGGGGTGGAGAGAGCGAGAGATGTAGGAGGTGTTAAGACAGACGGAGAGTACGAGGAAACTGGCATGGAATACTAAGTAGTAGTGCGACCATTGTGTTAAGCATGCCAGTTATATGTAAAACTGGAATTGTAAACATTGAAGACATTGAACCATGCAATTATAATCTAGCATTCTTTGTTTTCCCATATGGATGATTCTTCATTTTCTCATCACTTCTGCCCATCGCCTTTGCTCTATATCATTCTAAATCTCGTTGTTTACAAGGTGACAGCCTGCACAACAATCTAATCTTGCCGCATGAGAACCCTGTTGTGAGTTTAAGCTGTGTAAATGTTAATAGCAGGTAGCAGTCGACACATTGGTAGGAAGCAAATTGAGAAATAAGGGAGAGACTGCACACTTCATTTTATTTTTTTAATGAACATTGTCAGCGAATGTGACAAAGTGATACTTTATAATCTCTGAATGATCTTTTCAGTGTTTTTGAACACAACGGCACCTTCAAGGGCGCACATGGTCTACTGTAATAGAACTCTAAATAGGTCATTTCCGTGAATCGTATAGATCCGCTGCATTTTTTTTGGGGTGGGTGTGTTGCTGACCACTATTTTTGATGGTTTTTAAAATTCAAAGTTTGATTTTGATGCTAAAAATCCAGTTTTAACAATTCAAAATCAGATGGCATCAATAAACTTCCATAAAGTGCATCACTTACATCAGCACAGCATTAATGCCTGTGACTTTTGATTTAGTAATACCGTTTGGTCCAAGTTTAATTATAACAGCAGGTAAAATATACTCCAGTCCTTTAAGCATACATGCGAATCAGTCGACTCGGCGAAATACGCCTTTTTGAACTCAAAGTAGGCCATATCCGTGAATCGTACAGATCCGATGACCTTTTCTGGGGGGGGGGGGGGGGGGTCGATGTTTCGTACTCCTTGAAAGCTGGCAGCTAGATCCATTCCACGCATCCACCATCCACACAAAATGTAATTTCTGAATATTACTCCCCGGCGGACTAATATGCGAGCTCCTGTGTGTGCATGTTGCCATGTATTAGAGATTGTGTCATATGCAGTCTTCCTTAATATATAATACATAATAAATATATATATAAATATCAGGATACAGATTTTTAAGTTAATTGTTAGTGTCCTTTTCTCAGCCAAAGATTTGCACTTACACATCGCAAAGGCAACAATTCTGTCGGTCTGTTTTGCACCAGCACATAATACATCATCTTCATGTGTCATTTAGAAAGGAAACCAGAACAAAGAACACACTTTCAGGACATGAGTGTATGTGTGTTGTTAGTGGAACTATTTGGAGGATAAATCGCAGAGATAAATTCATTTTAAATAACTAACACAGACACGAAGGCCTGATGATGCAAAACACATTTTAATTGATGCAATGAAATAGACTACACCAGCGGTGGTTCTTCCCCCTTGACAAACTGAATCAGATGTGACTGTAGTAGTCAGTCAAAATTATCATTCCGGATTTTAGTCTGCCCCCCTGAAGAAAACCTTTCACCTTGCTTTGTCCACTGGTGCATAGTCATGTTGGAGGAGGAAGAGGACAGCTCCAAACTGTTCCCACAAAGTTGGGAGCATGGAATTGTCCAAAATCTCTTGGTATGTTGAAGCATTCAGAGTTCCTTTCACTGGAACTAAGGGGCCAACCCCAGTTCCTGAAAGACAAACCCACCATAATCCCCCCGCCACCAAATTTTACACTTGGCACAATGCAGTCAGACAAGTACTGTTCTCCTGGCAACCGCCAAACCCAGACTCATCCATCAGCTTGCCAGATGGAGAAGCATGATTCGTTACTCCAGAGAACGCGTCTCCACTGCTCTAGAGTCTAGCAATGGCTTGTTTGACACCACTGCATCCGACGCTTTGCAATGCACCAAATTGGTGCTCCTAAAAGCAACCCATTCTTTCGCAAATGTTTGTATAAAAAAAAAAAGAAATGTCTGCATCCCTAGGTGTTTGATTTTATACACCTGTGGCCACAGAAGTGATTGGAACACCCGATTCCGGTTATTTGGTTGGGTGAGCAAATACTTTTGGCAATATAGTGTGTATGCACAATAAGTTCTGAGAAATGCTTCCATTTCTTGTCGTTTCAGTGTCCTAATATCTTTGTCCATGAAGTGTAAATGTGAAGTATGGCTGTTCTGTTGTCATGTGATCACTCTTCATTTCTCGCCCTACTTGATCATCCTGCATGTAGACAGCCCACTCATCCGCTAATCCCCCAACCCCCCATATTTGCACACTCATTTGTTTTCACACCTCATTTTTATTACATAATGTTCCCTTAGTTTTAAATGCCAAAAGAAGTTAATGAAAATATCATGATTTACTTGTATTCTGAGTCATTCATGTAAACATCCATGGAACAAAAATATTGTCAAAGACAAAACCCTGAACAGCTTCATGCCTTGAAATTTAAACTGTAGTACTGTTCATCAAAATACCAATGTGTAAAAAAAAGGCAATTGATTATGTAGACTAGCGCAGAGCTAAAGTCGAGCTTCGAAATACCGTACAACACGACATGAGTGAATTATTAATCATTGTGAAATGTGATTCCTTTTAGTAATGAAGACATTAAAACAAAAATTAGTTGTTGCTGACAGGCCCTATTAAAAGGCTTCTGATCACTTCACTTTTAAGAGAATGAAAAATTATCTTCCATGTCGGTAAGGAAGCGACAAAAGTTTCAAAAGGAAGAGGTGCAACTTGGCATTAAAATATGAGCATAGAAATTGGATTAGAATATGAGGTAAATGTCAAGAACGGTTGTCGGGAAATAGCTGTTCAATCATCCAGAGACAGGCTGCAAAGGTTGTCTACAGTATAATACAAACAGAAGTCTTACCGTAATTTCTCGTGTATAATGCGCACCCATGTATAATACGCATCCCCAAAGTTGCCCTCAAAATTCAGGAAAACCCTTCTACCTATGTATAATGCATTTTTACAATGCATGATTTTGCTTCTAAAATGGTGACGGCCATTGTATAAAACAAACAACCATTCGCACTCACATTCACACCTATGGGCAATTTAGAGTTTTCAATTAACCTACCATTCATGTTTTTGGGATGTGGGAGGAAGCCGGAGTACCTGGAGAGAACCCATGCAGGCACATGGAAAACATGCAAATTCCACACAGGTAAGGCCATATTTAAACCAGTCGTCCACCACTACATTTAAAAACTAAAAAAACTATATTTAAGACTTTGGTGACAAGAACAATAGTAATAGTTTCTGTGTAAAGTAATGAGAGATGAAAGTAGTGTAAGTAGTCATGACAGTGATTACTAATTAAATCATTTGGACTTCAACATTAAGTAGACCTTCATAATTCATCATTGACTGACTGTCACAAAAGTAATATTTCAGAGATTTGTTTCTAAATACATTAAACATGTTTGAAGATAATTGCTGAAAATGTGCAAAGACCAAGAACTGCTGTATATGTTTTACTCGATTGTGGAGCGATAGCGTAAATCTGTTTCTCACCGTTTCGGTTTTTGGGCGCGGCTAAAATTGCGCCAGGTGACGTGAGTTGCACCTCCCCCATTATAGAAGAACTTGAGCACCTTTAGTTATCCGGTGCAATTAGGACGTGCGGTTTGCTAGCTAGCTGTGCCTGAACCCTGAAACTGTATCCTCCCTTTGGATACTCAGCTGGCGTGGCAGCTTAAAGGCCTTTTCACACTTGGGAAGGCATCTGACACTCGTGTGTGTGTGTGTGTGTGTGTGTGCGCGCGCTGAGGGAGCCTCAGCGCGTTTGGACATGACGCCGAGCGTCGCGTCAATGCAGAGGACGTCTGACACTTAGCACCGCATCATCGGATAGAAAAATGTGCTATTCTGGAACGCTGACGCGGTGACGTCAAAACGCTCCTCCAATGGGAGAGAGTCTGGCGGAGTGATTTCTGAGTGCTATTTTGCCGGACTTGTGCTGTAAACGGCAAGGGGGAAATGGAGGACGCTTTAATACATGCAGTTTCTCTTTGTCTGAAAATCTCTGCTAAGCCTGAAATATACCTCAAAGCAGTCTTGGTAAAATTGTAGCTCACGTAAAACCCTAAACTGAGGTTCCAATGAGCCATTACAATGGGATGAACCCATATCCTTTTTTTTTCTTCAGCTCGTCTCCTCCTCCTTAAAATGAGCAACGCCAGGGCTTTCTTTTGTGAAAAAGACTCTTGCCGAGGTGCGGTCTACTTCTGCAGGAAAGCTTTTGTTTACCTCCTGGTTGGCTGCTACGTCAGTACTTTCAAATATGGGATGGACGCACCCCCGTTGCCGTCAACTTAGCACTTTGATGCGGGTGGCCTTTCACACTGAGCAAGTGCAGTGTGCAAAGGCCTTTAGAGTACCTTGTTGTTGGCTGTGACTTAGTGCCTGTCCCGTATAAAGGCAGAATAGTGAGGGGGAAAATTAATACTAGTCCGACTTGATTGCCAGCGTGTGAGGAGGGACATTGGGCTGGCACGACTGCTTTAAGGTGCCTAGTTGTCGGCCGTGAATGCGCTCATGTCACGAAGAGAAGGTGGAAGAGCAAGGGGAAAAATAGAAAGTCTGATGTGACAGCTAGCGCATGGACAGGGGATTTGGGCTGGCGTGGCCGGTTTAGAGCACCTCGTTTTCATGGTGTGGAAATGTCCTCGACTGCCCAGTGGGATATATTCCAGCCACCAGAGGCTGGAATATAGAGGCAGATATATTTTCGGAGTTCAAACATGTTGGCATTAGAAATATGCTTGACAAAGTTACTTCCACCTTTCCAGCTTGTAGTAGTGGTATTTGATTAACAGTTGAACGTAGCAGAGAGAATAACTTGATTTTTCACGATTTTGAAGCCTCATTTTATATACTTTTTAATCATTCAAATTTGTCAAGATTGTCAAGAGAAAAGTGCGGTTAACACTTTTCTCTAAGGTGTGTCAATTTAGAAGAAATTTTTTTATTTTCACTTCACAGGGACTTTAACTTGATTTACAGTACGTATGTGTAGTTAGTTCACAACTGCACTCATACATCTGTGTTTCTGATATTTTGACTTCATGTTGCCTTACACAAGATGAGTGAAATAATGTTCAACACCCCAATATTAAAAACACCCCATTATGGTGCAGTGCAGTTCTGTACCACTGGAAACTACAACCACAAAATAAAATATTGTCAAATGAATATCTCTTAGACCGTATATCAAAACTGATAATTTTTCATATTTGTAAATGAATATTTGTTTTACGACCGCTCTTGTAATACTCTCATAAGATTATGCAGGTGTACCTAAAGTCAATTGAGTGTAGTTAAATGCACAGCGCCTCAGACACTGAATATATGTACTGCACGGTATATATTTTTAGCCTGAATGGCAGATGGCAGAGGGCCTGTAATAATGGTGCACTGCCTCTGGTGTTACACGATTGTACACCATGTTTGAATGAGTGTTAAGTTAAAGCAGGGTGAGTGTGTGTGGGAGGAAGATGAGAGGCAGAGTGGGTGACAAAGATGGAGGAAGATAAAGTGTTCCTGTCCAGATGGAGTCTCTGTGGGAATTTTGGAGTGTGTGTGTGCGTGTGTGTAAAATGTGTTCTATTCTGGTAGGCAGCCATGTGGAGGCGGAGTAGGTGGATTACCTGCAAAGAAAATGATAAGTAGTTAAATTTAAGGATTTTGAAGTTGATTTAACGATGATAGTGTGGTAGAAACATTTTTATTTGGAATAGAAGCCAATTATAAGTGTTTGCATCTTTACATCTCATTTAAAAATATATATATATTTTTCAAATGAAGACTTCAAAAATCAAACAAACTTCGTCCTGGGGTGTCTTCATTTGTTCTTATATTGCAGATGTGACGTTAGATCATCACAGAGAAATTTACTAACTTCTGTTCATATAAAAGAAGGTTCACCATCTATTCTCCCCCAGGAGAATTTTCCATGGAGAAATCCAGTCAATATTTACAACAGAAATTCCCAGTTGAGCATTTGTTTTGTTTGTGACACTTCCTTGAGCTGCAGCACCTGACAGGAAGAGAAAATACTGCCTCAAGGTTCTATAACTACCTCTGAATTTAAAGACCAGGTGAGTCTTTTAGGGGAAAAAACATATTTGACCCATACAGAGTGACAAAAGAACACTTAAAAAGATGGAAAATGCTGAATTAATCCTGTAAAGGGACTATTTGTCTCCTAATTTTTATTTTATCGCAACCTGGAATGAACCAGCAGGAGTTCAATCATAATGTTGCAAACTGTTGGGCCATCCGTTGCATGGATTATATGGGATTACATACTGCCCATTCTCAGACGGATGGCGCATTATGGATTAGATCTGGACTAGTAATCCAGCAGTGAATATCATTTTTGAGTTGTGCATATGTCGGTCAGCTAAAGACGGTCAGCCTGGATTTTTATTGTATTTTTTTGTTTTTCAAACTAAACTAAACTGGAAAACTCCCAGATTTAAATCCATGCAGTGGCTTGTATCCATCTTATTTTTCAGTGCAAATACACACTGCTGTGATGGCTCAGATTTTCATAGGTCCGTAAGAGCCAGGTCATCAGGTGTAATGCTTTTGTCTTCTAAAGCAGAAAAACTCGAGGAAAAAAACTGGGAAAATACAATACACTACATTTTTCTTCAAACATTCATTCTATTTGGTGCAACTAAGGAATAGCGGAAGGGCTGAAGAGGAAATTTAGACTCCATGCCGCATCAAAAATTCCTCTGCCTTGTCGTTTAAAGATGAAGCGAGATGATTAGTGAGAGACGTAACGTAAAAACAAAAAATGTGAACCACACAATTACCTTTCTTTTGCATTTGCACAGTACAGCTCTCGTTTGAAGCATTTGCAAATCATGGTAACCCATTGCTTTTCTGTCCATGATTACGTCTTTGATGTTCTGGCAAAAAAAGCCTAATATGGCCGCTCTCTTATTATTATATGCTCTCACTGAGCCAATGAATAATCTTTGTGCGGTTCTGAGTAAATACATTTCTCAGAATAATTCAAATGAAATTTTAGCATTTTGCAAAAAGGTTCTTCATATTTTTGTCGTGCTGCCACTAAAGGCACATTCTGTCTCGCAGGTTTTGTATCACATTCTTCAGTGTTTTTGGTGACATGCCAAAACTTGCAGGCTCTGTTGCTAATGGCAGTTAGCCGTAGCTCTTCCGGGTAGGTCACGGCTGACCCGGATGACCACTACTGCACAGGTGGGTCATCACGAAACAACTGGATTACCACTACTGCACATGTACGGCAAGGCCTGAAGGCAGACAACAATGAGCAGCATTAGATTACAGGCAATTTTGAAAGAAAAACAATTTTTAGAAAAAAATAAAATGACAATTATTACCAGTAAAATAATTGTAAACAATTTTGATCGTCGAGGTAATCGTGACTTGTCAACTAATCTTGGCAGCTCTAATTCACGGCCTTTGCCATTAAGCTCAAACTGAGCTATGGTGCATCATGTTTCCACTGATCATGCTTGAGATGTTTCTATTGCTCAGTTGGAGGGTATCTGTGGTAAATTCAGTTGATTGGACATGATTTGGAAAAGCACAGACCTGTCCATTTAAGGTCCCAGAGTCTACAGTGCACGCCAGACCAAAAACCAACCATTAAGTCAATGGGATTGTCTATCGACCCCTGAGATAAAATTGTGTCGAGGCACAGATCTGAGGAAAGGTACAGGAAAAAAATCTGCTGCCTCTGAAGATCCCAATGAGCACAATGGCTTCTATCATCCATAAATGGGTGCCGTTCGGAATCAAGTATTCCTAGACCTGGCCGCCCGCCAAAACTGAGCGATTGGCATGGAAGAGTCTTAGTCAAGGAGCTGATCAAGAACCCGATCGTCACTCTGTCAGACCACCAGCATTCTTGTGTGGCTAGAGGAGAACCTTTCAGAAGGACAGCCATCTCTGCAGCAAGCCACCAGTCAGGCCACATGAAGGTCTCTCCTTAGTAAGCACATGGCCCACCCGGAGTTTTCCAATAGGCCATAAAATGAACCGGTTATACCAACACGACGCCATACTATAAAAAACAAAGCTTAAAAAAAGAAAAGAAAACATTGCCTCATTCAAATACACAATTTCAAAGCATGTGTAAAATTTCTCTTGCTGTGTTCATATATATATATATATATATATATATATATCCAGATGAATGTTGGGATTTGCCCAGAACCTCAAACATTCCGGGAGAAAGTTGTATGGAGTTTGGTATGAGCAAAAGATGAATCTTTACTTACTGTAAGTGTTGAAAAGTTTAGAGCTTTGCAAAACAAAGGGTCTTCTCCAAATGTACAAGCAAATTGGAGGTCATGGCTTGGGCTCGCATGGCTTCTTCTGGTAAAGGCTCACCAATCTTCACTGTGGATGTAACACATGATTGGTAACATCAAAATGAACTCAAATCCAACTGATCATGCAGAAAGCTAATGACCCAAAACAACACAGGAGTTCATCAGGGGGAAAAAGTGAAAGGTTTCATAGAACATGCATTTTTACCTGCTAAAGTGGTGGCTGAAGAAAGTAAAAACAACAGAAAGCGGCTGTGGTGATGGCCTGGAAAAGCATCACAAAACATGACTGCAAACTTGTATGTCATTGGGTTACAGGCTTGATGCAGTTACTGAAAGCAAATGAATATGAAGTCTCATTCACTTGAATCTGTCTTGAAAAGCTCAAATGTTGGTGTCTTCGTCTCATATCCATCTTTTGATGTCAAACTTAAATGTTTTCGGTCTACAGCAAAAATAAAGGACTTGGCCTCGCTGTTCCAATAGCTTTAAAGAGGAGTGTATCTACTGTACTTCACGATGTCAAATTAGCAGTTTGTGAGCAAGCCAGTTCTTTGATACTTTAGTCAGTACCACAAATGGGCTAGCAAATGATGTTCATTTAGTACAAGCTGTAGCAATACAGTGACAAGATTTGTGCTAAACTAAGCTAAGATACAAGTAGCTGCCACTTGTACAACCCCATTTGTTCTATGTTGTTATTATGGTCCAGTACTAATAACTACAACTGTGTCATCTAATACCCACACACAACTTGGACTCATCATAATTCAGCCAGGATGACTCAGTCCAAAAGCGCTTTCCTCAGGAGTCATTCCACTCTGATATGTCAATCCTCCATCAGTGCTCGGTACAAGGTTAAGGTTACGTTATAGTCTTCCATTTTAGCAGCTTCCATAAGAAATGTTGATGTTTTACTGTATAAAGTTCTGCTCATAATAATCTGCTGTGACAAATTTGTAGTAGCTGCATGTTATCTGTTGTAAAAATAATAAGATATCTTAAATTACATAGAATTAAAAAAAATAATCATGGAAAAACTTCAAAACAGAACAGTGATATATATTTCGTGTAAATGTTCATACTGTATATTCCTATCTGTCAGACTCCGACCTATAGTTTTTTTAAGTCTCCACATGTTAGTCTCATCGAGTTTATAGCTATTAGACAACATTATCAAAATGGATCCATTGTTTGGTTTGTGATCACTTTACATAGGGTATTTTAAAATAATGCAGTAAGGCCCACAAATAAACGATTTATTTGACCAAATAAGCGTACCACGCATTCTAAAATTTAAGTGTCTTGGAATGAGTAACACTCATTTTATAAAACAAAATTATCCAATCCGTCATTTAGGTCTTTTTTAAAAGTCACGTTATAGTTTGCAATGATTTTTCTCATTTCAGTGGCACAATGAATAAGATTGCTGATGTAAAGGACCATTTTTCAAAATGTCAACAGAATTGGAGAACTATACACTGTCCGTTAGTCAGCTCTGGGGTGAACACATTTGTACTGTATATAGCTGACTTCACAACGTTCCACTCACTTTGATCTCTTCTACCTTCTGCAAAACTAATAATTTAGGAAAAATAACGACTGTGGAGAGCAAAGGAAATCTTTCTTTACTAGACAAAGCATTTAAACCAGTATTGTTACAAGAGGTTTTATTTTCGCTGCACTGCAAGTGCGCTTTTGTGAGTCCCTGTCACTATTTTTCACTCTTTTACTATTTATTTATAGACTTATTTTTCAAAGTCAGTTTGTTGTAATATCAGACGTTTAAGAGACTCAGATTCAACCCGTGAAAAGGACTTTAATTGTAATAAATGACAATAAACATCACAGTACAAGACAGATACTCAGTATTTATGTACAGTATGTAACAGATTAGACATACAATTGTATAAATGCAAACACAAAACATCCCTAAAAGACATAACAGGTTTATTTTTCAGTACCATCAATCTTGGACAGTATAATGCCATAACACTATTAAAATTTCCCAAAAAGCCACGACATACAGTATAGTACATTAACCACAAAAACATCAGTCTTGTCAACATTGCACATTGGAACACATCCATATAGACAATATTAGGCACAAGATGATTTGGCATGTATATTTCTCTTCTCAAATTTTGTATCGCATAAACGTTCTGCAGGGACAAATCACTTGAACATGAACAAAATACAGTTTTAATTTTGCATCAGAATGATACATAACATGTTTTAACACAGGTGTGGGAAATACTTATAATATTTTTATCTGTAGTTGACAGCAAGTATTTATACTGTCATTCCGTCATTTCTCACAAAACTTGTTAGTTTTTTTTTTGTTTTTTTTAATGTTTTTGGACAATATTTTGGATTCAACCAGACGTGAAATAAACCTTAACAAGGCCCCATGCATGGAATGTAGGAAGATGACAAGAACCTGAAGTTTGTCAGTTTTATCCTGCCACATTACTCAGTTGTCACAGTTGGAATGGAATCGAAAAACACAGAATTTGGATAAGCAGTACATGATTTTCATTGGACAGCAACTGTATGCTCGTGGAATGCTGAAATGTATTTGTCTATTTAACATACTTTTCTTCGGTCTCCAATCGCCTAAATCCAAATTCATTTTGACTGTAAATACAGTTTAATCTAATTGTTGCTTGTAATGTTCTGTATTTGACCTTCATACTTTTACACATTCGATTAATATTAGAATTATCAACATAATGTTAAAGTAAGTATGCTACATAGCAAACTAACCCACACTGAAAAAAAGAGTCCTTTGAATTTACTTAATTTGAACATGTACATCAGTTGCACGATTAAAATGTGTTAAAATAACAATTTACCCTTCTTCTCCTAAATAAAAAGTCATTTTAATCATATGCAACTGATGAACATGTTCAAACTAAGTAACTTCAAATGACTCTTTTTTTTTATGTTTAGTTTTTTTCTTTATTTTTTTTCTTTTCAGTGCAGTAGTCAGACATTCTATCTGTTAGGCTGTGTCTGCAATGTTACTCAATATTTTGGTTAGTGATTGTTAGCAGTCTATACACACATGGACAAAATTTTAAAGAGAATTCTCAATTGTCAGTGAAGTAACTTGATTTTCACAAAAGTAATATAAATTTACTGAAAATGTATTATTGACACTCAGCCATTGATAAACTGTATATATGTTTTGGTTCAACAAATGGAAATATTCAAATACATCTATGATCAGTGTGCACATTGACATGTTTTTTTTTTAGGGTTAGGACAGAAGAAAAATGTGTGTGCTGGTCATACTGTAAAGAAAGAGTAGCATTATTATTCGGCAATCTAAAGAGCCAGGATCCAACCACAAGCTTGGATGATTCGGTAGGCACTGTGCTTATTTGTGAAGCTCAAAATGGACACATTGCACAGGCAAGACATTACAGGTATGAATATAACATGCAGGTCGGAATGTTCCATATTACACAGTCTAAGAGATAAATGTTTTATAGTACTCTTTGCTTTTCCTTGTCTTTCATCACCTTGCTGCCATCAGCTTCTTGATAGTCCTACCCATCTTTGTAACATTTTGCATCATCTCACCTTGACTAACAATATCTCTTAGTTCTCAAATCACGACGTAAATGGCTCTGTCGTTAATTAATAGTAAAATATTACAAGTTGCATTTAGATTGCTGGTTTCCATCAGCTTACTCTACATGAAATAAAATGTTTATTTTTCCAAATATCTCATGACAACTCACATCTTGTATGGTGCAGTTCTCCGAAACAGACTACACTTGGTGATTGCACTTTGTGAAGCTCAAGAGCTCAGACTCTTAGAAACTCACCTGAAATCTTTATCCTTCCTCTTATTGAGAAAATTGGGACAATCTTTGTTTGCATCAGTACATTTTGAAGAAATGGTTCTGATATGGTCATTAAGGTTGTATTTTGGTCTTACGTTTATAACAATATCCTTAAAGACACACCAAAAGCTTGAAGTCTTCCCAGATTATTTGCAAAGTGGAGAACAACCGTGTATTTTCTTCCATTTTCACTTCCTGTATGTGTCCTAATCTTTTGGCCATATAGTGAAACTGCAAAGCCTAATTGCTTTTTCAAACATTCATCAGGTCAGTCCCACAGAGAATTGTTTAAAACCATTTCTAGTACCAATATGAACCAGATGGAATGCTAACTTTTTGTTTAAAAAAGCTGAAACGTTCCCTCTCCCTGACACAATCCTTTTCCTCAAATGCGCCATCTGTCACTTAGAGATCCGGCTGTGTTTACTACAAGGCTCCCCGGGGTACTTGGTGGCTCCACCATAAACCTCCACTCCACGCTCAATCCAAGGAGCCACACTGTCCTGGGTCAGCATTCCACAACGAGCCAAGCTGGCCACCTGGTCAGCAGAGAGGACCCGGTTCCAAAGACCCATCTGGGACAACTCCCCAACTAAAGCTTGAGTTGAATCAAAGCCTCCTCCCAGGGAATCCTAGGGTGCAAAACAAGCGCTTTTAGATGCACATTTCAGAGGGTTGCTGACCCAAAAACACATTTACTCTTGCCGTGGACCTAAACACTCATGAACTCAGACTCCTTCTATAAACGCACCTTATTGAATATGCCAATGGTGAGGTTGCAGCCCGCCTGTCTCTTTAGATCTTAGAAGCTATTCAGTCAGTCAGCATCTCAATGTGTTTACCTGCTCTTGACCCAGGATTAACACACCCCCGGGTCTAACGTCATGACCAGCTGCCAGTCCATGGCCTTCTCCCCTCAGCTTTCCCCCTTGGTAGGCCTGCCACTTTCCTCCTTTCTGATTCCAGCTCACACAGATGTGCTGCCAGTTGCCTC
Source organism: Phyllopteryx taeniolatus (assembly GCF_024500385.1). NCBI lineage: Eukaryota > Metazoa > Chordata > Actinopteri > Syngnathiformes > Syngnathidae > Phyllopteryx > Phyllopteryx taeniolatus. Next base: position 12,715,850 of record NC_084517.1, read on the forward strand.
TAGAAATATTCAGAGGTAATCGTGCCACCTATCAATAAAAAAGTAGAAGCAGATTTTGAATGTATATTTGTACTTTTGAATGTATATTTGTATTTTTACAGCCACACCTTTCCTCCAGGCATATTTTAGGATAATTGCTTTGTTAAAATATATCTAATAACACTGTTGCACTCCATATCCCTGCAAGGCAGACAAGTGAATAGCTAAATTTACAATATTGTTATTGCGCTTGTCTGCCAGATTTGTTTGTTAGAAAAGCCATTTTATTTGATACGGTAATTCTATTTACACTATATGCAAATATTTTGCAGATTTCCATTGTTTATTTTCAAATGAAGTCAATATGTGTACAATTATTTCATTCATTTTCCGTACTGCTTATTGCTAGGGTCGCGGGGATGCTGGAGCCTATCCCAGCTACCTTCGGGTGAGAGGCGGGGTATACCCTGAACTGGTCGCAAGCCAATCACAGGGCACAAATAAACAAACAACCATTTGCACTCACGTTCACACCTATGGGCAATTTAGAGTTTTTAATTAACCTACCATGCATGTTTTTGGGATGTGGGAGGAAACCAGAGTACCTGGAGAAAACCCAGGCAGGCACGAGGAGAACATGCATACTCCACACAGGCGTGGCCGGATTTTAACCCGCGTCTTCAGAACTGTGAGGCAGATGTGCTCACCAGTCTTCCACCATGCCTGTGCAATTTTATTGTGGATATTCTAGCTTGAATTGATGGTGTGCACACTCCTTTGTTTTGGGGGCGGTGGTTTTGTTACGAATTAACCGGTCACATTCAAACTCATGATAAATGGTAGTCGGCACACACCTGCCACCATTTTAAGTGCCTCTAAATAACCCAAATAAATTTCAGTTCTCTTAAGGTTCGTTTTTTTTTTTTTTTTTTTTGTTATTGCTTTCTAGCAGAAGCCTGAAGTTTTTCAGCTTACACAGACTCATATTTGGAACTCTTCATAATTTCCTCCACCTTGCCTAAGGCCATAGTTCCAGCTGAAGAAAATCAGCCCCAAAGCACGGTGCTACTACCACCATGCTTCAATATAGGTATGGTAGAGTGTTCTTTTGCTGATGTGTAGTGTTCTTTTGGTGATGATCAGTGTTGTGTTTGCGCCAAACATACTTTTTGGTATTATGGCCAAAAATGTTGACCTTGGTTTCATCGGCCAATAACACATTTTCCCATGTGTGTTTTTGGGAGATTTCAAGTGTCTTTCTGTTTTAATTCTACAACAAAGGTTTAACGTTTTTGCCATAATTCTAAAAGCCATATTTGGCGCAAGCACAACACTGTTCGTCACCAAAAGAACACGGTACCTAAAGTGAAGCATGATCGTGGCAGCATCATGCTTTGGGAGTTCAAGTTGGAGGGAATTATGAACAGTTCCAAATACCAGTCAGCGTTAGCAGAAAATCTTCAGGCTTCTACTAGGCAGCAAATAACAAAAAAAATAAAAACGCCTCCTTGATCCACTGAAATTTATTTTGGGTTCATCAGAGGCTTTTTAAATGGGGGCAGGTGTGTGCTGACTCCCATTTAACATGAGTTTGAATATAATTGGTTAATTCTGAACACAGCAACTTCCCAGTTATGAGGGTGTGTGTACTTATGCAACACATCTCAATTTATCTCAGTATTTTTACTTCTCCTCTCGAACATAATTAATTTATTTCCCACTTGAGTTGTACAGGTTATCAGTCACTTTTTTTTTTATTTTTTTTATATATATCACAAAAACCTGGCATCTGAACAGGTTACCAGTTTTATAGAAAAACAATATGATGCCTCTTGGTTGATTGAGTACCTTGTCATTGATAAGCAGCTCAGTGGGCGTATGCAGGCCTTGGAGCAGCACTAGTTCATTGGGTTGCTCAGGAACAGCATAGGAGATGGGTGTTCCGATGCCTCCTTCTGTGGGCCGAAGCCACAGACAGAAGGTGAAGGCCCGTAACTTCGGGATGGACTGTTTCACCGCAGCGTACATGTAGTTTGTACGGGACGGGAAAGACAGTCTGTAGCCCTCTGGAAAGGAATGAGCTAAAATAGGCAAGAAAAAGAAAATAAACAACATACTGGATAGGAAGTTACAGATTCAGTAGATAATGATCAGAGATCTCAAAGACGGTGTCTGCTAAAGTGGTAAAAATGATCAAAGATTTCTATCTTTTTTTCATACCAAACATCTGTACTGGTTTTCTAAGCTTGCATTTGATAATCCTTCTGTTCTTTTTAACATGACAAGGTATTTACTGCAAATAATCTTAATGGCTTGCTTAAGCTAACACTATAACTTCATTTGACATAAACATGCAACCTAACAAATTCTGTAATGAGTGCTTTCTATCTACCCCATCTATTAATATTTACCTTCCTCCAGCCCTGAGAGTCGCTGGTGGAGCTTGTTGATTCCCTGGTCCATTTCCTCTCTGTGTCTTTCTGTTTCCAGCCTCAAGGCTTTTCTCTCTTTCTCCAACAGCTCCACCTTCCTTTCAAGCGCCCCTTCCAAGTCCTCCATCCTCCAGGGTCTTTCTGCACCAGCTTTGTGCCCAACTAAACTTTCTGGGCCACCAGATTTGCTGCCGTCCTCCACCACTGCTGAAGTGTTTAGGTCCGTCTGGTTGTGGGGAAATAAATTGATGTCTGCCTGCAGAGGAGGATGATAAACACACATTTTTTAACGATAAGCCTTAGTCTTGCTCGCATTTTCACAGTGAAATGTGTAGACAGGTTTTCGTTAATAGCTACCATGACTTCATATAATGTGACATAATGTAATTTGCCATATAATTCCACAAAGACGTGAAATATAAAAATAGCTGTGAAACGAGCCACGTTTCCACCAAGCAGTGCAGTTCATTTTGGTTTGCCACAGTTGGGCTCAGTAAACTATGATCAGTTTTGGGTGTCTACATCAAGGAGTGCAAGCAGGAGGGCGAGAATGTAAGGTATTATGCAACTGATGACCCGACGAAAGGGTCCTAAAAATGGTTACGTACTGTATGCCTAGGCTATATTAGGACGCCTTTATAATTGAAATGTCAAAAACACGATGTACTATATTGAACCAAATTGGACAAGGTAGTGGAAATAATGAAAAATAAAAAACAGGAGGTTTCTTGTGGACTTTCTTCATGACATGATTGTTAATTACAGTAGATGTTTTTTATGCATTTTATGTTCCTCTCATTCCATTCTGTACTCATTGCCCAGCAAAGTGATAGTTCCACCCTTTAGGTACACTACCAGTGCCAATGCTCTTGGTGCCCCAATAACAGGGTTCCAAAAATTGGTATGGTACAAATTATCTTTCAGATACTCTTCACATCTTTTGAGAAAGGAAAGCTTAAAGATTCTTCTCCCTGGTGGAAATGTGGTTAGTGTTAATGCTGAAATGGATTGTCATTAAAAGTGCTTGCATTGTTGGCCTATGAATACTAAGCACATTGATTTGAGAAAAAAAATTACACAAATGGGAACATTTAATTGCAGAATATACAGAATCTCACAAGTAACCACCCAGCATCTATTTTCTACTGCTTGTTCTGGTCAGGGTCATGAGTGACATGGAATCTATCCCAGCTGACTAGGGAAGAGGAGGAGATGCCCTGGACTGGTCGCCCACCAATCAAGGAGGACCAGCCATCACACCTATGGGTTGTTCAGAGTCTCTAATTAACCTAACATGCATGTTTTTGGAATGTGGGAGTATGACTTGGTACTCGGAGAAAACCCATGCAAGCATGGGAAGAACGTACAAATTCCCCACAGAACGGCCTGAGCCTCGATTTGTTCGATACAATGTGGTTTAATGCACATGTGACACGTGTCTGACCACGTGTGTGGGTTTAAGATCATATCTACTTTAGAAGACAAAGTATTGAACTCATTAACATAAAATTTTGCCCACTAATTGAAAGCACCTTTACATCAAGGGAAGCAATGTCTTGACTCTGCAAGTTGAACCCTTTTTGGTCTGGGAACGAGATCTATCGAGCTTGCTTTGTATACCGAAAGCACAAGAACAACGTGATTTGAGTTGTCCAAAACTGTGTACACTATGCTTACATGTGTTGCATAATGTAATACAAATTAAGGTCGAGTTATAGAAGAATTGATCAGTTCCCCAAAGGACAACCATTATGTAAGAACCAATAACAATGGAATTGATGTCAGAGAACACACCACGCTGTTGTTTCGGATGATGTACAATTCACAGAGTAGTTTGACAAAATATTACTTATAGATTTTGCAGCAAAAGCAGTTAAACAGTGGTTGTAAATCTCAGTGTAACTTTCGGTCATTACGTGACCAGCTTGCTCTGCAGCTTCTCATCGATGCCATTCTCTCACCTTCGTTCAGTTTCACCATAATTTCCTGTATATTATATGCCCAGACTTAAAGAGTATTATCTATACCAAAAAGAAACAAAACCTTTAATTGATACTTGCGTCAAACCTTCATTATTAGTTGTATTAGCTTAAGTTAAACCTAAATTAAACTGATTTGACATTGGGTGAGGCGGAACAGTGAACAAGTTGTTGTTACTTTGGGTTAATTCCATATTCTGAAAACATGTACTGTATGTCGGGTTAATTGAAAAGTGGTTGTTTGGCTCTAATTAGCTGGTAACCAGTCTGGGTGGACCCCGCCTCTTGCCCAAAGTTCGCTGGGATAGGCTCAGCTCATATGTGACCCTAACGTCGATAAGCAGTATAGAAACTGGGTGGCTGGATGGACATTGGTTGAAGCTGCTACTTGTGTTCAAAACCTGCATCATGAATATTTCAGTGAGGCATCCTCCTATCACACACCATCATATGGGTTTTTGGATGCTTAGAAATCTCTCCTCAAATATTTCCTTTTTATCACTGAGCCTGGGGTTGAGTTTGAGGCAGGTATTTGTTTACACACTGTGTTTTCTAGAGGGAGAAGAAATCATAATAGTTGCAGCTTCTCATCTGATACGTAAATGCATGAATGTGCAAGCACTAAATGCTTTAAGGAGCTCGTGTGGAGCTCACATCATTGCAGATCTGCATTTTCATAAATGACAAGCTTTCATGCCCCAAAAGTCTTGTGCATACTAAACATAATTTGAAACAGTTCCTTGTTTTTTTTTTTTTATTTGCTTTGTGAATCTGCAATCAGCAGGAGCAACTGTCCTGAAAAACAAGGGCTGACTGTTATAAATATGTATATCCGCAAAATAATCCATCCAGATTGTCCATTTTATGAATTCCCCACTACAGACAATCTGTTGTAAACATCACTGTGCTGCTATGGAGCACCTACTGTTGGAAACGTGACTGGGCTGTTGGGAGAAACATTCAGGTGATGGCTCCTTAAGAAAATAATGCAGCATAATACAATATGATGCTGCAGCACCATTTATATAAAAAAAAAAAAAAAAAAAAACAGGACATAAAGACTTTTAAGTCAACTCAGTCCTGTCTCAAATTGTGTGTGTGGGGGGGGGGTTGCGCTGCTATGCCATGCCAGGGTGGTTGCGTCTGACCCCAGGGAACATGCTTTTTTTTTTTTTTGCTGTAAAAGGGGAATTGCACGTCCACTACAGTAGGTGGCAGTGGCGCTCTCATTGTTAGAGTGCGCAGGAAGTATTATCTCTATGGTGTAGGGTTTTTTTTTGTTTTTGTTTTTTTTTGCACTGAGCATGCGCACACACAGCACAGAGCAGAAGATATGAAGTGCAGTGAACAAGCCCTTAAGAGACACCATAGAAAAATATTTAACAGTGATAAAAAAACAAAGGTCTCCCGAAAGCTAAGACGAGGAAATATGACGAAGCGTATGTAGCGCTTGATTTCACTGTGACTACGGGGGGAGATGAGGAAAGACTTGTTTAATGTGTCTAAAAATGTTGGCAGCGGACAGCATGAAGCCAAACATAATTAAGGTGTCACTTAAATATATTACACCCCAGTCACAGTGATAATCCGCTCAATTTTTTTCTGCGAAAACGTGCGAAATATTGCCATTAATCATTGCGCTTTGTGAATGCTACTTCATTAAACAAGCGAGCACAGTTACTGTCATTAAGGTGGTGTACCAAATAGCTCAGTGCAAAAAATAAAAATAAAAACACCAAAGCAGCGTAGCTGATACTGTCTTCAGCATGAGACATGGTCTGTCATGCTGAATGACACGTGCTGCAAAATAAAAACTATCCCTCTGTCCAATGACAAAAAAAGTTTAGTTTAAAAGCTATTCTTTGTTGTAAGTTGATTTATAATTCTTGTTTTCTTTAATGTTAATAATAACAGAAAATAATTGAGAAGCACTGGGTTAACTCAACATAAAATAAGGTGGCTGAATGCACAATCTGCTAAAAACCACAAAGAGTGTGCAGGCATTGAAATGAATGAGAGGTCTGTACCCTACAAAAAGGAAACTCTTACATTATGTATGATATTACTTTTGCCAAAAACTGGGCTATACATCTTCAGAATCTGGTCAAATGACAGTCCGTTTCATGTTACGCTGCCTGTACTCTACCCCCTCCTCCGTTTCCTCTAGCTGATGGTGGCGTTGTCTTTTTTCCTCTTCTACCACTTTATCATCATCCCTCCTCTCCATCCGCCTCACTTGCCCCCCTTTTTTCCTCCCAGGCTTTCCATCCCTCTTTTTTTCAAAATTAAACTGCAATCTGCTTTCTTGGCATAGTAGCTTACAGAAACACTGTTGCCAAAGAGTCCATTGCTGTAAAAAAAATTAGGAAAGATTAGCCTACTGTAATTACACATATCACTAAATACCTATGACAGCCTTTTCGTCCATCATGATTCCCATGAAAGGGGATGGAGGGTCATGCTTATTTTTCTTTAAAATGTAGTTGTGCTTTGAGATTTGTCTTTCTTTCTAATGAATGACTTGATTCTTGGTCTTTACAAAAAAAATGCTGCCAATGTGCACAAAGGCTCACTTGTCTGCTTTTTAAATCACTCTACCTACACCACGAGACAAATCCAGGCTTTGGAATGATCCCTGATGAGCATTTTGACATAATCAAATATCAATTCTCAAGCAATTGTCTTTCTCAACAGTTATACTGCAAGAATCCCTCCTCTGCCTTCAAAATTATGCCATGCAAGCGCTCAGGACAAGAACTATGGGATTCATTACGCCTCTGCAGTGTAGCTGTGTGGAGGGGGTGATTTGTTTCTGCACATACCTCCAGTCTCTCTATGCGGTCTTTGAGTTGACTGATGGCCTGCTCGAGCTCATCCACAGCCCGTACCGTGAGCACGTGGTCAGGTGCATACGCAGGGCTGTCCCGCACCATGACCCGCTCCGGGTGCGCCCCCTCTGCCGGGCTTTTGCCTCCCCATATGCCCACAGCTCCCCTGCCTCTGTCGGCGACGCCACCCCGACTCATCACCCCCTTCTCGCACTCGGATAGTTTGCCTGTCAGTTCCCTGATGGTCCGCTGGTCCGTTTGTATTTGCGCCTTCTGTTGCAGGACGGTCTGCCGGAGCTCATCCGCGGTGGTGCGGAGGTACCCCCAGTCCTCTCCCGCGTATGGCAATGGGTCGTCCGCTTGTTGCTGAAAGTTTTGCGGGTTGCACTCCCCTGCGGGAATCGGGGTGCATATGAGTCGACTGACAGCTGGGTCGTGCCCAGTCAGTCCAGTGACCCCGTCCAGACCGCCGAGTCCGATGTGAAAGGTCGGTGCCTCGGATTCGGGCACTTCAGAACCGTGGAGAGCACCCAGGGTTCCAGCCCTGGCAGCCGAGCCTCTGGTAGCGGGGGGCTGCGTCGCGCCAGCCACGTACAGCGAGCGGTTGTCGGCTGCCGGTTGCTGCCGTGCCGCCTTGGTGGTTCCGGTGTGGACGGCCGCGATGATGCAGATAACGGCACCGATGAAGGCCACCATGCCGGCGGCCAAGATGATAACAATGAACTTCAGGGTGGCGGTGGAGACGATCGATAGTCAAAAAAATCTAATCATAACACTCTAGTGAAGAAAAAGTAAAGGCTTGAACCCAGCAAAATCATTCGACTTTAGAGAACGAGCGACTGAAAAAGAACCCCGTTTACTTTCCTGTACTAACGCAGGTGATGCATGCGGACATGAGAGCGCCTCAATGGAGTTATCATGGAGTCGACAGAAAGCATCTGAGCATGGTGTGTTACTGTTACACCTCCTCCGTGCATTTGCACAACGCCCATGTCCTCACTGTTCCGACAAAATGCAGTCTGGTAATAACAAGGCAAAGTGACGTGAGGCATTTCAACGTACGACACTCTTTTATGTTCATATGCGCAAATTTCGGCGGTGGAACACAAATAGGACAACTTTCCTGTCTATCCAGTTTATTATTTTTATTTAATTTTTTATCTCTAAATCACACAGGCAACATAACTCATGAAGGATTACCCATTGCTATTTTAAAATTTGAATCACTTTTTAGCATGGACACAAGAGAGTTATTGTTATGACTCTCCTGAGGCTCATGCCACTTGTTGCTAGGCAGAATTTGTGAAGTACATTTCTTTTACCCCAAAAGTTGATGAACAGAACCAGCATTGAAGCTGCTCTGTATCAAATGCAGAACGCATTTTTAGAATGGAACTCGGTGCCATCTGTGTGAGGCACTTCACCCTCGCCAAGTCGTTCAAAGTCTCCATTGCTTAAACCAGGGGCGTCACTAGGTTTTATGGACGGGGGGGGGCTAAGCCCCCAGGAGATGCGATATTTATATATTCATAGCCTATTAGCATATATAGTTATTTAAATTCACTATTTTGACAGTAAATAGTCTTTTTTGTGTAAAATAAGACAAAATAAAGTTTTACCTTTGTGAAACAAAAATTAGGCCGCTGCCGATATGCGCCAAAATGCCAAGTATTCGCCCCAATAAATCACAAGAATATAGATACTCTGATGTTATTGTGCTGTAAATCTTACCTTTTTCACTCATGACAACTATAACGAGTGCGAGCCGGTAGTTGGTCACGCTAACATCCCCATAGGACAGCTCTTTCCTCATTTTGCTGTGATTGGTCACATGTTGATGTCAATCAAAAAATCTACACTGTAATTGGCCAAATGTTTTGGAGGAGTAATTTACCCACCTCAGCTGTCAAATGTGAAGAATTGGCAAGCTTGGTTATGGCCAACATGTTGGAAATGTTGAGAAAATGCTGATTGATACACCAAATTATTTAAGGGGATTTAAGAATAGAATAGGCCTAATGAAACCACTTGATAAAACAATGCTTGACTCATTGGAAGTCTTGCTGTAGGTCACGTCAGGATGCATATCCCCTTGCTGGTAGAGGGAATCCAACCTGCATAGGGCAGGCTGCATTCTGAACCACTCATTCCTCTGGGTTTATGCAGGGGGGTTCTTTTGCTTCATTGCAGCAAAGGGTTTTCCAGCACACAGCTTTCTTAGTTATAGCTGTCATATCCCCTCACCCGCTGTCTAATCATTTGTAGCTCAGCAACACATTAGAGGCGTATATACTGTGTGGGGAAATGTGCATGGCTATAAGTCAACCTCAAGGTTCCTAGTGAAGCAGCTCTACAGCAACAGAGATGATAGAGTGATGACCCTGGTGGTGACGAGTGGCTCTGCGTATTGCACGATTCAGACTTGGTGCTATTAGTGAGTGTCATTAAATCACACACACACACGCACACACACACGTCCTAATACATGTTAATCTATGTGACCACATTAGAAAAAGTTCAAATACTGTGTCGTGTTTTTCATGAGAGCCAGAATGTGTTTACTAGACATAACAATATAACAAGAAACGGAGTTTCTTTTGTATAAATGACAGTACAATGATGTTAATTTTCAGAGGGGATTCCAGCAAAGACTTCTCCAAGGTGCGTGCACAGAGTCCTATTATAAGATGGAGTATAGGGGGAGATGTCTGCAGCAGAAAATAGCTTGCCCTATCACAGGAACACTAAAATAGTAACAGGGATGACTTATAGTGCAAGTACTCTATTAGAGATGGAAGACTACAGCCTGACATTTACATGTACAAACTATTCTTCTCATGTATTTTGGATGGGATATTGAAATGACATTATCTTAACACCCACTGCACTGGTCTTGCTCTAGACAGAATTCATGGTGGCATATTTAAATGAGGCGGCACGGTGGACGACTGGTTAGAGCGTCAGCCTCACAGTTCTGATGACCTGCGTTTAATCCCCGGCCCCGCCTGTGTGGAGTTTGCATGTTCTCCCCGTGCCTGCGTGGGTTTTCTCCGGGCACTCCGGTTTCCTCCCACATCCCAAAAACATGCATTAATTGGAGAGTCTAAATTGCCCGTAGGTGTGCATGTGAGTGCGACTGGTTGTTTGTTTGTATGTGCCCTGCGATTGGCTGGCAACCCCGCCTCCTGCCCGATGACAGCTGGGATAGGCTCCAGCACGCCCGCGACCCCAGTGAGGAGAAGCGGCTCAGAAAATGGATGGATGGATATTTAAATGAATACTTACTATTGTAGTTATTAGTTTAAAACTTTTCAATTCCACTAAGCTTTGCATTGTAAAGACTAACCTTGTAGAAGTACAGTATTCTAGGCCTTTGGATGAAGTTAATAATCATTATACACTGTATATCCATCTCTAATTGATGTAAAAAGTCAGTGAAGACTCTTTGGTTGGTAATTCACGACTCAGTTGATCATCCAAGTCAGCATTTACAATTGTGGCTTGGATTATCACAATTTTTGTCTTCAACTTGTGTGATTCCCCACAACGCTTTTGTTTATCTACTTGGGAATGAGATTACTGTTTCTCTTAGATAAACAACATCTCATACTTTGTTGATTGTTTTCTTCTACATTATGATGTTTTATGATTTGGACAGCTGGACAATGTGCTGCAACTCTATATGATGTTTATGTATTTATTTATTTTTATTTATTTTAATCATGTCATTTAAAAATACAGTGAAGTGTACGTATTTTAGGGTGGATTTTATTATAATGCTGCTTAAAATTCTTGTCATGTATCCAGTTAGTTTTTAATGCCACCTAGTGTACAAACCAATACTGCCATCAGAGTCTGACTGCCATGGCCTGTAATTTATAAAACAATAAATAATGAATTTGGTAATCAAAGCTTCCACATTTTTCCTTCCTCATTTCCTCTCTTGACTTGGTCGCATCAATACTCATCAGCGCAATGTTGCGGTGATGCAGATATATTCTAATGAGTCATCAGAGCTGTGGCGTGTCTTTGCAGTGTCATGATATGGGTAGAGGCTACATTTTTAATGAAATCTTCAAGACAGCTTAACCACTCTTTCCAACTCTTAGACAATAATCTTTTCTCATTTTATTTAAAGGCCGTCTAAAACACATTTATACTTTATAATTATATGTATTTATTTATTTTGTAGCTGGCCCAAAATGCACTCCTCTTAAAGCAGCTTCTGTAGTAAATTGTCTTCTGAAGCTAGATTAATAAAACAATAAATTGTCAATAGCATAGTGATAAAGTGGTTAGCATGTTATGTTTTGTATCTAATGAATTTACAGTTGCATGAATTTGACTATTTTGCGCTACACTGCTTTTCAAAATATGTGATCAGCTTACTGTTATCAGTATTATATTAAACAAGGACAAGGTGTTTTTCCATTTGTTTTAGCAATATTTAACATGGGATATTAGCGATAATACAGTGTTAAAGTTTTTCCATTGTAACAAATCTACCTAACCTCATATTTTTTTATTGTGACTTTCCAGCAAATTAAGAGTTGATGGCAGTACTTATTGCAAATATCTCTGTTTAGTTGTGGGTGGGTGAAACATAAAGACACATACAGTATTTCAGAACATTTTTTTCTGCTTTGCAAATAATTTAAATGTTACCACACAGAGCATGTTTTGTATATTATAAATGAATACACACATCTAGTGTTGAATTAAACAGACATTACGGCAAACACGAAGTCATGGTTTACAGGATATCCCGTTGTGTTTTATGGCGGGGCCGTGTTTAATTATTTACTGCACGGTATTCAAGTCACAGGTGAGTCTATTAACAACAACCTGAGCAGCCTCCTGCGCTTGTTCAGTCCAAGATGTTCAACTCCGTGGCCTGGATGAGTTAAGACCTGGATGCTCTCCCAGGGTTTCATTGACAGTTACACTAGTTTGGATATTAACATGTCTGCAATGAACAGTGAGGAGCTACATCGGTCAACCTTGGGGATTTACTCAGTAAGTAACTAATACTTTTTGAAGGAAGGTAGCTAAATTTGGGGGGAAAAAAAGGGCGTTTTCGGTTACACACCTGAGACGATGTGTCTGTTAATATGCAAATTTGTATCTCAATGATTATTTAGATTTCAAAGTTTCTTGTTTGTCCTGTGTTTTTTTGTTTTTTCTTAAACAGAGCTTGATGTATGAGTTCAACCCCGGCTTGCAAAAACTTGTGTCACTAGGACACAGCTACATCCGAGCTTTCCAAGGTAAGACAGTGGCAAAAGAGAACTAATGTAAAGAGTGGAGAGGAAAAAATATCAAATTAGAATTTTTCACTTCCTGCTTCCTTTTGTGTGTGCCGTTCACACACACCTTCATTTATTAGTGCTATAAACTAAACAAACTGTAACCTCAGCCATCTTTTTGAGGGAACCTCATTCCAAAGTCCACGTTTGCTAAGAGTGTTTGCTATTGCAGGCCTGTAACCAAGGTGTGAGGATATGTGATTACATTACTAAGTTATCAGCAATCCAACGACTCTGTTTCTTTGTAAAATAAGGCTTCCGTCTTGCCACCCTACCCCATAGCCCAGAAATATGAAGAAGGCAGGAGAGTGTTGTCAAATGAACTAAATCGCCAGTACTTGCCAGAAAATTCTGCAGCTCCTTCAATATTGGTGTCGGCCTCTTGGCGTGCAGCTTCACTGACCAGTTTTCTTCTTGTCTTTTCATCCATTTTGGAGGAAAGGCAAGTTCTTGGTAATGTTTCTGTGGTGCCATATTTTCTCCACTTGATGATGACTGTTTTTACTGTGTTCCATAGTATAGTTAATGCCTTGGAAATCCTTAGTTAATGCCTTGGAAACCCTTCTCCAGACTGATGAACAATGAGATCCTTCTGATACTGTGGAAGCTCTCTGTGGATCATGGCTTATGCTGTAATATGTTACTACAAAAAATGTCAGGCCTACTAGAACAGCTAACTATAATTGATTTGGCAAATTAAATGGTGGCAGGTGTGTGCTTACTCCCATTTAACCTGGGGCACAACATTTAACATGAGTTCAATGGGTTTGGTTAGTTTGAACACACCCATAGCTGCCGTTATGAGGATGTGCACACTTGTGCAACCATATTATCTCAGTGTTCTCTAAAATATTGTTTTTTCCAGTTGTACAGGTTGAAAGTCACAATCATTCAAAAACGTTTTGAGAAAATCTATCTTGTTCTCATTTCTTATGTCACAAAAACCTGGAATTTGAATAGTGGTGTACACATTTTATATCCCCTGTAGCTGTTTATTGTTTTCTTTCAAAGGCATTCATTTAAACTTTGACTTTGAATATACGTATGTAATTGCAATTGCGTCATCTTCCGTGCTGTCATGAGATTCATACATGTTGGTGTTTGTAGTCTAAGCTCACAATTTCTGTTATATCAGGTTGTCTGCAGCCACCTGCATGCACAAGAACAGTTAAACAACAATGTCATTTTCCTTTTCACAACACTTTTAAATGACATACAGTATCTGTCATTGCCTTGACAACCCTGGATCATCCCTTGGCAGTATGAGTGTTATTGATTTGACTTTGGTAGAGTATATATGCAAAATGCTTCAAAATATCAGTAGTTTTATAGGGATCACAGCAATTGATGTATGCTATTCTCGGCAAAATACTAAATTGAACTTCAGCTGTTGCCTCATTTCCCACAGTGTCTTCTAAATATCTGCTGTGTTCAAATAACTACACAAACACCAGTATGCAATTTAAGGAATATTGTTTCATAGGGAACATACTGTATTTCCAAAGGACTTTACATATGTGTACATATAGGTCAACATTTTATTACGTTTCACCTTTTACCCTAATTTCCTTCTTATGCCATTGTTGGAAAAGTTAATTTCACATGATATGTGTTTTTCAGCTCTGGCTGTAAGAAGTGAGGCTTACTTCACTGCACTTTCACAGATCGGTGAGCAGGCCTGCCACTCCATGTCCTCGCATTCCATAGGTAAGTGAAAGCTTGCACAGGAGACTTTTAATGCCATTACTAGTGATTGGCAAAACCAAGAGGTTATTTCTACACTGGCAGTACAGAATGTGAGTGTTTTATTGAATTAATTTGTATATGTTTTATTAAGTATGTCTCAAAAGTGCATAGGTAGCTGAGATCGCAGTCCACTTATCTACCAGTCATGGTTTACAATTGATTCTAAACCTTGAGGGATCTTGTACTACAGCATTTCAAGGGTTCGTCTGCAACAGTTTTACAATTACACCTATTGACTCGTGTGCACCCATGACAAAACGTAAGTGCGTTTATCATTTATCCAGGAGTTGGGTATCAGATCCTGGCATGAGGATATGTACCTTGTACAACCCCAATTCCAATGAAGTTGGGACGTTGTGTTAAACATAAATAAAGAATTCCACCTACAAAGCTTCAACAATTAGTGTCCTCAGTTCCCAAACGTTTATTGAATGTTGTTAAAAGAAAAGGTGATGTAACACAGTGGTAAACATGACCCTGTCCCAGCTTTTTTGGAACGTGTTGCAGCCATAAAATTCTAAGTTAATGATTATTGGCTAAAAAACAATGAAGTTTATCAGTTTGAACATTAAATATGTTCTTTGTAGTGTATTCAATTAAATATAGGTTGAACATGATTTGTAAATCATTGTATTCCGTTTTTATTTATGTTTAACACAACATCCCAACTTCATTGGAATTGGGGTTGTATTATAAATGATAAAAGACAGTACCTGACTGTGCTTCACTCACTTAACACAGCCATAATAAAACAGGAACTTGTGTAAATAATATTTAAAAAAACATTTAATGTGAATTATGTGACGAATATGTTTTATGTTTTAATACAGTTTAAGAAGCCAGTGTAGGAAAAACATGAAGTCAATTGTAAATACACAGCTTAACTCACTCAGACAGTAATTTGATAACTTTTACTGAATATTATGTATAGTATATACCAGGGTTCACTAACCTTTTTGAAAGTGAGAGCTATCACTGTACTTTAAAAAAAAATAAAAATAAAAAAAAAACATGTCCTGCTAAACTGCTTGATCATGCAGAATGAAGGATCTGTGTGTCTTTTTATGCTTGAGCAGTTCATCTGTGCCATGGGGGAGTTTTATAGACTGACTCTGTGGTTATTTGTGTTATGATGGATATTTATTGAAAATTGCAGACAGACAGAACAAGGTTTGATAGGGGAGAAAGAGAGACGGAGATATAAGATAGGAAAGAGAAAAAAAGTATGACGGGACACTAGCTGTAAGGGGGGAACAAAATAATGAAGCAAAACATTACACAACCAAGCCAAGTTTTTAACTAAGCAGTATTGCTACACCCTGTGAGTAAGGGACTAAACCAAATCGAATAGAAAGGGAGAGGACAGGGACAGGACAAGAACAGAAGAAGCCAAGGGTAGTGAAACTGGAAGTGCAATTGGAGTGTGGTGTGAGGCACGGAGCCACCCCCCTGCTGCCACCCAGCCAGAAGGGAGGCCCGGCCCCGGGAGTTTCGCCATGAGTGAGGGTGTGCCCACCTCTCTCCCTGTCCCTGACTGGCGGTCATTGTCCCTACCCTGTGAAAGTGTGACCCATGTGCAGTGTAGTGAGAGTAAGAGCTACTAGAGCTACTGATGAATGTGACGAAATACCAGTTTGATACACAGTTTTAAAGTGACAAATTTGGTCGAATTACCTTAAATTATATGTTATTAATAATTATATCCATCCATGTGAAGATCATGTTAATTATTTTATTATCAATGCTTATCAACAATTTAACAAGGTAGGAAACAGATTTATGTGTCAATATGCAACACTTCTATAAATCTTTGCGTGTGTTTATATTCTCAAATGACCACTGCTACAACATTGCTAGGAAATTACAATGTCCCAGCATTTGTGAGCTACCTTTAGAACAGGCCTGTGGGCGACTCATGTGGTCCTTGCGAGCTACTTCGTGCCCGTGGGCACCATGTTGGTGACCCCTGGTTATACTAGTGTTGACATGAATAAATGGGGGGAAAAAAATATTTTCAAAAGTAACTTTCACTGTTTCTTCATTATATACTGTATTTATCTTTAAGGAGATGTTCTGATTGAGATTGCTGAGAGCCAAAAGAAACTCACCATGGAGCTCGAGGGAGTAGTAAGTTACATCATCACTCATTTCTCTTTCACATAGTTTTTGAGTGAATTGGAAAAAATATATTGCGAGCATTTTATTGCATTTATTTTTTATTGTTCACATTCACTTTGCGTTTTCCTAGTTCCAATGGTTCACTGAAGACATTCTTCAGGAGATGGACAATAATGTTAGACTGGACAAAGATTACATATCAGTGAGTGAGGCTCATGCAGAGGCAAAGTCGGAAATTAAGATAAGAAGAGATAAGGAAGTCCCTGTCTTGCAATTTTGGGATTGTGATTATAGTGAAGTACCTGATTAGAACTCTGTGCCTCACAGGGCAGCAGAAAAGAATATGAGATGAGTGTCCACAATCAGGCAGCAACTATGGACAGACAGCTAAGGCGTGGTGCTGCACAGGTTTGTAACTCAACACTGTTCTACATGTAGCCTACAGTATGTGGTTATGGTATACAATGAAACCATGGGGGATACGCTGTTTCTTTGTCACTCCCAGTTGAAGTTTACTTTAAATTAGACCCAAACAACAAAATTTTATTAAACGTTGCATATTTAAACACCAAAATGTTCAACCAAACCTTATAAGTCTGTCTAACAAAGGTTGACTAGCTAGAAACTGGAAACACTACAGAGTTGGAGAAACAGTATTAGAACTGCTACTAGTTCAGAGTACTAGATAGTAGAAACACTGAAAATCCACTAGATTAATGCTAACACAGATTATGATGGTCACTTCGTATTCACACCACTGCATAGATGGACTAAAGGAAATTAGCATACAACATATTATGTTAAACCTTACATATACAAATACTCTAATCCCTAATTGTTTAATTAATTCATAAAGTGTATTCCAGTGTTTTGATCTTTATTGTGTATGAGGTATGCAGTATTTACAGATAACCATGCATACCCTTAGGATGGTGCTGAGAATTTGCTGTTCCTCCGGGAAAGGCATAGCGAGGCTCTAAAGGAGCAAGAGAGAAGATATCGCTTCCTGGCTGAGAAACACTGTGGCCTCATCCAGTCCATGTCCCGCCTCATGAATAAGGTAAATATCTTCCTTCAGAATAGCATTAATGAATACACTATTTTATGGCTTGTACTATGGGGTTAATGGCAGCTGGCACAGAATGGGTTACGATCATCATGTAACTCATTAGAGTGACTGTCATGAAGAATATAACAGAGACACGCTCAAAAGAGAATTCTCAATAATGTCTAATGATTGTGTCAGCGATTATTAGTCTCTGTGGGGAAATTCGCCTTCTTTATAATGAGGGTCAACCACAGAGCAGGAGATTAGAATATGATAGCGATTCAGAATCCGTAGCATGGAGGTGCCTGTTTTCGACTTCCTCCTCTTTCTTTCATCTCTTCACAGACAGTCAAGCTGAGAACTCAGGTCGGAAACTTCTGCATTCCAATATAGCTAATACAGAACTAACTACATTTGAATGTCTTTGACTTTTCACGTTTATGATTGTCTTGAGAGGTTGTGTCAAGGCTGGGCAAATATGTAGGACACATCTAGTGAAATGGCCATTTAAACTTACATTTCCTTCAGAACTAATGTAAAATCTCCTTTTTTCATTATTCATCTTTAAATATTATTAACTTGATTATGAGGGTGCAAAAAAGCTCATCGATCATTAGGGGGATATACAAAATATTCAATTTCACTAGGTCGTTTTTTTTAAAATTGTAAATGTAATCTAGTGCCTTTGTAGCCATGTGAAATAATTGTATCTCAAGTCAACTCATATGTGGGGAAACTGCTAATGCCTCAAAGGGCACAGGCAATAAGCGAGCATTAATTACCCTCATCCACAGGTTGCTGAGGTCATGTTTCACATGCAATTATACTTGTCAACTCTTTCGAAATCTGTGTTCTTCATGCAAATGTGTACACGCACTGTTCTCATTCTGGGTTTGTGTGTGTTATGATGTAGAATGGAGGTTCTCTCCAGCAGAAGACTGACTCCTGGAGAGAGGAGGTAAATGCCACCAGAAGATCGGATGCCATACGGCCACCTGGCCTGGATATCAATGTGAGTTCATGGCGGAGCTGATACGAGTCAGCTTCACAGAGTTTTCATGAAAGGCTGGGGATGCATTACATGTGGGCAGTATTATTTTGTTTCTAAGAGCGGATCTGAGGGAAGCTCTATTTAAACAGGTTGGGTCTGTATCTCATTCTTGCAATGACTGTTAGAGAGGAAAGTACTGTATTAGTTTATTTTTGCTGCCAGAGTGCCCTCTGGTGGCTTGAGTTGTAGTCCTGGCATGGTGAGAAACTCAGATTCTTTGGAATAAATAAAACGATATGTATCTTATCTTGAAGCATTTAAATGATGACTGATCATAATAATTTTATGGGCAATGTGTTGACTTTGATTTTCTATTTTTGGCTATGCAGGCACGGATAAAACATGAGAACTGGAAGAAGAGAGAAGAGCAGCCTCTCGGCAAAATACCATCAAGAGGTAAGAAAATCATTTGAGAACAGGAATTTGTAATTCTTTGAAGAAAATAAGACGACTCCTCAGTATATTCTTGTTAATTCTCCCTTTTTAGAAATAAGGAAATGAAACAATTCCGTTGTCTGTTTGGAATGAATGAGAAATGTAGATGCAACAGGTTGACATCAGAAACAGAGCCAGTGTAGACACCAATTTTAACTCATGTCCTTCAACAAATATCATCACCAGTGTTGCTTGATTCTTGATTCTTGATCTTTCCAGCCCCGTCCCCCCAGGGAAGCATATACCGCTCTACGGCTGAATCAGTGGGGGGTGCAGGAAGGTCCTTGAGGGCCCGGGCGGCCCATCAGCCTGTTGGCTCCAATCCAACACTGCTGCACTTTGCCAGGGGAGAGATGATCACTGTGCTGGTCCAGCAGCCAAAAAACGGCTGGCTGTATGGCCGTGCAGCTGGCAACAATTCACGGTGAGTTCTTTTCTGTGTGCAAATTAATTGATCGTTTATTGAACATATGAACAAATAACAAATAAGTTATTTATAATATTTGTTAATTTTAAACATATTTTGTGGAGTGACTGTGTGTGTCTCGTCAGGTTTTGTTAACATCATCAGCCACAACAATAACATAAGTTCTTTCTCAATGTATTTTCAGTCAGGGATGGTTCCCGGCCTCCTATGTAGAAGAAGTGGATGACCTTCCTATGCAAGATGACTTGGGGTAAACAAACA
Organism: Phyllopteryx taeniolatus; assembly: GCF_024500385.1. Lineage (NCBI taxonomy): Eukaryota > Metazoa > Chordata > Actinopteri > Syngnathiformes > Syngnathidae > Phyllopteryx > Phyllopteryx taeniolatus. The sequence continues at coordinate 12,735,460 of NC_084517.1, forward strand.
TTTGCAGAAAAAAGCAAAATAGAATGCATAATTCTTCAGTTAAAAAAAAACAACAAGAGATTTTGTGGCTCATGGAAAGGTTTCCAATTAGAATTCATGTTCCGTCCTCCTCATCTGCAGGGAACTTCAGCCTCATTAGCCTCAGTCAAATGGGAATCTTTTCTTAATCATTTGGAGAGTGTCAGATGTACCATCTTTGATCTGTCCATATCAGTCCATTACAAGTTGAAACGTGACTGGAAGTAATAAAACTTTGAGGATAATCAAGGGCATCAGTAAATGCTAAAACTATATTGTTCTTACATAGAGGGAGCCCCTGGAACTGTTTTTAGTACAGCTGATGTATAGTTGATGTATATAATAGTTGATGGATCATAACATTCTGAATTAGGAGAATCTGTAACCACAACCCTGACTAAGAGTTCCTTTCACACAGACTAATTATGTCGCTTTCCCCAGGCTGTCCCAATTGATTTTATTGGACCAATAATCAGGGCTGGAATAATGATATGAGCCGTTTCAGATATTTGGGTGACCCAGCGCCTTCAGGAATGCCACTATGGGTTTTTAGCTTAAACATGGTTCATTCACTGTGGACACCTGTCATACCCAGGTGTTCTACTTAATTGTAGATCAAGTACGGGAACTACCTGCGCACTTTTTACACTCTTTTTGCAGTACTGTTGAAATTAGGCAGTTTTGAGGGCTCAACCCTCTCTCTTGCATGTGAATCACTGCTCACCCCAGCCTCTCTACTGTACCAATGAGATTACAGTTTTGCGTTACCATGACACCCAGGGGTAGTGCTAGAAAATGTGAAGTTCACCCAAACCCCATTAAGACACTAAAAGCATCATTTGGATTATTACTTGTGGAGTTGGAACTTCATCACCAAGCTGCCGATTAATGTGCAGATCTGGGCATGTGGCACATGTAGACTTTTTAGACTTAGTTTTGGACAGTTGTTAATTTTGTGACAACTGTAATCTTGCAACTTTGTGGGAACAGTTTGGGGAAGGTCATTTTCTGTTCCACTGTGCCCCAGTGCACAAAGCAACGTTCATGAAGGAGTTTGGTGTGGAAGAATAGACCAACTTCTGCATCAGGATGAATGCAGACTAATTTAGTCTTCTTAGAAGAGTGGAACCAAGCCAACTCCATAATTTCTTCTGTTTTCATCTCCTGTAGATGTAAAGGCTAGGTAACCCATTACTTTTTTTTTTTTTTTAATCCCTTGTAGGTTAAGTGTTTCCAACACACATTGTTGTGGTGAAATCCTCCTCAAACTTGTGAACTATTGAACGTTAACATGTGGAAAGAGAAACGTGTCAAATAAACTTGTATTATTGTGTTTTTATTTAACATGCGTGTCTTTTCTGTAGTTTCGCTATCTGGGGAAGAAGCAACAGCATTGTGAGTAGCCGCTTGGACACACCAGGAACAAACACGCCACCTCCGCCACCTCTGGTATCGCAGTCCTCACAAAACTACTCTCAGATGCAAACGGGCACAGCTGACAGGGGGACAGAGTCTCATCCAGAAAAAAAGGTAGCACAATCTAACAGTTCTTATTGATCGGTTTGAGTGAATCAACTTTGATGGCTTTACATACAGTATTTAAATTTTTTTCAGAAGAAGGCCATGCTAATACTAATGCATAAATACTGGGCGGCTGTGGCTCAGTAGGTAGAGCGGGTCGTCTAGTGACCAAAGGGTAGCTGGTTCGAATACCAGCTCCGACTGTCTGCGTGTGTTGTGTTCTTGTGAAAGTGTTCTTGGGAAAGACACCGAACCCTAATTTGCTCCCAGTGGACCTGGCAGCGCCTTGCATGGCAGCAGTCACTCATTAGTGAATGAATGGGTGAATGTGGGGCTTTGTAAACCACTTTGGGCACTGTGATAGTGTAGATAAAGTGCTATATAAATGGAGTCCATTTACCATTTAAAAAAATAAATCACAAATGAATTAATTCTCTTGTGAATCATCTAATATGAACCAAATTCTTACATTGGAATTAACCCAAATTATATTTTACATAATTTTACTCCCAGTTATTTTTTTAAAATCTAACCAAAGCAAGGATGAACAAAGAGAAAATGAGTGATTATATACTCTGTATATAAAGTGCAGTGGTGGGGCGTGCATTTGTTACATGAGCCTTCAATGGGGATTTACCTGACTTCATCCACCTCTTAAAAAAATACTACTACTATTATGTTGCAATTGTAGAAACCATCAATAAGGTAATATAACAACATGTGACTGTGGACTCTGGAGCCGTTCAGAATCAATATGCATCTAATAACTTGACAAAAACAAAACTTTAACTTGAATACATCATACTCACCTAAGGTGCTGATTATCAACTGTATTAATATGTGCAGATTTTGCTAGTCCAGCTGTAACAAGTTTTGCTCCAGCCAATCAAAAGACAGAAAAATGCTGAAGTTTTTGTGGGCAGGGTATCCGACCCTGTGAGGCAAATTTGAAATCTGAATGGTTAAAGAAACACTTGCATTGCTAATATTGTTTGAGTTACATGGGCTAGCACTACTGATTGCAAAGGCCATGGGCATATTAAATTGACATGGTGGCAACTTCGAGCCTTAAGTCTGGTTGAACAAAATGACGAACATCCACATACATGTACTTGAAGCAGTGCAGCCAAGAGAAACACTACAAAATGGCAAAAAATAGACGGTAGGGAATAAATTAATAAGATTTCATGGAAATAAGTATTATAATTTAAGATGTAAATGTAGTTCAGTGTTTATGATAGTGTTAAGGCCAACAGAGAGGGCCTTGCTGGCCTTGATGACCAAACACAGGTAAAGCCTTTTGTTGCAATGTACCTCTCTCTCCAGCAGGGGCACTGTGGCAAGGTGCTGTTCTCCATGTCACCTCATCCCGCTTTCTGGTGGATGCAAGGCGGAAGCTCCAGCTGCTGACAGTGTATGAGTGAGGAAGTTTGTGTGCGTGTGTGAGTGTGTGTGTTTGTGCGTGTGTGCGTTTGGGTCAGTGCGTGGGGACCCGCTATCGTGCTGGCACACAGTAAATTGTACAGTTATACAAGTTGCACCAAAAATACAATTCTGTTGTGTTTTTGGAAACCAAAGTTGGTTTAATAGTATATTTATCGGTGCATGGTTTGCAGTATCCACCACTTTTCTGATCTGAATTTGCTTTGTCCTATTTGAGTTGCGTGTATATGTGCACTTTTGTGTGCTCGACACACAACACTTGCATGAGCAGTGTGAAGGAGAATGGAGCGGACCGGTCAAGTGGGCAATGATGGAAACTGGCTGAAATTTTTCGAGTGCAAGTGCAACTTCATTCACTCATTGAGACCATTCTCCTGTTTTTTTTCTGCAGCGATCCCAGGCACACAGCTCAAAACCAGAACTCTTCCCGAGGTAAGTAAAAATGTCCCCAGAGGCTATGAGATTTTACTAAGGTGGGTGTACATGTTCTTCACCAGATAAAATAATCATACATAAATCTTGATACTGATCTCAATGGCGCTTTACCGCCTTTAATGATTTAAATTTGTTTTGTAGTCTTAAAATAATTTCAGTTAGGGCAATATAACTTTATTGCTTCATCTTCAGGTAAAAGACGAAATTATGCTTGTGGATAAAGTAATGAATTCCCCTTTTCTGCTGATTTAACCATTCTCCTTCTCTCTATCTTGAAGGGGCACAAACCCATTTGCAACAGTTAAGTTGAAACCTACATCCACCAATGACAGGTCAGCGCCTCGTCTTTTTCGCTAATGTCATTTTATTTACAAAATAATGAATTATGTTTGATGATTCTCCATTCTTGATGTTGTTTCTTTTGCACCTGTTGATGTTGTTTCTTTTGCACCTGTTTCTTTTTGCCATATTGTTCAATCTACAATCTGTTGAGATTTTTATGTTGGCATTCTAGTTTTCTGGTGAGCAAAAATGGTCTTGATTAGTCATTATCCAAGTTCCTTTCATGGGATGCTTAAATAGTACTAGAATTCTGTCTCCGGCACTGTACTTAAATGTTTTAATTATTAAGTAATAATGGATAAATATGAACCAATCCTGCGGATCAAAACTACATCACCGCTGTCCTAGCAACAAGTTTAGATATACAGGAAGTCCTCGATTTACGAACGAGTTCCGTTCCTACGCTGGCGACGTAACCCGAATTTCCGCGTAAGTCGCATTTCACCGTTAAAGTCGAAATTTGCGTCGAAATACTTCTGTTACAGGTATTGTCCCACATGATTGTGACAGCAAGCTCAGCGTGTGCGGGTGTGTGCTTCAATGTGTGAGTGAGACGGGACTGTGAAGGACGAAGGAGTGCACGCAGGTGCGAGTGTGTACAGTGGCAAGTGTAGTGACGGCGACCGGGAAAGAGTAGCGATTACTGGAGGACCCGTTGACGTTGAATGTGCAGAAGAGCTAATAAAGCCATTAAGGCAGCAAATCGGTACTTTGTGCCTTTATTGTTGCCACCACCCAGCTCAGCTGTGCAACGAGAGAAGGGAGTTAACCCCGAGGAGGACAACCTCGGCCCTGGAGAAGGCCCTGGAGAAGGCATCTCCCCTGCGTCTCCCGACTGCCTCAGGTGACCGTAGCAGGAAAGGTTAACACTTCGTATTAAGTAACTCAAATACATTAAAATAAAAAAATAAGATGCTATACTTACCATTACTGCTGAGAGTATGAAAAAAGGAGGGCAAAAAAGGCAAAGATACTCCTGGCACACAAACACAGACAAGCACTATGCACTAGCTAAGCAGAAACACTATGGTGCTGGGGACAAAATGGCGGACGAGCCACGGGCGTCGTAAAGTCGAAACGTCATAGGTCGAGTACGTAGTAACTCGAGGACTTCCTGTACGTCTTGGGGGAGTACAGTATTTAACAGTTACACACAACACTTGCAATCACTTTTCCCAATCTTACAAATTTCTGGGTTTTTGTTTTGTTTGTAGTGAGCATTTGTCGTTGAAATGGAAGGCCTTCAAATATAAGTTTTTACAAATTCAGTCTCTTTGCTTGATGTCAAGTAGCTTTCAGTTTTTTTGTTTTTTTTGTTTTCTTTAATGTGTTCAATACCATTGCACTATGGCTCTGCTTTGGGTTTCTTCACCAGTCTGTATATGTTCTCAACCAATTAGTAATTGGACAAATAAAACTGTGCGAAAAGTTAATGAAAGTTGTGAGACATCTGTTGCCATCTTAAATATCTCCACAGATGGGAATTTAAAAGTGGAGCGTAATAATTACATCATTTTTGTACAATGGAATATATTAACAACTGTGGCTTAGTCATTATGAGAATGAAGTGTTACTATTTCCCAATAAATGGTGCTCATTGAAGAGCCATTTAAACATTTGCATGTTAAATCATTTTGTCTTGTCTTCCTCCTGTGATGCAACAATGTGAATCAAACAGTTTCTCTGCTCGTCGCCTCTATATGACTGGACTCTCCGTTTATTTGCTCAGGCAGTAAATTGGCCTACAAAAGAAGATCCCACATTGCCTGTTTGGCTGTTCCATTGGGGATACTTAACCCAAATTGAACCTCAGTGTGTGTGCTAATGGCTTCAAAGTATGGTTCTGTTAAATTAGCCCAGCACCTCTGGTATATTCGATAATATTATGGGTTTGTTTTTATGTGATGCCCTTCTCAAGTTCTTTGAAGTGCATCGCTTTATACTTTATGAGGTTGCTGTCAACTTGTTTTTCAGTTGCTCTGTTTGAGGAAATAGTGCAAAAACCACTCACTTCGATTGATTCTGCAAACAGAAGAGTCACAGGGAGTTATTGTCGAGGCGTTTTCATCTTCATTTTAGTCATATTTATTTTCATTCACAGCTTAACCGCTTTCTTCTCGTGGCATGACAGTAATACATCTCATTACTGGCTGGATAAGAGATAGCTGAATAGAATGTTGATTTGGGAGGGGGGGCAGCACTGGCTGAGAAAATTAAAATGATAAGTTAGAGGATGAAGCACAGAGGGAAAATAGGTTATCTCGCTTACAATCTCTTCACATTACTACTTTGCTTTATAATGCAAGGTCTAGTCCTGCAGGCATGTTTTATTGTCTATACATAAGCACAAACAAGAACAGTTTGTATAAAAAGGATAAGATGGGATGAATGCATGTGACTGTGGGGCATTATTTAAGTGTGTGCGTGAGTGAGTGAGTGTGTGAGTGTGTGTGTGTGTTGTGTGTTGGATGTTTATTGTGCTGTCAAAGGGATGGGGAAATGGGGTCAGGATGCAGTGATGGTCAGGAGGTCTTCAAAAGTCAGTCTTCACAGGTGACTATTCTTTCACAAGGGCAGTAAACTCTACAAGAGAAGAAAAAAACTAGTCAGAGCATCTTGATCATTACATGTCATTACGTCAACATTTTCTGAAAATGCCTTCTACCGTATCGCCTTTAAATTCAAATGCCTCTAAGGTCATAAAAAATTGTAATATGACACACAATTATGAGAAACTACTACAAAGAAACTACTATTAATGACATCACATGAGACCATGAGATGTTGGAGGATTGGCTCTCTGAGCGTGGTTTACATATCTTTTCCAAAAGAAGGGCGATCCTCAACCCTCATGGGTGTTAAGAGAAGAAGAACGTGAGGAGAAGACAAGAATATATGTATATAGTTATGTGATGTAAGCTTACTACTATACATCTCTATTCACCATTGTTGATAGGTTTCTTTTTGTTTTTTACAATTTGCTGTGCTAAACTTTACACTTGTGTGATATTCAACAATTTTAAAAAGTGGAATGCTCAGGCTCATCTTTTCCAAAATTACCGCACTTTCTCAGAATGTCTTCCTCAGTTAAGATTGAATGCAGTCTTACTAACAGCAGTGTATAAGCAATTTTAAAGGTGTATGACAGTTTCGTAGCTACTACAATTGGACTCTAGAAACCATCCATCCATCCATCCAGCCATTTTCTGACCCGCTTCTCCTCACCAGGGTCGCGGGCGTGCTGGAGCCTATCCCAGCTGTCATCGGGCAGGAGGCGGGGTACACCCTGAACTGGTTGCCAGCCAATCACAGGGCACATACAAACAAACAACCATTCGCACTCACAGTCACACCTACGGGCAATTTAGAGTCTCCAATTAACCTACCATGCATGTTTTGGGGATGTGGGAGGAATTCCGGAGTGCCCGGAGAAAACCCACGCAGGCACAGGGAGAACATGCAAACTCCACACAGGCGGGGATTGAACCCGGGTCCTCAGAACTGTGAGGCTGACGCTCTAACCAGTTGTCCACCGTGCCGCCCTCTAGAAACCACTATCTCTGTGACAGATTCTGTTGTGAGGTTCCACTATATTTATAGCATAATTCTTCTCATAATTCTCATAAGTCTTCATGTGACCTAGTCTACTGTTGTTTACCGTCAATGCCGATCTTGCCGTCTCCATCCTTGTCGGCTGCATGTAAAAAATTTTTTGTTTCCTTATCTGTCAGGTCCCTTCCATCTTTGGCAAAGCCCTTCAGGACGAATCTGACCAGATTAAAAAAAAAGAGAATGAACATGTTTATATTGTTGTACCATATAATGGTGTTTAGGATTTGTTTGTGGAACATTGTGCATCATTGTTCATGTTTCTCTTACTTGAGCTCCTCCTCCTCTATATAGCCACTGTTGTCAGCATCCAGCACCGTGAAGACCTTCTTCACATCGTCAGAAGACTTGTTCTTCAGGCCAATTATCTCAAAAAACCTCTTATGGTCAAAAGAGTCAGCCACTGCACACACAAACACATTGATGCAAAGAAAGACCATTCACAAAAAGTTCATAGAATTACCAAAGTTTCAGAAAAATAAACTCTACATGACCTTGACTTACGGTAATATGAAAATAATTCCCTGTAGGAACTAAAAACTAAAAAAATAAAAATCTTTATCGCAGCTGACGTAAGCTTCAGTTTAAACAAATCTTCACTGTGATATACCTGCAAATCCATCTAGTGCTTTCTTGATGTTGTCAGCGTTGAGGATGCTGTTCATCGCCATTTTGACTGTTGGGGACAGTGGTTGAAAAAAGAAAAAGGGACAGGAGGTGAGAGAGGAGGGGACGACGTTAAAATGAAGGTCATGAAGGAGTGGGGGATGGACATTGTTATACTGTATTACACTTGTGACACTATTGGAATGGAGCAGGAAACCATTACTTATGCGCTAGAGGTGATGAATAGTGGAATGAATTAATGACTGACAAACACAAAGAAAGGCACCGAAGCAGGAATGTTTTTTATTTGTGGTTTATTGAGTAAAAGCATGAAAATATCAAGTACAATGAAGCAGTCAAGGGACAAGGCACAGATGGCAGTCAGCTCCATTTATACGAGTATAACATTTTATTTGTGCCGTATCATAGAGCGACTGCAGATGAAAGCAGGGCGGAGGGCAGGAGGCCAAGCCAGCAGGGATTGAACAGACCATCTGAGTCTTCAGCTGTCTCTGAAATACCAAATGAGACGTATTGTGCAAAAGTCAACACTGGTTTTTTTGTTTTGATGACCTTTTAAGCAGCAGACATTTTGACATATTCATGCTGTAAATAGTAGAACAGCAATTTAGCAGAATTATGCATAAAATATGAAACCAACGTTGACTAAACTTTACAGATGATTGGAACATATGGCAAAGGGGGAAACATTACAATTTCTGTGAGAATCTGGAAAAATGTGTGGGTATGGGAATTTATTTTAACTGCTTCAGTCACTATCAACGCAACTGTATACCTCCATTAGGACACCACTCATCTATTTGTCATCATGAGCCAGAAAGTAGACTGCTAATACAACACCCAATGATTTCTTTTTTATTTTTGTCAACAGATTGGCCATGCTGGAGGTCTGACATCTATACTGCAGGGTCAAATTCTACTTATATTGTAAGTGGTGATGATAGAATTGCCAAAACAACAAATCTAATGTTGCGTAAGACTGTATTCATAAGGGTATTACCATTTATTGGCAAAATGCAGGCTTACACTTAATTTTAAAAGTTGTGGTGAACCCATCTAAACATGGTGTTATGGTCTTTAATTGTACAGTCAATATTTGAATGGCCCATTGTGTTATTGGTCACTATCGTTAGTGATTGGAGGCGGAGTCGAATAAAATTTGAATACATTTAAAAGACCCAGTGAGAAATTAGTTCATGTATTTGTCTAGAGTTTATAGTAGCATTTACCCGACACGATCTTTTCAGCGCTTAGCTTAGAAAGGTGACCTCCATTTCATGTGCTTTTGTGTGTTTCCTCCATTTTGATCCCAGCAGGTGAAATATGAGCTTCTTGAGGTATGTACAAGTGCTATCTGCTTCTGTGACACAGGGCTGCACACTTGGATCAATAGTGAACAGCACTTAACTTGTGTGGCCACACGTTCAATCTTTTCTTATTACCAGCACAACCTCCTTTTGTGACCTACAGCACAAAGGTCCCTGGGGGGGAAAAGAAACAACTCACTCTAAAATGAAGAGAAGATTGACCTGATTAGATAACTTAAGCCACTGAGTTCTCAGCAGAAATGGCTAAAGTCAATTGTTATTTATTTACAGTAATAGGACTGCATAAAGACCCATTATGGTCCAGCTGTTGAGTGTTTCTGCACATAAATGACAGTTTAAATTCAGAACAAGACTTGCATTTTTACAAGCTGTGACCTTTGAAATAATGATATAAGGGTGAGTAAAAACTGTTTTTATATAAGGAAATGACCAGAATGTTGAGTTTTTGTAGATTATTGCATATTAGTGCTTGAGAACTGTAGTGTGACATCATAACATTACACAGTACATTTACATGACTTAAAGAAAATCAACTGAAAACCAGTTTTTAAAATGCATATTAACACCTTAATCTGACTGTGTTCGACTGTTTAAAAGTTGGATTAACACACACAGACTGTTCGATTGGAAACCATTTCTTTTTTCATGTACACTATGCATCAGAGCTGACTCTGTTGAGGAAAGATCGCTTACTTTACATAAATTCCCAAGAGATGACGACAAAGTTGGGTGGCGGTCGAGTTTGGACCGACAAGTAAATAAATGTATGTTACACTACATCAGATTAAAGTCAATCTTTTAAAGTATATCGATAACACTGGTAAACAAATATCTTCCATTGGGCCTCTCATTGCCCTGATTAAAGCCCTAAATTTAAGTATTTTAGTGAGTAAGAAGACTGTCCGTATCAAGCACAGAGTGTATCTGTTTCATCAAACTTTGTTTAGTCAAGTAAAACTGCGCTTACATAAAGATTAGGCAATTTCATAGATATTGTAATTGATGAGTACATTTCAAATAATGGGACGTACAGCAGAGAGCTTGTTTTCAAATAAGTCAAGGCAAATCCTCAGAACGTATTTAATCCACCTCTATGGTGTTTTGCCTAAAAAAAATAAAAAATTCAGTATAAATAATTTTAACAGTATATTTTGATTACAAATTCAAACGTATTTTGCTCTCATATTATCACAAAGCCAGAATTTGTTTCCTAACACCATAGTGTAATATTGTCAAATGACTGTGTCATTGTTAATCAATCCCCCTGGATGTGTATGTGTAGACTATAAATAGATCCAGAAGGCCATTATTTCTTGAACCCCAGAAATAATTTATTTGATCATGAAGCTACTTTGAATTGCATAATATCTGCATAATTGATCCTCAAATGACCTGATCCAATGTAATGAAAGCTAACTGTAATGCCTACTGATGCTGATAGGGAAGAACACACAGACAACTCCACACAGACATACAGTTCAAAGAATACAAATACATCACAAAAAGTGAGTCGATGAGTCAAGAAAAGTGTAGAGGCCTGTGGGCCATGTGGCTGTTATCGCCACTGTCCTCTCCCTAAACCTCTAGCAGGTACAGTGCACGATAGCTTAACCTCACACACCTCTTGGCAATGACAATGTGTGTGTGTGTGTGTGTGTGTTTCTGTATTTCCCTATCTGTACTGAATTTTGTCTTGGATATGGTAACTTATATAATAATGCACAATTTTTTTCCCCCCCCCATCTTTACCAAATGCACTGCAGATGTCAAAGTTTATACAATTTATGTGCAAATGCGTTAATTTAGGGTTAGGTGTCAAAAATATATAATATATTAATTTTTATTCTAGTAAATAACTAAAATACAAACAAAAAACCTTAAACAATAGCCTCCACTCCCAATTTGTCTTAGAGTCATGCAGCAAGTGCAAACCTGAACAGACTAATCACATCCAAACCAATATAATGCTCATATAGTGCTTTGGCTATCTTATTACAAAAGCGCTTCACATCTACTTAATAGGTTACTTACTGTATTTATTACAGGATGATTAGGAATCTTGTAAAGAATCGGACAGCCATTGAGGATTTAAGGTGGAAATCATGCAATTTTAAGTGTGAAAAATAGCCACGCCTATAGCTTCTTTATTGGGCCATACCTCACCCCTTCATGAAGTTTGCGTGTCACTTCATTCCTAATATAATGTAAGTAATAAAAACAGCAAATTCAACCCAATTTAGCAAAAGTGAAAACAAACAAAAAGATGCTGGTATTCACCCCACAATAAATATCTACACAATTTTAAAAAGTATTATCTTGTAACTGTGCAGTCCTCCCATGTGACACACATTCCCCTACGTTAAGATTTACAGTCTAATAAAGTTAACATTTATGAGATTAATTTGCAAAACAAACATAATGAAAGCAACACGGGTGTCGAGACCATTTGACATATTTGCATGTAATATTAGCACACAAAATAAATTATTATTTATTATTTCAATCACTCATTGTAAGCTGTGTAATAAGTCATATTTCGTTATGAGTGTCCATCTCATTAACTTTATTTATTGAAATATTCTTCTGTGCGTGAATATTCATGGTGGAATACAGTACATGCATGAACGCATGTAACATTTTTATTTTCATCTATTTTTATTCATTAAACCTGTATTCATTCATAAATTCATGGATTCATTCTCATGGGCAAATCAACAAGTTTGAGTGCATCAGCATTTTGACAAAGTTTGGTTACCCCAAAGCACAACTGTAAAAGCGCAGTCAATCTCATTAAGTGTATTTAAAATTTGACCTTGAAATAAATCACAAGTAAGCCGTGGGACACTACTGCCTCTCATTTTGCAAGCAAACGGTTGCTATCGGAAAGTAATTACTGAGTTGAGATACTGTCTTTGTATCTAAATTTGATCTCATTCTAAGGAAGAGCCAGTTTAGGGAGTTAAATAACATCCTTGCTCTTTTATTTTGATTAATCTATTTACTTCCTTTTTTTATCTAGCGCTGCATTTTAGTACAAAGAGACACCATCTATCACTAAATTGGATAACAGATTAATCAGTTTGTTACCTGATCGGAGGATGATAAACTCAAATGTTTGACTTAAGGTTATTGAATTAGCTTACATTTTGGGACAGCAGTTGCTCATCTATAAGAGCTTGTGTTTTGAAACTGGAGGATCCCAGTTCGACCCCCAATGCTGACCAAAAGATATTGCAGCTAGTTGGCAGAGAGATGCTCATCTGCATCCTGATCGTGACTGCAGTTGAAGCAAATAGATTGGCTATGTCATTGAGAAATGCGTCAATTGATGACACACGCACGTCCGCCAAACAGCACTCTCATGGTAGAGAAACACTTCAATGAAAACTTGAAGGTATATAGACACGATTGACCAATTAAGGGTCAGTGCTGAGGTGACCGAGCCTTTGAATTAAAACTGAACACTATAAAATGTTCAAAGTGTATTCAGAAATTAGTTTCTAAATACGTACATTATACGTGTTTGCAAATAATGGCTGAAAACACGCAGACTGGCGGCACGGAGGACGACTGGTTAGAGCGTCAGCCTCACAGTTCTGAGGACCCGGGTTCAATCCCCGGCCCCGCCTGTGTGGAGTTTGCATGTTCTCCCCGTGCCTGCGTGGGTTTTCTCCGGGCACTCCGGTTTCCTCCCACATCCCAAAAACATGAATTAATTGGAGACTCTAAAATTGCCCGTAGGTGTGACTGTGAGCGCGAATGGTTGTTTGTTTGTATGTGCCCTCCGATTGGCTGGCAACCAGTTGAGGGTGTACCCCGCCTCCTGCCCGATGACAGCTGGGATAGGCTCCAGCACGCCCTCGACCCTAGTGAGGAGAAACGGCTCAGAAAATGGATGGATGTTTTGTTATGGCTATCCTTGTTTCGCCCTTCTGCTATTGCTCCTTCCTCCTTGCAGCTATTCGATTTCTTCACCTAATTTTCCTCAATCGGCCCACCCAAAGGACCTCTCTGTCCTCTAATCCCCCTCTGAGCCGATTAACCCCCCCGCACCACCACTCTGGCACCGCTCTCTTTCATTGACCTTTGTCTGTCTTATTTCTGCACACTTTTAATTGATGCTTTCTCTTTTCATTTAACGGTTGCTTCAAAGCATTTAGCATCTCCATTGACATTAAATCCTGCTGGTGTGTTTTCTCTTTTTGCTCCCATCCATTAGCAATACTCCTTATCACACCTACTTGCAATGTATTGCCACTAATGAACCTAATATGCATTGTTTGGGTTGTGAAACCTGTGCATGTCAAGCAACACAGCTGTAGCTTTTTTCGTTTCCCTTCCAACCTCAGACTTCACTTTGGCAAATTTTGAGGTGTGGTTGTAAATGGAAGGAAACGACCAGATTAAAAAACAATTTTGAGTTTTCTTCTAAACTTCTCAATTAGAAGGATCCTTTATCGGCTAACTAGAGAAATCAGTTGACTTTAAACATCTCCTGAACTGTATCTTTGAAACTACACCATTTAGGAAGACGATTTTGGTGTCAGTTTAAAGGTCTTCCATCATCCTACAAAACTGTTACAAACCTTTTTATTTACTCAAACATATTTTTTCCCCCAAAAAAGAAACTTTAACGGTGAGTAAATAATTATTTAATTTATTATTAATTATTATTATATATTTTTTATTTTTCCTCAAAATATTTTTTTAGATACTTCAGAATGCGAAGAAGCTTCTGTGTAAGTATTGCAATGGGCTTTCTAAAAGTTTCTGAGAAATTAGCAATTATGTACAAACATGTCGTTTTGTAAATCAGCTATCCATGTACAATATTATCAACAGAAAAACTCATACTACTGTACTGGCAGACATTAATCCTAAAGTTCTCTCCACATAAGTAGTTTGGACAAATGTCTTGAAAAGAAATCAAAGGAACAGCTTTGCATAACTACTTTTTATATTTGGTAGCACTGGCTAGAAATTCTATCTTGCATTTAAATTCCTCCGAATTTAAAAAAGCAGATTAGTTTAAAAACACAACGTTGCTTAGTCTTTCTCACAAACTAGAAGTTTGAATCTCAGCTCAGATGTATCCGTGTAGAGTTTGCATGTGTTCCCCTTGCTTGCATGGGCTTTATCTGGGTACTACAGCTTCTTTCCACATTCCAAACACACATATTGTTAATAATAATTAATTGAAGGCTCAAACTTAAATGAAATGTGTGAGTATAAATGGTAGTTTCTTAGTGCCCTGTGTTTGACTGGTGACAGTCCATTGTAAAGTCCAGTGAATGATTGTATTGCCAATTAAATCTGTTAGACACATTTTTGATTTGTGGATGAGTATGAACGTAATGAATGTAATGAGGAAGTAAGAGTCTGTACTACAGAGGCCACTTTGCTCAAACCTGTCAGGACGTTTTAGTACAAACATCTGCTTTTCTCAGTTGTGTTATCAATCTTAAAGATTTAAAGGTGGCTGTGTGTGCAGATACATGAAGGCCGTAAACACATTTTATTGACAGGAGTCTGTATGCCCTAGAACAGGGGTGTCAAACTCATTTTTGTCACAGGCCACATCGCAGTTATGACTTCCCTCGGAGGGCCGCTACGACTGTGGACCCATATAAATGAAAGATTACCTCATATACTGTAATTACAGTACACACAACACATTGATGAATAACCAGATTTGAAATCAGAAGCCTATATTAAATACATCTTTTTCAACTATTTCTTTTCAAAGGGGGATTGGTAAAAAAAAATAAAAATGTATTACACCAGAACACAATTAGCGTTTGACACCGGTGCCCTAGAATCTGTGTGTACTTGATGTAAATTGTAACAAATATTGGCAAGCTGGTAATCATTTGGTTGTGGGCAAGAGCAGATTTGAACAACTATTCAAAGTTTTCTGCAGTTTCAACACTATGTACCAAAAAGGGCATCCTCCAGTTTTTCATTATAAGGATATACATAGAGTAGATTGCATAAAAGTTCAACAAAACAATCATTTTCCAAAAATGAAATACGTCAATTGAAACTGTTTACCATGTTGAGAAAGCGCAAGCAGTATTAGAAACACGCAGCATTTGTACCTTATCCACATTGTGTTACCTGTGATCTGCGCACACTCAAAAGAATGTGATCGTTGTTCCCCGGCTGGGACACGAGGGGCATTTTACACCTGTAAATTGCCTTTAGTCATAACCATTTTGATTCCTCAACATTCTCTCTAATGTGAAACTGCTTTCAAATGAAAATGGGGGGAGGAATTGTAATTTTGAATGTTTGAGAACAAGAGAGTTTATGAGCCTGAAAATTCAAACATTTGAAAATGACGTTGTTACATGTGTAAATGCTGAAAAAGGATGACATCCTCAAGTATTTACTGTAGGCATGTGTATGTGTCACAATCAGAACAACAATAACAGACCGCGCCACTGTTGCTGTGTTTGTGATTCTAACTCTTGTCTTCCTACGAACAGTATATGTTACTCCAATACTACTAAGTCCAGTGGAGTCACATTACTAAGTTACATCCATCCATCCATTTTCAACACCGCTTATCCTGGTTAGGGTCGCGGGACGCTGGAGCCTATCCCAGCTGACTTCGGGCGAAAGGCGGACTACACCCTGAAGTGGTCGCCAGTCAGTCGCAGGGCACATATAGACACGGACAACCATTGGCACTCACATTCACACCGTCACTGAGTGGGAACTGAACCCACGCTGCCTGCACCAAAGTCAGGCGAGTGTACCACTACATACTAAGTTACATTTCAGATAAAACCTGATAGTATGTACACTGTGTTTCAGTAGCATCTGCTGTTTTTTTTTGCACATACAGAGAGAAAAGGGATAATTTTCTTTTATTCTTTTCTATTCTATAATACTGACTTGATGGCGTGTTAAAAACTTTGGCCTCTTTAAATTGACTGAAATATTTGAAATAATTTCATACTGTTATCACTCCGCCTGTCCCTGTGCCATGTGGTACCTCTAGTTAAGATGTTCTTCTCTCAAATGTCCAACCATTTTATTGGCATATTCATCCAAAATATATCACCAGCGCCATCTCAACGTAGCAGCAAAAAGGCCACCAGAGGGGTGACTCTCACAGGTTTGTGACAAGGCGACAGGAGGATGAAGTACTGACAGGTAATCTTGGGATGATGATAATGAAAGACTGAATATTAAAAAAAGAAATGGCAGAGAAGAGATTAAAAGCAGAGGCAGTTGACGTAGAGGAGGAAAGTAGAAAGGGAGCGATGAGGCCTGCGACGTGGCTTGTGGCACAGAGGTCAATGTTGGATTCCACCGTGGAATGCAAGATGAGGCACTGGTGTGAGGAGGGAAGGGATGGTGCGGATAAATGAGGAAAAAAGAAAAGGGGACCTACACTGATAAATCTACATAAGCAATGAGGTTTGGTCTTGCTCAAAGCTTGTGAGACAATTGTTTGACAAGGGCAACTATCAGGGGGACCCACGAAAGACGAGAGGACGCTTTTCATGGCCTCTTTCTATTTCCACATCAATGGCAACATCACATACTTAATCAAGACCATCGCTTTGTAGCTAAACAACATCCTAATTTGAGCCCCGTTTGTCCAACTGCTTTGCATTGTTTGATTATGTCTCTGTCTCCATCATTGTAAAGGTTATGCTTTGTGTGATTACTTATGGGGCGGCTCGGTTAGAGCGTCTGCCTCACAGTTCTGAGGACCGGGGTTTAATCCCCGGCCCCGCCTGTATGGAGTTTGCATGTTCTCCCCATGCCTGCGTGGGTTTTCTCCAGGCACTCCAGTTTCCTCCCACATCCCCAAAACTATGCATGGTAGGTTAATTGTGAATGTGAGTGCGAATGGTTGTTTGTTTGTATGTGCCCTGCGATTGGCTGGCAACCAGTTCAGGGTGTACCCCGCCTCCTGCCCGAAGATAGCTGGGATTTTAATTCCCGCGACCCTTGTGAGGATAAGCGGCTCAGAAGATGAATGGATGGATGATTACTTATGGGACTCCCATGCAGGTTGTTTCAAATGAATATGGGTGTTCCTTCATGGCTGATTGGCATATTAATGTGAAATTAACAGACAGTGAAAATGTGTGCCCATTGTCTGCTGGGGCTTGCATAGTGGTCAAACAATTTATCACCGTGGCTATTTTTAGTCATATAAACAAGCATGCATGCGCACAGGACCTGTATATACTGTATAACTTCCACTGACTTGTTAATGTCTTTAATTGTAGCGGACAGACAAGTGAGCAAAATATGAATGTTTGGCCATTATAATATGATAGGTAGATGTATTGATAGAAAACAGCATGTAAAAGCATTACATATTTCTCAGTATTACTTACTGTTACTTCAAAAAATGGATGGATGGCTAGATGGATCCATAGGTAGATTTCTTGTGCTAGCCAAGTGAGTTCTATCTTGAGTTTCCTGTATTGTTTGGATAGTATAAAGCCATGAGCCAATGCTAGCGTTTTTCCTTTTTCGGTATGAGCACTATGCAAGTTCATAAAAGAGGGAAACTATATTTTATGTGCAGGTTTTTTTGTTGTTGTTTAAACTTTTTACTTTTTGTTTTATAAATATCTGTGCTCACTGCAGAGAGTACTTTTTTGATTGAATGATTGGAGTTTAAAACCAACAATTCTAAAATTGTTCAAGCATATTCCCATTTGAAGACATTAAGACAGAAACACACAGAGAGATGATGTCTTGACAGACTGAAGTCTGTGAATAGACACAGAAGGCTGCGCAGGTGAACAGAGGATTTGTTGGCTTTCATTTAGATGGGAAGATGTAGAGTGCGCTGACAGGATCACTCAGGTCAGTTATTGAATTTTCCGGGGGTGGTGTTGTCATCTGTGCTATCCTCAGCATTTCTCAATATCCTTCACAATTCTATCTCATTGTCTAAGTTTCCACAAATTTGTTAAGTGGACACAGTGGATTGCAGCACAGGTTTGCAAACATATTTTATAATGGGACCAAAATGTAGCTTTTCTAGTTTGTGAATTATTTTAAAATAAGTTACTTGTTGTGTGTTTTTGTTGGTGTTTCATAACAATGGAACGCACCTAATAATTATCCATCCATCCATTTTCTGAGCCGCTTCTCCTCACTAGGGTCGCGGGCGTGCTGGAGCCTATCCCAGCTGTCATCGGGCAGGAGGCGGGGTACACCCTCAACTGGTTGCCAGCCAATCGCAGGGCACATACAAACAAACAACCATTCACACTCATGCCTACGGGCAATTTTAGAGTCTCCAATTAATGCATGTTTTTGGGATGTGGGAGGAAACCGGAGTGCCCGGAGAAAACCCACGCAGGCACGAGGAGAACATGCAAACTCCACACAGGCGGGGCCGGGGATTGAACCCGAGTCCTCAGAACTGTGAGGCTGACGTTCTAACCAGTCGTCCACCGTGCCGCCACATAATAATTAATCAATAATAAATTACATAATAACTGATATGTATTATATAATTAATTCAAATGTATACATCTAACTAGAGAAATATTTAATAATATTTAATACGCTACAGTGTTTGTCGATGGATTTCTTCAAGTAAATGAAGCTCTTCATTAATTTCTGGTTGCTGGTGTCCCTGGTTGACAGTTTGTAAAATGTCTCCATTTAACAACAACAAAAAACAGAAGAATTTTAGAAGTGTGTGTGGGGGGGACACAGTACTTTGGGGGTACTTTTTAGTACTTTGTGGGCACTGGGGTGCTGATTGAACAATTTAATTCTGAAAACCAGTCTTTATATGACTGCTTACAACCTAAATGTGACCCTGTCATCCTACACACACTCTCTCAACTTACCGACTCTGTTTGCTACAATTGTGTTTTTTTTTGTTGTTGTTGTTTTTTTAGGGGGAGTGTGTGCATGGGTGTGTGGATGTACACACGTACACAACCCCAGAAGATTAACTCAGGTCTTGATGGCATGAGCAGCATAAGCGAGCACGTGGTTGCACATTGGCTTAATGACCTCCATGCACTGTCAGTCAAAGGCCACACTGACTTGTCTTACGTTTATTAATCAAGGGGAACGTTGTTATGACCTCAAACAATGCAGCACAATACAAAAACATTAAGTGCAATAACAAAGTCAAGGAGAGAGCAGCTTGTGCACTGTACTCCTGCAAATGTGCCCTTTATGCCCAGTTTATGTTTCAGTGATTGCTTCATTAACACATATTAACTAGATCGCCGTGTGCCAGGAGCATTACATCTTAATGTAATTTCCGCCTTTATTCCAGAACTCAGTCAGGGGAAGGATTCTCTTCTGTGTGCACCACCAAAAGAAACACCTGATAACATCAATCAATTAGATTAATTAAAAAGAAATAAGGCTGGTGCATGTGTGCTCTGCTTTAACAGTTTAATAGACTGTTTAACAGACAGTAAAGATTATTATTTTTGCTTTTATTAAATCACTTTCAGAGGCATACACATTTTTTTAATATGTTCAGTTTTCACTCAGATATTTTTCTTAGGGACCTCTGTGTACTAATCTCTTTTTGACTCGGGGCTCTGACAGTGAGCTGTAAAATGCAAAGCAACCAAAAAAAGAAAAAGAAGCTGCTGCGAATTGGCATCATCAGTAGGCCAATCACGAGCATTCTCTGGGAGTAGATTAAAATCCTGGATCAAATCCGTATTTGACTGTGGGACACTGAATTGCTTTGTGGTCCTGTGAATTGGGGCATATTGAGCCAAAATCTGCTGCTCTGCTTGTTAAATGTTTTTTTTTCATTAGTTTGCAAGATTGCAACAGTAATTGAAAACTAGCTTTGATGAGGATGTTTTTTTCCCTTGTTTAAGGTAGCTGTTGGTTTTTCTGTTACCCCGTTGTCAAAACCTTTTTTTGTTTTTAGGTCAGGTTCTCTTTTTAAAGACATTGCGGCAGTTTTCTGAACCGCATACTGCAGTCTGACGCGCGCTGCATACTGCATTCTACTTATCAGAGATGTGGGCTGGCGTTTTAAAATCGGTTTGACTTTAACATGCCATATATTGGTGCTTTTGAGTTTAAAAACCTCAAAAAACATATATTGTACATTTGAATCAATCTACTGATCTGTGGCATCAATTCACGACATGGGCGTCAATGCTGTACATCAGTTTATAGTTTAACAGAGATAATCTCAAGTCACGCTATCATAAAACTGCGCTACAGGTGCACTTGTGCATTACATTGCATGTCCTCTGCTAAATTCTGAGTGAGGAAACCTACATATACGTGAATGTCCCTTTTCTTGCAATGTGTCTCTGAATACCTCATAACTAGCTGAGTGTTACATGCTGTATAGTGATGGTTAGTGCTGTTTGACACAAGGAAGGCTATAATTAAGTCCGCTTAATACACTTGAATTTGGTGCACATTGATCCTCTTGCCGCTAATGCCTCATGGAGACACGACTTGTGAGCCATATTAGTTGCACACTTGTGACTGTGGCAGGCCATTATTACATTACAGAGAGCTCATGGGCTCCGTGCGCACCCGTACGGACTGTAAAGTCAACTCAAACAAACTTATTTTCAGCGGAAGTAAGAAAGAACCAAGTTGCCTTGAAATCCTGCTGTGTTCACTCACAAGCGGCGGCGGGGCACTTGATGGAGGCGCAAGAATAGTTTTAAGAAAGAAGACAGAGTAAAGTGTAGCCCAGCATTGGAACAAACGCTGCATCATTCATGACCACTCAAAGAAACGCATCTTTGGGACAACAGCTTTCTGTGGCAGTTCGCCTGCATGAATACGAGATTTAGGAGATTAAGATGCAGATACTCAGCAGTCTCACAGAAGTATGTTTTGCATTATAGAGCTTAGTTGTAGGAAGACTATTTGGATCAATTCAAAATTGTTTTGACAGATAACAAAACTAGTGCGTTCATGCACCAGCAATGTTTGATGAAACACAACTGATCCATGCAAAATTGAAAAGTACACAAGACAATAATCTATTCTATTTTAGAGCAGAGTTCTGTCCGAGTGTTTAATCAAGATTCTACCAGGGGGTTTGGAGACCCTTGAAAATTTATTACTTACCACTTCAATGCATAATATTGAAAATACGCTTTATTAGGGCATCTGTCAGTCATCATTGTCACTTTACTCCCCATAACGGCACCCTTGGGTGGAAATATTTACATCTACCAGACGAGAATAGATCCATGCCGGATGGAGCTAGAGAAAGGTACATCATTTTCAAAGTATCTCAGGGTCAATTGCACAGTGGCAGTTTTTTTTTTAAGCAAAACAAATGTCAAAAAAAAGGAAACTTTTATTTTGAAAAACATTTTGTGACAAAGGCTGCCCTAATTTTTGAAGTGATTTAAGTAATCAAGTTTTTGAGATAATCTTCTCGGTCAAAACTGCCACACAAAACATTCCGTTGATTTGAAATAAACAGTGCTTATATATTTTTTGAATCATAAAGTATTTTAAATATTTTTTGTTTAATTTCTCCTTTTTTTAAATTATTATTTTTTTTTTTTTTTACTTCGCTTACTGCGAGCCTGCATTTGAAAGCCTGAAGACTACAAAATCACCTCTCTCTAGCCTTACCATGTATCTGTTCAGTTACATGTAAAAATAGTCACAATGTTTTCATACCATGCATACATAGACGTGAATGGTGTCAGGAAGCTTGCAGAAAAGACATTTAAAAATGCTTTTAGAAGTTGGGACTTACTGTATGTTTTGACAGAATTGCAGCTAGTTTTTTGGTTTACGAAGAGAAGAATTTAGTCAAGTCTCCTTTGAGGAAAGCGTGTAACCACCGCTGGGGTTTAATTTCACTTCATTGCTTTCTGTTTCTTCCTCATGCTCTCACGCATGGATAGAATTGTGCCGTGTAAATGTGACTATCAGCTCCAGGCTGACACTTTAGCCTTGTCATCCCTCTGCACACTTACTCATAGACAGTACACGCTACCCACGCTCATGTACTAGTACGGTAATTTTATCCATGAGATCACAATTACAGTATTCCTTATAAAGACCTCTGTGACCCGGATGTGTCACTCAACCACTAGAGTGGCACTACTACTTTGTCCTTATCAATTGTAATGTCAAGTTATTTCTATTGGTACTGTGTTCTACCAATGAATCGACGCATTACATAATGTACCAAATAGAAAATTGTTATTGCTGGTGTTTCATTCTGACCTGCTTTCTGTATTGGGCTAAATTATTTACATACAGTGTATGTACAGCATGGTACACTGTAGTTGTAAATAACCCCAAGTGAATTTCTTAAGTTGCAAAGCAGTAATCTATTTGATACTTATTGCGTTGTTTACAATCAGTTAAGACTAACTTCCTGTTTGATATTTGGATGCTTTTATTTTGAAAGGACTTCCTGTTTTGAATGAGTCCGAACTAGTTTAACGGCAAAGAAAGGACTGAAAAGTAAAAAGTCGACACGGAGCGAAATAAATGAACAGTATTTTGTGCTTAGCAAACCCCTTGATCGAGGCACAAGGTATGTTTATTGTGTAAAAGAATCGCTACATATTTGTGCTACCAGAATTGTATATTTTTTTATTTTTGCTGCCAGAGTTCCAGATTACTGATTTTGTAAACGTTAGATGGCTCTAAGTGTATGCCTTTTAGTTTACACCTTGTTTTTTGTGTATTCCCAAGCTCTTACGGTGAAATTGATGGTTTGCTGCCACTAAACCTGAAAATTCATCAGTGAAGTGCGATCCTTCATTCGGGTGGGGGGGGGGGGGGGGGTATGCTACAGGAGTTGGACTTCCTTCGCCGCCAATCAAAGGGGCTCCTCTCATTCCCTTTAAATTTGGTCCAAAGACAGTCTCGATGGAGATGGATCTCTGTGCAGAAGAGGACGATGTGTAATTGCAGCGATCTGTGAATGAGTGAAGCATTGTCACCGCTCTTGGCTGTTTGGCAGTAGACAATATGAGTGGGTACCCTTCTTAAATATACAATCAGCTGGTGATAACAGCAAGTGATTTAAATATGTCCACGGACCTCAGTATCTGCCTGTGCACCAATGAAATTCAGCATTTCAGACTGACTTTCTTCCACCGAATTGTCACTCCGGCCCGACACACCTCCAAGGACACACCCTCACTGTGATGGAACACCATCTTGGCGCAGACCAGTCTGCCAAATTGGCAAACATGCGCCCAGAGCCTTGTGCTTGCACGAAAATCAGAATCCACCGGGATGTCTATGAAATCTATGAAAATACAGCGTCAAAGCGAACTGAAGAATGAAATCAATTCCTCTAAAGATGAGTTGAAGGGCAAAATTCACAACAGGTGTTTGATTCATGAATGAACCAATACATTTCCTGGTTCATTTGGATTGATATTTAGATATTATTTTTACTTATTTGTAATGAGGCGGCACGGTGGACGACTGGTTAGAGCGTCAGCCTCACAGTTGTGAGGACCCGGGTTAAATCCCCGGCCCCGCCTGTGTGGAGTTTGCATGTTCTCCCCGTGCCTGCGTGGGTTTTCTCCGGGCACTCCGGTTTCCTCCCACATCCCAAAAACATGCATTAATTGGAGACTCTAAATTGCCCGTAGGTGTGAATGTGAGTGTGAATGGTTGTTTGTTTGTATGTGCCCTGCGATTGGCTGGCAACCAGTTGAGGGTGTACCCCGCCTCCTGCCCGATAACAGCTGGGATAGGCTCCAGCACGCCCGCGACCCTAGTGAGGAGAAGCGGCTCGGAAAATGGATGGATGCATGGATGGACTTATTTTTAATGCTGTTCGCATTTTGACATCAAGATGACGCCTAACAATTGATCAACTGTACCTCCCCATTGCAAGGCTTTAAACAAGATTCAGTGGGAAGTGGCCACTGAGCTTAGAGTGTCATCAGCAGGTCGCAACAGAGAGACTAAAAGAGTCACAGAAAGGCGCCGAAGAGGCCATCCTTGGAAATGATTTAGTCAATTTATGGGTGAAACACCATAAAAGTTCTTGGAACATTGAACATCTGGACATGTTTTCAAAAGTTTAGAGAAGGTCAAATTAAGTTCACCTGGAAAGGTTGTAGTGCATTTTTGATTCATCTTAAAATTTTACAAAGATGACCAAAATCTCCAATTTCTTGTGTGTGGTATATAATGATCACTATTTTCAACGTTCTTCTAAACTTTGAGGTAGGTACTGATGGCCAGGCACCAAAGGTTTCTTATAGTTAATAAGTGGATGTTTGCATTTGTGTGTGTGTGTGTGTGTGTATGTTTATGTTTATGTGTGGCACCAGGTAAACTGTGCTTCCCAAATACAATCTAGCGTGCCAAAAAAACAAAATCCTCATTCCACTTTTAGTGCACAATAATCATGCAGAGTCTTGACCCTTGCTTTGGTTGATCATTCATTCATAACACGTTGCCCCCCTTCTTTGGAAACTGGATTACATTAATGAAAGTTGTCATGCATTTGGACACACTTATTAGGTCCCGACACAATTCTCCTCCATGTTTGCCCTCCTTTTGAATCACACTTCATACCGCAATGTGACTGAAGCACACTTGAGGCTTGTAGTAGTTTTTGATGCGGGCCTATCGATGAAAGGTCCTGATGTGGAATCGGAGGTGACAGATGAGGCAGGTGAGTTGATGGGCACAGAGAAGGGGGAGGTGAAGGAGTGGTGGAGACAGACATGGGGGGTAATTGGGAAAGGCAAGTGATGCTGGATAGGAGGCAGTGAGCTGGCAAGAATTGTGATGAAACAGACAAATTGCTGATGGTGAGAATATGATGATAGCTTTAAAAAAAAAAAAAAAAAGAGCATGAGGGAAGTGGATGAGTTTGGTGTGGTAGAACATGACGAGCCCTCACACATTCCCACTTCATGTAGAAAGTCTTCCCAGAGGAGTGCAAACTGATATAACTGTAAAGGAAATAACTTTGAGGCCACTTGTCCAAATTAGATAACTGGAGTCTATCCTGGCTGACTTTAGGCGAGAGGTGATGAACTGGTTGTAAGTCAAGCCCAGAGTATAGACAAACAAACATTCCCACTAATGGGCAAATTAGAGACCAAAGAAGCTTGTTTTGGGATGTCGAAGGGAACCAGAGAACCTGGAGGAAACCCAAGCATGCCCGAGGAGAACATGCAAACTCCACGCAGAGTCTGTATGGTGATCCATATGTGATTTGCATTCTCTTCAGGCTTCTGGGCCATTTTTAATCCCAGCTCTGGGGCCTCATTTCAGATAGAAGGAATGCTCAATTCCCAAAAGTACAGTCTTAATGCTACAGGAGAGAAAACATGTTTGTAGCCAACCACAAACAAGCCAGGGGCTGCCTTCCCGTGAGCAGGAATTTTCAATTTTCTTTCTGACAGATGGAACCGAGTGCAAGCATTTCTTTTCCTTTGCCTCATTCATTTTCTGATTTTGTCTTCCTTCATTCTTTCCTTCCAAATCATTCCATCTTCTACTTATTCCCTTCATCTCTTCTTCCTCTGTCAAGGTGACAACTATTTTTCCTTTCTTCTTGCCGAGAAAAACGCATATCTTGATTTCTCTTAGCTGGCTGCCGCCCATCTCTTCCATCAAGGTCTTGTTTGTTTTCCCTCTTCATTTTTATCAACTTGCCGCTGTCCATTCAGGTGTGATGAGACAAAATTGGACACCACAATGGGTGGCCATTGTGTCTTTGCATCTCAAGTAGCTTCTGTATGGATTTTGCTTGTGTAGATATAACCAAACATATTAGAGTATACGCACCTAATTTTTGACGATCCCTTGAATTTCTTTCAAAATTGACACCGTCTGATGCTTTGAATTGTATTCAGGAGAAAACAACCCCTAATTGAAGATAATTATGTTCTCCGTGGACCATTTACTACACAGACAAAACAAGTGATAGGGGCAAGTAAACAATGCTTTATGATTTAGACTGCCAAAAGAGTACACTAGTGCATCTGGGATGCAAACAGTAGTGTATTAAAGTAGGAGTCCTCATTTTTGGATGCTTTATACATACAGTGAACAATTCATTGATTTGTGCGCCCAAGATGGAAAATGCATCACTATTCAGAGAACACATATGAGAAAAACAACTTTGCTCATCATTCACTACATCCCATTTATTCTACTCATTTTAATAATCTATACATATATTTCAACGTATTTAAAATGGATGAATGGATGGTTGTCTCAAAGGAAAGTAATATGGTGACCACCATGCATGGCGGGGCAGCCCCTACCACCCTTTATTGACCCGCCAAAACTGAGTGAACCTGACTTGCTTGGGTTTTAATATAATATTCCCCATAGGAAATACTATTAATAATCTGTTCCACAGTCCAACTGTTTCCATTATTATTCGACATGTAGTAAATAAGTTAACCAATGTTAATAGTGAAGTGTGAAAACAGTAATAACCTCGACTTTACGGGGCACAGCATAATGATGAGATTTCGAATATGATGCTCACACCATTTCAATGTTCTCATACTTTGCTTAATTTTGATGTCTTGATATCAATTGTGATGCATGCAAATAGCGAAAAAATAAAAATGTTTTAATTTAATTTCAATGTAAAAACCCAAGTATTAGAAAAAAAACGTTGAGAGACTTCTTCATCAACATTCAGTGAAAATGGAATGGTGACTCAATTTGCAGTGATAAGCTCATGACTTTTGACCGTATCGTGTACACATAGGTTGTTTTTGAAATGGTGAGAGCCTTGTTTTGTCCTATTTTAATTACAGTTAGTCATCATCCCCTGTCCCAGTCTCCGTTCTCTGTAATTGTTTTTCTTTGTAATTTCTTTTCAGCCATTTTGGTGCCGGAGCTCGTCTCTTCCCTTGCAACCCAATTAACACCCTCATCTATCTCGCTGCCTCTGCATCCATCTACTCCCTCCCTTCAAAACACCCCACTCTTTGTCTCTCACTTTTTTTCATCGCTAGCTCTTCATCCATAAATTTCACACACTCATTTGTTGTTAGCAAAACGCATTTATGTGATCTCATCATTCCCCTCTCCCTGGCAAATTTTGCATCCCCTATTCCCTCGACTCTAAATCCTTGATTACCTATTTTTTTATGCTCTCTCTCACTTTCTCTCCTCTCTTATCTGCAACTCTCCATTGCGACTTCCCTCCACCCTCCAACGGGATCATTTGGCAATAGCAGACAGGCTCTTGTAGCCCAGGTGCAGTGCATTGAATTAGGACCGGAGGAAGATACACACACAGAGACATACTGTACAGTTAAGCCTCACCACTACATCAACCTCCCTTTTCTCTCTTTCCAGGGAAACAATCTGTCCTGTTTTGTCGGCTAAGGTTCATCTGTGGTCACTTTGTCAGACAATAGTGTTATCAATCTGCAACTAATGTCAAATTAGATGATTAATCTAATGTCCACCAAGCTACAGACATGCAAAAATATATACTGAGAATGTTTGCATTAATGCACACACACTCTCACAAACATTTTAATTTACAAATTGTACATCTCAAGCAATCACTTTCTCCGCTAGCTGCACTTCCATGCTCTGCTGCTGTCTCCTGTCTCCTTCCAAATAGATTAAATTCACATTAAACACTAAACAGAAATCAACATGCATAGTTTCCAAGGTTTTAGGCTCTCATAATTCTGCCCCAAGACTTTATTTATTGTAAGAGAGTGGGATTCAGTTCACGGATGTCATTCCATGTTTATGTGCAACGTGTTACTTAAACAGAGCAGACACAAAATGAGCTGTACACAGACGGTCACAGAGGTATTAATGGGTTTGTGGCTGTAGCACGACACCTTACAGTTACTAATATATTGGTTCCCTCGTTGAGCTACAAGAGCGAGTCAAGCGGTAAATGCATCCCGAAAAAAGTTGAACACGTCTTTGCTGTGTCAATATTGACGCAGTTTAATAGAGGTTTTACCCACTATGTTCCTTCAGATGATCCATGATAGGATTCACTTGAACAGTGAGGTCAAAATGCATGAAATGTCTCATTTAAAAATGTAAAAAATAACAAACTGATCTAATAATTAGTCTCCTGAGAAAGGTTGACACAGGTGCTTTCACACAAGCAGCATTTTATTTTTCCTGTACTGTAGCCTCTTTGTTGTCCGCATAATTGGTGAAGTCAACAAATTCCAATTTTGCTTGATGTTAATTTTTGTAAAAAACTGTTACATGCTGCATTAGAGAAACATGGGAGGTCCGAAACATTCAAAAAGCAAAGGTGCATTAGAAAACAACTTGAATCAAAGTTCCTTTTTGTCTTTGCAAACTCAGAGAAAATTGATCCATCCCAACAAGATTTGACCCCTGTCACAAAAATATAGTCCATCCATCCATTTTCTGTACTGCTTATCCTCACTAGGGTCGTGGGCGTGAGAGGCGGGGTACACCGCGAACTGGTCGCCAGGCAATCGCAGGGCACATATTAACAAACAATCATTCACACTCACATTCACACCTACGGGCAATTTAGAGTCTTCAATTAACCTACCATGCATGTTTTGGGGATGTGGGTGGAAACCGGAGTACCCGGAGAAAACCCACACAGGCACGGGGAAAATATGCCAACTCCATACATGCGGGGCTGGGATTTGAACCCCAGTCCTCAGAACTGTGAGGCAGATGTGCTAACCAGTCTTCCACCGTGCCGCCATACAGTACAGCAATGAGGCTAAATAAATTCTTTTTATCTGTGTTTAATTCTAAATATTACTGTTCTGGAAGGGTATTGATGAGAAGATATATCACCATAGTATTTCTGAATATGACATTTATTAAGAAAATTGTATTTCAAAAGTGGAGGCTTGTTGTGAGGACTGCTGACAGTCACAAACAAAGTAAATGATGAAATTGAGTTCATCAGTCATGTTTGTTTGATTAGATTTGACAGGGGGAAAAAATCCGGGTGTGATATTTCTGACTTTCTGACACAAGTCTACCGAATCAGGAGTGGAACAGACAACGTTTCCTAACGCATGTGCTGATTCAGCAAACTTCAGGTGTGAAACCACCCTGTGAGATTAGTGTTTCACAACCTCAAGCCGGGGGGAAATCTACATCTGAATGCATTGAATATATAACCAATGACCTTCAGGATGATCTTTGGAATAACTCCAAGCACAGTATGCAGCACACAATGTGCAGGCTACCAGGCAAAAGAACACTATTTCTAGAATTTGCTGTGTGCGTCGAATGCTGTATCAATGTGCAAGGTTAGCTATCACCTAGCATCTCTTCGCAAGTACAGTTGAATTTGATCTCAGCAAGACCAGCAAGTGATGACTGCAAAGGGTGTCCCCACTCTTCTGCAGTGTTCTTTGCACTTTGCTGCATCAACAGAATTGAGGTAATCTAAATGATGCACTTGACTTTGACCTCTTTCCCACAATCAGTGGGCGGGCTGCTTCTCCTGTTCGAGTCCTTAACTTTTGTAAGGCAAAGACAGCCCCAGAGCCAATTTTCTGCCAAAGTACGCACAAAGAGTAAAGCTTAAAAAGCCAACAATGCCCTAATGCATGGATGCACACTTACAGCACAGGGCAGAAGATGGAACTCACAACACAAACTATTAACATGGCACGCAAGGTTTATTGGACTGTCTGGCATGCTTTGAGGCAATTCAGACCTATTTTCGGTACAAATAATACAATCATTCCAGATTTTTTTTTTAAAAACACACTGAAGCAACTTTTATGTTGGGTACAAATAATAATGCATATCTCTTAGCACTGACAGACTATAAGCAACTAAGACTGATGGATGCATGTGGCAAAACTAATGAAGTGTATTAAGCCTCAAAATGTAGCTTTAATCTTCGAGACTCTTAATGTAAATATTTTCTCATGTAATTGTTGCTTAAGCTGCAGTGCAGTATGTGTTTAACTGTGTGTGCGCCTCCCTGATCTGCAAATGCTGCAGTCTTCGTCATGCCTCTCTGCCTCACAGTGTGATGCATGGGCCTTGTTTTTTTCCCTCACTGATGGAGTCCAGTTACGCAGAGTGATAACATATTTGCGAGTGAAACACAAAACCGCCAACGCAGAAAAGTCCTGCGTCAATTTTAATCATGCGTCATGCAAGTGCAGTCTACATTTAGATAGACTAATTGTTGAAGCTGATGTAGATATTTAGAATATACTTTTTTTTTTACGTTATTTCATAATGATTATTTTTTTTTTATCAAAAAATGTTTGGCCTTTTCAGCAACTTTCCACCTTTGTGGTTTATAGCAAATAAGGCACCACATCGTCTCATTAAATCCCCTGTGAGTCTTTTTCAATGGAACATGAATGTAAATTACATTATTTCATTCTTT
This sequence comes from Phyllopteryx taeniolatus, assembly GCF_024500385.1. NCBI lineage: Eukaryota > Metazoa > Chordata > Actinopteri > Syngnathiformes > Syngnathidae > Phyllopteryx > Phyllopteryx taeniolatus. Next base: position 12,766,096 of record NC_084517.1, read on the forward strand.
TTTTGTCCCTTTTATTAATTTGTTCTTTCCTCTTCACAATTGTCCCATTCACCTTCCAATGTATTCGCAATCTCTCGCCATATCTCGATTTGAGCCTCTTTGTCCTCTTGTCTTTTTTGTGAATGGAGCAGCTTCATCGCCTTATTACAGCCTCCCTTTCTACTTGGTGGACAACATTCACCCATCGGGGCTGCCGCATTACCGCCTACCCAAATAAAGAAAGAAAAACACTTATTTGTATTCTGAACCACGTTTGGGGCGGGAGTGGCGAGATGGATTTTAGGAGGAGAGGAGAGAGGGAGGGGTTGTTCAAGTCACAGTTTAGAGGGTGGTTTAAGATTCTTGACATAAAGATGGACCTGGGAGGCTTTTGAAAACTTTGATTCACTGAGGTCAATTCTGCAAACAACCAACATAGCAAATACAATGGAGCCTCGGTTTACGAACGACCCAGTTTACGAACAATTGGTTTTATGAACACTTTTTTTTTTTTAAAAAGAAAAATTACCTTGAGTTACATACTATTTTCAGTTTACGAAAAGTTTTGGCATGCCCGTGGAAGACTCAGAACTTGGTGCTTTTTCTCGCGCCGCATAAACATCATTAGCTCTGTGCTTCAGCTAGCTTAGTTTGTTGCCTAAAATGGCCACCACACACTACAATGCAATACAAAAGCTGCACTGGATTGTGGGAGGTGGTGGCCATTTAGGGCTAGCAGTAACCACAGTGAGCATAAACATTACTGTATCCAAAAATGCTAAGACTATGCACAGTGATTTGCAAGCAAAGCCACTGTTATTTTATCCTCAGAAATTGTGTTTTCACCTATTTTTATATTGCACAGTATTTTATTTTTTTCCCCACATGAGATCAAAATAAGGTAAATATAGCATCGTTCTGTGGCTGGAACGGATTATTTGCAGTGCCAATCATTTCAATGGGAAACATTACCTCGTTTTTTCAAAACATTTCAGTTAGATAACTTGTTCACAAAACAAATTATATTCGTAACCTGAGGGTTCGCTCTAGCTTAATATACTCACGCTATTTAATATGCCCCCTTGCTTTATCAGCTAATCAAAGCTGTTCAGCAAATAATAATAAATAATATAATAAATGTGATAATGATAAAAGAGACAACAATGAGAGAGCAAAACAGCTACCAGGGGGAATTAATATACTGTATATGGAATATGTACCACTGTTACACAAGTTACTAAATACTACAATTGCTACTACTACTAATAAGAAGAAGAATAACAATAACAGCAATAATAATTACTGGAAAGAAAAAAACAACAGCAGTACCGTACACCTCTTAAATAGGCGGAACAGGAAGTCAAACTGATGATAAAACAACATTTAGGATTATGTGACATTTAATTTTGCTATAGAAGCACTACGCTGTGTTTTATATGCAAAACAAAAGAAAGGCTCCAATGTTGAGTTACCATGGATTCCCAACGCCACCCTTCCTCCTTGCATACACCTAAAAAAAGGTCATTTGATTACATGTTAAAGAGGTGGGTTCTACATTTTTGATCATCCATTCATGTGTGTCTTCTCTTCTCATCATAATGTACTGGTAACGTCCTTGGAGGAAGAAAGAAAAAACTGCAGATCGGAAGTTGCACAAACAAACCAACCCATGCTGTCCTGTTAAATACATGACCTCCTTGCCAAAGGTAAGTCTGACTTTTATCCCAAGAAGGATTTGTTTTGTTTTGTTTAAACTCTTTAGTATTTAAGCCCATCTCCATTCAGAGTCCAAAGTAATCACTCACAGATGGATCACTCAGCATGCATTAAATAAGAGAGACAGTGGGGAGCACAGTTTAGATATTGTCATATGAATATGAAATATTTGTGTCTTCAAGTGGTTGTTCTTTTCCCCAAAATGTGATGTGTGGCCTGCTCTCAAACAGTACAATAGGTCCCTCACAGTTTCACAATTTTCTCAACTTTTCAACCATGGTGGAGGTTAGCGCGCTATTCGGTGCCATTCTAGTTCCAACCGTTTTGTGCTTTGCAGCACAAGTACTGCACGTATTGATACATGATTGTTTAGGACTGTCTGTATGTAGACGTGAAGTAGGACAGCAAGTGTCTATTTACTGTGACTCCAATGTACACTTTGCGCCATTAACATTTATAGTGGTATGCTCTTTGCTCAAGTGCATCCGTATCAACACGAATGAGCAGAACCAAACCTCCCATCGGTGCAATTGGATGTACAAATGTGTGTTCCCATGTATCTTTAACCCTACCACCGATGCCTGATCAGCAGCAGCAGCAGCAGCAGATGTCACCCTCTCTGCACTCATCTCCTGCAGCGCCGCTAGTGTGTATGTGTGCTCGCGCGTGTGTGTGTGTGCGAGCGCAGTGTAGGAGCGCTGACCTTGCAGCAGAAAGCAGTTAGAGCGGTGGCAGCGCACCCTCCGCTGCTCATACACAAAGACACGCACTCTGACAGCGGCGTATACAACAAACTCCCGTGTTCAATCTGAGCCTCGGTCCACACTGGCGCTCAGGACGCACCTCGGGCCTGGTGGCTGCGAGCAGTCTTCTTACAAAGCGAGGGAAAGAGGATGGAAAATCGGCAGCAGCAAGGGAGTCAGGAACACCATAGTCACGTTCACTTAAATGTGCGGCCATTCATAAAGCCACAAAAGACGCAGATATTGTAAGTGAATTATAGCTCTGGGTTAAACAATGAATAGAGGCATTCACATGCTAAAGTCACTTCTACCTAGCCTTTAAACTCATTTTTGTCGCGGGCCACATTGTAGTTATTTCTTCCCTCGGAGGGCCATTATGACTGTGAACCCATATAAAATATTGTCTCATATAATGACATATACACAACAAATTGATGGATAACTAATTTTAAAATCAGAAGCCAATAAAAAATAATATAATATCAACTATTATTACATTTATGTCAAAAAGATGATTGGTAACATAAAATGCTTGCAATATCTCAACATTGTACAAGTAAAGACACCAATTTTGGTATTTTCACAAGAAACATGAAGTCGACACACATGATTTGCTTTCGCGGGCCACATAAAATGATGTTGCGCCGGATCTGGCCCCAGGGCCACCAGTTTGACACCTGTGCTGTAAAGGTTTCTTACTAGCGCTCTACTAAGCATAATTTAAAAAAATCTTCAAATACAAAACACAAATACAAAAGAAATTACAAAACAACAATGACAAAAATGACCGAAAGTGATTGTGTGTGACATCAAAGCTTTGACTGCTTTTTAAAAGGCTACCAAAGAAAGTGAAGGTAAAAGAGTGCAAATGAAAAGAGTAATTGGCATCTGAAACGTATGCTTTCTTTGATCCAACTGGCTTTGATCACTGATCAGAAAGTATTGATTTTCATCTCAACTATTTGGACACATTTGGACACAAACATTTTTGGGGGGCTGGGATGGTGTTCAAGTATGACCAGAATTCCAACAGAAATGATGGATAACATGAAACACCTTGAAGTTTAAAAGTCCAAAAAGTTGTACAATTTGGAGTGCAACCGAGGCGAGAAAAAAAGAAAAGCAAAAAACACCATCATATTAGCCATGAGGGCATGTCATGAGCTCCTCATTTTGTGTTTTTGTGGCTTTTTTTTCTAATACCTTTTCTGAAAGGAGCATGGTGGTAATCAAAAAAAAAAAATGTGAGAAGAGGAGAACATCCACCCAAATTTACCATGAAGTAAGAAGGACTCACATTCTAAGTAGAAAAGGCTCTGATAGTGTCGAAGTACTTTTCATGCTGTGGTAGTCAATGATGCTTGCCAGTCGCAATGTGGACGAGTGAGCAGAAGTGGGTTTTTTCTGTTAAGCAATGTCTATGGCTGTTACTGTTTTTATTTAGGTAGGTTTCTACTTTCTCTTTGCGTTCCATTGGTGTTGGCTTAATAGGGCTACAATAGCGCTTCTCTGACCGGTGCCGTCCATCTGTTTATGATTAAGGAGCACTGAGTGAGCGTGTTTGTTTGTAGCTCAAGCCGCCATATGCTTGGTACTTAATCAAGAGGTAAAGTGTTATATCAGTGTGTTATGTTTTAAAGTTTTACATTAGATTAGTGTTTGGTTTCCTTCATAGTTGTGTGGCAGTTCATGGAAAAAAAAAAAATAAATAAAATTGATGCATTGTAAGTATGTAAGTTTGTATGTACAGTAAATGCATCAGTATTTATTAGTCTTCCTCATTCCCGATTTAAGTCAAACTCATGTTTAAAGAGTTTTTTTTTTAATTTATTTAATGGCTTTATATTACACTGGTTAATTTCTGCTTATGCCAGTATGGCAGTTGATAATGTATAATATTACTAAATTTACTACTCCAAGTCAACCAAACTGAAATTCTACCAGCGTCACAAATATTTCAGGTGTATATGGTGAATATGGAGAACATTTCCAAAATGTGGTGCTTTAATAGGTTTGATGTGACAGGTAAAAACTCCAGTTTAAGTTTGAACTTTGACGAATAGTCTTTCTGCCAGGCTACGATCAGCGGCAGCGAGTATACGAGCTGGCAATTCTGAGAGGTGCCGCTTGATTTGATATGGATTATGGATTAAATGAATCGAGTGTTAAGGAATGAAGGTCGGCTGAAAGCAGCGAAAGGACGACGCTGTGCGGGCGTGAGGAGCAGGATGAGGCTGAGGTTATGAAGCTGGCGGGACTATGGATGGAAATTGTTCACGGCGAATGCTTGTTTTGCTGGTTCATGCTTAGCCTAATCTCTGTTATTGCGATTAGCTGTCATTCACACTGTAGGTTGATTATGCAATCCTGTTTGACGGCTGACAGTTAGTTTCTCCACGTTAGCTTTAAGTCTTCTCAGATAACTGTGCATTTCAATATGAGGGCCCATGCTTTCCTTTTCCCAATTTTCATTACTTTTGACTCTTTTCAAATTGTAAAGGGAATGCACTGGCACATAATATGTCGCTATTCCTCTGTTAACATTTGCATATATTAAAGTTCCTGAAGTGCCTGTTTATTTTTTATGACCCATTTTAAAGTTTTATACTTTTTATAGTACCAATTATCTCCATTGAAAGAATATGCAGAGTCTGACCTACGAATGCCGATTGATGCCCAACTGACCACTGAACCTAATTAATGATGCTTTTTACTATTAAAAAAAAAAAGCATAATTCTATAAATATGACTGTGGTTCCCAAGTGATGACGGCGTTAAGTGGCCTTGACAAAATGGGTCACATCCTCAGCTTCTTTCATTTTTTTTTCTTAGAAGAAATAAAAGAAGAGCAGGCTCTAAATTAAGAAAAGTCTCAATCCATTTTCACTCACACACAGTTCCCATCTGAATGTTGCTTTGCTAATGATCTCATTTAAGAGGTCATGGCTTTTCTAATTAGAAATGAGTTGAGTCTCTTTGTCCTGGGCGAACCTTGGTGTCACTCTAAAGTTAGCATCAACTTTTGGACCTCTTGTCACAGCTGTTTTTGGAAACACCTTCCAGAATAAACTAAAATAAATGGAAATACTGCCTCAAGGGCAGAACGTGATTTGTTTCAGATAACATTGGAAGTTTCTTTGTTTGTGTTTACATGTGACCTTACAAAGAAGATGGACTCACAAGAAAACAAACGTTGTAATCTCACGAATCCATCTTTGAGAGCATTAAACTGATTATATCAATCGGTTTTCTTTGAGGAGAATTGGAAAAGTAAGCAGTACTTGAGTGATACACTATCTGTCCATCTATCAATACATCTGTCCATTCATCCGTCCATCCATCCATTTTCTACCATATGGTAGGGTGGAGCCGACCCTATCCCTAGCCCTAGTAGTTTCTGCTGGCAGTTTTCAATTAATGGATAATGCCTTCCTACAGGCCAGTGTTTCCCTACCTTTAGTGAGCCACGGCGCAAATTTTACATTTGAAAAATTCTCACAGCACACAACCAAACAAAAATGTCACAAAATGTGGGTATACAGGTTAATTATGTACCTTCTGCCGTCCAGTGGAGGAGCGTATCATTGTTCTACCAGTCACGATACGTCACTAGCATAGATACTTAAACAAAGATACAGCACATTATTTGTAGTAAATAAATACTTTTCAGACCAATTAAGTGACATTGGATAGTCATCCTTGGCATACTTGATGATCGCTCATGGCACACTAATGTGCTGATGTGGTGGGGAATCACTGCTACAGACCAAAATTGCCATGTGCAGTTTAATTGCCAAACTAGGCACTGACAGCACTTTTTCTATGACTTCTAAAATACAAATTTTAAACTAAAAAAACAGTGTCATCTGCTGGATATGTCTTGCACCTGTAAGAGACAAAAATATATAAAGCAATGCAGGCGGTGCAATTTGGTAATACCACCTGAGACCTCACATTGCAATCCATATTACGTTCTGCCTCCCCATCACATCACTTCTGCAATTGGCCAAACAGCAGTGGTAGATATTTCTATATACTACATGCTGTTCGATCCCCCTCATAAGTTCTTATTAGTGCGTGGCACCATTGCAGCGCGGGTACCATTCTCTCTCGCTCTCACGCACACACATAGACACACACAGTTTGGCCGGCAATAATTTCTTCTACCAGCGTCAGCAGGCAACACACACAATTCTAAGGCCCAAACTGGTCATGTCAGGCACATTTTTCACTGATTAAGCTGCATATCAGCGAGCCTGTCAAAGCTTTTCCGCATGCCATCTGCCACAGACAATATCTGTCTTTGACCTTGGCAAAGACCACACAGAGGATAGTATTAACGGTTGGGATGGTTTGAATGTAAAATGATATAGTGTAATGCCAGTTATATTACAGTAAGAGATCGGTCGAGTTTATGTCACTGTGACTGTCGATTTATGTGTTTGTAACCAGCTGTTTACCCCAAAAGTGAAAGCAAAGCGTCCAAATGCAATTACAAGACAGTAGCATGGGCCAAATTCTCTTCCTGTCAAATCAGCAAAAAATACATTGTCTTCCACTTTAGTCTCTTATCGTTTCGTTTTAATTAATGTCCTTTAACAAGTGCCCCGAAAGCGGGGTTAATTGTGCTTTGCATGACAAAACCTCTCTTCCGTGCTTGGGAACGCTGTTTTAATTATTCAGGCAAAATAGTGGAGAAAGCATAGCGACGAGGTGGGCTTATGCTCGCAGGTCAAAGTGCATCGTGCAATTTGCTTGTCTGCTCACATGCCAGAGGAAGTTGGCAATTTTAACAATAGTCAAATGGAATGGACAGAGATGTTATTTAAGCATTCCTAATTATCTTATTTGCCTCACAGGATGAATAAAGTATCTATCTATTAATAGATTGGTCTACTTAATGTCAAGAAACACATCATATGGCATTTCTACTGCTGGAGGGTTCACCTCATTAATGGCCATATTCTCCCTCGTACGCATGTACACTGCAAGCTACCCACCGGGTTAATCACTTTGCCTCTTTCACACTACGGAGTTTGTAGTGTCTAGTGCCCCGTGAAGGTGAATCATCATATTGCATGTTTTGATTCAGTTAACTGCCTCGACAGCGCCGGTAACAGCCCGGTGACAGCGCAGCGGCGGCTGACTTGTGTTGAGGGTGTGGGTACGCTCCACTCACCGACTGCCCAACGGCCATAATGTCTCCCTACCACTTTATGCTGACGGCCAAACGTCAACATATTCATTGGCAAAAAAATAGCTTTTCAGCTTCTGCTGCGGACTTGGAGTTTGTTTGAAAGTACCCCTCACTGTTACAACAACTGCAGTCATTGTAATAGTGCAAAGGTGAGTTACATTTTGAATCATTTGTTTTTATTTGATCTATGTCGGTTGTGAAATACATTTGACTCACCCGCAGTCTGTAGCGCATTCTGGTTGCCCCCCACTGATAAACAACGGCTGGCTTTTCCATGATGGACCACCAAACAAGCCACAAACACAGTATTGTGATTAGATTACTTTTATTGGATTTACTTCATACAGAATAAAAAAATGTATCTTGTTAGACGAGCGGCGTGCACATCGCAACATATATCCCAAATGGAAGTTAATTCCAGGTTTAAAGTGTGATACATTTTCCAGATGGATTTCTATGGCATTCGCGTCTCAGGAAAACTAAATGCTCAATGATTTACAGCCAGTCCCAGACTTTAATGAGTTATCCCTCTTTGGTGGTTTCCAGGTTACGCACACTGCATGTGTTAGAAGTCATTATGGGAGAATGCATGTAGGTAAAAGATGCGCAACCCAAATGCGTAAAAAAAAAATAATAATCATAAATAAATAAAATAAAATATACTTGCACACGAATGGGGAAAATGTGGCCCTAATTAACTTCCATATGACCACTGACTTTACTGGCACTCTCTTAAATGCTATCACATACAAGCATCCCTTTTCCCTGTAAAAATCTATTTTGTCCTGGGAAAAATCTCATTAACTGCAAAAAACATAGCAAGTTTTAGAAGGAAGTTTAGGAAGGTACCAGGAGAAAGCCCACACAATGTGTGTTAACCACTATTCAGCCATGGTGCCCGTCTTAGTATTGAGTAAATCGTACTGTATATGTTTTTAAATAATAATACACAAACCACACAACCAATCGTGATATTATAAGTCAAGTCCTTGGTGTAAAATATAAGGTCCTGTGGGTCTCAGCCTTGATGGATTTGAACCAGCAAAAACAATTTCCACAGATGTTATTTATTTCCTCCAAGCCTGCTCAATTTTATCACCACCAAGTGATCCAACACAAGAATTGTATTTAAAAATCTGCCACTATGACGATAATAATGGATTGATACTGGGAAAGATGAATTTATTAAATAATGTTTATTACTGAGGTTGTTGCAGTGGTATAGAAGTGCACAGCATCAATCTAAGAGAAGTTACAAATATTTTGAATCCGACACGGTGGACTGGTGGTTAGTACTTCTGAATTACATTTGTGAGTTCTGGGGTTGGAATATCAGCTCTGACCTTGCTGTGGGGAGTTATTATACTCTCCCAGTACTTGAATGTGTTTTTTTTTCAGGTACTTCAAGAAAATGAATGGATGAATCTGTCGTGTTGCATAGTAAGGTACAGTATAAGTATATTATGATCAGACACAAATATGGGTGCCACTCGGTCAGGAATATCATACTTGTTTTTATTGCAGGCCACATTGTAATTATGGTTGCCGTCAGGGGGCCTGTTGTAAGGGTAAAACCAGATAAATGTATAAGTGCAAAATCACTGTTTGGTACGTACCTTGGTTTTACAGTCATGATTCAGTTAACGTTGGGTAGAGTAAAGGAACAAAATGTGATACAAAGTCTTTATCTTTTATGTAATTGTTTTGTTTGTTTGTTTTTAGGAAAATGGAACTAGTTGTTTGTCTGAAGGTTGTTTAAATGCTTAAATTGCGTTTCCATTACACTTTTTTTTGTTTTTTGTTTTTTGTTTTTTTTATAAACTCTATGACATTTGCTATCCAGAGGCTGAGCTGCACTGTTCTTGTTTATGGACTATGTGTATAGTTCAAGCTCAAGGTTCTTACACTTCCTGTCCCTTACTGTCTATATAATATGCTTGCCCTTGCATTTTTTAAAATGTTTTTATTTTTTATTTTTTTTCCTCATGATGGATGATGGATTATAACTGCTTTTGAACATAGGTCAATAGTAGGCTTTGAGTTTAAACTATACACTAGGTGGTGATATTCATTCATTCATTCATCTTATGTTCCACTTATCCTCAGAACATACAATATGGCTAACAGGACGCGCATAAAGATGAATGAATTAGGACAAGAGCATCACAGGTGTCATGTCAGGGGCAAACGTGACAGGTCCTATATCTAATCACAATCTAGCAACACTCCCCTTTCAGCTCCCTGCTGTCAGCCAGAGTCTTTAATTGGATCAGGTCGGCCATATATAGTCAAAATAACTTCAGTAGGGAACACCTGGACCACTGACACAGGTCAAATTTCAAGTCTACTGCATCTCCACACCTCAGTGACAACAAGAACAGCAGCAGTCACACCTGCATGGCACCATTCCACACCTGTTTCAACTCTCCCCATTTCTCTGTCCCTCTTCATGTCTTCCTGTCACAGAGTCAGCCATCTTCCCCAGGGAGCCTTATATCACGTGTGGCATTTCACACTCCACAGAGCTTGTTAAATTACAGAATTCCCCAGGAAATCAAGTGTGGACATGTTAACATCTCTTCCACCTGACTGGTATCTAACGGGGAAATGGTGATAAGCTTTATGCTGTGTGAGTTTAACAGACAATGATCAGGCAAGATGGCATGCGGTGGGGTGCAAAAAGGGTGTGTGGATGGTTATGGGCGGCACGGTGAACGACTGCCTCACAGTTCTGAGGACCCGCGTTCAATCCCCGGCCCCGCCTGTGTGGAGTTTGCATGTCCTCCCCGTGCCTGCGTGGGTTTTTTACGGGCTCTCCAGTTTCCTCCCACATCCCAAAAACATGCATGGTAGGTTGATTGACAGCTCTAAATTGCCCGTAGGTGTGAATGTGAGTGCGAATGGGTGTTTGTTTGTATGTGCCCTGCGATTGGTGCGATTGACTGGCAACCAGTTCAGGGTGTACCCCGCCTCCTGCCCAATGATAGCTGGGATAGGCTCCAGCACACCCGCGACCCTAGTGAGGAGAAGCGGCTCAGAAAATGGAGAAATGGATGGTTATGGGCAAGGCAGTGGTGTGTTGGGGGTGCTGTACAAACTTATTGTGAATGAACTATCCAACATGAGGTTCTGGCAACAACATTTAATAGTGGATTTTAATATGACCAACACTACATCCATATATTAGATAAAACATTATTTATTCAAAAGTAGTTGTTTCTATGACCCAAAGACAATCTTGAATGGTTTCTGATTATGAAAATGTTGCACATTTTCATAATCATTAAATGTACTACATGAAAGACAAAGTACATGCATTTTTTGCATCGGAAAGCATAGGGTGTTCCTCAAGCATCAATTCTGGGTCCTCTTTATATATATGCTTTTCAAGCATGTGTTTTTATGTTTATTTAAATAATTAATCATTTAAATTTCATAGATATGGCCAAGCATATGCAAACAAAGTTTGCATAAGTGGCGCTTGTTTGTCTAAAATCTGTTTTTGGACCACAAAGCAGTTAAAATAACTTGCAATCTGCAATTTTTTGGGGGGGTCTAAATGTATTATGGGCTTAAATAACAGCCTGTGGATCATTCTCATCCCCTCTCTGGTAGTCATTATAATCCACCTGAGAATGTATGTGAAGTGTATTTGCCCTTCAGGATATAGCTGTTCTTCCGGAAGGACAGATTTTGTCAGGGGATTGGAACTACATTGAATACAACAATGTAGCGTTGCATTGACTGATGCAACTACTGAGAAAGATTTAAGGGGACAAAAAGAGCTTTTTTTCTGCTGCAAAATAATCATTTTGCAATATTGAGCTGCACCAATGATACCAAAATGTTTTAATCCGCCACTCGCTCGTCATATACTGTATATACATACACGGTTACAATGTCTACTGCAGGCCATGTAATATATGTGTAGTGTAAAAGAAAAAAACGTCTCACTCAAGTGTCTGAAGACTCACCAGCACTCTTAAAGGAATGTAATGGATTTCCCCCCGTTACACACGCCCACACACACACGCACACAAACACACACAGTGACTCACAGCTTTCAGAGAACCAATCACCATCGCCAGTTTTCAGCTCCGGTTTGTGAATGGGATTTTGGCTGTTAGAAGCATGCAGTTATTTCATTTGGGAAGCATGCAACATTCCTGTTATCATATTCGTATTTTATGTTTGTGATAAAGGGTCACGTATTTAATTTTTTTTATTATTTTGTCATATGCTGCTATTCACTTACAGCACTTATTTAACTGCTTTTGGCTCCCATACCTTAATTTTTACTTTTGATAATCTCATTTCATCATCTCAATTGTCTACCTCTGTGTCTTTTAAATCAGTTTTTACTCTATTCCGTAATATGCCATTTACGCATTAACATCATTGCACTGTAGCTTTCTCCTCTTCCTTGACTTTCTTTCTTTGTTTTATTCAGCGAGTCTGTCCCCAAAAGCACTAAATGATCAACAGTCACACTTACCTGCAATGACAGAGACTTACTCCTGAGTGCCTCTGAGTCCTCAGCGGTTGGAGAGCAGCGAGCCTGCAAAGCTGCTGATGGGCGAGCCAAGTGGAGGACAGAGAGAAGGAGAAAGAGACTGCGAGACAAGTGATGAGAGGTATAAAGAGAAAGTGGATGCTATGCGATCTAGAAGGAGGAAGAGGAGGAGGCTGGCTGGAGGTGAGATGAAGGGGAGAAAGAGAGTGAGGGAGAGATAAAGGGGCATGGAGGAGTAAAGGGAGGGAGCGCTGTATTTGGATAGGAGGGGATCGTGTGATGTTGGAGAGGAGGAGGAGAGAAGTGGATGAAGGCAGAGATGGAGAAGAAATGGTGTAAGGTAGGAAGGAAAGGGTTGAGTGTTAAATAAGGGGGGGGGGGGAAGCCAGATGGGTAAAAATGCATAAAAATTAATTGCAATAATGCAATGGTTTGTCAAAAACATTTAATTAGCAGAACCTCCTCCCGAAAATATATAAATTAAACTCATCACATGTATCCCATCTCTGGAGACAAAGCTGTCCATTCAATCACACTGTAATCCAATAATGTGTTTCAGTGTATCCACATTGGAGCAATAACTTACTGCACCTTGGGAGTAAAAAAATAAATAAAAAAAGACAGAGGTGAGGAAAGCTCATGATATTTTTACCATAATGAAATCCATGGATCAATATAGTTTAAAAAGACAGATTAAAATGATGGAATGCTGAGGCCGAAGGGGAGAAGAGAAGTACTCTGGAATGAAAGGGTGTCGAATAGTAGCGAAAGGTTGAACAGATTGAATTGAGAATTACGATATTATGAAAAATCACTGATCCATCTTATTCCTTTCAAACTTTAAGTTGATGTTCATGTGACCTGAAATCTTTTGTTTCCCCCCTCATGTCTCCTCGACATTGTTTGACATTTACAATGCATCAGGCCGAATGCACTGAAAAAGTGCAGGCATAAAAAACGGCTCCAGGTTACAAATCTGAATGATCTCAAATTACGGGTCAAATCTCCTTCACGCAAAGACACCAGGGGGTCTTATCTTACACATGAGGTGCATTTGCACATTTTAAGGCAAGAAAGCTTTCAAAAGTCTCAGTTGGCTGCAAAACTGCTAGCGTGGATATATATTCATCCTGAGGTGTAGATTTAATTCCTGTAGATGAACATTCATTTTTTTCAAGGTCACATTGGTTGAGTGAATGCAAACCAAAGATAAAAAAAACTTCCTCTGGTCTCCCAGACACAAGAAGAAGAATTCAAAAGAATGCTTGTTTTTTTGTTTGTTTGTTTTTTTCTTCCATTATGCCGTGTTAGGTCCTGGGTTCGAATCCGGGCTCCGGCCTTCCTGTGTGGCGTTCCATGACTGGGATGTACCCCGACTCTCACCTCAAGTCAGCTGCTGCTCCAGCACACCTGTGACCCTAATGAGAAAAAGCAGTATAAAAAATTGAATGGATGTTTTATGGTGTATGATGTCATCAGTATATCATGAATCAGAATCAGAATCATCTTTATTTGCCAAGTATGTCCAAAACACACAAGGAATTTGTCTCCGGTAGTTGGAGCCGCTCTAGTACAACAGACAGTCAATTTCCAGAACACTTTGGAGACATAAAGACATTGACAAAAAACAACAACAAACAACAATTGTGCAAAAAGATGCAGAGTCCTCTAGCACTTAGAGCAGTTCGAATGGCTAATATCGCAATAGTCCGGTGCAATGACCATTGTGCAAAGGGCACTGAGACTTCAAGGAGTGTGACGAGTAGTGCGATAATCTGGGACAATGGTTGTGCAAATGTTACAGATACTCCTCAATCAGTGTGCAAATGGAGCAGATGCTACTCTGGCATGAGTGGCCACTATATGCAAATAGTGCAGCACGGCGAGATAATGATAATGGAATCCTTATAGATATTCATCCATCCATTTTCTGCACTGCTTGTCCTGTTTAGGGTCACGGGTGAGCATAAAAATATGATTTTTTTGTTATCATATATAAAGGGTAACATAATGTAGCTGTCAAATTCACTGTGTATTCAGTAGCAGCTTGAATTTAAAATAGATGATGATTGTAAGATGCTTATTGAACATCTCTCAAACCTCATTTTATTGTTAGAGCCCTTTACACATTAATGTTGTATGTATTTAACCCTTTCTTTCAGGGAAGTACCCATATTTGAGAAGTATGTGTCCAAAATGTTAATAGAGTCACCAGCAAAGAAAGGTAATCACAAATTCACAATCATATCAAATAATACACTGAAAAAAGCACTTTATTTGATCTAATACATCGGTTTCACGTGATTAAAATGTAGCAAATTGAGGTAATTTTCCCCTCTCCTCCTTGAAAGTAATAGAATATGGTCGTTTAACACATTTTAATATTTGAAACCGATGTATGTTCCAGTTAAGTAAATTCAAAAGACTTTTTTCCAATGTAGGACGTACATAATATAACAATTTAAAGGCATTATAATGGTGTATAACTATAATTCAGTGTAACAAGAATAATATTACATTGAAAAAGATGTAGGCAGTTGTAAATTTTGGGTTTCGAAACTCGGCTCCGGCCTTCTTCATGGAGCTTGCATGTTTTCTCCGGCTTCCTCCTTTATTCCAAAAACATGCATACAGTATTAGGTTAAGACTCTAAATTGTCCATAGGTGTGAATGAGAGTTTGATTTGTTATTTGTCTACTGTATATGTGGCCTGTTAAGTGTAGTCTATTCTGTGCATCGCAAAGACTTTATGGTAGATGGGCAACAGGAAATATAGGCCCACCCGCAACCTTGCGGTTGATGTTTGTGTCAGCTTTTAAACATCTCAGATCACCCTGTGCTTGCTCCAAGTGTCTCTGGCCATAAAAGTCTGACTGTATTCTTTCAAGCAAAACAGCAGAATTTATTTCAAAATCATTCTTAAGACATCTAGACTTGCTCTAGAGAACAATGAAAGACTTTCATCTATACAGGCTGTTCTGTTGTTCACGTCATTTTAAATGGCTGCATGCTCCACGGCTGACACGACGCTATTTCCATTCCATGTATTTTTCTCAAGTGAAATTGGGATGTAATAGAATACAATTGTGCTGTGACGGCAATATTGCGGAGTGCGTGAATGTGTATGTGTGCGGCGATAGAAAGAAACTCAAAATGAATGAGACGGGATAAAAAGAGTTAGATCTGCCTCCTCCTGCTGTTTATCAGCTCACAGCACTCCTTTCTTAATCATGGGTCCAATAATGGACTCTCTTCCTCTTCAACTCTGTCTCTCTCTCTTTTGCTCTCTGTTACACACACACACACACACACCAAATTGATTGCATTCATATAGATTACATTTTCATCAGCCTCAAAGAATATTGCCATGCATCGCGAAAATGACACTATCAGTCAACAACAGCAGATTGGCGTAGTCATTGAAATGTTGTTCTTCTATTTCAGACTGTTGACAGTTGACAGTTTATTAACAGCTAAGCTAAGCGTCAGTCATATATATATATATATATAGATATATATATATATATATATGACTGACGCTTGGGTGATTATCCACATTTAGGACATCCATCTCCTGTTTGTAGAAGTTACACCAGCCGTACAATAAAATTCCGTTCTAAAATTGAATTGGACACACATTTGTCTGTTATGTATTATCAGAAAATAGCTAGTTAAAATTCTGCTTGCCATGCACTCTTGCAACTAAAACTGTAGTAACAGTCAATGGAAATTATAAAGATTACCCGTAGTTTTAATGATGGATACTGCTTTGGACTTGCTGCTAAAATTCAAATTGTTGTGTCATCCACATTTATAAAACCAAACTGCCAAATTGGCAAACGCTCAGCGAGCTTCGCACTCGCATGAAAATCAGGATGCGGCAACATTTGCGCTGCGCCACACATACACCATCTACGAAAACAGAGCTCTGAATGTTTGAAAGACCGAAAACCGCCAAACCACGCCTTCGTGGTTTCGATTATCATATTCTTTGTTGAGAGTTTCCGATTGTTTCAGAAGAAGGAACTTTATTTTTTCTCAAGCTCTCTAGAGAGTCACACTCTAGTTCTAGTTTTCCCAGCGTGCCTGAGCCAATGCTACTGTGTGCAGTTGTTGTCACAGCATGGTACCAATAATACAATTGCAAGGTTATGGATTGCAGAGAAAAATACACATGATTTTTAATAGCTTGTGTATATTTGGGTTAGTAGTGAGCATGTCTACCTTACGTTTCTGAGGTTTGGGGTGCATGAGTTTTCTACGGGTACTCCGGCTCCCTCCCACATTCTAGAAACATGCATGTTAGGTTAATTAAAGCGTCTAAATAATCTGTAGGTGTGAATGTGAGTATGGATGGTTGTTTGTCTAAATGTGCCCTGATTAGCTTGCGACCAGGCCATCCATTTAACACGCCGCAACCATAATGTGGTGTAGGATGAATGGATGTTTTGTTGCATTTTCATGTCGTCAAACGTGTGAAATTGCTTTTCAGGAGTCATCATGTAGTTGAGCAAGCACGAGAAGACAATGGACAGGCATATGAGGCAGTGAAATGGGGAAAGGGTCATCTTGGGCATGACTCAGAATGAAAAGCTGCAGATACTGCATGTGTTTATCAGGTGCAAGTCAGAGACTTGTGACAAAGAATAAGAAAAAGACTCAATCGAGCTGAGTGGCAGAAGACTTGAATTCTTATATGAAACATTAAGCAGTGTTTATTACAGAGGTTGATAATAAATATGTGTTTGGTGACTGAATAAAAATGCATCATACTGAGTGGTGTTTCTTATATTTTGCCACTTCTGTGTAGCTGAATAATCATCAAAATAGTAGAAACACTTCTGTATCTGTATCTATATGAATATAAACATATTATAGGCACCTGCAGTTTATTCAGTGTTTAGGAAATTTAAAGTAGTAGTTATGTAGTTCCTACATAAATACAATTATTTGGTTTTCATTAAAGATGTTTATAACAACAGAAAACATTTTAAAATGTTCATCTTTGGAATTTGATCATGCTATTGCAGTCATGTTGGGGGGAAAAAACATTTAATCAACAATTAATCATGGCTTTAATTAATATTTTTATTTTTTCCACTTGTTCCACACTTAATTTGTGTGAACATAATCAATGTAAAAATATTTAGTTAATAACATAGACATAAATGAACACATAAACACTATTGTTAACAACACAATTGTGTGGAACCGGTTGTCAAGAAAATATTAATCAAAGCAATGTCTTTTCTTTTTCTTTTTTTTTTCCTTCTTTTTTTAAGAAGTGTGGCGACACACGCACATTATTGATTTCTTTTTTTGCCTCGCCTCTTTCTACTCTTGTACGCTCGACTTGTAGCTGTACCTTGTTGTTCTCCATTTCAAGTTTGAAGATTGAAACCACCCCATTTTCTTTCACTGTGCATCTTTATTATCTTGTCGATGTAAATGTAGACAAAGGCTTCATTCAGTTGAAACTTTACAGTGTGTTAAATTGATGTCTCTCTGGTATCTACTGAGCATTAGTATCTGTCAAATAGCACTTTTGATACAACTCTTATATTGGAGCTCTTGTACTATCTGCAATGAAGTATCTGGTGATTGTTAAATCAGTCAGGTGAAGGAACTGTCATGGTCTCAAAATATCCATTCATTTGTTGATTTAATTGTTAGGAAGAAATATGTTTCATAAGTGAAAAACATGAAATAAGGTTTTTTTTTAAAAGGGCTGATTAAGCGTTTAATAAAAGTTTACACCAAGGCAGAAAAGAGGAACCTGTAGACAACAAGAGGAAACTCCCCCAAACTCTCAAGAAAAAGGAAGAAAGCAAAATGGTGAGCGGGAAGAAGTCTTCATCATGTGGTGTAAGTCTCTCACATAACTTTGTCACATCCTCATTGTCGTCATTGTTCAAAAATAGTACAGGTACTGTATATGCTCTAATATTATATTCAGAAACCAATAATCCATGGGGATGTATAGCAAAAGAAACTTTTTTACAGCCAAAATACAACTCTGGAATACAATATGTTTAGCATTATTTTTAGTTGATTTGGCTAAAATATGCCTGATTTCTGATTATATCCTGCAAATTAGACATGAGGAATTATTGGGAATTTTCTTTGTCAGATTACACTTTAGAGAAGTGAGGATTATTTTGATATGGTGATTTCAAACAGTGGAAGTTCTTATGGAATTTCTAGGAATGAAACAAATCAAAAACGCAAATCAAATGTAATAACAGTCAATGAATATAATTCAGCCAAGTAAAGGAAAAGTGGGGGAGGGGGTTTTATTATTAGAAACATAAAGAAACACAATTTTAAAAGTGAGAAGCAGGCCTAGGCCAAGTTTCAGTTGTTAACACATCTGCTTCCTTAGTTCTGAGGTTCCACCCACATTCCAAAAAATTAATGTTAGGATAATTGAATATTCTGAATCTGAGTCCATAGTTGTGAATGTGAGTGGGAATTGTTTGTCTACATTCCCTTTGATATACACCACCTCTCACCCAACGTCCGCTGGGATAGGCTCCAGAACCCCCGCAACCACGATGACGAAAAGCCATGTGCAAATAGATGGAGGGAGACTAAAGCCTAAAACGATTAGCACTTCACAAAAAAACCAGCCAGTTCCAAGCGGCCTTCCACGGATCGCCTCTGAATTTATTGCCATATACATTGATGGTGTTCTTTCCAGTCGTGCCTATATTTTAACATGAGGGTAGTGTGCAGCTTGTGAATTTCACACGATATTGAATATTCAGCCACCCTCGCTATTCTCTGTCGATATTTTTATGTTGCTGTATTCCCAAATGAATCATTTTGTTTATCAGGATTTAACACGTGGCTGAGAACAGACGAGCGAATGTGTGCTGACAAAATTAAAGCGTGCAGGCTGCTCAAAGGAGAAGTAAGGGCGGTAATGTGGTTGTGACAATTTTCTTCATGATTTCGTGTAAATTGACTCCCTGTGACTTTCTTCATGACTTCCTTCTGATCAGCGGACTTCTCACGTTGTCAGTGCTTACATTTTCCTGAAACCAGCCAGCCCCAAGAAAAAAGGGGGACCAGCCTTTACCTGAGAACGATGCCTCTTTTCTGGGTGCTGCTTTGGTTAGTGCTCCCCCCACTGACTCTCCTCTCTCATCCAGACGGATGTATCATTCATGACACCGACACCTCACGCAACGGTAAGCAATGTGTTCTCTTACAAGTTTACATAGTTAGGCACTAATTTAGGTTAAAAGTGGGCTTTTATCCTGGTGAAGGAGTTTGTGTGTCCTAATGATCCTAGGACTATTCACTTGAACAGAAATTGAAGAATGCCACATGACGGCGATATTAAAATAACACATTTTGGATCAATCACGTGAAATTGGATAATTTCCGGCAGCCCCCCTGATGATCTCTCCCAGGACAGTGGTTGGGAATAAGTGAATTAAGTGAACAATGTCTGTCTCTCATGCAGTGTTAATGGAGTTATTACAGTGTCATAATGACTATGAATCGTACGTCTACTGCAAGTGGTGGGAGGGCCCACACCTACGTGCACCACTGCAGCTCTGGTTCCACACGGAACGCAGCAGGTAAACACACCTTAATGGTCAAAAGATAGGCGGTGGACAGGCATCACTGTAGAGATCATACCATGTCCTTTCAGGGAGCGATGTGAGAACTCTAGCGTCGAGGTCCAAAAGGCAGATGGGAACAGGACTGTCCAGTGTAGATATGAAACGCATTCTTTTTCCATTGGCATCAATCACACGGTCTTCTTTGTCGAGGACGACGCACTCTGCTCATCTGCCCCACGCAAGCCCCTGAAGCTTTCTGATCACGGTTACTTTAAATCACTTTTTAATAACTATAAATAAATGCTGGGGAGAAAAGGACAACATGGTTTCGATTGTGTCTATCTGTTGTACAGTGAGAGCACGCACACCTGTGGATTTGTCAAAATATGACACCGATGATGGACAGCTGTGGATCAAATGGTCCAGCCCTTATCCTGCATCCTCATCCCTGAACAAAAACCTCATGTACCAAGTCGGCTACAAGGGAGAAAGACAGGACACGTGGACTGTAAGCACCAGACAATCTCTGTAATTTCTTGTCATAGTGAATATATACCTGCACACTCCTAACTGTAATAATACGTTTTGATTGACTGCTATTAAGGCGGCACGGTGGGCGACTGGTTAGAGCGTATGCCTCACAGTTCTGAGGACCGGGGTTCAATCCCTGGCCCCGCCTGTGTGGAGTTTGCATGTTCTCCCCATGCCTGTGTGGGTTTTCTCCAGGCACTCCGGTTTCCTCCCACATCCCAAAAACATGCATGGTAGGTTAATTGAAGTCTCTAAATTGCCCCTAGGTGTGAATGTGAATGTTAGTGCGAATGATTGTTTCTTTATGTGTGCCCTGCGATTGGCATGCAACCAGTTCCGGGTGCACCCCGCCTCCTGCCCGATGATAGCTGGGATAGGCTCCAGCGCTCCCGCGACCCTTGTGAGGATAAGCGGCTCAGAAAATGGATGGATGGATGGATGGACAATATATTTATTGTTGTGGTGTAGAACTGCACTTCATCATAGTGAGAGTATTTCCTGATTTGGGTGAGCTGGAACCTGTCCCTGCAGACTTTGGGTGAGAGGCGGGGTATACTGGAGGACAAGTCAAACACAGGGCACATTCTGTATAGACAAACAACCAATCACATTCACATTCACACTTTAGAGTCTTCACTCACTCTTACATGCGTGTTTTAGGAATCCAGAGTACTTGCCAAAAACCCATTTAGGAAAACATGCAATCTCCACACAAGAAGACTGGAGCCTATACTCAAACCCTGAACATCAGAACTACGAGGCAGATTTGTAACCGCAAGATCCAGACTTTGCACGGGGTCAAAATGAAGTGGCCAGTACTTGAGTGTGTCGCTGTTAAATTTGTTTCTGTGATTGTGTCTGCAGATTATGAATGTGACAAGCACAGATGTCAAACTAGAGACACGACTGCTGCTTCCAGGTCACAGGTACGAGGCCAGGGTGAGGGGCTGGGCCGGTGTGGGCCAGTGGAGTCACTGGAGCCCCGTCGTGATGTGGAGGACTAAAGAAGGTGAGTTACAGAAGATGCAAAGAAGGGATCAAACACTTTACAATTAAACTGTGAAAAAAAAGTCATACCGTTCAACTTGAAATTATCATCGTTGCTACAATATTTAGCCTCTCTGAGATTAGTAACTGCCTATATGAAAAGTTTCAATTGTGAATATACCACAAACTATTATCCAAAAACAGTTGAATATAATTTCTTGCTCATTTTACATTGCCCTTAATAATGAATGGCTCACAGATCATTTGATTTTTGAAAGAAATGCACCAAAAGTGCTTATGCGTACATGGACATGGGGCAAAGACTTTCCATAACTTACACTAACAACCCAGGCTAAACTTGCTGTAGTTTTTCTCCGACTTACAAAGCTTGTCGCTCAGTAAAGATATGACACTTAAACATGCAGTATGTACTTGTGCTACTTTCCTATTTAGACTTATTTTTGGTGGCAAATTTTGGCATTTTATTGTGTTCAGAAAGAAAACAAAAAACACAAATACTGTGAGCTGGATATAGGTGCCACAGAAAAAGATGCCAATTGGTTTGTGAACCACGGGGGATTACGGCAGTCAGACAAACGTCTTGCAGCATAATTTGAGTTAAAAAAAACAAATGTTTGGAAATTCAGTTGACTTTCCTGTACTACTGTATGTATTCTTGTTATCATAAAGTCTCTCACTCTCTGGCCTCAGACAGCAGGCACTTTCCCAGCTTGTATTGTGTGCTGGATGGAGAGGACAAAGTCATGTGTAGCTGGGAGGTGAGCAGAGCGCTGGATCACGTAATTACCTACCAGCTGGCCTGTCAACACAACCACACTGCACCGTGAGTCAAGTGTGCATGCGTGCGTGCGTGCGTGCGTGCATGTTGAAAGAGTACTTGATGGAAGCTGAATTCCATATGTTGATGCTCCGCCTCTTGTAATGCCTGTCTGCAGGTCTGAGAGCTGCTGTGAGAACCCGACCGTCACCTTTGACCCCAGTAGGCCACTAGTACGATACAGCTGCTGGCTGACTGTCGCGAGGCCTGCACAACTGCTGCTTAAACTTCAACCAACTCGCAATGCAAAGACGTTCAGGGCCAATAAGCACAGTGAGTGAATGACAAAAAACACACTCACACAAAAAGACTCTTATGGCTCGTGATCAGACAAATCACAATGGTGACATGATTGAGCATCTCCACCTAGTGTTGAAAGGCACAACTGCATTGTTGTGCCGAAATGAAACTGAAACTGAAGGTCATTTCGAGATGATGGGCATGTTTTGAATTTGTTTCCTAACCTTTGTATATTGTTTGGGTCAAATTTGACCCATTTTGACATATAACAGCAATAAAAGTACCCTTAATGTCATTCTTTCACACTCAAATTTGATGACGCTTCCTAGGGTGACCTAAAATACACAAAAAGGAAGATATTTTAAAGTGTCATTCTTTTTTACAGTAACATTGGAAGAGTAAAACAGCATAAGAATGATCATACATGCATTCTTCACAGGGGTGCGTTGACACAGACACGAGATCGGCACATGCAAAAAAAAAACAAAAAACACTCCCTTTCCTCTGAAACATTGATTAAGGATTAATCATCCACAAATGTCACAAAGACAGTTGATACATTTTCAAAAGATCTACAGTTCTTAATTTGATGAAGACAATTATCATGAGGATAGTCACTTACTAAGTGTGCATTGAAAATGAACAGTATGTAAGCACTAAATAATATCAGAATTATTAATGCTAACAAATACAGTATAGTTGTCATGTGCAGTTCGTCCCAGGCCACCACAGCAGGTGAGAGTGGAAGAAAAAGGCAACAACTGGATAGTGGAATGGACTGAACCCAGCACAGCCTCCAAAATCCGACTATATTATCAAGTGCGCTATTACAAGACACAGGATGAGGTAATAAAAAATAAACATTGAATTGAGTCCTTTAAAGTTCAAAACCACTGGAAGAGCTTACAGTCATAAATGTGTTTTATGCTCTTCATCTGTTTTTATTCTCAATATTAACTTCTGCTGTGCTGTTTTTATTACTGCATGCTTTTACCTGAGATGTTTTATTTTACCTAAGGAGCTTTACAACGGGAGTTAGCGCTGGGTTGTGATGTACGACATTCTATCATGTTTGTAGTTGCTCGTATTCTCTTTCAGAGTGTTGGACAAGTTAAATCAGTTTATATGCATTTTCTTAGCAGGGGTCCTCTCTGCTGCTGAACATTTCAGAAGGCTCCACATCAGTGAGCATCCTGGGGCCATCCCTGAGCCCATCCCAGCACCACCGGGTCCAAGTCAGATCTGTAGTCATCCCTGGAGAGGGTTCACTTTATGAAGGAAGCCCCTCCGAATGGAGCGAGCCAGCGGACTGGACTTCACACGCAGGTACTGCACTGGGAAGTGTGTTATTCTCCATTTATTTGCTTTGTTCCATAAATGATCACCATGGATTTTAATACCTGTTTTACGTCCATGGTAGCCACGTGGCCCCTCACCACCAAGGTGTATTTCTGCCTCAGTGCGACTGTAGCCATAATCTTCTTGGCACTGCTACTCTACTGCACCATCTCATCCTGTCAGAGGTACTCTTTTTGCACTCACTTTATGAAAAAAGATTTTGTTGTGTCATTTTTATTTTTTTTTGTAACATTTACTTTATATTTAATTGTGTCAGCTCTTGCCTTCATGTGTAGAGTTTGCAAATTCTCTTGTGTACATGTGTGGGTTTTCTCTGGGTACTCCAGCTTCCTCCCACATTAAAAAAAAAAAAAAAAAAAACATGCATGATTGAAGACTCTAAATTGTCCTTATGTGTGAATGTGAGTGTAAATGGATGTTGTTTCTATAAATGGCCTGCGATTGGTTGGCAACCAGTTTAGGGTGTACCCCGCCTCTTTTCCAAAGTCAACTGTGCTGGACTCCGGCCTAATGATGATAAGCGGTTTCGAAAAAGGACGGATATTTATAATTGTATTATTTCATATTTTACAAATAATATCTCCACCACACCTGAACTGATTTGTTTTGATGTTTAACTGTTGTTTTTTTCTGTTTTGTGTCATTTTCTCTAATTCCAAAATATCCACAAATAGGAAAATAATTATTTGGGTGGGCACTGTTCCTTCTCCTGGCAAAAGCAAAACCTTGTCAGAGATCAAGGTGAGAATATGAAATTATTGCATGTCTAATTATTTCTTTGTAGTTAATTGAGTTCCTCCCCCCCCCACCCCCTCTTGGTTATATTTTATAATGAAAGAAAAATATTTCTATATTCCAGTCTGCCACCTCCTGGGCCTTGATAGAGAACGAGAACACTTACATGAGCAAAGTGGAGCAATTGTACAGCTTGTCTACATGGTAATATTTCTCACCTATTTTTTTTCTCTATACCACTTTTACTATTTAAAACACTGCTGCGCTGTAGTCACACACAAGTCATAATGCATGAATTCATCAGTGAGATTACTCCACTCCCAGCACATCCCCAAGCTCCTCGCTGTGGCCAACTGAGGGTGCTGAAAATAAAGATTTGGAGCAGGACCGACAGGACTACAAGTCTAATAGTTCGTCCCTCACTGCTGAGAAGGTTAATGGCTGTGACCTTACAATGCACTTCAGCGGCCCATATATCCTCTGTCAGGTCAGCTACTCACTCACAACCATTCGGCAACTATGCAAGCGCATAAATCAAAATAAAAA
This sequence comes from Phyllopteryx taeniolatus, assembly GCF_024500385.1. NCBI lineage: Eukaryota > Metazoa > Chordata > Actinopteri > Syngnathiformes > Syngnathidae > Phyllopteryx > Phyllopteryx taeniolatus. Next base: position 12,791,054 of record NC_084517.1, read on the forward strand.
CCATAACGTTTAACATAAAATGTTATAGGCACATTTTACGGTCTTTCTGAAAACATTTGCTGAGATGATATCAAGTACAATGCACACTAAAAAGACATTATAATATGACATGCTATACTGACCTTTGGGTCTGTACTTGTCAGTCATTAGACTCCAAGTGCATGTGTGAAGAGACAAAGGAGAACGAAGTAACATCATCAGAGGCTCCTTCCTCGGTGGTCGTCACACACAATGTAGAAGGTTATGTGTGCCTCCCCCGTGGCAGCGTCTCCACTTCCACATCGAATCTGGCGTCGCACTGGGATGCCAATGTAAACGCACAAAAGCGTGAGCAGAACCACCAGAGCGCAGATAACCCAGTGCTGCTCGACATCAGGCCCGCCAGCAGTGACCCGCCTCCAGCATACAGCTCAGAGTCCGCCTGGCCCACCATAAGGGCCTCAGGGTACTGTCTTCTGCCACCTCCTTCTTAAGAGCACTTGAGCACGATGAATTTTGACAGTTGCTTATGGAAAGCTGTTTGAACATGTAATCATTATCCTTTCTAATCTACGAGTGCGCGCTTTGTCCTCAGTAGTAACACAATTCAGTCACTAGTAGACACACTACTAATGGGCATGTGTCATGCACTAGTCACCCATTGGTAGCCCCAAAATGACCACTAAGAGCACCAAGGCATTTTTCCCCTCACTAGTGCTAGAAGTACCAAAATGCCCACAAGTAAGGTATGTTTCACCTTTCTCGTACTAGTAGTAACAGTGTGAATGCCCACTAGTAGTACTAGCAAACCAAAATGTCCACTAGTAGCACAAGTAAGATGGTTTTGACCTTACTAGTGTGGGTCAAAATTCCTACTCGTAATACAAGTATTCTTTTTTTGACATACTACTGGTAAGGTCCTATCTGCCTCCAAGTAGCTAACTACTAGTCGTTGCTTGTCCTGTCAGGGTTTGCCGCATCGAGTCACTCACATGATTTGTTATAGCCCAGTTTTGACTACTTGTGCCAATACTTTAGAGCCAAAGCAGCCGATACCATAAATTGTGATATTTATGACCATACTAGTAGTACTAGTAAAGGCAAATATGCTCACTTGATGAACAATTGAATACCAAAGTACTTGCAAGTAACTAAAGGACAGTGAATAAATGCTCAAACAGTTTTTCATGCTTGCTGCTTAGTTTTATCAAAAATAGCCATATCATCACATTAGAGTTTCACATCTGACCAGTGGGGGGCAGTAGTTAGCTGAGACCAAAAAATACTTTTTATACAGTACAAAGTAGTTGCTGCACAAGTATTCTTTTTACTAAAACAGGATTAAACAGCAACTATCAATTCAATGAGATCCAATGTAATAGCTGGGGGGAAATTATTTTACACTCAAAAGGTTTTAATTTAACCATGCTTATTATTGCGTTTGTGGTATTCAGTTGAGCTGCACTTTAACATATGGAGAAGTAGCAGTTTGGTTAGCCTATTTAGCTACATGAAAAGGGCAAAGTATTAGAAACATTGCATATCTTTGACCGTCAAGAGAACTGTTAATGCTGCCAAGCAATTGTTTATTCACTGTTTGTTACCAGGGTTTTACAAAATGTGGTCCTTGTAAAGGCAGTTTTTCTGACAGCACTTAATCTCATTCATTATGCAGGTGTACCGAATACTATTGCAAGCACACATTCTAATCACATGGACATTTAAAAAACTGTTATCCTAATTGCTTCCATTAAAATTTTTTTTAAAAAAAGCCAAAAAGTGAAGTGCTGAAGTTCATAAGTTCATAAATACTGTCATGTTTGCTATGTGGCCATATATGCATGTTTGCACAGAGGTGTGTGTTTTTGTGACTTGTTGTTAATGTCCAAGCTTGGCAGGCGCTGAATACGTAAAAAAAAAAAAAAAAAGAGAAAAAAAGTTCTCGACATTGCAATGATACTGCAACACGGCAGCGGTCATGATGGTGTGAAAACATTTAGCTCGTGACCAGCTTCAAGGGCCTCCACATGGAACAAGTGCGTGTTTAGAGTGTTTTCTTGAAAGATTGCATTCCTAAATGGAGGGGTCATACTGTATATCGTGTGAATTGTTTACTCACAAACACACCTTATACAGAAGGAAATACAATACAGCACTTGATTTGACTTGAAGAATAAAGGTACAGTGAACTCCCACTATTCAGAGGGGGATAGGGACTGAGCCGAAATATGCCACAAGATGGCGGCAAAGCACATTTTTATATATATTAGACAAGGCTATGGCCTTATGAGCCTATCTCACTGGCGGAGACGTCACCGCGACAGCCGAGACTGGTCAGTCACGGCAACTCTGGCGACCTGGGAGATCAAAATATTGCTTGCGCTTTCACCAGGACGACGTCTCGGAGACGTCTCCTGACAAGGTGACAAGTCGCTGATATAGGCCTATATACAGTATATATAGTCTTTAAAGAACTATAACTTATATTATGTTTTGAGTGTGTGTGTGCGTGTGTGTGTGTGTTTTAAAATGGAGATGGAAAGTTAATATTGATTGATTGATTGATTGATTGATTGATTGATTGATTGACCTCAGCTCCAGAGAGTGAGACATCAGTTTTCACGTGTAATATATGAATGAAGACACACAGGCTTAAGAACAGTTTACAATTCAGATGAAACTGTTAACACTTTTAACATATGACAGCTCGAATGTTAATTGTTATTTCTGTTTTGGCTTCTCACCTTTATAAAAAGAATAACTGAAGAAAAACAAGTAATGCAGCTGTAGCTTGGTGTCCACCGCACTAATCATTTATTTGTGACACAAGTATTCTTTTCTTTTGTGGTCAAACCTCAATTGGGTGACGTATCCCGAAGTGGCGGCGGCAGCCCTCCACACTCAGCCGCCAGAGCACAGATTCCCGGACGGTCTAAACTTGATGTAAAAAACCTAAATCTTGCTTCATGTCCAAAACAGCGATCAATCGTCACTAAAATCTATGTGGACATCGTTTGAATTTTACTCCCTAGTCACCTGGTCAGTCTCCAGGAGATGTGGCGGCGCTGTCTCCGCAAGCAGCGGAGACTCACGTCGCATCATGTCGCCAACTCGTCTCCAGGCCAGTGATAATAGGTACTTTCCTAATGAAGCTCCTCCCCTCAGTTCTACATAGGTACTTTCCTAATGAAGCTCCTCCCCTCAGTTCTACATAGTTGCTTGGCACATGATGACACCAAAGCAATATTTCTATGTTAAACATGAGCACAAAACAGCGAATAGGTGAGTTTTCAGCGAATAACAGAGGATCCGTTGCCCCAAAAAGAGGCAAATCTGCAAATGTCGAACCACGTACAGTATTAGCGGGGGCTCTCTATACTAACACTCCGAAAGTGGTCCAATTTGGAGTTCTACCAAGCTTTTCTGAAAATATGTGCCTGAAAAGTCAAACAAAAGTAACCAGTAATTGAGAAGATTAAGTTTTTAAGTGGATTTTTCTTTTTCTTTGGCTTTTATGTGACTTGACTACCAATGGATACCGAATTAAAAATGGAACATACTGCTACATGTGGAAGGTTCTGGCTGCTTAGTAAAATATGACCAATACTTTTGCAGTTGCTTTATACTTCAAGAATATTAAAATGTTATCGAAAACATTAGTCAAAATTTTATACAGTTTACAATGTAAGCCTGAATTGAATACATTTTGAATTTTCTCATAGGGGAAAATTTAGAAGAAAAAAAAGAACAGATTTGTAGTAAACCAGCATCAGAATGTGTTCAACCTTGGAGGTTCTGCTGTACTTTGATATATGCTTTTGTAAAGGTCTCTATGTCCACTATAATAAATTTACACACTTATACACAGTGGGTGTCAAAAGTTGAGTTGTTTATTGTTAAACTCCTGCAACCAGAAAAAAACAGTGGAAAAAGATCAATAATCAGAGGGTGTCACGTGTTTAATTGGGAGTCCACATAATTTAGTGACGTGGCTGATTTGTGTTGCACCTGCTTCCACACTCCCAAACAACACGCAAAACATAAACACCTCCTGTCAGACATTACTGCTGAATGTTTGATAGAGTTTGGTCCAAAGAAACTGCTTAATTTGCTTTTTATGGTGCAGGAGTCAAGTTCAGACAATCAAACATTACACTTAACTCCTGCGTCGTCGATTTTTCTAACACAAACATTGGATTAGCCAAAACAAAAATAAAACATAATTAATAATATAGGAGTGCTTTGTGGTTTAAGGTTCATGCAGGCGGCATGGTGCCCGAGTGGTTAGTATACTCGCCTCACAGTTCTGTGGTTCGAATCCAGGGTCTGGCCTTCCTGTGAGGAGTTCTCCGCATGGATTCGTTGCTTTTTCGCCACGTACTCCGGTTCATGCATTCTAGTTTGCCTGTGTGCATGCTGCATGTCTTTTTTTGTAACCACATTATTTTGTATGATAACAGGGATAGCATATTGAGGAAAAACCGACCCACCTAGGGATTGTGAAAAATGAGAAAATATGGAGCTGGTCTCTCCTTTGCAGTGTGTGGAATGTAGTGTGGAAATGTTTGTCCATTTATCCAGAAGAGCACTGGGGCACAGTCATGCTGGAACAGAAATGGGCCTTTCCCAAAATGTTCTCACAAGTTTGTAAGTCCTTTACAGTGGAACCAAATTTGAAAACAACCTTTCCGGTGACATTGTTTGACTTCAAAGTTGTCCTAAAACAACTTTTCACCGAGTAAATAACGTGAGTGATCTAATTTCTTCCAGGATCATAGTCGCAACCATCCTCAAAACCGATAGTAAAGTTACAATGGTTGAAGTAACACTTTAGTAAGGACAAGTGGAAAGAGATGTTAACCACTTGAAAATACAACTAAAACGAATTAAAGCTACTCACCTACTGAAGATTGTTGCCAGACATGTAATGTAATGGAGAGGGAACAGGAGGCTGTTGGAGCTTTTTGTTTGTTTCATTACATTGTAGTAAAAGTATGTTGGCTGGCAAGCTTCGCTTTTCATTTACATGCTAGTCACTAGCATTATCATTTTGCTTTCGGCTATGATTTATATTTGCATCAACTTGGTACAATTCATTTGTGTATGCAGTTTAAATAATTTCATTGGCCATTTTGTACTGATCAGCTGCACCATTTGCTATCTCTCAAGAGGTTTTCATTTTCATCACACCTTTTCTCTTTGCCCTCATCCTTCTGTGGCGGCATCACACAAAAAAAGAGAGAAGGAACTAAACAAAGAGAAAAATGCAGGAACTGCCTATGGAGGTAATTCTATTAGTGCTCACTGAGCTGAAGTCTCCCAAAATTTGCTTTGTCACGCATGATACTTTTAACTTTTTACTGTCAACATTTGGAGGTCCCATTGTATATAGCTGTCCAAAATGATATAAATATTATGGGAACAACCTATTACTGAACATTTAAAAATCAATAGGAGTGTCTCTACACTGTGCTTCTAAACAAACAATGTAATAAATGTGACGCATTGATGTTAAAGGAAAATCCGGGAACTTTCATGTGTGAGAAGATGTCAACATGCTCATGTGTTTGACCTTGCCTGTCATAAGGGAAGGGAAGGAACATTTTATTTGATGAGTGTTTTTTTTTGTTTTGTTTTTTTAAGAATTCCATCCTTTTTCAGCCTCCTGAAAAACAGTGACATTCCTGAGTCTCCCACTCAGCTTTAGGCCATTGTTCTGTGGAAGAGGAGGGTGCTTCAGTGGAGTGAGTGGATCCACTGATTGAGAGTGTTCCGGATCACGGTTGGTCGTCCGTGTACATCGTGTCCCTGCGTCCGTTGCCGCACATAAAAACTGGAAAATAAAGGCACTGGAAGGTGTGGGGAGTGGGTGGTGTCACACGGACGCTTGTGTAACCTCCTTTTGCAGCGCCTCTTGTTTCCTCGTCTGTGAGAATGTGGGCCAGGCTCAAACTGACAATTATAGCCAAAGTCTAGATTACTTCCTTAATGCCATTATCGTTATTGTTTTGTTTTTAACACACTGACCTTCATAACACTGATTTATAAATCAGTAAAGTAATAGTCTAAGCCGATGTTCAAAAGAATAATCTTTAATTGCAGGGTTAATAGCAGCTCTGCAAGATAGTGAGTTTGGATACCACGATTACCTTTCTGATCCGATACTGAGTAAAATTCAAGCTGGTATCTGCAATATGGATCCGAGGTCTGTGATCTGTCTACTCGTTATGAGGCTCAACCCCGCTTTCTCTTTATCACGTCCTGGCCGATGGGCTTCTCGTCCTTTGTCTCCCATCCTACAGCTTGTTGTTGGTTATAAGCTGTCGGGGCATCTGATGTTCAGGATGTGTCTTCGGCACCTGTCGATGACCGTTTGTACTTTGTCGGTGGTGTTGTCGGTCACTCTCCATATTTCGGATCCATATAGGAGGACTGTCTTGACATTGGTATGACTATCTCGATCTTAATATGGAAGGACAATCATAAATATAGTACTGTACTGTAATTCCATCCATCCATCTTATTCTGTTGAGGGTCGCAGGGAAGCTGGATCCATTCCCAGCTGACTATTAACGTGTGGTTGTGAGAGTCATGTAGCCACACCGTATGTTTTCCTTCTGGTGTGTAATAATTTTGAATGGACTCAATCTCACCCAAACAAAAAGGGCCCACAGTTCAGGACAGTTGTGTTATTTTTCTCACCAAACACTCATCACTTCCAAAATATTGGAATACAGGTAATACATTATTACTGATAAAGAGAATACGTAAATAATAGTCTTAATAAATTAATAAAATATTGACAAAAAGGAAACAATGATCAAGTAATGTTGTCATGGCACTTACTCAGCAGCCAATCAAATATCTGATTACCATCCAAAGAGGGCATGTTTGCCCATAATCTCTGAAAAACTATGATACTGTACTGTGATATATATATCCACAATACAGTAATCCACAATTCATTTATCTCTTTGGAATTTTCATATGCAGTCTATCAGGGAATTTCACTTTTAAAGTTATGACTTTTGCAACAAGATGCATTGCTTCTGCAACGTCTGGTTTTGTCTGCCCTGGATCATTCGATCTGCCACCAGTGCACGGAGCAGATGGAAAAAAACGTCAGTGCAGCGCTCCCCTTGGACTAAAATGTAGGTGTAAACCAATGCATTAAATGATGGTTGATTCTATTTTTTCCAGTAGCTGTTCACTGGTTAGGTCTCAGTGTTGTTAAGACTCAACAAACCATATCATCCTTTAAGGTCACTTAGTCAGCTTTGAACCATCCTCGGTCCTGCGAGACACGCCCACATTGTCACAGTGCTTGACCCCTGTGTGTGTCCGAAATGAGCATGAACATGCTTCTCACAGTCAACAAGGCTCCACGCCTTTCTCCTCCTCCCCCTCCACCTCCTCCTCGCTCCTGTTTGAAGATTGCGGGGGTGTTGTGCGAGAGGACCACTGGCTTCCCGCCTCCATGATGAATTTGGAGACGGTCTGCTGTTTAGAAGTGTTATGTGTGTGTGAGATCGACAGTAGGACCACATGGAGGAATACTGGCTGCACAAATGTACATTGAGGCTGAAGAGTCACATGTGTATAGCAGAGCAACACCTCAGTCAATGTGTCAAATTAAACATCATTTGGACAATTTGTTTTGGACCAAAAAGGAGCAGATGATGACCGTGAAGGGCTAAAATCATGCTTGTGGCTACTGGGTGGGTGCGATGCAAACCACAAGGACAGTGTCAGAGTTCACCTACACATCGACCTCTCATGTAATCCCATATACTGTATTTTACTCAGGTTTAATGTAGCATTTAAAGATGTAAAGGGCCATTTGTAAGAAAAACACTGAGTTGCGCTGTGTGAGAGAATAATTTTAAGTGGAAACAGGCACACTTATTATGGCCTGCCATTTGATGGTATGCAATAAAAAGACAAAACAACACTATTTTTAGCACATGAGCTTTTTACCATGAGAAAATATCATTAGTTGTTTGTTTGTTTGTTTTCTCAAAACTCATAATAAAAGAGACAAAATCAGTAACAGTTGTAAGTTGACAAGTAGAACATACACACTTTTCAATAACTTATGTTTCTGATTACGGATTTTTAAACACAGAACAACAACAACAGTGTGTTTCTTCCTGCCATCACTGATGGGGACATGAATTACACAACACTACCTGACTCTTAATCATGTTCTGCAAATAAAAGGTCCACAGTGTACACAAACAAATCTGGACACTTTAACATGTTAAATTGGATGTTTGTGTGTGTGTGTATATATATATATATAAATATATATATATATATATATATATATATATATATATATATATATATATATATATAAATATATATATATATATATATATATATATATATATATATATATATATATATATATATATATATATATATATATATATATACATACATATACATTTTCTTTTTTCTTTTTTTTTTAACTGAGGAATGTGATTGGTTCAACCAAAAAGTCACCAGTGGGAGATGGATGTTGCTTTCAAATAAAAGGAAGGGTTCTGACACACACTAAACAAACATAAAAAGCAAACACGCACTTGACATACAAACTCAACGCCACAATACACTGAAGGTTTAACCTTTTTGCAAAAAAAATGAAAAAAAATACAACTCAAAAAGTTAGAACCCTGACTTGCATGACATTGTTACATAGTGTTTTCAAAACTGGTGAAGGTTAACCCTTAGTAGTAGTTGTGGTAAATAAATAATAATGTAGAAAGCAGAAAGGCCACAGGTGTAACATCATCCCCTGCTCACCTTTGTTTTGATTTGTCATGCTAATCACATCCGCTTAATTCCAGTGTTTGTGATGGATAAAATGGAATTAAATATGGTCGAGACGTATTCACTGTTTTCATTGGTAATTAAACGTTATCTTAGTCAACTTAACTTTGGTGTGCAGCCCTCTTACAATTCGCATGTCATCAGTATAGTAGACCACAGCGTTGCATTTGGAAGTCTGCACTTTGTCTGCAGTCTTTCAGAAACTGACTTTTTCATATATTTCAATATTTATGTCAACATAGAAGTGCAATTTCTCTCTTCTGATCTCAAAACAAGCATCCATGTAGAGAGGTTACACTGATTTCCACAGTTCTGTTCAAATGCAGGAAATATGGCACACATTTTTGGAAAGTCTTTGGGTGCCACTTCCAACTTTTGCAGAAATGTTTTTTCTGCTTCCTTCTTCCCTTTTACTCCATCCAGGTGCAGTTATGGCTTCTTCAAACAATAGAGTCACTGAGGAGTAGTCACTTTTATTAAGACCTGGATTATCCATACTCCAAGTTCACCTTGTGCTCCTGAAAGTCAAAATACATGATTAGTAGCCTTTTTGTGAGTGAAAGACAAAACATCCGCAGAATTCTGTCAACTCACCTGGAATTCTGAAAGGTTTTACATTAGCATTGCTCTCATAGCTGCCTTGCTTATCCGTTTTCGATTCTTCCTCATCCTTCTCTTTGGATGTGCTGGAGGTCTGGGCCCTGCTGGATCTGTTGAACGTTGTTTGGTGGCCATGGGCGTTATCTCTGTGGGGACAAGAAATAATGTATGGATTATTTGTGTTACACCAAAAAAAATGTACAGTACAACAGCATTTTGGAGCATTTTGGAGCTTGAAAATGTAAAGAAAGTGTAAGTGTGTACAAACCAGTATGGAAGTGTGTCAGCCTTTTTCAAAAGCCTCTTTCACTCTGGCCATCTAAGCTATTGTCCTGTGTATAAACTACCGATGTGGTATATATAGGAGGTTGAAGTTGACCCACAAATTCGCAAGCTTCTGAATCCAAATCAGAGGCATAACGGTCAGAAAGCCGCCAGCTGCGATCAGAGTATGTTAAACACCCGAGAGACCCACTTGTCCACGCCACTTTAACTTAAAGCAAGTGTCGTTGTCATGGTGATGTCACTACGCATCTAATTATGTTAATAGTGCAGCCCGCATCAGCTCTTTGAGCACGCACTTGTACCACAAAGTCTTGCTTCGGTGAGTTCTGTCTGAAAGGAACAGGCAAATAAATGCCGGCTCTATTGTTACGCTTCTGATTACTGCAAATATTTAACTTTTTGCTTCTCCAGCAAAGTATGTGTTAATATTAGAAAATGTATGTATGGATAATAATAACTACTCTCGTAGCACCTTTCAAGGGACCCATTAACTATAGTGCTGTCCAAGGAGTGGTGTTACTTTTATTTGTCACACATTGGAGAGTTTTTAAAAGTGGTTTTAGGATTAGACTCGGGAGGATAAGCAGTTGGTGTGCAAGCATGTAGGCACTACACTGTAGTGTTTCTTTACCACTGGCCCGGTGAAAACTTTCGAGAATCCCATTACAAAAACTTTTTTTTTTACAGAGCCATGAAATTGTTCCCTTATGCACAAAATAAAGTATGCTACTTGGGGGAGCAGTGAACTGTGTTGTACCTGGCCACGGTGCCGTTGTTGTTTGCAAGTAACGATGTCTGCTACGTAGGAGGCGTTGCTCCTCCTCTCGTTTCTTTTGCTGTTGTTTTAGTATCTCCTTCTCTTGGTCCAACCTCTTGTGAAGCAGGAACAGCTCTTTTCTCTCCTCCTCTAACCTTTGCTGTGCAATCTGCAGAATTCTCACCTCCTCTGGAGTCTTGTTGTCTCTCCGCCTGGTCTGTTCCCGAGGGTCCGGGTTGGGTTCTTTGGTGGGTCTGAACCTGCTCCCAAACCTGCCAATGGCTTCCTCAATTGAACTCCACTTGGTTTGAGGTTTTTGAGTGACAGGCTTTGGAAATGCAAATTTTTCTTCCTGCCTAGATGGACTGTGTATTTGTGTACCTTCATTCCTGCCCTTTGGTCCATCAATAATCATTCCTTCAAGATTGATGAGCCCCATATTATCTTCTAACGTTTTAGTCATGCCAACATGAGCCACTGAAGACAGAGTCTTGTTTCCTTCTGACATCCTTTCTTTGGTCTCCTTATTCTCCATTTGGGTTTTAGTCTCCAGGAACCCTGTGGAGTTGTGTGTCCAGTGTGGGCCAATGAGAACAGACTCTTCAGGTAGAGATGATTCCTCTGCAGCCAGACTGTAGCCTTCGCCAGGCTGAGTGAACGTGTCTCCTCTGGGGCTCCAGTGTTGCTCCAGGAGGTCCACCAGGAGGGAACCCTGGTTCTGCTTCAGTTCATCCCACTGATGTAGCTCATCCTTGGTGTGCACCTTGACCTTGACCGTAAAAGTCAAAACAATCTTGTATTGAGTACTGAGTGATGCAATGGGCTTGAACAATATATATGTTTTTAATGTACAGTACCTGTCTGTGTCCTTGGCTGAGCGTCTGGTTGCGATACTGGTCCTTGTGGCCGTGATGCCGGCGAGAGGATTTTCTCTTCAGTAGCTGCTGTCTTGGCGTAGGCTGACATCGGCACTCCACGTGGTCCATTACTGACACCACCGCTTTAGCATAAGTGGGTCTTTTATTTATGTATTCAATCTTCATGACCTACAGAAGATGAGATGATTTACCCTTAATTATCTTGCTTACACCTTGAGCAGACATGTATGATCGGTATGTACAGTGTGGTTGCTTGCCTGCAGATATCTGGTGTGTGTGACAAATGGGACGCACTGCAGGCTTTTGGTGTTACAGCAACCAGAGCAACGCTGAACCTCAACGCATGGCGGCCATAGCAGGAAGTTAGCGTTGCTTCGATCTAACATTGCCCTGGTGACCTCCACTACCTCTGTGCGAACTTTACACACAGCCTGCTGGGCTGGCTGAGCTACTGAGGAAGGAGACCAAGACAATTGTGAGCCTGATAACTGACATTAGAATTAACATGATGATAACTTATATTAATAACACTAGTTTGTTCAGTTGGATTCTGAAGATATTTGAGATGTTATTCTTACATCAGCGCATCAAATCATGAACGAATTTCTGGATTAGAACAATATTTTTTTTTTAAATCGATAATGTGTGCCCCATACACAATTAAAATCGGACAAACCTTTGACAGAGATTGTATTTCTTAAATTTATGATATATTGCCCCAGGGATTTTATATATATACATATATAATGACATCATCCTCATTTCATATTAGACAGGATATTCCACAAGGCAACAAACCCATAACAATGAAAACAACCAAAGCAGCAAAAAACAAGTGATTATAATCTTGTCGTTCTACTTTCCATTGAACTTTTCTGCTGAATCAAACAATACCTGTTCCTTCTAAAATGAATGAATTAGGCTTTTAAAAAAAAAAAAAAAAAACCTCAAACTTCCATTCCTGCTGCTTTGGGTTGACTTGACCTATTTCCATACAATGTTTTTTTTTTTTTTTTTTGCAATCACTGGTGGTGTATTTAATGAGTGACATGTAGACTACAAGCCACAGAAGAATGTAATGCGTGCCGAGTAATGAAATCTTGAAAAAAGAGGACGTGCACCATACAGTATTTCATTCAGGTCTGTCACTATTATTGTTGTTATTATCATTAGTTGCATCAGACCAAACCTATGCCAATATGAGAGGATAGAAAGTAGTTGTTGGAAAATAAAACATTCATCAGGATTAACATATGGTTTAATGCAAGGTCATTATTCTCCTCATGCTGGAGGGAATCCTTCATCGTGCACCAACTGTTGGAGACTGACACTGACCACTTAAGACATCTGCTTTATCATAGATTGCCAAAAAAGGTTAATGGAAATGATTTTAGGATGTCACTAAGACCAAAATTGTCACATTAATCACTGGCCGGAGAGGGGGCCTAATGAAGATGGAGTACGTTTACATTCATGAGGAAAATCAGGAATCCTCCATGCCAGCACTCCAACGTCCTAGTAACACGGTTGTGTGTGCATTTATCATGACATGCACATAGACACATTATCAGACATGTCTTTTCTGGCTTCTTTTTTGACAGGCTTGGGTATGAGAAAAGTCATGCTATGTGATATATTGCTTTGGTAGAGGTTATAGCTGACCAATTTTTCACAAGTGACACGTTTAAAAAAGGGGGCGCGGGGTGCTTACCCAGGCTCCTTGGTAGTCTGTGACCTCCATTTGCTGCTGAGTTTCCCTCCTCCTCATCTGAGACAAAGCAGTAAACACATACAGCCTGTGATTAATGCAAACATCCCAAATAATAGACCACTTTTCATGTTTCTTGTGTGGATTTCTCTCCCTGGTCTCCCTGCTTGTTCTCCTTTAAAATATTAGCTATTCTGAGTTATTGCTACACCAGTAAATGTGTTCTTTGTCCCACTTGACAAGTTGTCAGTATGGTAGGATCGTGCATTTTCAACATTGTCTTCAATATCTCGGTGAATAATACATGCATCTTAAAGACCAAATTCAGGCAAATGCAGGAGATGGGTAACTACGAGGGCGTACAATTTGGTGCAGGTCCACATGGGGATGGTTTGGTTTTGGTGGAGGTCTGCACTGTCCTGTGTGAGGTTCTGGTTTTATATTAGTGGTTGAACAACTAAATGTTTTTTTTTGCCGGAGTCGATTAATCGATGTCATTATTTTTTTCAGCACAATACAGCATGCCCCAACTAATTTTGCGCCACAAAGCACACATAAACACTTGAAAGCCCTCAGTACATTGGCCGATTGGAAGACAAAATGCCAAAAACGTTATTTGCGAGTAGTTGACTTCAAGCGTAAAGCCAATGCAGAGTAGTGAAGTTGACTACTGTACTAATCAATTCAACCCTTATTTTATTTGCAAAAACATTTTATCACATGAATCCAATTGACTGTGCTGTCTTTGTTGACTTAACATACTTTCGCATGTCTTTGTAATAGTTAATTAACAGATATTTGTTCATCTTTTTAATGCATACAGCATCATGCAATCCTCCATGCAGTGTGCGAGGGGGGAAAAGACAAAACATTCATTACATTTTTTCCTACAATATGATTTGGGTAAAACACAAATGTGTGACATATTTTCTTCAACATGTATCCATTTATTATTAAAACTGTGGTAAAATGATCACATGTATGCAGAACGAATTGAATTCAAATGAGCAGTTCTTTACCTACGGAATCAGTGAGCAGAAGCAGCTGAAGATCTTCAATGGACGAGATGGGACTGTTTCTAACCAGCTCCACCAGGGCTGCAGGAAGTGGATCCCCCTGGGGAAAAAAACCACACACACAAAAAAAAAGAACATAAATAGAAAAATCTTTTTTTTTTTTTTTTTTTATAATCACGGTTAGTTAACAGGGTTGGGATAAATCAGTACTGGAACCCATTGCATTTGGGTGTGGATGCATAGAAATGTGTGAATCCAGGAATGTTATTGTTAACACTGTGAAAAGGCATTTTAGACATTTCCCTTAATTTTTCAGGTAGTAGCCTCTTTTCAGGGCAAGTACCAACATAGGCAATTTAAACAAGTCAAAATGGACACCACACAACTCACTATATTGGGCAATAGAAATGTTTTTTTTTTTTCATTGAATTTGCATTGTGAAGAAAAATAGATGCATGTGCAGGAGGTGATACTTGAAGGTGTTGAATTTGGTGTTGATCCAAATAACGGTTTCTTTCAACATTTTCACAAGTTAATGATAAAATAACACTCGATTAATCCTTGTATTTAACTAAATGCAACACACCACATTGTAATCATGAGCTGACTGTGGGTTTAACCCCCCCCACCCCCCTCCCTCAGTCATTATTGGGCAAAGGGGGTGACAGTGGTGGAGGTAGGGGGGTGAGTATTAACCAAAGCAGACACACAATGGTCACTAAGAACGGGTTGAATGACTATTGGCGTTGTGTCTTCTCATCTGCTAACATTTAGGGGTCAAAGGAGCCAGGAAGGAGCCAGGAAGTGGGGGAAGGAGTGATACAGAGAGAAGAGGAGAAGAGAAGGGAGGCAGGCACATGTCAAAAAGGAGGGATAATAGATGAATAAAAGACGGGTTAGAATGGACAAGGATCAGACATGGGGTTGGGACACTTGCTCACACTGGTTCAAAAGCTCTGTGGACGCTTTGCCATAACACACATGCAGCCAGTGAAAATGATCTTCAGAGTGTGCCAGGTGCATCATGAGACAACTCAGGAGAGATCTGAATGTAATAAAAGTTTTTGAAACTACTGTTTGTGTTCTCAAAAATCTGAAAATTGTCATTTTCCATTCAGTTCAATATATTTGTAATAAGTCATGAAATGTCAATGGTATATTACATTTTAGTCTTACTTGAAAGTGCATTCGAAATAATAAATGTTAACAAAATATGGCCTAGAAAGTCTTTATCGGATAAAATGATAAAGACACTTTTTAGTACAGCACTTCTTCCGTGCTGCAAGACTCCTTTTTTAGTCCTGTTGTTAATTTATGGTAAATAGTCCAGCACAAACATAATACTTTTGGGATAATACTTATTTTTATTGTCTGACACTTTCAACACAACAGAATGCAAATAGCTGTAAAATGTCCTGTATGTACAGTATAAGCATGTTCATCTGAAATCTGGAGAATTTACCAAATTCCTCTAGGAAGCAGGTTTCAGCCAAAGGAAGCAACCATCCGTGCATGAGCAAGTATTTCGACCGGGCCCGTACTACTATATGCCTTTTCCTGCATTGTTGGTTGCCCTTTCAGAGTCTCCAACAGGCCGGCCGGGAAATGCCTGCTGTAATTCCGCTCCCATCTCTGTTGTAGAGCTGCAGATGCCCCAGAGGAGTCATCATTATTTCCTTTCCTCGCCAACAGAGCGAACCTGCTTGCTTGGATAATTGTGTCTGATGTTAATTATAGGACGTGGCCCTTTTTTCACAGCCCTGCCTGCTGTCATGAAATGTAATTCTAAGCAGTGTTTAGAAATGTATTTCTAAACGCTTGGCTTCTGTTAAACAAACCTGATGTCAAAAAAAAAATAATGCGCAGTATTGATTTTTGCAACTTAAATCTATACAGGAAATAATAGCATTCAGTATGTCCGGTATTTAGGAGGGATGCGCACACTCATAACACAAAGAGAGTTGTGTATTAGAATTGGTTCATTAGGTCTGATTTCTGTAAAAGTAGCAATATGGTAGCGACTCAAAAGCGAAGTGACATTCATTTGAGAGAAAAGGTTCGTTGGTCAACTGATGATTGTAAACTAAATATCTGAAGTGGACACCATCTTGTGAAATCTGGGTCATTGAATGGTTTGCTCCTGATGAAAGAGACAATACATTAGTTAAACAAAAACAAATGCTAATAATCTACAATAACAAATGTCAATTCTGTATAATGAGCCTCCATCCATCCATTTCATGTGACCTACATATGCAAGCTTGCCTCAAATACCCCTTGACTTAAGTTCAAAAATAGTTTCCATTATAAAAATGATACTCAAATGCAGGATCAATTATATGTTATTGATGACACAGTTATTAGGGTTCCTACACTGAACATATTACATAGGTGAGGGAAAGAAGTGTAACCCCCTCAAGCTGTTGTTACACATCAAGTCCATTAACAAACACAGTGAAGGTCAGCTTCTGGTTAAAGGATGAACTTAACTTATTTAAAATGGCATCATGCAAATGGGAATGTCGGTGCAGCACGCCAAAAAGACTAGCACAGTACAAATCTTCCCTAGCTCTTTTAAGTGGAACTACATCAAAAACAAATGTCATTACATATTAGTGCATGTATAGCATAATCACACTGTTACTGTTGCACTGGTCTTGATTCTTGGTGTAGCACTACACTACTAGCGATTAAACATTTATGTCGTTTTACCGTTATACGCCCTGAGGTCAACCATAACTACGATGTGGCCCGCGACCAAAACAAAGTTTTACACCCCTGCCATTGTGCATCAGTGTTGGTGAATGTGACTGTGACCGCAGAACCAGAAATTAAAGTTAAATAGAGATCCCCTAATCAGGTAGACTCGAGTGGGCCGCCTCTCTGGAGCGTCTACTGGACGTATTGAGGAATGCCAGGTACGTCTGCAGGGGAGGAGCAGGATCGTCTAATCGTATGTAATTACGG
This sequence comes from Phyllopteryx taeniolatus, assembly GCF_024500385.1. Classification (NCBI taxonomy): domain Eukaryota; kingdom Metazoa; phylum Chordata; class Actinopteri; order Syngnathiformes; family Syngnathidae; genus Phyllopteryx; species Phyllopteryx taeniolatus. Next base: position 12,808,079 of record NC_084517.1, read on the forward strand.
CGGGCGGGAGGGAGGGAGGGAAAGAGGGCTTGGTTGTGTCTCAGCACACGTGGGATTTTTCACAAGTGGTCACTGAAATTAAAACTAATTGCATGTGTGTGATACATCACAGACATGTGACTTGGATGTGTTTATTTTAATGAATGGAGTCACCAATCGCAGGACACGTAGACAAAGAACCGTTTAAACTCACATTCACATCTATGGACAATTTCGCATCTTCAGCATGTTTTGGGAATGAGGGTGGAAGCAGGAGTACCTGGAGAAAACCTCAGCGAGCATGGGGGGGGGGGGGGGGGGGGGGGACATACAAACGCCACACAGGAGAGTCGAGTTTTGAACCCAGAGCATGTGGTTTTCTTATTATTCCCCAGCTTGTTTTTATTGCAATTAATGGCAGCACCCCCACTCAACAGCTTCATTTAAAAAAAAACATTTTGTCCAAAAGTTTAGATGTTCCAAAATCTTTTTACTTTTTGGGGAAAGGGTCAATAGCGAGCTCTTGGATAGCAAAATAATGACATCGCAATGTTGTCAAAGTATTTGCTCAATTTACTGAACAGCCAATCAGATTGCTCTGATGTCATCACTATGCCGCTCACAGCCCCCAGAAGGCGTACTTGCACAGTGTCTGCATATTGTTATTATATGCAATGATATATTATTAGAATTTAGGGGAAATTATCATCGATGATGCAGTGCATTTGTACACCACTGCAAACTACAACCATAGTAATAATAATAATTTTTTATTTTTTTTAAACAGGAAATTGAATCCCTCTGTGACAATGTCAGTTACTATTTTGTTTGTGGAGTTTTTTATTGGATCAAATGCAGGCGTTTTGAATTTTGGGGCTAGTGTATGTGTAAATGTGTGTTTTCCCTTTGGCGGTCGCTTGTTGAAACAAATGGAACTTTCAAAATGAAGACCAAATTCACCATTCAAAGACTGACTGGCACACAACACTGTGTGTGACTTGAAGCCATTTTGATGATAATAAGGATGTTTGAAGTTTGCATATATGCCTTATTCCAACTTTCAAAGTTCAACTCTGGGAATTCCCGCTTGTATACATCAAAGTCCTTTCAACTTACGCCCATAAGGCTGCCTGTCAAAATTGAGGTTTCCTTTAAATGTGCTGCCTACAGAAGGCATAAAAAACAGCCATTGATGTCAGGGGTTTGCAAGTTATCCATCACATACAGGTATATATATATATTATTTTCATTTTTTTTATTGTTTCACCTTTATTTCAGGCACTTTGGAAGGAAATGACGAATTGAGCCATTTGTTCTCGCATGAAATCATACAGATTCATCTTTAAAACCCCAGAAGACTTTACTAATTCCGTCGTATGTTTTATCTGATGCTCCTTCCAGGGAACAAGTGACTTCAGCCCTCCTGAGTGAGGATAACTACCCCAAACTGTGACATGTTTCAATGTCTTTTAATCCCATTTACATTTACGACTGCTTGTTCAGTTGTCAGGAAATATTTCATAGTGTAACACTGAAACTGATTTAATGTCAATTACTATTCATTCCTGTTCAGCACTGGATAGTGTAGTGGTTGGTACATGCTACCGCCGTCGTAAAAGCAACTGTTCATCCCTATTCCACTCTGAAATGTTTTGCCTTCCTGTGCATGTGAGACAAATGCATCCTGTCGTTTTTTTTTTGTTTTTTTTTTACAGGTCTTCGCATGATTCAACATCCTCAGTGTGTTATGCGAATAGATTTGTATTGTAGCGTCACGTGACACATGAATGTGAATAGCTTGTCATCTTAAGGGCTAGTATTCCGAACACTATGTGGAGTTGTCTGGTATTGTTAAAAGTAACATAATGTAATTTCCTGGTTGCAATCCAAACACATGTTCATTTTATAATGGAGTTACAGTGTGTGTGAGAGAGAGAGCAAGAGAGAGAGATACAGCTCACTGATTTGTGGTAGTTTCACATCTGGAGCAGCAGCATCTAAATGCACCATGTGGTGCATTCAGGGAGCCTATCATGCTGCACTCACAGCTTATTGCCTCCTCACCCACAGAAGACGACGTATACGTGCACGTGCACGTGCCTGCCCCTGAGCAATCCTTCTTATAGGCACTTAATGGCAGGAATAACTGTTTACCTCGCCAAGCAGCCCTCTTTGAAGTGAGACTTTTATTATCCAGCAGGTGCTCTTGAGTGATTCAGGGGAGAGAGAGAGAGAAAAAAAACATTCCCTTGCACCTAATGAACGTATACTGTTGAAAGGTACATCAAGGTTGAAACGGTACATCATCATCATCCCTTCACAATGTGGCAAACTATATCAGTAAACTAGTTTATATGGTGGCAATGCAGTAAGACTTACTGGCCACAAACATTGGCTACACAGAAAATGCTCAGCTGTTTCCAGTGTTGTACCTTTTCATGCTACTCAATAGTAAAATGACCAAAGGACCTCTTAATATTGCCATAGTATTGCTAATATGTTGCAGTCCGCTCCACATCTAAATAATCTAAACTACTGCACCGCATTTCGTCTTTCTAATTTGATATATATTTTGTGTTAGGGTTATTTGTTACTAAACGGCGTTTCGATTCTTCTTCTGTTGACAATAAGAAATGGTTGAACATGATGCTTTGTAAACTTGACGAACAATAACACCTGATGTTCAAGCAACGCCTCAACATTTTTCCCCACAGCTCTTGTCACCTCCCGTGGTGCGAGTGTACCTAATCAAGTGTCCGACGCGCGTGTACGGCGTGAAAAGTCGCTGCAACTGCGAGATGCGCACTCACCTCGGCCGCGCCAAGTCGCACGCACGTCGCCAGTAACGCGAGCAGCAGCTGCGCGGTGGAGCTCATCTTGCTGCCCAGCCTGGAGCTTCTGCGACGGGCCGAGCATTTATGGAGGCTCCGGAGGCCCGCTGTCCTCGGCCGGCGGGGACACTGGCTCTCCCGACCCGGACAGTACGCGGCTCTCTCCCTGCGGAGCGCGCCCCGAGCTGTCTTCGCACGGTGACGTCAGCTATCCAGAGGTCGAAGATGAGGTTGTAGAAGGCAGTCCACCGTCACCTGATTTTGTCCCCCCCAAAAAAACTTGATTTAATCCGCATAGATCAGCAGCATCAGATTGCTGTGTGCGCCAGACTGATGCGCGCCTGCGTTAGTCCCCCCAAAAAGTTCCAAGCACCACAACAACCCGGCGTGATCCACGCTTTGAAAAGTAGCCTACTAATTCTAATAGTCATTCAAAGTGCTCCAATTGTTATCCCCCCCCCCCACCCCAAATAAAATCTTGTTTTTCTTGAACGTGATCCAGCAAGAGGTCCTGTCCTGGCAGCTTGCGGTCCTTTGGGTGCTGGTTCTGCTTCTCAGGAGGTCGGAGAGGCCTGATGAGTGCGATGGGCTCGAGCGCACTTCCAAGACTCTGCTGTTGGTCCGCTCAACATCATTCTCTCCCGCCCCCTGCCTCAGGAATGGCTCATCATCTGCATAATAGCACAAAGCAACACACCACTTGCCGCAATACTTCCCCAAATCATTGTACGCACATCCTTTACACTTTGATTCTCCTTCTTCTGTATGAAATGAAACAAGGAACACAATTATAAGTCACATTAGGTTGAAGGCTTCTCTTTATTTGTCTCCCATAGGGAGAAACTCGTCTTGGCACAAATACCAACAATCATACACCACATAAGTGGTAGGAAGGAAAAAAGTTGGCGTTTTCTGGTCTCTATACTTTTGTGTTCTGACAACTTTTTACTTTTGCTTCCCACTTCTGAAAACCGATTCAGTATCTGTACTTTCTACTTCTTTCTAGTGTTGGGAACCATAAACCGATGCGACCGGATATCCGTTCGTAAAGGCGAGAGATACGACTGTATGGGTAGCAGGCTCCATAATCGATACAAAATCGGCCAGGAATCATTAGATACATTGGTTGGAGGGCTGTGGACCGGATATCCCGAGGCTAGGAATCGGTTGCCTGAGGTTTTACAATTTTCTTCTCTTAAAACAAGTGCGAGAGCTCTCGCACTGTGCGCAGTGGACATAATGTTATGCTTAAGACCGAAAACAGCAGTGGTGGGCACTACCGACGCTAGCATTCACAGATGCTACATTTCCCCACGGGAATTGCAGAAGAATGCAACGTAACGTTACGTAGCTAATCAGACGTTCGGCGGCCGAATGTGCGCCGCAGATTGTAAACATTCAGACAATATGGCAAAGGTGGGTACGTCTCAGCAATTCCCACGGGCTACACAACTCAGCAAACTAATGTTTCTTCTCGAGCCAATTCAGTCCACTTATACTTTGTGACCCCAAGAAGAAACTACCGAGAGGACACACAGCCAGCTATGTCCCGAAGCCAATCGCCAGTCGAGCTAAGCTAGTCGTCACGACTTTAAAGTTCAAAAACTCACTCAGCACTCAGCAATATAATTATTTTGATATTTTAAAATATACTGCGATAGGCTGCCTCTCGCCCAAAGCTAACTGGGATAGGCTCCAGCGCACCCGCGGTACGGAAAATGAATGAATGAATTTCAAAATATTGATATGTAATGTATTTTGTTGTTTATTTTTTTTCACAGTGCCATAAAGCAAAAATTGTCAGAGACAAGTGATCGTTCACATGTTTGCAAAAAAGCGTTAGACAAATGTCACTTTATCGAATTGGGTTAAGTCCAGTCAACTCAAGGTTCTTTAGGATTAACGTTTACGTCAGCAAATGTTTACTATTGCATTGTTTCCGTACCAAATCGAATCATATCGAATAATCGTATCGCTCCCATCCTGAACTGTATCGTATCGTTCCGCCCTTAAAGATATCGTTATTGAATAGAATTGTAACCAGTGTATCTAGATATGCATCGAATCGGCCTCGTGCCAGAGATTCTTCTTCAAAATAGGCTTGTTATATCTTTCAACCTCTGCGGATGACAACAAAACATAAAAAGAATAAAGAGAGAGAGACATAAAGTCAACTGTGGATAAGATCTTGCTCGATTGCAATCGTTGGGTCTTATTAGACGGAAAAGAAAGTTTTGCTTAAGACTGGAACACTTTCTCATACAAATTGTTTTTTTTAAATAAATACATTTTAAAAACGTCAATTTTTGGAGGGACTTGTAGCAAGACCTTGTCTGGTCAGGTAGTCACAGGGCTATTTACAAAGGGCAGTTGAGTTGAGTTTGTTGGGATCAATCATGACTAGGATCAATCATGACGAGCCTCACTATACTCTGTATTGAATATAAAATAGAAAGCACCTGCTGTACACATACTAAGGAAATTACTCCAAAGAAACGCTATACAAGCTTATTTATGCAGATAAACTTTGCAAATAAATCACTGTTCTTTATTTAATATGAAATGTATATTCGAATGAAAGACAAACTATATCAGTTACCACTGAGTAAGAGGAAATATGAGCTTGGAAACTAAAACGGAACTTCTTATTTAAATGTCATTCGGAGGCTCAGTCATGTTCAACCATGGCCAGAGGTTGAGGAAAGTGATTGAACTTGGCTATAAAATTCTGCTTCAGAGTTTAAAATTGGAGATGGGGAATTCCTGGTTGTGTGCCTCAAGAGTGTTCTTAACGTTCTCCCCCCGGAGAAACTGTCAAATTTGAGAATAACTTCAAATGCACTTAAAATGTCACGAGATGGACGACAGGAGTTTTAAAGTCATAATTCACTGAGAGGCTTTGTTCAAAATTGACTTTGATGACAAAAGACTTCACACAAAAACATTCACAGCACACTAAATCAGGTATGCCTCAATCAGCTCCTTTAATGAGATTACCAAAAAAATAGATGTATTAAGAAAAAAAAATCTCCCTTTACAGACAATCATGCTTAGTTTTGGAAAAAAAATGTAACTAAATTAATTTTGACTTTAGTTCACAATGCGATCATTGGATGTCAAAAGTGAGCAGTTAACTCTGAAACAGAACTGAACAGGAGTTACAACTCGAATTATGGAATACATTATTCATATTAAAGTAAGTAGTATCTACTTGAAAATGTCACTCTAAATCATGTTATTTAGTGGCAGCATGGTGGAATAGTGATTAGCACGTCTGCGTCGTAGTCGGGTGATCTGGTTTTAAAATCTTTTGCGTAGGTTTTCCTCCCACATTCCATAGACTTTGGACCTGCTCCAATTACTCGCAAACCAACTGAGGACAAATTAAGTGAAGTAAAGAAAATGGATGGATGGATTTTAATCTATTTTGCCTTTGGACTGATTTTGATTGGAAAAAGTCCCCCTCTCCCACTAAGGTTCTGTCACATCAATTAGAGACCAACCAGATCAATAAATGGAAGAGTGAACTCCGTAATGCTAACTTGACCAGTATAGCCATTGTGAAAAGGATTCAGTTCTGTAAACTTCTGGAAACATGCACGCTAAGCTCTTTAGGGGCTTCCATTGTTAACAGGCTGGTAGTTGCTGTGGCCTTGATTTCCTCATTGGATACTGATTATCATCTCGATGCTTGGCAAGATTTTAAAGTATCCGCCCATCCATTTTCTATCCTTATCCGGTTCAGGGTCACGGGTGAGTTGAGTATATCAGTCAATTAACCTAACATGTAGGTTTTTGAAATGTGGAAAGACCCGGCGAAAACCTGCGCAATCACAGCACTTTTGACTGTGACGCACATTTGTTAGCCAAAAAGTCACGCTACACATTAAAATGGCTTTGGGTAAAGTTTCTCTTCAATTTAAGGTATGTATGTATTTAAAATACTCCTTAAGTCAAGCTTAAACTTTGATAAAATTTAGCTTTTAGACTGTTGCATAATACGCCTTCACACAATTTCTATTGCTGGATACTGACTCCTCTTATTACCTCAGAACAACCAGCAGCCAAGCTATCAGGAATATACGGCTGTCTGCAAATATCACGGGAGTTATTCTAAGAGTCACGACCTTTTGATGGTCACTTGTGTTTAGGGAACATTTTTCAAACAATGATGGTGACTCTGCAAGTTCAAATCAGCCGAGCCAGCCAGGCTCCAGATTAAAATGTCAGTCACTCTCATGGAGGCTAAGTGCAAAATTGCACCCCCAAAAAAAAATACTAAAAAATAAACTTCATTAAACTTTCTTAAATGGTGAATACAAACAGCACACCGACTTTTCATCCAGTCAAATCATGCTTAGCTGAATAATAGGATGCCATTGTTTGTCTAACGAGTCAATGGAGGAAACAGTATGAGCCATAGAGCTAAATTTACACTGAGCCATACAGTAGATCTACAAGCTTGGGCCAAGGCCACCAGCACAATGATACCAAAATATAAAACGAAAACCATGTAAGAACTTGGAGTAAATGGAAAACAATCAAGTTTTTTTTTTTTTATTATTTATTTCAGTAAAACTATCATTTGATTATCATGGGCTGTAGGAGTAGCAACCCAAAAGTGATCTCAGAACCTTCTTGCTGTGAGGCAGCCATACTAAATACCAGAGGTGGGAGTAAGTCACATATGTGTAAGTCATAAGGGAGTCTCAAGTCTTAACCTTCAAGTTTCAGGCAAGTCCCAAGTTACTGTGGCAAAAAACAACCATGTCAAGTTGAGTCACCTCTCAAATTGAGTCAACGCATTTACTTGTTCAGCAAGTTATAATGAAAGTTATTCAATTTCTTATTCACAACATATATCAGGTGGCACGGTGGGTGACTGGTTAGAGCGTCTGCCTCACAGTTCTGAGGACCGGGGTTCAATCCCCGGCCCCGCCTGTGTGGAGTTTGCATGTTCTCCCCACGCCTACGTGAGTTTTCTCCGGGCACTCCGGTTTCCTCCATCCATCCATCCATCCATTTTCTGAGCCGCTTCTCCTCACTAGGGTCGCGGGCGTGCTGGAGCCTCTCCCAGCTGTCATCGGGCAGGAGGCGGGGTACACCCTGAACTGGTTGCCAGCCAATCGCAGGGCACATAGGAACAAACAACCATTCGCACTCACAGTCATGCCTACAGGCAATTTAGAGTCTCCAATTCATGCATGTTTTTGGGATGTGGGAGGAAACCGGAGTGCCCGGAGAAAACCCACACAGACACGGGGAGAACATGCAAACTCCACACAGACGGGGCCGGGGACTGAACCCGGGTCCTCAGAACTGTGAGGCTGACGCTCTAACCAGTCGGCCACCGTGCCGCCCGGTTTCCTCCCACATCCCAAAAACATGCATGCTAGGTTAATTGAAGACTCTAAATTGCCTGTAGGTGTGAATGTGAGTGTGAATGGTTGTTTGTTTCTATGTGCCCTGCGATTGGCTGGCGGCCAGTTCAGGGTGTACCCCGGCTCCTGCCTGAAGGCTCCAGCACGCCCGTGACCCTAGTGAGGAGAACCAGCTCAGAAAATGGATGGATGGACATCATCCATCCAATCAAACATTAGCCACTTTGCACTCAGTAGTTAACTGTTAACTGTACTAACACATTCACAATGACATCAGATAAACATCCCAATAACATAGTTTTTAATGGTTCAAAACAACTCCACTTATCGTCCATTACTTTGTCTTCTCAACTAAACTAATAATCGTATTGAAGCTTACTTGATGTTTGACCAGCTAAACTGTGTACCGTATTTGTCTTTGTTGGTTTTATTGTGGTGGAAGAAGTTAGATGTCATAGTTGTGTTTCGTATCTCTGAGTTGTAAACCTTGCATGTTGCCACTCTCTTTTCCCAATTTTATGAAAAACGTCTATCTCACAGTTCAGACTTTCAGGGATAGAATCTTGGCTCAGGCCTTCCGATGTGAAGATCTCCCAGAATCGCATGTTGGGGTTTTTTTTTTCAGATACTCCTGCTTCCTCCCACATTCCAAAATTATGCATGTTAGGTGCATTAGACTTTAAATGTGTGTGTGTGTGGTTGCATCTGATTGGCTGGCGATCAGTCCAGAGTGTACCTACCTCATGTCCAAAGTCAGCTCGAGTAACTCACCCGTGACCTTGAGGACAATTAAGTGCAATGCCAAATGGATGGATGGATGTTCAAAACATTCTTTCAAAGGAACAATGGCTTGTCAACAATACCATGCCCAGATTTTATAGTCTTGGCACCTTGATTTATTTATTTTTTTTACATACCTGCTTATTATTTGGTCCATAAAAGTATACGTACTTGATAATTAGTTCTATGGGATACATTGGCCTACTGTAAATCAAGGACAGAATTTGAGTTCCACAGTATTCATATTTCAAATAGCATGGTTGTACATGCATAATTTCATATATACACAATGGACTGTACATGCATGTGTTCAGACAAAGAATGAATGGAAGTGCACATGAAGATCACTCGCACCCCCCAAGTCCCCCTAACGCGACCCCCCACCCCCTTCGCATATTGGCTAACACACACGCTGTCCCGAGCTGACAATCATTTTGGCCATAAGTGTAGGACAGAGGACCCTCTATGCTTAGCAAGTGAGTGAGAAATGACAGCACTCGCCCAAATATTTAAGAGCTTTTCAGAAGATCCGGAGAAGGTCACAGCACCGTGAACCAATCTTCAACTGAACAATGATGGCATTTGATTTCATGCGTTTTTCCGTTGACGGCAGAAAGACTTCAGTGGTTAATTTGACACAGTCGAGTTCCCTCCCCACGGTCAGACGTTACAGATGAGAAACAGGAATCCACTGTATTTGTATTGTACAAAGGATTGTGGGTGTGTGTTGGTCCCTGCTTGTGCATTAGCGCGCTCAGAGGTGCACATGCATGCGAGCTGAATGGCAGTCAAGAAGACAGACTTAATTAACAGCACAGATAGAGTCTCATCTGCACGTGTGTCTTGGAGATAAGAGAGGATCGTGTAGACCAAATGGACTGAGGGCAAGTCTTCAGATGGCCCCTGCAGCCTCGCCCATGGCTACTCACTCTGACTCAGGTTTCTTAATTCCAAGGGCAGGAATGTAGTTGGATTGGATCAAAAGATGAAACACAGGTGGCTACAGGTGCAGACTCCAGCATCTGATTTATTTTCAAATACAAAAATCTCCCTCTGTTAAGTTTTTTACTCTATTGATATTCCTAGTTACTGGAGAAATTAGAGAAACTGAAGAGAGTGCGTTGGTTGATTTTCTGTAAACAATTTGAGAGGAATGAGGTAGGTGTGTCATGGGTGTGTGTTAGGGCTGTTGTCTTCCCCTTGTCTCGTACACACCTGCTCCTGAGAGCATCTTCCCCACCTGTGCCTCGTTTACCCTAATTACCCCATGCATTTAACCTCCTGTCTCATTCTTTCTGGTCGCCAGTTCATTGTACCTTGTTTCCACGTCACCGACTTGTAGTAAGACCAGACCCTGTTCTGATTATTGCCTTTGCCTCACGTTTTTTGGATACTGTTGCCTTTTCGGATTGCCTGCCTGTGTACCGACCTCTGCTTGTTTATTAAACCTGTCTTTTTTGAAACTGTCCATTTGTATTGGAGTCGTGCATTTTGGGTCCTGTCCTCTGTTCCGTTCATGACAGGTGTGTGAGTAGGGTTTCAACAGACCATTCGAATAGTTGACTTTACTACTCCATAATTACTTTTGTTTGTAGTACACTAATTGCTGGTCACGTGGTTTTTTTGTTGTTTTTTTTTTAGTTCAATCAGCTGAATTTACAGAGGCTAGCCACGCACCATCGGTAGTGACATTGTGCCGTACCAATTTGCCCGCTGCTGTCACTGCCAAAAGATAATCTGCCGGATTGTAATGCTTGTGGAGCAGCAAAATGTCTGGCCAACAGTGACACAGTCTTCATACTTTTACGCAGGTACAAGAGAATGAAAAATGTGTTGGATTTGAAAGATCTGCATATCAGAATTCACATATTACTGTATGGTGCTAAATAGTGTACAGTGTAATATTTATGCCCTACATTATCAGCATTGGTAATTTCCAAAATTTGTTTCTGTAATATGAATACACCAGTATGCTCTTTAACTGAAATTATATTGTCATTGCTATTATATAATTCTTGTTATCCATGAATTTTCTAATGTGCTGTTTTTTAAAAAAAATAAAAAAATAAAGCATATTTCTTTAAGATGTCTTCCCAGTCCAAGGTGTACCCCGCCTCATTGCAAAAGTCATCTGGGAAATACAGTCTGCTCCTGCTCACTCATGACCGGAATGATGAAAAAAGCTATTTTAAAAAAATATATATATATATATATAGAATTATGGATAAAGATGTCCAATTATAGTTGTTTACTTCAGAAAATGTAAAGTAACATTTTTGTTCAATGTTTTGCATGATTAAGCCCAGCTAACTGGCTCAAATTAAGGTATAAAAAGGTGAATTCAGGTTGAAATTCCTCATTCCTGATCAAAAATATATGTCAAGAGCTCACAGACACTAAAAAAGTTTGCATTAAAGCACTTCATAATGCCAGATTTTTTTTTCATCTCATTTTTATGACACGTGGTCAAAAATGTCAGTCAAAAGCACGCCATATGGATTTAAAGAACTTTGTAAAACATTGGCTCTGTGCAATGTATAAATGGCCTAATCGATTTCTCCACATAGTGTACTGTAGATATGAGATATTAGTATTAATCCATTTTATTTTCCACAGGAAATGTCCGGTGAAGCAAACTGGAATGAGCGAGCCATGTGACAGAGCACTGCAGCATAGAATCTGTCAACATGAGCTAACAGATGAGTCCAAATAAGAGCGTGAGAGACTGACAGTGAGGAATTGTTGGAATGCTCTCTCAAGAGCTGCATTCAGAAAAGGAAAAAGAAAGAGAGAAAGGGCCACTAAGGTGTTCAGAGAGATGTCAGTAGAAGAATTATATTAGGAAAGAGATTTTAAAATTAAAAAAAAAATAAAAAAGTCATGTGTGGCGTTAAGAATGGAAAATTGTATGTTGAGGCAAAGGCTTCATTCAGCCACATATTTTTAACTCTACTTTTAAGAGGTGAGGCTAATTTACATGTGGTGCTTTGAGATACGAGTTTAATTTTTTCCATGGCCACGCTCGGAACTCAAATCACTCGCGTCTCACATCATCTTTCCCCACTGAAATAAATAGAAATGCCATTCATCTGTTCCAGAAATGTGCTCTTTTTTTTGTATTGTAATTTGTTTTATGTTAAAAATGTACTAAGCTGTCCATCCACCCACGTAGGCTTCCACCGTAAGCTTTAAGTAGCTTCTCGGAAGATATTGTGCTCCTCACAATTGTCTGTCAAGAATCACATGTCGATATGTTGTGTGTGTGTGTGTGTGGAGGGGGAGTACTGAAAACAGTATAGGATGGATGTGCGTGCAGATGTCATTGGCGTTTTGTAGAGATCCATTGACGAGGAACCACACCATACAGTATAAACGTCTCAGTGAGGAATGGCTGATGGAGTATTTTCTCTGCCAACCTGCCCTCACCATTCTGCATCACAAGGAACACTCATGGTCTCCACAGGACTGCATTTGTACTCTTGACCCATGCTCACCAAGTCATTTACTATGCGGTTAGTGTATACTGTATTCTAATAACTGCTAAATGGGGCTAATAAATTAAAGTCATGAATGGGGGAGGAATTTACAAAGTCATTCAAGTGTGCACATGCCTCAGTATTTGTTCTCAGTTGTGTGTCCCAACTTGTCAAGTAGGGTCAAATAAGGATACATGCACTTGCTGCCATGCAGCTTTAGCTACCTCATTGAAATAAATGCTGTAAATCTATTTAAGGGAGGTGTGTGCGGACTTGTCCACTGTTGCAGCAAAGACGTGGGTTTTGGAACATAATGTCGTTGGGCGATGGTCCATGTCACTGAAGCAATGAGACATTATGTGCATGCTGGGAGGTCAAAGAAAGAAGAGTAGAAGGGGGAAGGTTGGACGTTAAACAGGGTTACAGGTGTATTTATAAACGTTGAGCTAAAAATCCCAGCATGTTTCTGTCTTGCCCGAGCCTCCTCCCTGTTATTCCTGTTTACAAGCTTGCTTCCTGATGACGTTGTCCTTAGTGTAACATGCTCCATCATCTGCTATTCCTCTCAAAATTGAGGATGCTTTTGCAGTCTGTGTCATTTTGTTCATCAACTCATTACATCCATGCAATATTTTTAGATCGCATAATGTAGAGATATTTGTTCTCATTTTCTTTTCAGGGATTACTTTGGCTGAGGAGCTAATGATTTTTTATTTATTTATTTTTTAATTATCAATCGATCTATCTATACAATTATTATTACACACTATCCCTGATTTCGTTTGTTTGTGGAAAAATAGTGCTAAAATAGTTTAGATTTCTAAGGAATAATGCTAGATAATGGAAACAAATGAATGAAATTCATTATCCAGATCCAATACATGTAAAAGAAACCAATTTTTGGCACAAAAAAAAAATATTAAGCCACTTTTATTTTTTATATATATATTTGCTAGCAAATTAGGAGAAAATGCAATAGAATCCCTGATCTGTTAGAGTAGACAACTCGGCACTCATGTTTGAATAAAATAGCTGATCTAAATTTAGCATCAGAAGAGAACCTGCTGCAAGTTGTTGGATGAGTGAAAAGGTGGTTATACTGTGCACCATCCAGACAGAAACAAACTAACTCAACTAAATTTAGGATTTGGCTTTGATTGCTTCATGGTGCCACTGTGGCTAAGCTAGTTATTTTTGATCAGCAAATACAGTACATCTGAGTTATCGCTTGGTTGCATGTTGAAGTCTTGTTTTCTAAAGCCACTCTATTTATGCTCGTACTTTATTTGTATTTGCTGCTGGGGAATAGATGGGAGAGTATATTTTCGAAAGGTTACAGTTGGGTTAAGTTGGTTTCCCTTTTTCAGCTCCATACTGTATATTACACCTGTATGGCAACCAGTGTTTACTGTGATACATTGATTGGGAGTTTCAGGCCATCTGAACAATTGTAAATTATTAATATGTACTAAATTTGTTGGCTTTGCCCCAGTAGAGAGGAAATATTTATATTAAAAACTCATCATGATGCTGTAATGCTTCATTGTTAACCACCTGTTTGCCCACCAATCACGCTGCATTCATTTGTACCCATCACCCTGTTATCATTTTTGTATTCCTAAAGACTTTGTTTGGTCTGTTCAAATAAAAATAAATATGATGAAGATCCAGGAAAAAAAGTCATGAAATGCAACTTCAGAGGTAATTAATGTGCCTGCCTAGAGCTTTTTCTTTGGGACTCGGCTGTGCAGCTGTGAGCTTAAAAGTTGAAACGCCTCCTCATGTCATAAATTACAAAGATGTCAAGTCCTCCCCGCAGATTCTTGAAAGGCTTTTCTATGTGGAGGGAACGTGCACACCTGTATTTCAATAAGCTCTGCACAAACATGCATGTGTATAAATACACGCCTATATCCTTTAAATGCAAAGACACACATGCCCATATTTAAACTATTCACTTTCATTCACAGTATTCGTCATTATTCAGTCTTTATATGTAGCACACCGACTTAATTGAGCACCCTGTAATCAAAGTGATCAGACTTGTCCAGACAGCACAGTTGTGGCACAGAAACAAACTCTATCCCAAAATACCTTCAACATTTGTAATGTACTCATGAAATAAAAGAGAGAGAAGTCCTTCTAGCTTATTTGTAAAAAGCAGAAACAAATCAAGCATGCTTGTATTCTAATAGAAAGGACATTCAATATGTATATTGCATTGATGTGGCCAGTTTGGTGACATACAGGAATAAGGCAGGTATAGGCACAAAGGGAAAAATGGAGGAGAAAGTGTGTTGAACTAATGGTTTAGTAGGGGAGGAGAGGAAATGTGAGGTGTGATGCTAATGAGAGGGTGAGCAAAAGGTGTTAGTTGTTATAGAGATAGGGAGAGTGGAATCGGGAAAATCCAAGTTTTACCTCCCAGAAGGCATGGTTGGGGCAAGGATGGGTGTGAGTGAGGAGGAGGAGGAGAAGGGGGGAATGCAGGCAATAAAGATGCCATTGGTTGACTGCTGATGAAGGTCATTGAGTGCGAGTTTGCTTGGCGTCTGCTGTGGCAGTGATTTCCCCCTCCTACAGCGCATACAATGAAAATTGTGTCTGAAAACAATGCCATGCGCTGAGACAGAGTGGGAAGGCTGCATGGCAGCTGAGTGGGGAACCGTGTCAAGGATATGATGTCTGGACAACTACAACGGTCCCGACTTTCCATGTGCACAGCTTTGGGAGGGGTTCGTCTGCTTTTCTCAGTGAAATAGTGGCACATTGTCAAGACTGTCTTGCAAAAGCATATTTTTGGGTGTTTGTTCTGAGCAACAATAGCATCTATCTCATCCTGCATAACGACACTGACCAATGGGCAAATGTGACGACAAATGATATTTCATGCCAATTAGAGAACGAGGCCTCTTATTTTTGAGAGAACAAGGTGCATTGAGATATTCTGGGGGAAATAAGTACTTGATACAGCCCAGATTTTGAAAGTTTTCCCACTTATAAAGAATGGAGAGGTCTGTAATTTTCATCATAGGTACACTTCAACTGTGAGAGACAGAAGCTAAAAAAAATCCAGAAATGACTTTGAATTATTTTTAAATAATTAATTGACATTTTATTGCATGAAATAAGTATTTGATACAATAGAAAAATAGAACTTAATATTTAATACAGAAACTTTTGTTTACAAAGATCGAAGGTTTCCTGGAATTCTTGACCTGGTGTGCACACTGCAACAGGAATTTTGGCACACTCTTCCAAACAGATCTTTCAGGTATTGAAGCTTTTCCCTGGGCAATACAGAAATATTGTCAACTTGGTTCAGGTGGAGACTGGCAAGACCATTCCAGGACCTCGAAATGCTTCTCACTAAGCTACTTCTCAGTTGTCCAGGCTGTGTGTTTCGGGTCATTGTCATGCTGGAAGACCCAGCCAGGATCCATCTTCCATGCTCTTACTGAGGGAACGAGGTTGTTGTCAAAAATCCTCCTATACATGGCCTCATCCAAATTCTCTTCACTATCCTGCAGTCGTCCAGTCCCCTTTGCACAGAAGCACCGCAAAAGCATGATGTTTCCAACCCCATGCTTCACAGTTAGGTGGTCTTGGTATTGTACTCATTCTTCTTTAATACTCTAAACATGTTTAGAGGAGTTCATATGAAAAGGTTCTATTTTGACCATGACATGACCTTCTCCCATGGCTGTTCTGGATCATCAAGATGGTCATTAGCAAACTTTCACCTATACTGTACATGAACGACAGTCACAAGTCCTCAGCAAGCTGCAGTATTAGTTGTTTTTCACAGATAAAAATGAATATACGCCTGTGAGTATTGTTATATGTTATCTGTGTACTCAAATAGCCATTGCTTAAAGGGTTATAACACAGCGTCACCGATGCTATTCTTTCCCCTTTGCATGGCGATTTGTATTGTTTGTTAGCATTAAACTAAGCGGACTTTCCTAAGGTAAAGCCATGTGGTTGTTTTAATTACACAGCATGTAATTCTCTTAGTTTATTCACTTTAACAGTAAATAAACTGGGAGTGACAATAAACAGCTTGAAGCCTCATTTTTAAACAATTGTACACTATCTGCCAAACTACCGCTTGTTGTGAAGTGAGCCGAATTGAGTTCACTGCCACCACACACGGCTCGTATCACAAATTTTGGCTTACAAGTCAAAGCAAAAAAATTGTCCAAAGGATGACTTGCATTTTGAAAGAGTTGTAAGTCTGGTCACTCGTATCTCAAAGCAACACTATATTGCGTTGCCGTTCGCTTGTGTCATCTTGGTGCCAAAGAACTATGTTTAAATGAGGGGAGGAGTTTCATTTAGTCACGCCATAGCCTTGTCTAATAGAAAAAAGTGCTTTGCCGCCATCTTGTGGCATCAATAGGCAAACCTTACAAAACATTTTGGGTGGGAGTCAGTTACTCACAGATTTCCACTCTTTGTGACAGGGATTGGTCCCTATCCACCCCGAATAGCGGGGGAGCAGTATGCAAGCATGCACCATTTAGAGGCGGGAGCTGGTGGGGTGACGTGTGACGTCGGCGAGTCTGCGTGTGAGTGTCTGGGTGAGAGCTGTGGTGCACAGCAGCTCCTGCGTGAGTGTGCGGACTGTGTTTTACTGTTCTCCTGGCATTCAATAAACCGTGGCTCTCCTTTCCCCCATGTGAGGGCATTTCAGTAAGTATATAGGGAAAAACCTAAGAAAAATGTCACATAAAAATGCTGGAAACAATGAACTGCTATGTCGCGACGAGACACTTTACTCCACAAAAGTAGCAATGAATGTCTATTATATGCACAACGGATGGCTTGCAACCAAGACTGCAAACAGAGGCCAGTCTCTTACAACAGATGTGATTTGAATCCACTCGACTCACTCACAAACCAGCACAATGATGCTTCACTGACGTAGAAACCGGATTTTTCTCTTCCTCGGCCTTCTTCCTGGACTCTGGCGAAGGCTTCAACAGCAGCTGCTCTCCCTCACTTCTCCCTCGTTCAATCCCCTCCCCATCCTGCCTCTCTTCTCCCTCTTCTTCCTCTTCCCTCCTCTGGGTTTGTTTGTTCTCCCTCAGCTCCCAGGTGTTTTCCTGCACGGCAACCTTCTCTTCCGGTCTGACTCAGGTACAGAAATCCAAGGCTTCCTGTCACCACGCAAACTATATGTCGGAACAATCTACATAACCATTACACACTATGCATATTTCAAAACTAGACAGACAGCCTCGAACAGACACACACAAACACACACACACACATATACAGTACATACACATGCATATACACACACTTCGCCCTGCTCCCTAACTCATTCTCCCTCATCCAACAATAACACAACAAACCTTTCTTCCTGTGCACGGAGGAACAATAGTAGGATAGCTTTGATGGCCAAAGGTAGTTTGTTGTAGCTATTCCCTTATCAGTTCCGACATCACCAGATCAGCAACGGATCCAGGCTGTCGTACGGAAAAGTTTATCCTCACCCACTGTCAGGATGTCAGCGTGGAAGCATATCTGCATGAGTGGACAGAATCGAAAAATGAATTCTCTTATGAGGCTATACAGTGTGCGTGATCTTTGTTCATGTATACTGGCCATTTTACGAGTATTTACTACATTACTAACCATACAATATGCCCAGAATCAAACGGCAACAATCACAATATGTTTTTTTAATTTTAATTCAGTGTATGATTATTATGTTCACACCAAAAAGGTTATAGAATGTCCTATGATTTTCACAAAGGTTTTTGTCTTTATTTTGATCACAAAGTATACTTGCATAAGAAAAAATTTAAAAATATAAACATTCGTCCATGCATCCATTTTCTACTTAAGGTCGCTGGTGAGCTGGAGACTATCGCAGCTCACCTTGAGAGATGGGCAGGATACACCCTGGACTGGTCGGCAGCCAATTACACGACACATATAGAAAAACAACGATTGACGCTCACATTTAAACCTATAGACGATTTAGAGTCTTTAATTAACATAACATCCATGTTTTTGGGGAGGAAGCAAGAGTACCCAGAGAAAATCCACCCAAGCACGGGGACAACCTCCACATATGAAGGCCAGAGCCAAGATTCAAAAACCCAAAACGTCTCAAATGTGTGACAGACTAACTTTTGTACGATAATATAAATTATTATACATTTTAAAATGACATTGTATTATTTTATTACCCCAAATTTTTTTTCAATCCCTTACTTTGTTACTTTGGTTTCGTCTAATAAATGGATAACAAAAACATCATGTTGTGCTCCAGTTAGTATTGCTGCCTGGGACCAACAACGCTTTGTTGATGCCCATTGAAAAACAATTGTTGACGAGTTGATTGAATTTATCCCACCTGGAAAGATGTTTTTCCCCTGAACAATTCAGTCGTCAACCTGGGGGTGTTTGAATACCCACCCAAACCCATTTGGATGCCCTCCCAGGTGGATGCCCGGGACGACCGCCCCCTCCAAGTACAAATCTTGTCAGCCAGCCAATGCGAGCTAATATTTACCATGATGAGATTGTTCAAATGGAAATATCACACATATAAGCATAAAACTGTTACTTTAGGCTCATTGTTGTATACGTGTAGACTCAATGACTTCATGAGCACTTCATAGACAGACACACATATTATTCTACACAATCACATGTTCTCCTCTCATCTAGCTCACTTAAGCAGCCTCAAACATCACATGTGGAAAAAACAAAAACACAATATTTGTACATATCGCAATAAATAAAGCATGCACACAGCAACAACAGCACACACTCACAGACGCACACGTACACACACAGTTGTTCTCTGCCCTTCTCTCATTTCTCTCTGTTGTCTCACTCTCTCCATCAGCATCAATACGGCCATTGATTCAGTAAGAAGCACGCTTTACGGTGCCAGGGTCAGAGGAACCGTGTTGGAATATCAGTTGCCAAGGACTGCTGTCCACACCCGCATCCTACATGGAGCCCGTGTCCCCATTGTTCCTATACTTTACTGTAAACCAAGTGATGTATTGTATGTATGTGTGTGTGTGTCACTATAACGCTCGGGTGGACAGGATGTCTGTTTAAATGTGTGAGTGTGTGTGTGTGTGTGTGTGTGTGTGTGTGTGTCATGCGTGGGAGAAAGGAGGCGATGAGTCATGGCACACATACCACCAGGACACAAGAGCTCCCCCTGTTGCCGGGGCAGGGGAAGCCCAGTGGTGTGGGTGTATTGTCTGGAAGAACAAAGCTGACGGTGACATCACAGGGCGTGTTAGGAATTGGTCAGGGCAGATATTTAAGAAGAAGAAAAAAAAAAACGTGCGTACACAGCCTTACTACCGTACATGTTTCTTTCTGTCTGTCTTTCTTTCCATTTCCTTTATATCTTGTATGGAATTATTTCTAAAATTAAGGAACAGGATCTGTGATTCAACTTTTAAGGTCTGAGGCTAGCATCAGCTGCTTTACAAATTGACTGTTGAGAAATAGAGAGAGAGTTCCAGTTCAGTTAAACTACTTCATGCATGGTTGCATGACAGTATAATTGCTTATTTTCAGTTACATCCCTAACTGACAAATAATAAATTTTAGAGATAAGCCACAGACAGACTTTGCAAATAGTTCCACTTCATTTAATTCAGGTTTTGCGTCTATTATCACCATTAAAGTGGTGAGACTAAATCATATGTATGAATAGCATAGTCAGAATTCATCCATCCATTTCATTTAATTTCATCTTTGTCCTCATTAGGGTCACGGGTGAAGTGGAGCCTATCCTAGCTGACTTTGGACAAGAGGCAGGATTCACCCCATCCATTCACATGGCACTTAGTAGAATGTTTACTTTAAAAGTCGTAGAAAACAAAGTCTGGACAGTGACATGCTGGTGCCATTTTGTCACCCTGCCTGACAATGTCACTAAGCAATGCAACGCAACCCAATTGACTCTTCCCAAAATGTACCTTTTAAATTTAAATTTACCTGTAAGGGATATTTTTCACAGAAACCTCGCAATATATTTGCTGGTTTGAGTTCATCATGGCTAGTTAGTGAACTATAAAAGAAATAGGTTACGGAAATTAAGACAACATACTGTAAGTTTTGTTTTTACCAAGGCCGTCAGAAGAGGTTGGGGGGGGCATGCATTGGCGAGCGTACATTTTCAAAATATATCATTTTTGACACAAAATAAATTATTTATTCATCAGTTTAAAGTAATGATCATAGATTTTCTTTAATTAATGTTTGATTAATATAGGGTTCAACTCCCAAAAGCGTACCTTTTCTGGGTTTTTCCAGAAATGATGCATCTGCACGCCTTGTTCGGGACAAGTGGAACAGCCTGCAGCCACACAAAAATAAAAATGTTGCCAAAAATCCACTTTCAAAAAAAGCCAACGCTAACACAAGGCAATGCTGGGAATGGAGACCCTGGCTGACAACATGGTGTCCATAAACCATGCGACGTGGATCTAATCAATCACACAGCTGTGCGGTGAGTCAAAGAGTGTCCACATTTTGTCATTTATGGCTTTTCACCTGCGATCCTAATGAGGATAAGCGGCACAGAAAAATGGATTGATGGATGAATATTCACCATTTTAAACCACTTTAATGCCACTTTTGTCATCTTTACTATATTGTATAAGTCACATTTGATCTCCTACCAGAAAAAGGCCGGAATATCAAAACCAATAAGTGTTAGAGCTGAGAAAAGCATTAGCACACCTGTTCTGAATGAGCCACACGTAATTAATATTCATAGATGACTATTCATTTTTAATTCATCTTCATAAAGTCGAGCATGAGGAGAGGACACTTGTACATGCATAAAGTCATACGCTCACTCTCATACATGCACATGTGCACTCACACAGCAGGGAGAGGAAACTGCAACACAATGATAAGGTCTGAGAACACAATGGGCTCAGCAGTGCACAGACAGAAGCCAGGACCAGTTTAGCTCGGAAAGGTCAACAAGCCTCTCCAGGCTTTCATTCAGTTCCCCCAGTTATTATTGTTCCACATTATAATGATTACTCTGATGGCCTTTATTTTGCATCTGTAGGAGACATCCGGAAATACCAATGAAATATGAAAATGCAGGCCAGCTTGGAGCGGACGGGGGAAAGGGTTAGTTGTTTTGGAGGGAACTTCTTTGACGTCAAGTGTCCCATGAACAGGCCCAACCTTGGACAGGACTTGCAGGTTCATCTGAGATCCATTATAATGCCCTTGTGGCTGTGACTATAGTAGATTCATCTTTACATGTATTACAACAAAATGATGACATCACTGTACAAGTAGTGTAGCAGCGGTAAACAACATTCTTAATAAAGTAGCAATCCAAGAATAGTGCAGACCTCCCAAGTTGTACACCTTTACAGACCCCCAACCCCCCCGTGCATATGGCTGACAATCTGCATTAAAATTCTATCATTACTTGCAAATTATGGATTTACACTTCTGCACCAAAATTCGGCAACAAGTTGGCAACCAGTCCAGTACCTATTTTTCGCCCAAAGTCAGCTGGGATAGGCTCCTCCACACCCGCTACCCTAAGTGGTATAAAAAAATGGATGGATGGGTGGGTGGATGGATAATGGATGGATGCACCAATATTTAATGAGATCTTCCTTGCGTTCCAAAACATTTTGCGGAAGTCATTCCAACAGTTTTTGGTATATCCTGGTAATTTGTTCATGGGTGTACGTCTATTTGCATGTTTGGCTCTTTGGGTATCGTGTGGCTGTGACAGTGATGTATTATAATATTTATATATTATTTGATTACATTATTTTAATTGTACTGCTCAAGCGCTCCCATTATAACTGAGACCTCATCAGCTCAGCACTGGATGGCGTCGACCTCGTCCAAATCCTCTTTGAAGTGGTCAATTAAGGAGCTGTGCAGGGCAGAGCAGAATGTCATGACTATTTCATAATCATAATCCATGCATTTATTTTTTTGTCATGACACACATACTCACACCTTAAGGTCCATGTCCAATGTATTAGAAAGGAGAGCATTACCCTTTGCATTGTACTATGCAATGTTTAGCATAGAATAAGTGAACAATTCAAACATTATTTAAGATTATAACTCAGATGATGATGTTTAAAGAGGGACATTGAGTCACTTCAGTAATCTCAAATGGGATCCCCCAGAGCTCGGAATGCGGTGGTCACAATTTATGATTTGAAAACCGAGTTTACGCTACTAATATATATAAGTATTTGTCTTCTTTTGTGTGTAGAAATCTTAAACGTACGCCATGCTAAACGCTGCTGGCATAGTTGTTCCATTCCAAATACCCTTAACAGTACAATGAATTTGATCATTGTTTAAATGTCTGCTACATACCTTTGTGTAACAATCCCCCTCCTTTCTATTTAGTTTCCAATGCACGCGAAGGATGAGGTGGAAGCTAATTCCGCTATTATAGCGAATCGACCCGATGCAAAGTGGCACACAGCAATGCTCATTTGACCCACCCGCCGTTTGATGGAACGTAAAAGTATCCCTAACATTATATTTACTCATTTTTCTGGCAGTTAAAGCCCTCGAGTTTTTCTGTCAATTAATTTTCCCGCTGTTGTGAATGGAGCAGGAAGTCAACAGCAAATTTTTTATTTGCCAATCACTGCTGAGCCTTTCGTGTACTTTTCTGCTGTAAACTTGTAAAATCACATATCAGAGTTCTGTCATAACGACAAGAAAAGATGGCAGCATCCATTTTTGGCCTCATTTGCAATCTGGGCATTTGTGGCGAAAGATGATATAACACTGAATTCACATGGGATTGGCACCAAGTTAAAAAGATGGCATGACTTCAAAAGGAAGTTTTAGTTTATTTTCAATTAATGTTCCATGCTATTAAACCTCAGCTGTGCCAACTATTTTCCCTTTCTGAAAAGGCTCCACGCAATTCAAACCTCTTGGGGGGTGCAGCTAAACTTGAGAACATGTTGCCAGGCTCTAAAAACAGCATGATTATAAACGGAAATCATTGGTAATGGCAGCCATTCCTATTTGGACAGACATTTCTCACCATCTCAAAACCATCTAATGTCCAAATATAATTTTGCAGCAGGAGATTTCATAATTATCTCTAACAGGACTCTTCATTTTATTATTATGATTATTATTATCATGAGAGAGATACTTTAGTTGGATAAAATAATAGCTCCACACAACTGCAAACTAAACTACAAAAATAAACAACAAGAAGTAACTAGAGAACTGATGCGTGCATGGATACATGCACAGTGACTAGGTAGTGGGAGGGGCAGCCACACTTCAATGTCAATTCGCTTTTTGACCAGCTTTTTAAAAGCTCTTTTCACCCCCACCGACACCTCCAGTTTCCCACCACCTCTACCCCTCCGTCTTCCTTTGGCTCTCCTTCATACACGATCAACAATAGTCTATTCTGCAGTGTCCCGTGCGAGTGGACGCACACCCAAAGCCAAGGCCACGACGCAAAGAGAGATTGTTGGGTGGTGGCCAACCGGGAGGGACTCTAGCTCTCCATTCTCGTCTGGGAACTTAAATCCTGCCTCCACACTGATGGCAGGGGTGGCCATACTTTGTCTGTTTGGTGATCCTACCTATGCTCACAAGTCAGTGCAGCCTGTGAAAACCCATATGTTGTATAAAGGCTCATCATATAGAAACTTACAATTAAGAAATGACTTGAAAGCAACAACATGTAATACTTAGTAATATCAGAAAAGGAATACATTCATTTTGTATGTGCTGCCACAGCACAAGGGTGCAGTGCTATGCCTCAGAGGTTGGCAGAGCGCGGGGTGGGCACCTGCCATCCATCCATCCATTTTCTGAGCCGCTTATCCTCACAAGCGTCGCGGGAGTGCTGGAGCCTATCCCAGCTATCTTTGGGCAGCAGGCGGGGTAGACCTTGAACTGGTTGCCAGCCAATCGCAGGGCACATACAAACAAACAACCATTCGCACTCACATTCACACCTACGGGCAATTTAGAGTCTTCAATGAACCTATCATGCATGTTTTGGGGATGTGGGAGGAAACCCACGCAGGCACGGGGAGAACATGCAAACTCCACACAGGCGGGGCCGGGGATTGAACCCCGGTCCTCAGAACTGTGAGGCAGACACTGTAACCAGTCGTCCACCGTGCCGCCGCACCTGCCATCTGAACTGAAAAATGTTTCATTCAGGAGCAGCACTCTGTGATGACATCTCAGCGCATCCAAAAGGAGAGATGATAGCGGCATGATCTCAGAGTGACGACAGCAAAAGATTTTGCCTGAGCTCTACAGTGAAAACAGCATGGAGGAGAAAATGGAGGAATCAATAATTAATGCACTGTCATGGTGTCTCAAATTCTAACTAGGGAGACTGATGTCTGTATCATGACATGGTCAAAAAGGCACGTCAAGCGATTAGAGAGAGATCTAAACAACTTTGTATGTACCAGGATTGTTGAAAGTTACTAGAAAAGTGATTTTAACAATTTTAAGAATATATATGTTGTTGTTGTTTTTTTACCTTAAAATAAGATATAGCATAGCGCAGACACCAGGTTACTTCCTGTTCATTCCCTTAGCAACCAACGCCAAATATGGGCAAGCTTGTGCTGTGCGGGCATCGCCCTGCACCATCCTGCGCCCTACCCCACGCTGCGCACCACTCAAACTAAGTAAGCACATTATCCCTGCTGACTGGGAAAGAGCCAGTCAATCACAGGGTACAGTACTTACTGTTTAGACAAACAACTATTCACACTCACTCATAAGACTTACAAGTCTTTGATTAACTGTTGGAGGAAGCTGGAGTACCTGAAGAAAAGCTACGCAAGTACTTAGGGTTGTACAGACTCGTCAAGCAGTCGATTACTGTGGTCGACTTTACTACTCCACTATGACGTTTAAAGCGTGATGTCGATTGATCGCCGATCGCGTGTTTTTGGCTTGAGGCACAGTCCGGGCTGCTTGCTGCAACGGTTGAGTGCGCTCATTAATCCCCCACCTTCATAGATTTAACTCTTCTATTTCTGAATGTGCAGCTTTGGTAAGTGAGGGAGTCCCATGAAGCGAAAAAAAACAAAAACAGACTCAAGCACGATTTTGAACAATTCCCATCAACGTCATCGGCGACGAGTCGATGTCGACTCGACTTTCATCCCCTTAGTGTTGACTTTTTCAAGAGGTGTTAAAGTGGATTTCAAAATTCTAAAATTGAGTAAATGTAGAAATTCTTTGCGTAGTTTTTTTTTTTCAAAGGTTGAAGCAGAGAAAAGGACTGGAATCGCTGCATTTATGCCCTACGCTTTCGTCACACCAACTGTAAGGGGAGACTGGGAGCAAAAAAAAGAGCCGTTTTATTCCTTATGGCTGCTTTAATCTGCCAAGTTATTGGAGCACCAAAAGCCCCCACCTTCTCATGCATCCCAAGACACACACGCATTTACACAATACAGACTTTTATCACCAAAGGCTAAAGGTCGACATATAGCCGTTAGTCACAATCATGACGACCTGTTAACCATAAGTGTCACAGAGGGAGCCCCTTACATACAAACACACACACGTACACACACACACACACATGCGCGCGCGTGGGCCTCTAAAAGGCCAGACTTGCTTCCTTGTCTGATAACGTAACAATATCTGACGGTCCCTGTCTGCACCGGTCAGCCTAATTATATAATTATCTCTTGTCTGATTGCGCCTTTGCAGCCTAGACGAGGGAGGGCCTTTGTGTGGCTGGATGGAATGTGGTGCGCTTGGCATTTTTCAGCAAAAGGGCATCTTTTTCGAAGCCGCCGCCAAAAGGACTGTGGGGTGAGATCACGGCTGCTGGTGCCCACTCCCCGTCTTCTTTTCTCTCCTCTAAGCGTGTCTTGCTCAGTCCATCATCACCCTCGGACTTGCCTAATATGTCAGCTGCTTCTATAGGCCTCTCTATCTGCCTCTCCATCTAATGCTTTCACTTGTGGTCAATTTAATCTCTATTCTACACCCCCCACTTCCAACCCCTGCCTCCTCCTCAACGCAACATCCTAATCATGCTCCCAAACGCTGACCTCCTCATCCTTTCTAAGCCGTCGAAATTTGGCAAGAGGCAGCTTTCTTGCAGATAAAGTGGCCTTTCCAGGTGGAATGTGCAGGATTTAGCTCTGTGGTGATAAAAGTCGACAGGTTGCAGCGTTAGGGTGAAGCGGATTGGCTAAGGGGGTCTGCAACAGTGTTGGATAGTGGACTTGGAAGCAAGTTCTCCATTGCTTGATAGGAGTGTTGCTTTTGTTTTTGTTCAAGGGAGTTGAACCCAAGCAGGTGTTAGGAGAGATTAGAGTACAGGCGTAGAAGGCAGGTCCGCTTCTACCTCCTTTCTGAATCCAAATCAAAAGCAACAAGGCGAGCGTCACATAAACCATGTTCTCCACCATTACAATAAAGGACCCAGACCTTTTGCTGAGATTTACATCAAGGGCCTCCGAGACTTTGCACATCGCTACTGGTGATTTTATGAGTTTTCTGTACTTTACCAGAGGCCTTTTATTCTTAATAATGAAAACAGCAGGGCTGAGGGCTTTTTGGCACCAGCCGACTCCCTCTGAATTCCTGTGTGTGAGTTGTTGCATAATTTAAGAACATTTTGTCATTTTAACAGCTCTCTCAGGAACATGGAAAATGTTATTATTATTATTATTACTACTATCGTCACAATCTGAGATGAACTCCTGGTTGCTAAAATTGGGTTTTAAATGTCTATTCAACCAGCTGTTGTACAAAGTTGCATTTTAGAGTCATTTTCTATGTAAATGTTAAAAAAAAAAAAAGATTTACTTAAATCTGACGTAGTAAACTAGCACTGTAGGTAGAAAATCAGTAAGCAGACTGCTGCAGAACACAAGCAACTACTGGCTCTTGAGAAATTCCCATAGAATTCCAGGCTGTGCCCGTTTGTCAAAGGCCCCCTCTAGTCATCACGCAGCACGGACTATGTGAAAGAATGTTGTCAGGATATAGTAACACACTGGGGGCCAAGTATTCTCTTTTTAAGATGGGTCTTTTGTGCAAGCCTCAAGTGAATTTAAAAATGCATCAGCAAAATACATATAAATACAAAATACAAATATCATTTGATTACAGTGTCAAAATAAACAGAGTTGGATGAAGGTATGGTTGCGTGGGAGCTCGGTTTTTCCCCAAAACTTCATCAGGCCTCACTAAATATGGTCTTCATTGGAAATACTTTCACGTTTTCGCTCCACAGTACTCCTGCTGGTGAGTCCTAAAATTGTTTGTACAATATTGTTCTCGCTACTATTATTCATTCATTCATCTTCCGTTCCGCTTATCCCCACTAGTTTTGTTGTATTATTTTAGGAAAACCTCTGGGAAAATCAATTACCAATTGGACCAGAATTTCTATTATGTAGATTATGTAGGCTGTTGTTCTTATTACGTTAGAAGGAAACATTTTTCTTCTGCCGTTCCCCTTCATCTATTGTCCAGCCAGATGGAGGGGAAGACTAGGGCAGACATTTCCTGGTATTATTTGACTATATGCACTAATCATGACTTAATTTCATATTCTGCAGAAAATATATCATCATGAAAAAAAGTCAAGCTGTTTATTTGGAGAATAAAATAGCTCATTATTATTATTCGTTTGTTAACTAATAATACTATTGCAGATTAACTGTATATAATGGAATTTAAATGTATTGCCTTTAAAGGGATGTTTTGTATGGGAGAAACACACTCGCCAAGTGACTAATAGTGAAATGGTGCCACCATGTGTTAATATGCATTATTGCTACATCCAGTTAATGCAGTACTGCATACAATACTATTAGGGTACCCGGAGGAAACACATGCAGGCATGGGGAGAACATGAAAACGCCACAAATCAAGAACCCTCTTGCCGTCAGGCACCAGTGCCAAGTTAAGCACTCACCACAACAAGCTGCACCCAGAAGTAGTCCAGCCCATCAATGATAGGATGCCAGGAATATACAACCGGAACTGAGCTCTGTCACGAAGGTTCACAATTGCCTAGAGCTGCTTACAGGATGGCGGCAAAGCACTACATTTGGCTAACGCCTAACTAAATGAAGCTCCTCCCCTCACTTCAAGGTCAATTCCTTGACAGCAAGATGACACAAGATGGCGTCAAAGCAATACATAATTTACAGGTCTGTAACCTGTGCACAAAACAGCAATTAGGTGAGTTTTAATGAATAACGGAAAATTTGGTGTTTTTTTTTAATTAAAAAAAATCTGCAAAAAGGAGGGGTAACTCTAAACTATGTATACTCAAAAGGAGACCTTCCTTTTAGACTGATTGCTTTTGAGTCATTTGTGGCATATTTAATTTGACTCTAATCTCAAAGAACAGGATGTACTAAAAGTATTAAATGGTATCCAAGAAAAAGACAATTAAAAAACTAAACTGGTGACGCAAAAGTAGAACATTGAGGTTTAGAAGTCACAATACAGATCTTTTCTTTGCATAACACAAAACTCTCAATGAGTTCTGGCGGCACGCTTTTCAAGTGTGTTGTTCTTGTCATCAGCTGCACCCCACGGGCCTGGAGCCATTGATAGAGATTCCTACACAGGCAAGCAATGCTTACATTACGGTGGCGTTTTCTGTGGTGACCGTAATATTTAACATATTGGATAGAACGTCATGTATGATTAATGTGGTTAGTTTTAAATTTTGGTCATTATGATAAATCAACTGGCCTCTCTAACACAACCAGAGCTTCCACAATTTTCTGCAATGTCATCTGTCCTCATGATGAAGTAAACAATATTCAATATGGTTATAACCATTTTTAGCAACTCAAGAGACAGAGGAAATACAGTACAATAACCCGATGTAATCAAATCAGAGACTCCTCCTTTGATAGATGCATTTATTTGATCTGGAGCCAAACTTTATGGGGAGAGAAAGTAAATGAGCTGCTCACTTTACTGAGAATGGGGAGGTGTAATGCCGCTCAAAGAATTTATTCATCTGAGCAATGTGTCAACATGGAGTTTAGCAGACAAGCAAAAAGTGACTAACATATTTGCAGGTGAATGGAACAGCTGAGGCACACTTCAGAGGCCGACGGTATCCATGACAACACAATGCCTTGAGCCTTTGTTCCCAGAAGAAACACAGGTGCGTCCCATAGTTATTTGAAGGGTCCCAATATAAATTTTGACAGAAGACATCACAAAGTCATTTTTTTCCCCACGCCAAAGAATATGTACCTTCAAATTACATGATAAAACTATTCAGCATGAATGTACAGTAGTTTTTCAAAAACAAGTTGCACTGTGACAAAGAACATTACCGGTTGAGAAATCCTACTTTATTAATTTACCCTAATGGCCCAAAACTACCACCAACTGTATATTTATCATTTGTAAATGGAAAAGCGGATGCACATGGAAGGGATTGTAAGATGCATCATTAACTGAGATCTTTTGTGACATATCCAATTTTTTAAAGAATAGCTTTAGTCTCAGCATTATTTTTTAAACTGTGCAGCTATACTCAGTATTTGGGCAGTTTATGTTTAGAAAGTATTGATGTGCATTTGTGATTAACTGTACTGTTTAATTTTCCATCCGTCCATCTTTAGCGCGTGTCCTCGTTGGGGTCACAGGTGAGCTAGAGCCTGTCTCAGCTTACTTTGGACAAGAGGCTGGGTACAGCATGGACCAGTTATCAGCTGTTAAATTAAATTAAACCGTAAGTCATATGTTTTGCTTTGTTTATTTTTCTAACATCTCGTGTCCTGTCTTGTGCTTATTCTCATCTCTGTCCACTCTTTTTTCTGTCTCCCCTCTCAAACCTCGTTCTAGCCGAATGCAATTTTCAATAACTATCCATCACAATACAAATAACCACAAATGCAGTATATAAAACTCCCTTGTTGCACATAAAAGGTAAACAGATCCTCCATTCTACATGACTAAGCGGCCTTTAACAAATATTAATGAGTCAGCAAGTTGAAAGGCAAAGAACTTTGGCTCTGGTTCGCAAAAAAACAGACAGAAAACAAGGAGGCATATTTTTCATTTGCTCACTTTAATGGCATTTTAACTTTAAAAAGTCGTTCAAAATATGTCCCTGATTCATTATTTTAAAACAGAAGTTGGAAATTAAAGCCATCAGAGAGAAATTAGTCATTATCTTTCTGAATGTTGTCGTCACCATGATGTCACTTCTGAAATGCGTTGACTCGTGTTAGAGCTCAAGCTCGATCTTGACATCCATTTTGGAGTTGTAAGGCTCCAGTAGAGGGCGCACCTCTTCTGACAGGAATCTGGCCACCTGGAACAGGACCAGAGAGAATAAAATAGGTCATGAACATATTCAATAAAGAGGCGTGACAACAGCGGGAGGTTGCTGTATTATATAATTTAAGTTCTAGCTTACCTGCTGGGGAGCACGACCAATAAAGGTCTTGGGGTCAAGTATGGCATCCAGTTGTCCCAAAATGGGAGCAAAGTAAGGGTCAGCCTGCACTCTAGCCAGCAGGTCATTATCACCACCCTCCTGTTTGACAACAGCTGCTGCCTCCTGAGACAGGACACGGATCTTCTCATGGCAGTCCTGAGAAGATGATACAGTCAACATAATTGTTATTGACAACAATAGCTGCATGATGAACAATGTTTCTATACACATATGTAAAGTATCACTGAGGAGCGTCATAGCATAGTGCCGATGTACCTGTCTGTTGCCTCCGGCTTTCACCATGGCCATGATGATGTTCTCAGTGGCCATGAAGGGCAGCTCATGGCGAATGTGTCTTTCAATGACTTTGGGGTAGACCACTAGGCCCTCTGTGATGTTCTGCAGAGTGCTGAGGATGATGTCAGCAGTGAGGAAGGATTCCGGCAGGGAAATCCTCCTATATGAGAAGGAGCAGGTGAATGATCATTACAATCAGCCAAACTCATGAATAGAAGGAAATGGGTGCTGACCTGTTGGCACTATCATCCAGCGTGCGCTCCAGCCACTGCACTGAAGCTGTCTGCAACGGGTCAGCCATCAGCGCCACCAAATGTCGGGCCAGGCTACAGCAACGCTCAGCACGCATGGGGTTCCTCTTATATGGCATAGCACTCGAACCTGAGGGGGGAAGAAGTGGCGATGTCGTCATACTTTAGGTGTTCGTATCAGAATATCGGTTTCATATCTTTGAATGAATCGCCTTTTCTTTTTCTCCAAATACACAATTTAATTGCCGTACCAATCTGTTCTTTCTCAAAAGGCTCCTCGATCTCCTTCAGGTTGGCCAGTAAGCGGATGTCAGTACAAATCTGTGGAAAAGTAAACCACTTACTTTATTTAGTAATGACCCACATTGGCCAACCACATTTACAGCTGGTAAAAAAAAGAAATACCACTAGAGAGAAACATTTCTCCAAGAGTGTACGTTACCTTATGAACAGTCGCTCCTAGACTGGCGAGGCTGGATAGAGAGTCGATGTCCACCTTACGGCTATATGTCTGTCCAGTCACCAGATAGGCTCTGTGTAGCGCAGGTAACAGGCTTTTTAACAGCAACGTTACTCTGAACATCTCATCTCTATTAATGCTTGCCCTCGGCTGTGTTATATTATTATTGTAATCATTATGGTATTATTGTATTGTAGTTTGTCGTGGGCAGGGATGCCGAGAATGCGTTACTAAGTAAATACAGTTTTTACAAAGGAAAAATTTACACGTTACTACAAAATTCCGCCCTTTTGAGTAACGAGCAAAGTAATGCGTTACTTTTCCCGGGAGAGTAATCGGACTACAGTTACTTTTTTATACAAGCAACAGTTACTTTTGCGTCATCAATGTCTCTCACTAAGTACTGATTTGTGGCTATTGGTGACTTGAAAATTGCAGTCCAGCCATCCAATGGCATTTAACCGTTCAGGTAGACCGCTGATTTCTCAATACGGGGAAGAAAGCGATTGGGACGTGATTGTTGATTATACAATGCACACTGACGGTGCAGTACCATAGAAGCGCCACACTATTTTTGTTATTTTCCTTTGTAAAAAGTGTATTTGATTATTGTTGTTGTTGCTTTTTTTTTTTTTTACACATTAACTGGAAAATGCAGCTCCTACAACTTGATCAATTTAGGGTTTTTTTTTGTTTTGTTTTTTTAGAGTAAGTAATGGGCATGGAAGGGACCATAAAGCATCATTGAGATTGCATTTTTTTTTTTTTTTTACATTTTACAATAAATGGATAGATAATAAATTATAGATGGCATTTTTCCAAATTTCTCAGTAAATAATGTCTGAGTTTGAATGACAAAATTCAGGCTTATGCAGGGGGTGTGTATCTATGAATATGTATAATTTGGTGCTGGTCCAATGTAGATATGTAGAAATGTTAAATGTTGGCGGATATCTGCCCTTTGCTGAAAGACAGTCAGTTGTCCAAATGTACTTAATGAAGAATCCAGAACTTACTTTTTGAATGCAGCCATCTCTGTCACCAACCTGTCCAGCTCTTCCACCTAATAGAAGATAACTCATTGAACATTCTATACATTAGCGGGATATATTTGATATGAATATGTAAGTAATGCATTTTACCTTGTCATGGTCTCCCTGAAAGAGCTGCAGGAAACTGGCCTGAGTGCCAGTGGTCCCCTTGACCCCGCGGAAACGCAGGTCATCGCGGGCTCGCTGCAGGTTCCGCATGTCCATGGCCAAGTCCTGCAGCCACAGGCATGCTCGCTTTCCTACTGTGGTCAACTGGGCCGGCCTGCAGGCGGGAAAGGCTGCAGTGAGGGGGCGTGGGGGTGGGGGGGTAAGACTGTGTATACAGTGAAGAAAAAGAAGGAACAGACATACTGGTAGTGCGTGAAGCCGAGCGTGGGGAGGTCAGAATACTTCTCTGCAAAGTTTGACAGTCTGTCGATGACTCTTGCCAACTGTCAGTCATAGAAAAACAATCCCAAACACATGAATTTATTTAAACAGAAGCGTGACGAAACATCCGACACCCATAATCTCCTTGACTAATTGTGGTGATTTAATTAAATGGATGGGTGCACATTTGTGGCTATACAGCTGAGCCTCACTTTGGGTAAGAGAATGTCGAATCCGTCACGCAGCATAATCAGATCCTGAGGAGGAAGAGCAAAATATCTTAAGGAACATGTGGTGGAACGCATGCTGGGGGTCACATATGACGAACACATGGCACACTCTGAGATCATATGGACAGTGGATAGAGTCTTATTTTAATTTGAGATAACCCAAACACAGAGTCTTCTTAAAAAGTGGATTATAATTATCCATACATATATTTTCTACACGACTTGTATTCATTAGAGTAGTGGGTGAGCTGAAGCCTACACCTATCTCAGGGCACATACACTGTAGACAAAAACACATTCACACTCACATTCACACCTACAGACTATCTAGAGCAGGGTTGTCAAGCTGGGGTACTTGGAAAAAATACACACAATCAAGGGGAGACCATGCAAACATCACACAGAAAGGCCGGAGCAAAGATTGGAAATCTGAACCTCAGACTTGTGAGGCAGACATGCAAAACACTTCACACAGTGCCAATTCTAGACTATGTGTAAAAAATATTGTGATCTATTATTTGAAATAGATGCATGCAATGTTTGAGGAATTTGAGCTTCGTAGTCATTACGGTGTTGTCTCCCACGTAGCAGGAGGTGGCTCCCAGGTGGATGATGGGGGCTGCGGTGGGGCAGCAGTGAGCGAAGGTGTGCACGTGAGCCATCACATCATGCCTGAGTTTACGCTCCTCCTCCGCTGCCATCGTGAAGTCGATGTCCTCTGCGTGGCTCTCCATCTCTAAAATCTGCTCATCCGTGATGGGCAAACCCAAAGCCTTAGGAGGGGAACAATGATAGAGATGAAGATGATGATATTTCATGGATGAACATGTTGAATTGATTCATCAGTTTGTAATCATTTGATCAATTGTAATGACAGAATAGTCTCATTCACTCAGGTAATGTGCTGTTGCTACTATTGATGCATGGGAGCAGCATAGAGGATTTCGCAGTACAGTCAATGAACCCCAGCTATATTGCGTTTATTGTTCTGGCCCGGCCATTATGTGGATTTTTAAGTGATTGTTTGACATGGATTTTTACAAAATTTAGAGTTGCACACGTTCAGTGTAGTACCACATTGTGCCACCACATGCCGGGCAGCACTGAGGTCTACTCGAAGAGATGTAGCGTAATTAAGGGCAAGAAGAAGAAGAGGCATGATAATGTAACATCTACAGTGGATATAAAAATTCAACACACCGTAGTTCAAATGCCAGCTTGTGGTGATATAAAAAATGAGACCAAGATAAATCATCAAGGCAAGATGCGTACACCACCATGCTTCACTGTATGGTGTCCTTTTGGTGAATAGCAGTGTTGTGTATGCACATAAGATCCCTTTTGGAATTACGGCCAAAAAGTTCAACCTTGCTTCATTGGACCAAAAACAAAATCTCCCAAACACGTGTGGGAAAATGTGTCTTTCAAAAAGACAAAAACAAATTGTGTTGTACAGGCAAAAGATCACATTAACAGTGGGAAAAGTTTTTAAATGATTGATTTTGGTCTAATTTTTCTATATCATAAAAACCTGCATTTGAACAGGGGTGTGCAGACTTTTGATATCCACTGTGTTAAAATATACAATGTTTAATTGGTAAATGTTTACCAATGTTTAATTCACTCTAATGTGTAGGTTTTACAGTGAACTTCAACTATAAGTTACAAATAAACAGCTTGAAGCAAGCACGCGTCGCGTCTTACAGTATTTGTAGAACTGTGACGAGAGCAGGAGAATAGGCGCTAAAGAATATGCTCAAAAGTGTGTTTTAATGTGTTTAATTGTGTTTTTAATAAGTTTATCGGTAAATGTGTTTTAAGTGGGTGAGAGGGGTAAAGCTGTTTTGAAAATGTTTTTGATATGGTCTCTCTATATCGCTGATTTTCATGAAATTTTACTTTGGCATGTAACCAATCCAAAACATTTTAATCTGAAGGGTGCTGTGAGCCTCGGGTGTTCTGTTCTGACGTTATGTGCCGGCATTTAGCTGCTTTTCGTGTATAATTTGTTCTGGGGATAAAGATTTCATTGTTGAAAAAAACATGCTTTAAATGAATAACGGCTCATTTAATTTCCAGATCCCTGATTAAGGAAATGTCTTTGAATGTCAATGCGTATTTTACGTCCTTGCTTAATGGCAGCAGGCAATGTGGGTCCAATTACAGGATTGTGTGAACATTTGATAAGGACAGTTAAAGATGTAGAAAAGGAGCTCTCTGCAATTGATTAGATTACTTGTTCTGTCTTTTCCACAGCGTAGAGAGGCATGTGACGTTTTCGTGACCCGACCTAATATCCTGATTAGATTGGCGCTTTTACAGCAGTCATGTGATGAAGCTATGAAATACATTAACTGGGCAACTCGGGACCATCCCTAAAACATTTGCTAGGTTAAGCCCTGGCTTGTTAAAGGTCAAGATGTCTCAGGGCGCTGATGAAGCACACAAAATTACATCAACCTCAAATAGATCAGCAAAGTTTAGAGGCTCTGTTGAAGTGCCATTCAGGGGAGCAATCTCAAGATGCTGTCTCCTGTTACCAACACATTCTCTGCACACCATTTTTACACGCAAAGCACACACCGGCCAGCCAAAGGGTTGTTAAGTCAACACTGGCAAACTAAGACAAGCTGAAGAGGAAGAATGTCTTAAAATGCAAACATAGACTGTAACTAATTAAGTCTAATAAGTGTGTGTAACAGGTTATGTGAGGGGACGCATGTGAGCCTGGGTCTGCCACCAGTTAACATCATCATGTCATGTTTTCAATATGATCACTGTGTTTTAAGCTTATAACCGGATTACAGTACTTTTATTGCAGAAGACATACAGTCAGTAAGAATGAAGAAACTATTTCGAAACATTGCTGTGGTACTCACTAATTAGCTGACTAATAACCTTTATTTAAAATGAGAAGGGCGGCACGGTGGATGACTGGTTAGAGCGGGGTTCAATCCCTGGCCCCGCCTGTGTGGAGTTTGCATGTTCTCCCCGTGCCTGCGTGGTTTTTCTCCGGGCACTCCGGTTTCCTCCCACATCCCAAAAACATGCATGGTAGGTTGATTGAAATCTCTAAATTGCCCGTAGGTGTGAATGTGAGTGCGAATGGTTGTTTGTTTGTATGTGAAGCGGCTCAGAAAATGGATGGATGGGTGGTTGGATAAAAGGAGAAGAAAAAAAAGTAAACAAAACATGAGTAACTCTTGGGTTAAACACTTTTAGTGAACATTGACCCCGTTATGTTACACACAAGACAGGGCTCACATAGGAAATAGTTTGAACCTAAAATGTCAACTGATATGTTCTAGTTTAGAGAGCATTTAATTTAGAGAAGAATTGTCACAAATGTTCCTAAAATGTAATTATTGTTATACTACTACGGTTAGTATGAGCAGTATATAGAATGGTTGGTTGGATGGATATTATTAAAATGAATATTTTAATAGCTTGTTGCTAATGCTTGTGTGTGTGTGTATGTGTGTGTGTGTGTGTGTGTGTGTGTGTGTGTGTGTGTGTGTGTGTGTGTCTGTGTGTGTGTGTGTGTGCATGCGTGTGTGTGTCACATCAGTAAACACACTGTATTGCACAGAAATTATTTTGACAAAATAATGTGATAATGACTTCTACTGGAACATCAATTAAAATTTTCAAATAAGGATAAATTGGTGAGCATATACTTTTTTAAATGATTAGATAAATGTACTTTGCAGGAGTACTTACGAACTCATATGGAAGATAACTCTAAGTGAACCAATATAATATCGTGTATAAATCGAGTGTGTTGTAGTGTGTAGCTTTCAGGAGAAGCATATGTTGTGGGGCTCCTTGAAACTATTTTTAGAGCAGGGAACTTGATCTGCCTTCGTCAAGGTGGACACATTAGTACCTATACAGTACATGCATTTATATGCAGGTACAGCAATGGTAAGGTTCCGGTTGTTATTGTGCAGCGACAAAATGTCAAACCTTCTCAGCTTTAGCAAGGTAGATCCACAGCTTTCTCCAGATTGTGAATTTCTTCCTATCACTGAAGTTGTAAGCCATTTCCTTGCTGGCATATCTTGACACCAGTGGGGAACGATACTTCATGAATTCGTCAGCTCCGGCCATGATTCTCAACAGGCGTGATGCTCAGTAAAACAAAAACAATTAAAAAGAAGAAGAAGAAGAAGTTAAGAAGCTCCTCTACACACGAGCAGACGCTAAGTAGCAGCTGGCTTTAGCCGCCTTCACAAGTTGTATGCGCTTTTACGACACTGTAAACCGCCTCACGGCGTGTGGTTTGTGACACTTGTAGCGACATACGGCAGAGTGGTTTGGAGGACACTAATAAGATGTTAACTTACTTTCTCAATATTATTACAAAAAAAAAACACTGTGCTTGCTAAAAAAAAGTTTTTTGTTTGTGTCTGTTTAGATTCTCATTCATCCAGATCATGGTAATCCGCAAAGGTTGAATCGAGGCAACTATTTGTAGAATTTGTTCTCCACTT
This sequence comes from Phyllopteryx taeniolatus, assembly GCF_024500385.1. Classification (NCBI taxonomy): domain Eukaryota; kingdom Metazoa; phylum Chordata; class Actinopteri; order Syngnathiformes; family Syngnathidae; genus Phyllopteryx; species Phyllopteryx taeniolatus. Next base: position 12,846,132 of record NC_084517.1, read on the forward strand.
TCACCTGTAAATAGATTATGTAATCGTTTTGATAGAGATTATACCTTTTATCTTCAATGTAAAAAACTTTATAATCCTGATTCAGCCATCAGAAATAATGCACAATAAGGGAGACTGCTTTCAATGTAGATAAGCGTGCGTGTGCGCATGTGTGTGTGTGTGTGTGTGTTATGTAACATGGCTTTGCATGGATTTTATATAAACGTTACAATTTATTCATGCGGTGTACGTCATCTGTCTGCAGGCATCAAACAAGTTGTGTTTGTGCTTGATGCAGCAGCTGCAGGATACATTCAGCTGTAACTAAGGTATTCTGGTTTCTTACCACACACACAGCCCTCTCTCTCTCTCTTTCTCTCCATCCATCTTTCCATCTGTCCTCCTGACTGCAGTCTGCAGCCGCTGCCCACAGATGCTGATGCTGCTGAGCAACAGCGTTCTCTTTTGCATTAAATGTGATGAGACATCCCGTAATTGCTGCGACAAAGACGGACTACACAGTTACATAGAGGTAGCTCAATCTACTCAGATAGATAAATAAGAAAAAGCAGTGCTGACATAACAGAGAAGTGGGATAAGAAATAGAAAGAATGATGGAAAAGATTGGGCCGAAGGGTTAAAAGATTACTACAAAAAAAAGTCGGGGGAGAGTAGTTTGAATGGCAGATGAGCAAGGGAAGGGGTAGATGGAGGGGGAAGACCACAGAGGGCTATGCTGCAGTAGAATGAGGGTCAGAGCGGAAGAGCACTTGGGCTGCCAGCCTTCTGCACCCTGCTCAGGCTCCATCGCCGCTCACTCCTCTCTCTGACGAGGCTACAAGAAGAATCCACGGTGGAGGCAAGAAGGAGAAGGAGGAGGGGGGCTGAGGAGGAGGAAGCCAGAGGTTCTACACACAAGATGGCTGCTGTGTCCTCTGCCTCTGACACTGGTAAGTGTGTTTTCATCCTTTGTCGCACCCTCTCTTTCAGTCGCTGGATTTAGGTTTGCATTTCTTGACACCATTTGCTGTCATTGTGAATCCTGAGAAACTGTTGCTTTAGTCCTCATGTGTTCAGTAGCACACAAGGAGAGTGTCAGCAGCAGCGAGGAGCCGGATGGCTCAATAAGACTCGCTCTCCTCCCTGTGTCACCCCCTTTTCATCCCCCCTGCTGAGCCATTTGCCTTTGGAATATCTAGCATTTTTCAGTGTTGACATTTTATCACAAAGTGTGTCTTTCTTTGATAACTTTCTATTTGAAAAATTCACATTTGTGCATATGACGTGCTCCCTGGAAAGTGTCCAAGGTTCCTCCTTCTCTGACCCATATTTCTTTTCAGATGTAAGGGAACAAAAATGCAGCATGCTGAGAGACACGATCTGGAGGAAATGGCGAGAACTAAATTAGAGTCAGTAAAGGAGAAAAGTTCTAGCTCAGATAGGGGAGACACATGAAAGGGTTTTTTTTGCCAAAGTAGAAAGGTTTTTGCCAAAGAAATAAAACTATTTGGAAAAAATGTTTATTAAGGGAACATGGGAAAAATAGAATTCCTCTAGCGCAGTGGTTTTCAAATGTTTTACACCGGAAAGTGCCATAGAAAAAAAGTAGTACCACCATCATGACCACCCTAAAATATAGTAGTGTGGTAGGCCTAAGTTTTCATCAAAAATGAGACAGACAGGTTTTGTTCCTAAAAAGTATATTTAATATTATGATAAGCCACTGTAACCTGATGTGATGGGAACTGTGCTAAATTAATGATTCTATTCAAATTTATTGTTCATAAGCATTCAAAATTAATTGTACCTATTTTTTTTTTTAAAACAAACACTTCTTAAATATGTGCAATGTATTAAACGTAAAGTTAAAAGATAACTGAGCTGTACTAGGCAGTGCTTTTTTTGCATATGGCGAGAGGGAGCATACCACATTTTGAGAATCACTGCTGTAGGGGCCAATTTCTGTGTTCATCTACTTCTTAGCGATGCTTGGTTTCAGCAGGGGACTCCAGGGGCCGTCACCCCCCTGAACGCCGGCTGCTGATCCTCGGTGGTCCAAAAGCTGGTAAGACCTCCTCAGCCAACACCATCCTGGGAGAAGAGGTCTTTGACGCTGGGACGGAGACTACTCACAGCAACGTGGGTCAGACGGAGATCTTCGGCCGTCGGGTCACAGTGGTAGATACGCCCCCGTGGGCCATTCCCGGTGACACGGAGGATGACACAGAGGCAGATGATAACGGAAACACTGGCGCCGAGTCGGAGAGCCTGCCAAGACCCCCGCCCAGCCTGGACAGCGAGGGGCCTTGCATGGGGGCCATCCTGTGCCCTCCTGGACCTCACGCAATCCTGTTGGTGGTGTCTGTCATGCAGCCTTTCACCGACACTGAGAGGAGAGCTGCTGAGGAGCAGCTGGGGGCCCTGGGGGGTGGAACCTGGAGATACTCCATGGTGCTCTTCACTGGCATGGACAAGTTACACAAGGGAGTCTTCATTGAAGAGCATATCGCAAACACAGGAGAGGCCCTGCAGTGGTTGGTGGAGAGATGTGGAAGCAGGTACAATACTATATGGTTATTCCTTTTGTACTACACTAGTGTTTGCCAACATTTATTGAGCCAAGGCATATATTTTGAATCGCAACGATGTCACGACACCTGACCAAACAAGAATGTTACAAACAGTATGTACTGTATACTGAAATATCGATGATCGTGTCTCAGTTTATTCACAAATGTACTGAGTGCCATCTGTGCCTGTTTGATTGAATACAAGCTATTATACTGTTGTATGAATTACAACAGGGGGATACATAGGTTAATTGTACCTTCTGCCATCAAGTAGAGGAGCGTTTAGTTGTTCTGCCTGTCACTATATGTCGCTGGCAAAGATAGATGAACAAAGTCAAGATATGACATTATTTGTAGTAAATAATTTTCGGACCAATGAATTGAAATTTGATCAATTACTTTGGCACTCCCCACGGTCTCTCACAGCTACCTTATGTGTCACGACTCAGTGGTTGGGAATCATTGCACTAAATTATATGGGGAAACGTCTTGGCGACTTAAACAATCAGGGTCTGGGCTAGACCCTTTAGGTCCACCTAAGTATTAATTATTCTTACTGAAACATTTTTGACTATTCCATGGTTCTCTAAATTAGTGGGAACATTTTTCTGTTCCAGTATGACTGTGGCCCAGTGCATAAAGCAAGGTCCATTAAGTCATGTTAAGCCTGGCTAAAGTCTAATCAAACACTTTAGGGAAGAACGAGGACAGAGATTGTAAGCTCGGCCATCTTGCCCAACATTAGTGACTTCATGAATGTTCCTGAATAAAAAGTTGTATACAAAGTCTTTCCAGATGAGTTGAAGCTCTTTAGATCCTCTTTTAGGGGGATATTTCACTCCATGTCGGTGAAATGGCCAGGTGTCCCAATACTTTAACTTTGGGCTAGCTCACACAAATAAAATTCTACTGCAAAGAAAACAATGCCTCAGGCTGTTTTGTGGTGAGTGTCATTTCTCCTCATTTCTGCTGAGTAATAAACAGGCTTTCACAACTTGCAGGGTGTTGAATAGACAGTGTTACAGTTGAGTCATGGTTGATTTCCACAGGGACTTCAAAAGATAAAAAACCCTTACAAGACAGGAAATATTTTGCTATTCAGATGCCAAAGTTAAACTGGGAGAGAAATGGCACAATACTATTACAAGCAAATGTGACTTCTGGTTGAGCTACACCACCCTTTTTCTACCTGCAGGTACCACGCTTTTGATAACAGCTGGAAAGACACAGAGGACAATACACAGGTACCCGAGCTGATGGAAAAGGTGGAGGAAATGATCACTGACAACCAAGGTTTGTTGATAATTTCAGCAATATTTTTATTAATTTATTTATTTTTTATTCCATCTTGCGACATATATTGTTGTTGGATGAATGCTGGCTGCTTTTGTGCAGGCTGGTACTTTGAGGTGAACGAGCTGATCTTGCTGGAGGAGGAGCAAGCAAGGAGAGCTCTGGAGGAGGAGAGGATGAGGATGGAGGAACATGCTAGACAAAGAGAGCAGATGATTGGAGGTCCTCCCAGAGGTATGGAGGAGCTGTTTGTGTGTGTTTAATGTCTGCAAGAGACTAGCGTAATGGAGAAAGATGAGTGCACATGCGTCCCAATGCTGCCCCTGGAGAGGAAAATTGTTACCACTGAACCGTTCCGTGTTTAGCTCTTCTGTCTCACAGCAAGAAGGTTCCTGGTTTAATTCCAGAATGGGCAAAAACCTGCTCCCACTGCTCTGCCGGGATAGGTTAACACATGATGATACCGAGAGCTACTTCTTAGGTACTGATTAATGTAAAAGGGCTTCCAATTTGATATTTGTGAAATCACAGATTTTCTCAAATGACTTGTAATTATATATTGTTATTAATAATTCATGGTATCAAGTTATATGAAGTTACAATAATTCTCACAATAATGATCAATAATGATTTAACAAGGTAGGAAAATAAATATCAAGATGCAACACTATACACTATAAATCTCTGCAAGTGTTTAATTTTTCAAATGATCAGTTGTACGACATTCCTAGGAAATCACAATGTCCCATAACTGGTGAGCTATTTTTAGAACAAGCCCACGGGCTAGTCATTTGGTCCTTGGGGGCTTTTTGGTGCCCATGGGACCATGTTGCTGACCCCTGATCAAAATGTCCTGTATGTGTGAATGTGAGTGTGGATGCTTGTTTGTCTATTTGTGCCCTGCGATTGGCTGGCAACCAGTTCAGGGTGAACCCCGGCTCTCACCCAAAGTCAGCTGGGATAGGCTCCAGCATACCTGCGACCCTGCTGAAGATAAGCGATACAAAGAATGGATGGAAAGATATCCCCATCAGTCTATTCTCTTCATTTCATAGCATTTCTCTTGGCTGCACTGCTTCCAATACGGTTATGTTAAATTTTTGGGATCCAATCAGATTTCAGCCTCTTTGTACTGCCGTGTGAATGTAATTTGCCCAAGGTCTATAAATATTCTCTAAATATTCATTACGTACTGCTTCAGATGATGTACATGACACAGTTTCATGCTTTTATTATATTGAGTTATTGAATAGTATTGATGGTTTTAGAATTGTGATGTGATAGTGGTGGTATTAAGAGGCGGGTTAAGTTGGTCAAGTTCCCACTAAAGGCCCAGGTAAGAAATGCATGGAATGCCCCTGGTAACATGGTAATATCCAATTGAACATAGTTTCTTATTTTGTCAAATCTCATCAGACCAGGTTGTGATTTGTTGTTCTTACATTTTGTTGCTTTGAGTTTTAATCCTATTTCACCTTTTGTTCTCACTTCTGTACCTCTGTTGGCAGAACTGAGGTTGCTGTTGTTAGGCTGGAAGGGGGTTGGAAAGAGCTCCGTGGGGAACGCCATCCTGGGCCGTCGGTTCTTTGAGTCGGGCCAGGAGACGGACCTCTGTCTCAGGAGGCAGGCGCTTGTGTCCGGTCGCCGGGTCACCATAGTCGACACCCCGGGCTGGGACTGGTTCTCAGTGCGGCGTACACCAAAGCGCATCCGTCAGGAGTCACAGCGTGGCGCCGCCCTTCTGCGACCTGGACCCCACACACTGCTGCTGGTTCTCCCCGTCGTCTCCTCCCTCACCGCCAGGAAGAGAAGAACACTTCTGGCCCACATTGAGACTCTGTTTGGCGACACCGCCTGCCTCCACACCATGGTACTGTTCAGTTGTGGCGACTGGCTGGGCCGAACGCCCATCGAAGAGCACATACTCAGAGGGGGCCGTGAACTGCAAAGACTGCTTGAGTACTGTGGGAACTATTACCATGTCATGGACAGTAAGACCCCTGGCAAGGACAGGAGTGTCTCAAACCTCCTGGATAAGATTGAGGAGATGATCAGGGAGAATGGGGACAAGGCCTTCCTCCCTGTGCAGACCGAATGGTGTAAGTCTTGCCATTTTAACTTCACTTCTATACATAATTGACACTGCATAGGTAGACCTGTGTAATCTAATCACATCCAATACAATAGCCGCAATGAGAGTCTAATTTACCCCACCATGAGTCAAGATTTTTGTGTGTTCGTAACACTAGGTCAGATCTAGAGCAGATTCACCCCAGTTAAGCTATCATCCACTTGTAGTCGGAAGATGTTCTTGGGATACATTGTGGTCATCCACCACCATACATTTCTAAGTTTAGTGGTTCCTTGACTAAGAGTGTTTTTTTAGTTTTACCTTGTATGCTTTTTATATTTATATTGGACAATACAAAAGACTTTTTTTTTTTTTATTATTGTGATGGTTTTCTGGGGGAGCTGGAACGGATTAATGGCATTTCAATTCAGTTTAATAGGGAAGTTCGATTTGATTTACTTAAGAATAAATTGAGTTATGAGCTTGGTCATTGAACGAATTAAGTCATAACAGAGATAGTGCTTGATGACACTGTGGTGCATTAGAGTGTGTGGTGTTGGTGCATTGTCATCAACATAATGTAATTGGATTGTGTTGCATTTGACAGTGAGCGAGGAGAGCTCTTACTCATCGGACAACACAGAGCCTGAGGACGACTGTCGAGGGTGCCAGCTGCAGTGATGAAGGTGAAAGCAAAGAAGTTATTTGTGCGTTTACTGTTCTTCTGAGTGTCCAATAGGACAAAACCTAACCTCATGTACCTATAGCCTCATCTAGATAGCCGTTCTAGATGTGTTAGGAAGTAAGAGGAATTGATAGTGAGTAGTTCTTTGTTCAAGAAAAACACTGATGGTTGTTGGACGAGGATCACTTTTGAGCGCTCTTACAGAGGAAATGTTACCATGAATATATTTACAGATTGAGGTGCCACAGCAAACTGAAGGATTACTCCTCTCTGTAACCCTTTGTTCCATCCACACACTTCTAGGATTTAGAGTTGAAGAGTTGAGTTGAGTAATGATTGATGCAGCCACTGAGCACATCGTAAGTCTAATCCATTTCAATCATGAAGAGATTTGTTTAAGATGACATTATCTGGAGAAGCCAGCTTGTTTTCTTTCTTGTCTGTTAAAGGACAAATTGGAGGAACGCTTCCTTCTGCTATTGCAGCTTTCATTTTGAAAAGAGCAACAATTCTGTATCTCCTTTCACAGGGAAACGCTTCAGTTAAGAAACTGAACCATTGACCATTGAACACCAAATGAAAACAGGTACTATGCCAGATGATGATAGATGTGAAATCTGCTGGGAGCAAGTGCACTCGATAATGTTTGCTCACTCACTCCAGTACGCCTTTGCACAAGAAAGTTGATCATTTTATGAGAACTTTGAATTCTGAGTGATATTAAAAAAATTTAAAAAAAACTTCCTTCATTAATATTTGATTCGTTTCCGCTCGTGAGACAGGGTTGAAATGATCTCTCTCGGGTAAAATCTGGCACATTTACCAAAAAGCTGGGGTAATGCTGATTGAAATGCTACAAACATTGGTCACATTAAATCAAAAAGCTCTGGTTTGCAGAAACTACAGGAGAGTCTTTGTACTTTGGTTTCAATTATTTACTTTGAGTCTATTGTGCTAGTAGATTATGATAGTCCATTAAACAAATTGAGTCATAAATATAGTCATATAAATTGGACTCGTGCTCAAGAGTGACAAAAACACTATGGAAGCGACTGTATAGGAAGAATCGTGTGGAGAGGCCCAGACTGGCTGACTCTGCTTCGCCATTTGTGCTAATTCGTCCAGTGTGTTTGTTGACAAGTTCAACTCTGCTCTACGTGCCTCAGCATCAAAGCGTGATAGTGGGAGTACAGCCTTGCTGGAGGGCTGTTTCCTATAGAATACGTCAAGCTTTTGCATGCTACAGAAACCACATAACCTCATGAATCACTGAAGCTCAAAAATAGGGCTCCCAAGCAACTTTTTCTACATTAAGAATAAATCTGCGATACAAGATATATATCCATCGCTCTGAGGCATGTTAAAACACTGCATGCAGATAAATGAGTTTCTAGAGATTTGATGGCAAACCTCACTTCCTTCCACCTTTGACACCTGCTTGAAGACACCCATGTGAATATCTGGTATAACTTCACATCCCTGTACTTTTTACATCTGCAAGCAAAAATAGGAAACAAAAGAACTTTTACATGCATTTAAAGATGTTTATGTGACCAATACCTCAGCCGCACTGTAAAATGTTATTTTGATCTAAACAACAGACCCAGACCATGCTTCTGTCTATGCTTAAGTAAGTCTGTGCTTCATCTAATTACATGGCCTACTGCAGCAGCTACAAGCATGATTTAACAGTTTGATGTGTGGATGTTTCAATCGTTTGTTTGTATCGGGATTGTTCCTCTGTGGCTTTCTTGTATACGCAGTGTAATATTGACAGTGTAACGTATGTTCTGATGTCGCTTTTATGTGAAGCATTTTGCACTATATAAGGTCTGCCACTTCACTGTAGCTCAAAGTGATGTTACTTGCTGTGTCATTCCTCGTTAATGGTGAGGATGACATCATCGGCACTTTGTTCATTGTCATACAATAAAAGATACTACTATATTGTTGCGCATGTGTGGCTTTCATCTTATTCTGTGGGTGTGTTTTTGATAGACTGCCCGAATAGATAAATGGGAATACTATTTAAATATTTAGTCTAGATCTCAGTACTCCTTCATTGTCATTGTATAATGTCTAAAATGAAATTTCAGTACACTAAAATATACTCCATGCAACAGACACTCAGACATTGTCATGCACAATATACCAATGTACAGTATGTTCAGATAAATACCAATAATAGATATTGCTCATTTCAGGGGTTGTTTCCCTTTGATTTTCTCTCTAATCTCTAGTTTTAGTTTTAAATAATTTTGTCGAATTAGTAAAAGACAGGCGGAACTGTGGGTGGATGACTGGTTAGCACATCTGCCCCACAGTTCTGAGGATCAGGGTTCAAATCCCGGCCCTGCCAGTGTGGAGTATGCATGTTCTCTCCGTGCCTGCGTGGGTTTTCTCTGGGTACTCCGGTTTCCTCCCACATCCCCAAAACATGCATGGTAGGTTGATCGAAGACTTAAATTCCCCATAGGTGTGAATGTGACTGTGAATGGTTGTTTGTTTACATGTGCCCTGCGATTGGCTGGCGACCATTTCAGGGTGTACCCCGCCTCTCGCCCGAAGATAGCTGGGATATGCTCCAGCACGCTCGCGGCCCTAGTGAGGATAAGCGGTACAGAAAATTGATGGATGGATGGATAGTAAAATAATAAATTCTTAAAGTTAGATTCTGACATTCGGTCTCTGCTAAGCATCTGGTCTGTGTACAATTTAAATATTAATTTGAATGCATTTTAAAAAGTTATGACCTTGGGTGTGGTAATGTGTTTTGTGACTTCCTTTCTATTCAGCCCACTGGCTTGCATTTGCAGCACTCTTGTTTGTTTTAAGGATAGCATCTAACATACCATACTTGAAGTATCCAGGACAGTTTCTAGTTAACCCTCCTGTTATGTTGCGGACCAAAGTGACCCATTTTAAAGAAGAAGAAAAAATATACAGTATATAGGTTTAATAAATCTAATCAACAATAAAAAAAAAATGATTGAAGGGGCATGTAGTGGAATTAATTAATTTTTTTTCCTTGTTTATGATCCAGAACAATTATTACTGTTCATGAGAAACAAAAAACAGGAGGGTTAAAGGATTAGAGCCATGTTTTCCTCTTTCATTCTCGACCATCTTAATGTTGGAATTATCCTAAATATAGATGTCTCCTAAAGGGACTAGAGGAAAGTGTGGACCAGTTAAAGCAAGCACAACAAGGACCAGTTATAACCTGAATGTACACATTTCTCTCAGTATTATTCATGCATAGCGGAGGTCAGCACTAGCGTCAGCTTTTCTCGCCATGTTCCGAGCCAGCTCAGGTCTGCTTCAGACCATGGCAGACAAATTCTGTCTTTTAAGCCTGCATGTGCTCAGAAACTGATGCAAAATCAAAGGCACTTTAAAGTCATCAGGCCTGTCATGTCTGCTGCATGTTGCAAGACACCTGCACATTATCACTTTTCTGCAGCTATACAGGTACTGTACATCTCATTAGAATATGGTAGAAAAGTACATTTCAGGACCCATACATTAAAAGTGCATGAAACACTTGGAAAATACTTTTCAGAGGGCAAATTCCTGCCTGATTTCTAGAGTAAATTTTGGCTGTTTGCTGTTGTAAGATTTTTTTTTTTTTATTTCCATTGTCTAGTGTAACTTGTCATGTTTTGAAGTCCATCCATTTTCTGAGCCGCTTTTCCTCACTAGGGTCGCGGGCGTGCCGGAGCCTACCCCAGCTACCATCAGGCAGGAGGCGGGGTACACCCTTAACTAGTTGCCAGCCAATCTCAGGGCACATACAAACCACCATTCGCACTCACACCTTTGGGCAATTTGGAGTCTTCAATTCATGCATGTTTTTGTTTTGAAGTATCCAACAAAATTAAGCTTTTGACACTATTGATAAGTGTCTATGGTCACTGGCCATGGTTGTAAAAATGTTCACCTCTCCTTCCCATTAACTTAATTTCCTTTAGGTCCTTTAAGACAAAACAATCAACTTCCTTTGATATAAAACCACCAGTTTTCATCACAATTTCCCAATGTGACTTCTCCTCCCAAAGAAACCACACAAAGTGACAAATTTGTCAACTTTATTTTAAATTCATAATACAGATAATACATACTTAAAACAGGTTAAAATACCTCTTAATACATTTAAACTATCTTAATAGGACCAAGTAAATAAAACTGAGGCCCAGAGAAGCTATAACATGCAAAACATGGGACATGTCCCAACTGTACTGGAAGCTACTCTTGGAATACATTTGAATAATATATGTTGGAGATACTCAGCATGTGCTATAATTAGTACCAGGATATGTGCACAAATCGCACACAGTGGAGATTAGTTTTGCAAGACAAAAACATGGTGAGCACATGACTGCTCAAATGCCCGCTTACACATCCTGTCAGTGCTCAATGTCCACATTTCAACCTTGCCAGACGGACTTCCTCCATTAGCTCTTTGAGGTACTCAATCTCTCTCGCCATTGATTCAGCCTTTTCTTTCAGCGCCATATTCTTCCTCTCCAGCATAGAGTACTCCGTCGACAGGGAATCCTGCTCTGCCCTTTTTTTCTGACGGTAACGAGTGGCTGCAGTTTTATTCTGCTCCATCTTCTTTAATTTCTTGTTCTTTGGCGCCTTCAAAGTCTCTCTTTTATCTGCACCTGGGAATGCCTTAACTTTGACAGTAGGCAAGTGGGGACTATCTTTTTGTTTGGGATCAGGGTATGGTCGGGCTCTGGAGGACCTTGTTGGAGGAGAGGCTGGCGGAGAGGAATGACTAACGTTAGACCGAGTGGATAAAGTGGCGGGCACCCTCCCAACATCTTTAGTAGCCAGCACAAGGACAATTCGGGTTGGTGAAAGGGAGAGCACAATCCTTTGGACCTGAGGCACCACAGTCGCTACCACTGGCTTCACCTCATCCATGTGAACGTCCACTTCACTACCCAGGTCCAGGGTGTATGTAGGGGAGGAGGGAGAGTCGTCATATGGAGAGGAACAACTTGAGTCAGCAGAGACCGGTTCTGATTTTATTTCGAACTCCTCTTGGGGTTCTGTAATAGATGGGGAAGGGGAGGGAACACTACACGCATCATTGTGGGATGCCGGCTCTAGTAAGGAGATAACTGGATCAGAACCAACTGAGGGGGAGTGAGAAATATTTGGTGAAGGAGGAGCAAGACTTGAAATAGTGTGGATTGGGAGTGAGTCGAGCTCAATGGGGCAATCAAGGGAGGCTAGGAGGTCATCTGGATCACTGGGATATTCCTCAGTGGAACTGCAGGCACCTATCAGAGAGTCCAGGTCAAAGTCGTGGAGATCCACCCTTTCAGCCATCCAGTCCAGGTCACCAAACACATCTGAGGGCAAAGTGGACACAATTAGAAACGTTGCAGCTTCATTGTCAGTCAGACTAAGGAACAGCAATGTTATTACCTTTGCTGTCAGCTGAGACCGCCTCAGTATCTCTCAACTGCACAGATTGTGCCAACCAGGGGAACGGGAGTGGGTCAGGTGAAATCCCAGTTTTCTCCTGGAGGACAGTCGAAGGTGAATGACGGGGAGAATAGAAGGGAGGGGGAGAGGAAGAAGATAGAAATGAGGAGTTGAATGGTGACACTGATGCTGCGACTCCATCCACTGAGGTTTGTCCTCCTTTGCGATGGTCCTCTTGCTCAGGGTGAAATGCAACAGAGCCCACGGCGTCAGCCATGGGAGAGGAAGGCTCCCACAGAAGGGCCTCCATGTCTTCCAGGCCAAACAGTGAGCTTGTCATCATCATGGTCATAGTGGCTGTTGTTGGTCACAAGAGGAGTGCGTGACAACGTTCTGAGGTTGCCAAATTCTTTGTTGCTGTCGTGTGCAGCAGTGCTGAGGGTTTCCACGTGGGACCTGGCAACAGGATACATGTGCTGTTACCATGACTGACAACATTTTTTTGTTAAAATCTGTTGCTCTGCTGATTTTTTGTTGTTCTTTGCTTTGAGTTGCAGGCAAAGGTTTGACCTCCGTGTGAGTTTCAGACTCTGCCAGTAGATGGCAGCAGTAAACTTCACAACATTAAGCCACCAAAAGGTTTCCCCACTGTGACAGTGTCACTTTCTGTCAGTTTTGCACTCTTATTCTGTTTCCTGTGTAGGTATTTTGTCAATATCGTTATTTGTCAGTTTTGTACTCATTCTGTTTCCTGTGCAGGTATTTTGTAAAATATTTAACCACGTCTAACCAGTTAAGAACGTGAACTAAAAAAAAGCGGTCTACTAAATGCTTTTAAGTCATTGAGTTGTGAGGGAGGAGTCGACTTGTTCGTCTAAGTTATGTACTACACAGAAACAGAAGGTGTCGCTAAAGGCCACAACACCAGCCAGATGGTAGAAGCTGCTTAAGTGAGGAAAGCATAGCGAAAAGTAAACAAACAACAAAGATTAAGTTCAGTGAAATGTGGGAAAAACTACATTCTAATTTTATTTATTTTATATTTTTTTATAAACGTAAAATAAATTTTTTATTTTATATTTATTACAATACAGTGCTGTGCTAGTTTTCTTGTGGGGGTGGAAGATATTTTAATGGCCTTTACAATCATTTCGATGGGAACAGTGGTGTTGAAATACAAGTGATTTGAGTTAAACCAATTTCACTTGTGTCTAGTTCACTGTACGATTGTACTGAATGCGACGGAGAATGTGAAGCTGGATAAGACATTAGCAGTTAGTGCTGCTCGTGTATATATTGTAGTGACACAACACTGCCCCCACCACTGCAGGGAGAGAGCTGCAAGTCACGCGTTTCCAATCTCGTACCTATGACGTCTTTCCGACTCATAAAAGGTCAAAGCGTTCCCCTCCCCAACCCACAAAGCGCCATTTTAACACGAGGAAATGATCTTGTTCGACAGCCACGTTGGCATTTTACGGTGGTAAAATATCACTAATAACACACACAGGTATATAGTCAGAATACTGTCTAATGTGAACAGAGTTGATTATGTTGGATAATGTAAACTACTTTTTAAAAAAAATGCTTCAATGTCACGCGTTGCGTCAGCCACAATTAATCCTTTTTAAGGCGGTCATAACATTTATTTTGACTGTGTAGCGATTAATAACATTTCAGAACGACGAGTATTTAAATTGTACCATGTTCTGCTTTACTACGACGTCGCCGCTAACTACTTGCACGCTAGGCCCAGCACACGTTAACGAGGAAGTCACGATTTTTAAATGAATACTTACGACATTTTCGCTGAATTAGATGTAAGTCAGTGCACTGGTTGGATGCACTGTTTTGTTGGCTGCTGCTGGGTCGCTGCACACTTTCACACTGCCATTTCGGCAAATAATCACCGACGTCCGGGAATAGTACGTGTCTGGTGTTGTGTTGCGGGAGGGAAAATAGCACCCGACGAATGGTTGCGCTTATTAAAGACTATTCCGCCCTCCAGTATCCTTCTGCACTACGCGTACTAGCGATCACTGCGCCAAGGACTATATTTCGTACAGCGACGTCTTTCCGGTTCCTAAACGTAACATAAATACAAATCAACTTCACATTTTTTTGCTTAACAAAAATTAGATTTATTTATAACGTATTGATGAGCTATAAATGAACACAATTGTTAAACAGACAAATAAAGCTTTTTTTATATTAGCTGTACAAATGACAATTCTAGAATTAGAGCTTTCCAATTCAGATTTCGAGCCAAGACAATAGCTTACACAATTACAACAACAACACAAATCATAAAAGGTTAAATTTGGGTTTTAATATTAGCTGTACAAACGACAAAACTCCAATATTGATTGTACTTTTTTTTATATTGACAACACATTTCCACATAGTCAAGCTATTTGGAGCCAAGGCTAGATTAAACAATTTCGGGGGGTTGGGGGGTTGGGATAAAAAAACTGGTAAATATGGTTTTTAATATTAGGTGATACATTTGGTTTATATTATTATTGAAATAATTACAAATGACAACATTCTACAATGGATTGTAGTTTTTAACGTTAATGACACAATTCCACATAATCAAGCACCTGCAGTTTACACAGTTTAAAAGAAAATCACACAGGGAAAAATTTACAAATGTCAACATCCATCCATCCATTTTCTGAGCCGCTTCTCCTCACTAGAGTTGCAGGCGTGCTGGAGCCTATCCCAGCTATCATCGGGCAGGAGGCAAGGTTCACCCTGAACTGGTTGGCAGCCAATTGCAGGGAACATACAAACAAACAACCATTCGCACTCAGATTAACACCTACGGGCAATTTAGTCGTCAATTAACCTACCATGCACGTTTTTTGGGATGTGGGAGGAAACCGGAGTGCCCGGAGAAAACCCACGCAGGCACGGGGAGAACATGCAAACTCCACAGAGGCGGGGACGGGGATTGAACAACACATTTCCACAGAGATCTGATAGTCAAGCTCCTCCTGAAGATTTCGAGCCAACAGTTCAACTCTGCCTGAGAGTCTGCTCTTAATGGACTTCTTTAGCTTTTTCTGTCCACCCTTTTCCTTAAAATCTTGATCCATTTCTGCAGCAAAGACATGTAGCAGCCTCTCAGACGACGTTCCACTTGTGTACAAAGCATTTCTACCATTTTTGATGTTATTTATCATAGACTTCGACTTAGGTGCCACTGTCAATGCGTCAGGCAGAGCTCCAGCGTGGCGTAACCTCACAAGGTCGTGCCTTTGCAGCTCCTTTATCTCAGATAGGATCAAGTTCACACATAGTTTATATCAACAACTTCTAACATGTAATCACACACAAGTTTCCCAATCATTTTTCTGTCCCTAATCTTCCTGTTGGGCTTCGAAACATGGATACCCATTGCCACTGCTGCCCCACCATCCCGACACCCACAGCTGCAGCGACCAGCGAGAGCCCCATGGTTACGGGCGCCAAGGCTCCAGCCAGTGCTCGTATGTCACGGAGATGTTGGTTTTATTTATTTGTAACCAGTGGTGGTTTTTGATATGGGTGACAAGGGCAGCCGCCCATGCCAGCAATGTCGGGGGCAGAGCATTATCCCACTGATGTATGTTATTTCAATGTGTAGTTTGTGTAGATTTTTTTTCCGGCAGCGGCAATGGACTAAGAGCACCCACTGTGGCATTATTTTCTGATGGTAGAATTTCCAGGTACAGAGCATCGTCTGGATCAATGTACAGGGGCTCATTTGATGACATTATTGAAGAGTGCAGACCAGAAATGGGTGGGACTTCTGGTCCGATCTGTTGAAGGCAATGGAAATTATGTTTGTTTTAAATCACAATCATGGAATCAAATCCTGCCACTTGTCTTATTTTATAAATCTGCCATCAGTCATTTTACTCATGAAACTTGGGACCTAGCATTTCTAACTTCCGATGATGAATAATGATGGAATATGATATGTTTTACAGGAATAGAAACCATTTGTTTTGCTAATCCTTATTGAAGTTTAAGTCTGTTTGGTCTTCCTGGGAGAGAATGAGAGGATTATGTTAGACCCATCATCCACCACAACAAGGAGCAGCCATTCCATTAACTAGTATAGGTGTCAACTGCACAAATAGCTGTATGCATGTGGAGGGTGTTTTCACTCACGTTATCTGTCCAAGGTAGGGAGGATTGCGGAGCCGGAGGTCGATCAGAATATATGACCTGAAATTCATGTACAGTAGAATTGTTTAAATAGTTTATCTGAGGGGCTGTGGAACATTCATTCATGTTGTTAATATCCCAGACAGTCTTGGTCATGCATATTTATCTTGATCTTTTGAAATACAGTCCACACAGGTCACACCTCAGATTTCCGCTGGGCCTGTATGATATTGATGTTGGCCAGAGGGGGTTGAGGTGGAGGAGGAGGCGGCAGTTTTCTTTGATAGATAGCTGGAGGCTGGAGCAAAAAGTAAAGCGTTTTGGAATTGTGTGTTGATGACAAATTAAGGCAACAATGTCTTCTTTACCTTTATAGGTGTCTCTGTAATTGAAGTTGGGTTAGTTTCATTGACTGCTGTTTTTGGATGAATGGCATCCACATAAATACCCGTTGGTGGCTGAGGAGGTGGACGAACAGGACACAGCTTGTTGTAGTCAGCGGGGTAGTTGTTTGTTTTTTGGGGAAATCTAAGAGACTGTATTTTCACGACCATAAGGCGCACTTAAAAGTCTTAAATTTTATCCAAAATGGACGGGGCGCCTTATAATGCGGCACGCCTTATGTGTGCACCGAGTTCCAAAATCTGTAAATGTTGTTGTGTGACTGATGAGCGCTCCGCTTGACTGACTGGGAGCATTTCCTGCCGACACGCTGCTTAGATAGAGGAAAGGCGGACGTGACTGAGCACAGCATTTGGACGTTTAAGGGGGGTAGGGTACGTGTTAAAGAGGACGCTAAAGGCACGCCTCCAGTAGGTATATAGTGCCGGTATGTGCATTGTGCAAAACAAAATCGGTTTGGCTAAGGACCCCCGAAAATGGCACCTACGAAGAGACACGCTTACGAAGCACAGTTTAAACTGCAAGCTATCAGTTCCGCGGAGGAAATGGGAATCGAGCAGCCGCGAGAGAATTCAAGATCAATGAATCCATGGTTCGCGAGTGGAGGAAGCAGGAAAACGCCGCCATCATTGCTGAACAGCCCCCCGGCAACGAGACCGACTCCGACAATGACGAGAAGGAACCTACCATGTTTGATGGAGAACTTGCCCAGCTGTTCATTTCGGATACAGAAGATGAGGACTTTGATGGATTTGTGGATGAGGATTGATAACAAAAATAACATTGTTAAATACTTCAATAAAGTACAACCGAACTCAGTTTTGCTCCCACTGCCTTTTTAAAAACATACTCTAGTCTGCATGCTAGCGTATGTTTTAAGCTAACGTATGTTTTGGCCCATGCCTGGGCCCAATAATACGGTGCGCCTTATGTATGTGTTAAATACAGAAATAGACCCCATAACTGAGACTGCGCCTTTTAATACAGTGCGCCTTATGGTCGCGAAAATACGGTAAATGAACCATAGCATAACACATTACTGTACATTTGTATAACATCATTAAAAATATCTCAGAAATCTGTTTCTTCTTTCGGAAACTCACCACGATGTCCCTGGATTCATATTTATTGTTGTTTCTTCTTAACCTTGGAGAAGGCACAGGCCTAACTTTCAACTCTGACAAGACATCCTGGCAAAAAAGCGACCCATTCTTAAAATAAAACTGAAGGTCATGTACTATTCACAAATAACAGAACACAATACCGCTAATGTAATTGCTTATATTTATTTTATTCTATGACTGTTGTAGTATTAGTTCATTACCCATGGTGCATCCAGGTCTGCAGTGTGTGGTATGATGGAGGACTTCATGACTGTTGGTTGGATGGCGCGGGTGTTACAGCGTGCAGTCCCTAGCTTGGGCTATAAAGATTAACAACTGACAAAACATAACATACAGCGGCTGAAATAAGTATTTAACACGTCACTATTTTTCTCACTACATATATTTCTAAAGGTCCTATTGACATGAATTTTTCACCAGATGTTGGGAACAACCCAAGTAATCCACCCACACAAAGAAAGTAGAACAAATAAGATAAAATGGATTGCTATTTGATAATTGATAGATTTTAGGTGTTATATTGGCTTTCCGTGCATTTTTGCACCTCCCCTTCATCATGTGTTCAATACTTTTTTCCTCTGTCATTTCACATTGTTACACACAACTTAGTTTCTGATCTTATTTGTTCTATTCTATGTATGTATGGGTTACTTGGCTTGTTCCCAAAATCTGGTGAATTTTGCCTTTGAAAATATATTTAGTAAGAAAAATGGTGACGTGTTAAATACTTATTTCAGCCGCTGTATTACTTTTCATTCATATGCGTCACTATTGCCATTACAATGACTCATTATTTTGACTTCTAACATGTTGTCCCTATCTTTGTGAAGTACTACAGTGTTATACAATCTGTTTTTATCTGTGATCTCATCTTACTCTTTAAAGTTCAAATAAATTTGAATGCAGGGAGTGAGAATACTGTAGCAGTCAACAGTTGTCACTCACTGTTGCATGACGGAAAGACTTGGAAGGAATTTTTTTTGTTTTTTTTTAAATTGAACTTTACCTTGTTGGACAGGAAACGTGAGTTTCTGTTTTGTAATTTGTCATTCAACCAAAAATCTTAAAGAAAACAAAATAAATTCAGTAAATTCAATCGACTTCAATCCTGTCCAATCAAATCGGGTTATTGCATACCATTTAAATACAATGCAAATTGTCTCACATGGTGACCTTCATATATGCGGAGGGCTCGTCTCACAGGCTTAACGTAAAAAAGCTTAATGTTGCTGAATGTCATAAAACTGCACTCAATTGTCACCAAATTTCATGTGGACATCTATACCTATGTTCACCTCAAGAAATGCCCTTCCCACAAAATAAAACAAAGGGCATTGATTTTATAAGACAACTATTGGTATAGGCTTGAGTTTGATCAACATTGGGTTCCAGGTACATCACTATTGGTTTGGAAAAGACCCACCTTCTTGAATTTACCCTTTTTTGTTTCTGATTCCCGCTTTTTCATTCACCTGGGACTGGGACCTGCTTTAGACTGGACTATTTAATTCAATGTTATTAATGCTAACTAGAAAATACTTTTCCAGAAGCGGATGATGACGTTTAGACCCACATGACATCACATAATTATATTTTAGACCAGTGGCACGTCCACCTCACAGAGCTTGTGCGTTCAAATCTGGCCTCAGGCCTTCCTGTGTGGAGTTTGCATGTTCTACCTGTGCCTGCGTGGGTTTTCTCCAGGTACTTGGGTTTCCTCCCACATTCCAAAAACATGCATGGTAGCTTAGTTGAAGGTTTTTGTTTTTTTTTGTGTATGAAGTTTTTTATGTCCGTCCAGAACCGGGCAAATACAAAAATGAACCAGTGTTTCATCATCATCATGTTGCAGAAGGAATGTTAATCCACCATAAATTTAAATATTTTCTTGTGAAAACATGCCACAGGATGGATCTTATTTATGATTTTGAAATGTGTTTGTTTAATTTGGGTAAAATAGCCCAGTTCATAAATGATGCATTTTGAATATGATGTGGTTGAATTACGAGATTAGCAGATTAGAATCCTGACAA
Organism: Phyllopteryx taeniolatus; assembly: GCF_024500385.1. NCBI lineage: Eukaryota > Metazoa > Chordata > Actinopteri > Syngnathiformes > Syngnathidae > Phyllopteryx > Phyllopteryx taeniolatus. The sequence goes on from NC_084517.1 coordinate 12,865,889, forward strand.
ATGACAGTCACATTATTATTACTTGTGACCAGCTGTCGTGTTTGCATAATACTGGATGATTGACATCTGCCTCTCTGCACCAGTAAGAACAACCGGTTTATTGGGTTCCTCCAATGGCTGCCTCATGTTGAAGATAACCGAGTGAACACGGACAAGGCCAAAGCTTCCTCTTCAGCCACACGCATCAGTGGAAATAGTTGTTTCATTTTAGATGACAATTTCCGGAAAGCACAAATATACTTTTTTTTCCTGGACAGAAATGACACGTCTATAGGATTTGGTATATAGTGTGTTGATTGTAACACATGGTATCGACATTCTAAGGGAATTGAATTTACTATCAGAAGATGTTTTGCTAACTTAGTCTGCTGATATGAGAATGTAAAGATGTTTTTGCAATATAATCGAGAATGTGCATTTCCACATTTCTGTAATGTACTTGTCACAATTACATACTTCATATGAAAGTCATTTATACAAACAGTTGTTTAAAAAATGGTAAAAGTAGTAGTACTGACTCAATTCCTGTACTTAAGTAAAAGGTAAGAGTAAGGAGAGGAGGTTCCATCTGGAAGTCAAATCTCATATTCAGGAGGAGCAATGTGGTTTTCGTCCTGGCTGTGGGCCAGCGGACCAGCGCAACACCCTCATCAGGGTGCTTGAGGGTCCATGGTAGTTCGCCCAACCAGTCTACATGTGCTTTGTGGACTTGAAGAAGGTGCTTGACTGTGTCCTGCCCCAAGTGGAGGGGGTCAACTATCTCGGGGGTCTTGTTCACGAGTGAGGGAAGAATGGAGCGGGCAGTCGAAGAGCGGACTGGTGCAGCATCTGCAGTAATGCGGTCTCTGTATCCATCTGTCATGGTGAAAAAGGAGCTGAGCCAAAAGGCGAAGCTCTCGATTTACCAGCCGTTCCTACCCTCACCTATGGTCACGAGCTGCGTTTTGTGACCAAAAGAACAAGATCACAGATGGAAGTTTCCTCCGTAGGGTGTCCGGGCTCTCCCTTAGAGATTGAGTGAGAAGCTCGGTCATCCGGGATGGGCTCAGAGTCGAGCCGCTGCTCCTCTACATTGAGAGGATCTAGATGAGGTGGCTCAGGCATCTGGATTGGATGCCGCCTGGACGCCTCCCTGGTGAGGTGTTCCAGATATGCCCCACCGGGAGGAATCTCCGGGGACGACCCAGGACACGCTGGAGAGACTATGTCTCTCGGCTGGGCTGGGAACGCCTCGGGATCCCCCCGGAAGAGCTGGACAAAGTGGCTGGGGAGAGGGAAGTCTGGGCTGCCCTGCTCAAGCTGCTGCCCTCCGACCAGACCTCAGATAAGCGGAAGATGGATGGATGGATGGATTCATCAATACAGTAGTT